>NC_135235.1:686548923-687173923 GCF_051348905.1 Ranitomeya variabilis | reverse complement strand
TTGCTAAATAGCTGACAGCTGGTTGCTGGTATTCTCAGGCTGGTAAGGGGCCATGGATATTGACAACCCAGCCTAAAAATAGCAGCCCGCAGCTGCCCCAAAAAGGCATATCTATTAGATGCACCAATTCTGGTGCTTTGCCTGGCTCTATCCACTTGCCCTGTAGCGGTGGAAAGTGGAGTTCATATTGGTGGGGTTGATATCACCCTTGTATTTCCAGGTGACATCATGCCCACGGCTTAGTAATGGAAAGGTGTCTATAAGACACCTCTCCATTACTAATCCTATAGCTATTTGGTAAATAAAGACACAGCCAGAATAAAGTCTTTCATTAGAATTAAAACAAAACACAGTTCTCGTTTTTATTTAAAAATAACAAACACAGAATTCTCATGGTGATCTGCTGTGAAGTCACTTAGCTTGAACTGTGGCGACCTCATCACTGAATATTTCCCATGGTCCTGAGGTCACTGCAGTTCAGCCAGGCTGGAAGCCTCGATGATGTCACTGCTGGTTAATGATGCTGCACTCGCAGCAGCTCATTCACCAGTGGTTCTCAGCCTGGACGGTCACAATTTTCACCATCCAGGTTACCAATTAATTATCCCCCAGTCATGGATTACGGCATGGGACAGAATGACAGACAGGTATGGTATATTGTTGTTTTTTATTTTATTTTTATTACAGGAGAACGAGGGCATCGGTGGAAATAAGCGTTAGGTGAGTATAACTGTGTTTGTTATTCTTAAATAAAAATGGAAAACTGTGTTTTGTTTTATTTCGAATAAAAGACTTTATCCTGGCTGTGTCTTTATTTACCATGTAACTATGGTGTTAGTAATGGATAGACACCTATCCATTACTAAGCCATGGGCTTGATGTCACCTGACAATACAAAGGTGACATCAACCCCAAAAAATACAAACCCCTCCTGCCCCCACTACAGGCAAGTGGAAAGAGCCAGGCAAAGTGCCAGAATTGGCGCATCTAATAGATGTGCCTTTTCTGGGTAGCTGCGGGCTGGTAAATGTTTAATCTGTATTTGTAGTTTTCAGTTAATGAGATTCTCGTGCTTCAGGGTGGTAATGTTGCTGTGGCTTGGGCTGTGGCCGGGGCTTTATGTAGTGCTCTGCGTATATATTCATCTGTATTGGCTTATGACAGGTCACTGATCCTTCAGTGACCTGCCACCTATTTTACATAAAAAATTACATCCAGCAAATTGTCACCGACGATGGCGGCGCCTGCGCAGTAGCATCTGTAAGTAAGAGATAGACACTACTGCACAGGTGCCGCCAGTGTCATTTGTAAAAAACTTTTTCCTCACAATAGCCACAATATTATATACATTATCAACATAATATTAACACTATTATATGCATTATGTAAAATAGGGGGTAGGTCCTGTCATAAGCCAATACAGATGAATATGTACGCAGAGCAACACCTAAAGCACCGCCCACAGCCCCACTCACAGCCCTGTCCCAGAGCACGAGAATCTCATTAAAGGGCCACTGTCACCCCCCTCCAGCCGTTATAAACTAAAAGAGCCACCTTGTGCAGCAGTAATGCTGCATTCTAACAAGGTGGCTCTTTTAGTTTTAGGTTCAAGTATACCCCAAATAAAGTGTTTTTATAATTAGCCACAATTCCTGTCTCTAGCCAGGGAGGCGGGTCCTCACTCCCCAGCTTGACCAGCTCCTCTGCCGTCACTCCAATCTTCCTGCACTTTCGGCGCCGCCCCCTCAGCGCTGTTATCGTTTCAAAACCGGCGCCTGCGCTGTGTACTGGTGTCCTGCGCAGACGCAGTAAGCTCTGTCCATCTGACGTCCCAGCCAGGCTTGCACACTGCGCCTGCGCGGGCATTGTGGCCACCCACCTTTGGAATCCCAGCCCCACACTATGTGTTATGCATTATGCACAGTGCGGGGTGGGGATTCCAAAGGTGGGTGGCCACAATGCCCGCGCAGGCGCAGTGTGCAAGCCTGGCTGGGACATCAGACGGCCAGAGCTTACTGCGTCTGCGCAGGACACCAGTACACAGCGCAGGCGCCGGTTTTGGAAACGATAACAGCGCTGAGGGGGCGGCGCCGAAAGCGCAGGAAGATGTGAATGACGGCAGAGGAGCTGGCCAAGCTGGGGAGTGAGGACCCGCCTACCTGGCTAGAGACAGGAATTGTGGCTAAGTATAAAAACGCTTTATTTGGGGTATACTTGAACCTAAAACTAAAAGAGCCACCTTGTTAGAATGCAGCATTACTGCTGCACAAGTTGGCTCTTTTAGTTTATAACGGCTGGAGGGGGGTGACAGTGGCCCTTTAACTGAAAACTACAAATCACGATTAAACAACAACCGCAAGACTGATTTTGTCAACCAAGGTATCATTTTAAGCACTATAATGGCACTGACCTGACTGTGTAAGTTACTGTGCACAACCCTGCTGACAGGTTCCCTTTAAATTTAGATCTTAAGCATTTGGAAGAGGCGATGGAGAGCTTTTTTTTTTTTTTCCAGGCTAACAGGGAGTTACAGACTCACATTAGTCAGGAAGGCCGATCCCACCACAATCAAACTATCATACAGAATGAACAGGTAAAAAAAGACAGAATAAAAAAAATGTTACATTCCCAACAACAACGTATGTAAGAGGGGAGAACACTAAACCGGAGTTGCACTCATTTATGGTGGACCATTGGCGCTACTATGAGTCCTGACCAAAAGCATAGAGAATGTATTAGCACCGGCCATTTCAGGAGAGATTGTGTAGAAATCTGAAATCCTTAGGATGGAAAACATAATGGAATTCATGACGTTTAAATAAATCTATGAAACCAGGGCTTGAACCATGCCAACACATCTCCTGCAGGCGTGAATACATGTTTTTTACAGCCATCAGCCATCCACAGCTTAGGGATATATCATGTGTGATGCAGTGACCCATGCTGCAGCTAGGGGGCGCTGTGTGGGCCCCTCAGGATACACATGGAGGCGTAACTGGGTTTGTGAAACAGTGTTCGGTTTAATTGTAAATGGCCAGTATGTGTCGCAGAGGGAGTCTGCGCTGTTAGCCAGTATTGTTGTTCTGGGACTTGTAGTTCCATAAGAGTTGTGTTTGTGTAGCTTTAAAGGGAGGATTACAGGGTTAGAGGGAGAGCTGGGCAGGTCTGACTAACCACACACACATCCCACCTATAGGAGTGGTTACAGGTAAATAATGTGACCATGGTTTGGGTCACATGTGTCTGGGGGAGAGAGAGTATATGGACCTGAATGGGCTGTGTGTTCTGAGATCCTGGATGGCCTGAGTGTTGGGAGATCCTGAGAGTAGGATCGGATCCCTGAAGAGCAGATAGTGAGGCCATGGATCTGAAGGCCTGTGTTGGAAGATCCTGGGAGTAGGACTTCCTGAATAGCACGTGGAGAGGCCGCATGTGCAGAGTCTGTGATGGCACTGCGTTGGGAAGCTACTGCTGCTTCTGAGGGTCTGGACTGTCGTGAGTACAATGGTCACAAGGACGGTGATCACAGTTAGACAGTTTCCCCAGGAGAGAGGACTGACAGGAGGTCAGCGTGTGGAGCAGGAGCTCCAGGAAGGTAACCCAGAGTTGGGGGACTGTGTGTTCTGACGAGGATCAGTTAATGAACTGTTCGGTCACCCATGGTAATTGGACGGAGTAAGGTCCAGCATGTTTAGTGAGCGCAACTTAATGTCATGTTTCAGTACAGCATGTAATGGAATGTTCGCGGTACGGTTTATGACTGCATAATAAACTGCATACACTGTTTAAGAGGAAAGTGTTCCTGTGTGCCTTAAATTTCGCAGCCAAGTGAGTGTCCCCCAATACATTCAGTAAGCGCTATCTTACATATGGTGCTAGACTGCGATCAACGGTCCAGGTGTGCTGTTTCATGTATGTTCTTCAGTTTCTATGTATGTTGTTATATTTTACTCTGCTGCCACCCAATGGCCTTTTTCCGTATGGCAGCTTCTTATTAATTATTCTTTTGGGCATGTCTTCCACTTCCGGTTCAGGGGTCAAGTCTTCTCTTCCTCTGGCAGCCATTTCAGTTTCAGTTACTTGCTGTTGTGAGAGGACACACTTCAACTAGGCTAAAGGTACCTTCACACTGAGCAACTTTACAACGAGAACGACAGTGATCCATGACGTTGCAGTGATGTTGCAGCGTCCTGGATAGCGATCTCGTTGTGTTTGACACGCAGCAGCGATCTGGATCCCGCTGTGATATCACTGGTCGGAGCTAGAAGTCCAGACCTTTATTTCGTCGCTGATGACCCGCTGTCATCGCTGGATCAGCTTGTGTGACGCCGATCCAGCGATGTGTTCACTTGTAACCAGGGTAAATATCGGGTTACTAAGTGCAGGGCCGCGCTTAGTAACCCGATATTTACCCTGGTTACCATTGTAAAAGTAAAAAAAAAAACAGTACATACTCACCTTCTGATGTCAGTCATGTCCCCCGGCGTCCACGTGCTGCTGCAGAGACCTTTCCCTGCACTGACTGTCAGCGCCAGCCGTAAAGCAGAGCACAGCGGTGACGTCACCGCTGTTACTGCCGGCGCCACTGACACATTCAGTGCAGGGAAAGGTCTCTGCAGCAGCACGTGGACGCCGGGTACGTGACAGACATCAGAAGGTGAGTATGTAGTGTTTTTTTTTTACTTTTACAATGGTAACCAGGGTAAATATCGGGTTACTAAGCGCGGCCTTGCACTTAGTAACCCGATGTTTACCCTGGTTACCCAGGTGCTGCAGGGGGACTTCGGCATCGTTGAAGACAGTTTCAACGATGCCGAAGTCTTTCCCCTGATCGTTGGTCGCTGGAGAGCTGTCTGTGTGACTCGTCATCAGGATACCGGGGTCCGCTTCATCACAGATTTTAACGATCAGTGGGACCGAGTAAGAAGTGTCCTAACATCCCATTGGGACATCCTCACCACTGACCTCCACTCTAGTTACTCCCCGTCTTGCCTTGATAGCCAAAAGGGCTCCAAATCTTGGTGACATTTTGACCAAGTGTCATTTCTCTCACCCTATTACTAATCTAAATCGGAGCATACGTTTGAGGGGATCATTCCCCTGTGGGGGCTGTAGTGTCTGTCAACATGTCCCTGTTACAAGAGATCAATTTATTAATCTTTTGGACTCAAAACCACACCGACTGACCTCGTACATGAATTGTAAAACGGCTAACATAATCTATGCCATCGTCTGCCCTTGCAATAAGGTGTATGTAGGCCAAACATCCCAGGAGTTTAGAAAGAGGGCACAAAAGCATCTGTCGACAATTCATCTGGCAGCGTCTGACACTAGAAAGGGCAGGCTGGTTTCCCCGGTTGCATCCCACTTTCTAACGGTGCATGGTGGCTCCTCGTCTCACATCTCATTTTTTGGTTTACAGAAGGTCTTCACCAGCATCAGAGGCGGCAACCTCAAGAAACTTCTGCTCCAAATCGAGTCCCGGTGGATCTTCAATCTGCGAAGTCTTTCCCCCACGGGGCTGAATGAGGAATTACTCTTCACTAGCTTCCTGGGATGATCTTTTGGGTTGGACAATCCTGCTTCTTGACATCAATTGAGGACGAGGAGGCACTTCAAGTTCCTGTTGGACTCTTTGTGATAATTCTGCCCCCGTGTGAAGGAATTTTTGTCCCCTTGCCCTATGGACACTATATTCCTTGTGGGTCTCACCCCTGCCCACTGGTTCGGACATTTTCTATACTTGATGTTACGGGGTTTCTACATATTTTTATTGGCCTCGCTTGTTAAAATTACACTTCTGTTGTTCAGGTACACAGTAACATCATTTTTTTGCCTTAGGACCTGTATCTTGGCCACATTTGGCTTCTACATGTGGCTTTGGTCAGCACATTGTGATATGCGCTGTTTATTTCTATAATCAATAAATATGTACAATGTTTTTTCTTTTGATACTGCTTGCCATATTATCCATGCCTTATCAGCATTGCGCTTCGGTTCTATACTTTTGCACTTGTAGATCATTACTCTACTCCTTAGGCTAACTGTACATATGCGCCTGGTTCATGGGCTGCTGTTTGCTCACTACTTACGCTGGGGGTGACAGCGCTTTTATAAGCACCTGCATTGTATTGACTTGTTACTACAGGTCATTTGGGCGCTTGTGCCCTGCTTTTTGGCTCAACCGGCTCTCCGTACAACACATCAGCTTTATTATGAGCGATGTGTTGTGCGCCTGTACTTCCCTGCTGGCCAGCAACAAGCGGTGTGCGCACTTTCACTTTCATTTCTCCGTCGCCTCTTCTGACCGGCGCTTGTGCACGTCCTCGTTCCTCCCCCTTTTCGATCAAGGTATGCTCCTGGGTACTCTTCATCCACCTGTCAATAATTAACGCTACTCTTGACCGCTACTTAAGCCCTCTCCACCTACTCGCCATTACTTCCCCTGACGAAGCTGCGCTTAGCAGCGATACGCGTGGGGCTCCCCCCACACCTCTTGGATCCCGGGATCACCCTTCCTTACTTTTGTTTTCTGACAACCGACGGTCCACTCTACAGACTGGACTATCTGGTTAGGTGACTTACTCTTTAGCCTTGTGCTCTCCCCAGTATTATGGTACATCTCCTTATCAATATGACCACCGTCTCATAGTCAGTGTCACAATGTCTTTTCATTAGGTTATTTCTTTACCCTTTATTGCCTTACTTTCGTTTGCATCATACCTTATTGGTTTTGTTGTGCCTTCTGACTTATTGGGGTCTCTTTATAGGTTGGTCTGGAGACGCCCAGACTCTTTGTATTCTTGTGCCTTATGTATAAGATCCTTTGAGTCCTCAATCCCATGAGCTATATCATAATATGCTTACATAGAGCTTTAGGCTACATAGCGTTACATCATTATTATTGTCGTGTTACATATGACTTATTATTCTTCTGTGTTACAATATTGTGCGCATATCTGTACCGTTTATTATTTAATACTTATCCTGGGATCAGGGGTGTGGTTGCTAGATTTTAATATGGTTTTATTGTCATGTTTTGGTTTCTGTTTTCAATAAACTTTTGTACTTTTTGATCATTTTGGTCCATACCCTTCGGGTGTGCATTCTTTTTACGTGGCTACGTTTTTCTCCTTCTTACCATATCAGCTCCCCAGCGACCACACAACGACTTACCAACGATCACGGCCAGGTCGTATCGCTGGTCGTGATCGTTGGTAAGTCGTTTAGTGTGACGCGGTACCCTTAGGAAGGCATCAGTCTTTCGACCTCTTGTTGCTCACACTTGCAGTCATACTTGGTGCTAGATCTTACTGTACCTGGTCTACACCTGCATTTCTGGAAAAAGTACTGTATTACCAGTTATCGGCTGTATGTCCGGATTTACAAATAAACAAGTCTGGATTGCACAATCCCTGGAGTGCATCATATCTCCGGACGCTGAGCAGCATTGGTCCTGTCTGCCTCACGTGGAGGAAAATACTGAAGTTACGATTATCTCTCTCACAAGCTTATTAATCAACCACACCTCCATTCGCCTCATGTGGGGACAGAACAGTCGATAGACTGCCTTGAAGCCCGGCCAGAATCATTCTTATATCCCTATCCATGTGCCCACGCTCCGCCTGCTCACATACTGCAGCCCTGCTCTGCTACGAAATCTCCTGCAGCGTCAACTCAGACCGCATTGTGCATAAAGGCTCTCTGTATATTATACCACATCGCTGCAGATTGTCGGACCGCAGAACCCCACAATTCTCCAAAAACACCTTGGGAATCTTATCAGGGGGTCGCAACTAAGCTGCACCGTGATTTCCAGCCCCCAATTCAAAAATTACGTTTCTTAAAGGGACAGCACACCTTAAATCAAAATGGCCAAAAAGGACCTTACGCAGTTCCCTGATGCTGAAACAGAGCAAATACAACCCGATACTGTCCATTATGAAGACAGGGAAGCAGAGCCGACTTCCTCAGCAGACCAAGATGCACGACCAGTACGCTCCATCAAGCCAACATTAAAGGTCCTCGAGAATTACCATTCCACAAGGGATGAGTTCAATGACAACCTGGACGACCTATGGGAACGAGTTGCCTCCCTCATGTCAAGCATCCAGCGCCACAAAGATGATGCAGCGAGTTTACAGGACACTATAACACAGCTAGACACAGCCCACGGAAGATACAAGAGACTGTCCGCAAAGTATTTTGCCTTCCTAAAAGATTATAAAATCGACGAAGCCCTATCAGAGTTAAGCAAGGCAGATTCCACAGACAGAGGAAGGGACGCCGCCGTGCAAGACACCAAAGGTAAAGCGGAGCTTCTTATCGCCCATCTGCAACAAACTAGATCACACAGGTCAGCCTCATCTAAAAACTCTGTTCAGTCATACAAATCATCCTGCTTAAGAACTTCAGCCCTCAGCGACAGAATTCTAGAGGCCCGCTTAAATGCAGAGCGGTCCAAACTAAGACGTTCCTACACAGAAAAGAAAGCTGAGGTAGAAGTCAAGGAAGTTGAGGCAGAAGCAGAAGTGAAGAAAGCGGAAGCAAAGGCTCGAGCAAGGATTCTTCAAGCAGAAGCAGAGGCTCGAGCAAGGATTCTTCAAGCAGAAGCAGAGGCTCGAACAAAGATTCTTCAAACAGAAATGGAGGAAGAAATCGCGCTAGCTAAAGTGAAAATACTCGAGCAAGCATTGATGCAAAACCTCGACCCGATTTGCCTGCCACCACAGGAAGAAGACGACCCAGCTGTTCGTACTAGCGACTACGTGCAGAAACAGATACCTGCAGCACACACCTTCTCCAGTGACGTTCAACCCAACATTGCGGAAATGTCCAAGTCAGCCCAACCTATGGTGCCGGTATCGCCCACAGCCCCTACAGAGACCCAAGACCAATGCCATGATGCACCCCCTCAGGAGCAGTCATCACCGCAAGACGACCGCAAGGCGCACTCCAGCCTGCCTCCACAGTTCAAGCAGCAGTCATCGGAATCTCCAGAGGTCAAACCACAGCTCAACCCTGCAGCGACATCATTCTACCCAGGAACAATTCACCCTTCCACGCCACACAGCTTACACGCCCGAGGGGCACCACAAGCTAATACGGTAACAAGGAGTGAAGGATCGGACCGAGTTTGCCAGGTTCATGGTGAGCAGAGAGCTAATCAGCACTAGACTCTCAAAATTCAACGAGAACTACAGAGCCTGGAAAGCAACCTTCAAGGCTGCCATTGCTGATCTCAACCTATCCGCGGAGCAGGAGCTCGACCTCATGGTAAAATGGTTGGGTCCCGAATCCACAAATCGTATTAAGAGTCTTAGGACCGTCTATGTGGGGCAAGCTGAAGCAGGTCTTGCAGCTGCCTGGCAGAGACTCGAAAGAACCTACGGTAGCGCTGAAGCCATAGAAAAGTCCCTATTCAAGAGACTGCAGAATGTTCCAAGGATCAACCTTAAGGAAGCCCACAAGCTTCTGGACTTAAGTGATCTGCTAATGGAGCTGGAGCTTGCTAAAAGAGATCATCGTCTGACTGGACTGTGCTACCTGGACACTGCCCATGGGTTGAACCCAATCGTCTCAAAGCTGCTACATAGTCTGCAAGAGAAGTGGGCAGTGTGCATCTCCAGGTATAAAAGGTCACATGACGTCACCTTTCCTCCGTTCATTCAGTTCTGCAAGTTCATTGACTTACAAGCCCAAATGAGGAACGACCCTAGCCTTGACTTCCTGGAATCTAACACTGCAGCTCCAGCAACACCTTCATCAAGGTATGAAAGCACCGCACATAGATGCAAGGACTCGAGGAACAGTGTAAGCGTCAGAAAGCCTAACCTGCCATCACCTGCAGTACCTGCCGATAAGCAGTACACTATTCCGTCGAGGGATAAGTCTTTCAATCGTGAGTGTCCCATTCACAAAAGACCACACTCACTGAACAAATGTACAGGCTTCAGGTCGAAAACCATGCAGGAGCGCAAGAAAATCCTCAGCGAACTTGGGGTATGTTTCAAGTGCTGCGCTTCATCAGAACACATGACCAAGGACTGTAAATCTGCCATTAAGTGTGAAGAGTGTCACAGCGACAGACACCCATCAGCCTTGCACCCAGCCTCAGCCACCAGCGATCCAGCAGTCACAGTTACCTCTAGTCCCGCTACAAGCCATGGCGGGGAGCCACAGAATCATGCCAAGTCCACCACAGCTGTTTCCTGCTCATGCTCAAAGGTATGTGGGGAGAATCAAAGTGCTAAATGCTGTGCCAGGATATGCCTAATCAGAGTTTATCCAGAAGGGCAACCAGAGAAGGCAGTTAAAATGTATGCCATCATTGACGATCAGAGCAATCGATCCCTAGCTGGACCTAACTTCTTTGAAGCCTTTAGAATCAAGGGACCAGCAATGCCCTACACCAGTGTTCCCCAACTCCGGTCCTCAAGAGCCACCAACAGGTCATGTTTTGAGGATTTCCTTAGTATTGCACAGGTCATTGAATGCTTGCCTGTCCAGGTGATGCAATTATCACCTGTGCAATACTGAGGAAATCCTGAAAACATGACCTGCTGGTGGCTCTTGAGGACCGGACTTGGGAAACACTGCCCTACACTCTGAATACTTGCTCGGGGCGCATAGAGACTAGCGGCAGAGGAGCACAAGGTTTCATTGCTTCTCCTGTCAATGGAGACGTAGAGATACCCCTACCTACGCTAATCGAATGCGATCAAATACCAGACCAAAGGGATGAGATCCCTACCCCGGAAGCTGCTTTCCACCAACCACACTTAAAGACACTTAGCCAGCGTTATCCCACCTTTGGACACAGATGCTGAAATCCTACTTCTGCTCGGCAGAGATAATTTAAGGATACATAAAGTCCGCCAACAGTGTAATGGTCCTGACTATGCCCCCTACGCCCAGAGACTTGACTTGGGGTGGGTAGTCATAGGAAATGTATGCTTGGACCGAACAGGAGTCCATTCCTTTAAGACTTACGTACGCCGGGATGGGTGCACTACTTTCTGCAAACCATGTCCTCAACACTATGAGGTGAAGGAAAAGCCTCCAGATCCTGTAGAGCTGCCTGATGTTATCTCTTCTCCCTATGCAGACAACCTGGGAAGATTGGTGTTTCATACCACTAAGGATGACAACAAAGTAGCCCCATCTATGGAAGACAAGGAATTTGTCAGGATAATGGACAATGAGTTCCTTAAGGACGAGACTAATCACTGGGTTTTTCCCCTACCCTTCCGAGCTACCAGGGTAAGGCTCCCAAACAATCGTGAACAAGCCTTGTCCAGATTCAACTCTCTCCAGCACATACTAAGCAATAAAACAGAGATGAAAGAAAACATTGTCACCTTTATGGGCAAAATATTCCATAACAACCATGCGGAGCCTGTGTCTCCCTTAAAGGAAAATGAGGAGTGCTGGTACCTACCCTCATTTGGAGTATATCACCCTAAGAAACCTAAACAAATTAGAGTTGTCTTTGATTCAAGCGCCAAACATCGAGGTGTATCTCTCAATCATGTCCTCCTCACAGGTCCCAATCTGACACACAACCTATTAGGAGTGTTGATGAGGTTCAGGAAAGAGCCCATTGCCATCACCGCCGACATTGAACAGATGTTCCACTGTTTCATAGTCAGAGAGGACCACAGGAATTACCTCAGGTTCCTGTGGTACAAGGACAACGACCCCAGCAAAGAGATGGTGGAGTATCGCATGCAGGTGCACGTATTCGGGAACAGCCCTTCACCCACAGTGGCAACCTATGGCCTGCGGAGAACCACACTAGAAGGAGAGTCCGAGTATGGAACAGACACCAGAGACTTTGTAGAGAAAGACTTCTACGTAGACAATGGACTAAAATCTCTGCCCACAGAAGAAGCGGCAATCGACCTACTTAAAAGGACACAACATATGCTGTACCGAGCTAAGCTTAGAATGCACAAAATTGCTTCAAACAGCCTGGCTGTCATGAGAGCCTTTGAGTCAAGTGACCACGCACCTGGATTCAAGGACATAGACCTAGGACCAGACCGTCCGCCTGTGCAGAGAAGCTTAGGCCTGAGGTGGAACCTGTCAGCCGACACCTTCGGTTTCCAAATCGGCTGTGCAGACAAACCATTCACTAAACGTGGTGTCCTGTCAGTGGTAAATAGCCTATATGACCCACTGGGATTCGTAGCACCAATTACCATACAAGGTAAATCCCTTTTGAGACAGCTTTCCGAAACCGTCAAGGACTGGGGTGCCCCACTACCTCCTGATAAGGAACCAAAATGGGAAACCTGGAAGCAGTCTTTGTGTGCCTTGGATAAAATCCATATACCGAGATGCTACGCTGGAATCTCACTTGCTGCTAGCACTAGGACAGAACTCCATGTGTTCTCGGATGCATCCACGGAGGCCATTGCAGCTGTTGCCTACCTGAAGGTGATGGGATCCGACAATCAAGATCATGTTGGTTTCGTTTTCAGCAAGGCTAAGTTGGCTCCCAAGCCTGACCACACTATTCCCAGGCTTGAACTCTGTGGGACCGTGCTTGCAGTAGAACTTGCAGACTTTATTCAGCATGAGCTGGACACTCACATAGATGACATACAATACTACAGTGACAGTAACGTTTTCTTAGGTTACATCTACAACCAAACAAGGCGCTTCTACATGTACGTCAGTAACCGCATTGAGAGAATAAGAAGGTCTTCCAAAACTGAACAGTGGCACTATATCCCATCTGAACTTAATCCAGCCGACCATGCCACTAGACCTATGTCTATAAATTCTTTTGCTAACTCTTCTTGGCTTTCAGGGCCAAAGTTTCTGCTGGAACAGAAGGGAAGCGAATGTTTCCAGGAAGTCTTCAGCATCCAGGATCCGGATGACGATCCAGAAGTCCGCCCGAGGTCAGTGCTCTGGCCACGAACGCTAAACCAACCTCCACCTTCAGGTGCCAGTGCTTCGAACACTTCTCCAATTGGATGAAACTCGTCAAGACTATCGCAAGGCTAGTCAACATTGTGAGATCTTATCACAATTCACATGAAGACAAAGACTGTCATGGTTGGCACGTCTGCCAAAAAACACTCTGCTGAGGACATTTCTAACTGCGAGTCCCTTATAATACTTTATGTCCAGCAGAGTGTATTCAGTACTGAATGGGAATGCTTATACCACAAACAGCAGATCCCTCTGAAAAGCCCCACTGCCCATTTGAATCCACTAATGGACAGCTTCGGTTTGCTGAGAGTCGGTGGTCGATTAAATCGAGTCAAGCTAGAGTATTCAGAGCAACATCATTGCATCATTCCCAGTAGACATCACATCACCGATCTACTGATTCGGCACTTTCATGAAAAAACTGAACACCAAGGCAGGCAGGTCACAGAGGGCAAGATACGGTCTGCGGGACTTTGGATCATAGGCATGAAAAGAAGTGTAGCGGGATCAATACATCGCTGTGTGCAATGTCACAAAACTAGAGGAAAACAGGTGCATCAACAAATGGCCGACCTACCCTTCGACAGACTGAGTGCTGAACCGCCTTTCACCTACGTCGGCCTAGACGTCTTTGGGCCATGGATGGTATCTGCACGCAGGACTCGTGGAGGTCATGCCAACAGCAAACGTTGGGCCATACTATTCACTTGCATGAGTATCCGTGCCGTTCACATAGAAGTGATAGAATCTATGGACACATCCAGCCTGATTAACGCTTTTCGACGGTTTCTAGCGATCAGAGGACCAGTGAAACAGTTACGGTCCGACCGCGGAAGCAACTTCATCGGTGCATGTCGAGAGCTGGATATTGACATCAAGCCAATTCAGGATCAACTGGCAGAGAGAGGTTGCACCTGGATCTTCAATCCTCCGCATAGTTCTCACATGGGAGGTTCCTTGGAAAGGATGATCGGGATCTCACGCAACATCTTGAACTCTATGCTTATGGACATAAACTCTTCAAGACTTACGCATGAGACCTTGGTTACTCTTCTGGCTGAAGTTTCTGCCATAATCAACTCAAGACCCCTTGTCCCAGTGTCAATGGATCCTGAAATGCCAACTATTCTTACACCGGCTACTCTTCATACCCAAAAGATCGGGGACCCGCTAACAGTCAGCGGAGAGTTTACTCACACAAACTCCTACCAGAAGCAGTGGAAACGCATAGAGTACCTCGCCGATTACTTCTGGAACCAGTGGAGAAAGGAGTACCTTGTGGTTCTGCAAGGAAGAAGAAAATGGCGACAGAGTAAACCGAACTTGAAAGAAGGAGATATCGTATTAATGAAGGAACAACAAGCTCAAAGGATTGACTGGCCTATGGGAATCATTACAAAGACTTTCCCTAGTGAAGACGGTAAGGTCCGGAAGGTGGAGCTGAAGGTCCTTAGGAATGGTGAACCTAAGACATTTCAGAGGCCAATCCAAGAGCTCGTATTGGTACTACCGATCGAGGACATTCCGGTAGGATAAACTATGAACAGAACACTGCAATAGTACTTTGTCCATTGGATTATAGTGGGTCAGAGATAGTTTGGCCTAGTGCGGCTTCTCTGATCCGAAGATGGGTTTTCCTTTGGATTATCTCCGAAACTGACTTAAATTAATGTCTTATCTTGTTAAAAGTTGTTATTATTGCATTACATGCATGTTTGGTTTCATTTTCTTGGTTGTTGGACTTTATTTCAAGGACATTAATATAGTGAAATCCCTTACGGAATTTCATACGAGGAGTGTGCTGTTTCATATATGTTCTTCAGTTTTTATGTATGTTGTTATATTTTACTCTGCTGCCACCCAATGGCCTTTTTCCGTATGGCAGCTTGTTATTAATTATTCTTGTGGGCATGTCTTCCACTTCCGGTTCAGGGGTCAAGTCTTGTTTTCCTCTGGCAGCCATTTCAGTTTCAGTTACTTGCTGTTGTGAGAGGACACACTTTAACCAGGCTTAGGAAGGCATCAGTCTTTCGACCTCTTTTGTTGCTCACACTTGCAGTCATACTTGGTGCTACATCTTACTGTACCTGGTCTACACCTGCATTTCTGGAGAAAGTACTGTATTACCAGTTATACGCTGTATGTCCAGATTTACAAAATAAACAAGTCTGGACTGCACAATCCCTGGAGTGCATCATCTCTTCGGATGCTGAGCAGCATTTGTCCTGTCTGCCTCACGTGGAGGAAAATACCGAAGGTACGATTATCTCTCTCACAAGGACTATTAATCAACCACACCTCCATTCGCCTCATGTGGGGACAGAACACCAGGAAGCACTTGTGGAGGTGATTGCTATAACTCGGTGGGGTTATGAAGTTTGCTTTGCATTGGCGTGTCCCCCACTACATTCAGTAAGGGCTATCTTACACATGGCACAGGTGTAATGTTTTTCCTGTAGTTTATCACAATCCTCCTTGAAATTACTTTATTTTTTCAGACAATAAGACACACCGCACCATAGGACGCACCTAGGTTTTAAAGGAGGAAATTAGGAAAAAAAAACTGAAGCACAAAATGTGGTTAATTCTGTACTTGAGGGCCCAATCTCATCCTGGTATGCAAGGCCCCATCCTTATAAGTAACCCCCAACCCCATCCCTATCCTGGTATGCATGGCCCCATCAGAAAACAATAATAAAAAAAAAAACCATTACACTTACCTACCCGGCGCTCCCTCGAAGCCTCCTGCTCCGGTGCCAGCAGCTGCTTTATGCTTGTAAGCAACACAGAGAACAGTGAGTATTCATTAATATTCATTTCTCTTAAGTATCGCCACACGTGACCACCGGTAGCAGCAGAAAGCCGGCGGCTGACACTGCATGCTACTGAAGAGCAATGAATACTCACTGCTCTTTGCGCACATAGTCCTGGCAGCTGTGCTCTGCTTGTGAGCAGGACATGACGTCACTGCCACGCGCTGCTTACAAGCATATAGCAGTTGCTGACACCGGAGCAGGACGTTGGAAGGGAGCGCCGGGAAGGTAAGTGTAATACTTTATTTTAATGTTTTCTGATGGCGCCATGCATACCAGGCTGGGGATGGGGGCGTGGGCCAATTATAACGATGGGGCAATGCATACCAGGACCGGGGTTGGGGGCCAAACATACCAAGATATTATTATTAAAGAGAAATTAATATTTATTGCCCTCCAAGCCAATTGGCGTGGAATGCAGTGAATATTCATTTCTCTTTATTAATAATATATTATTGCAGAGGCAACAGGAGTTAGCTGATGCCGCTGGCTCTAGCCCCTGTGACCCGCTACTCCACCGATGACGTTCCCCGACCTTAGTTGTCACTCATAAAAGCAGAGTTTAACCAAAAAGACTGGACCTGGTCTTGTAGGGACCATATGAGCACATTCAGCAGCACAGAAAGGAGATAAGGTAGATTCATCCAATAAGATATCAGGGTTCTAGGAAGCCAACAACACCATTACACTTCGCTTTCTCTTACAGGCTGATCATAATATTTTTCTTCAAGTGGTTTTCTAACTTGTCAGCACAGTTTACGTACGCTGTCATTTGGCTTTGTAGTTTACAGATCTGGGCAGGTAAGTGTCAGCGTCTTCTAATCCCAGGGGGTAGGTAGATCCTCCAGGAGGAAGTTCTATAGAAAAGGGCTTTCAATGCCCAAAGTCATTTGAACAGCTTTGGGTGGAGGAGAGTGTTGTGGATTTGAGGCCAAATTGTGATCACACTATTGTATTAAGGTCGGCGGACTACACCACCGATAAAGCAGCCACAGCCGGTGACTGAGAACAATCTGTGACTTCTCTGCATTTAGTGGTTACTACTCACCTGGGTAGTCATATGTAGGAATCTCCTCTTTACACCGCTCATCACCCCTCACATATGTCTCTGTATTATTAATATGGGTCAGATCTTCACCCTGAAACAAATATTGTAAAAGTCACCGACAGATGAGAAGTCACATCTATGATCAGGTCTAATCCTGCCATCTCCACCATTCTCATTACACAAGTATAAATCATATAATACTCGTGGATAAAACAAGACTGACCACAAGACCTTCACAGCCATCTACACATCATAGGGGAGATCTCATGACACCTTCTCTCCATCTACCTGATGATCCTGAGGAACATTGAGATCTTCTTGTTTACAGTCCTGTGGAAGGAGAGGACGGGGACATCTCTCTGGTGTTGCCCTCTTACTGGATAGATCTGGAGGAAACACATACAGGGACTGAAATAATTCATACAGATAATTATAGGCCGTGTGTATTTAGTCCTGTCTATTACCTGGTGATGTGAGGGGCTGGGGATCCTCCATCATGACGTTCTTGTACAGATCTTTGTGTCCTTCTAAATACTCCCACTCCTCCATGGAGAAATAGACAGCGACATCCTGACACCTTATAGGAACCTGACACATACAATGATACCGTCATCCCCCTATCCCTTCATAGTGTTACTGTGTTAGGTCCCAGCATTCCCAGCAGTGTCACCTCTCCAGTCAGCAGCTCAATCATCTTGTAGGTGAGTTCTAGGATCTTCTGGTCATTGACGTCCTCATGTATCAGGGGGTGAGGTGTAGTCCCCGTGATTGGGCTCAGGGATCTTCCCCATCCCTCAGATACAGGGTCCTGACAGCGCTCACTAGAGGTCTTCTTCACTACTTTGTAATCCTGGTTATGGAGAGACACATTAATAAATCTCACTACAGACATTTCCAGAGTCCTCACCTCTCCAGTTCTGTCCATCTGTTATTCCCATAGATAAGAATGATGCAATGTGACGTCATCAGAAACTCTCACCTCTCCAGTAAGCCGGAAGAGGATCTCTAGGGTGACGTGTAATATCCTCTCCGCCATATCATCTCTGTCCATATCAATCCTTGATGGGTAAATCAGGAAAATTTTCTTATGTAGAAGATCTTCTCTGAGAGGATCTGATATTATAGAGACCTGAATGAGAAGAAGATGAGCCGATGTAACATCATAAAATCCTGTGTAATAATACAATTACTGGAGATAAGGGAAACATATGAGGAGATTTATTATTTTAAGATTAAGAAAAGAATGGAGGGTGTTATGATCCTTAGTGGCATAGGATCGCTGAACTGACCAGCTAAGTAAAATATAGGACCAGCTCTGGGATGTGGGAACTGGACTGACCGCAAACCTGATCCTAACCGCACACACTATAAGTAGCCGTGGAACGTTACCTAAATGCCTAGACGTCTCTTCACGGCCTGAGAAACTGACTACCCCTAAAGAGAGAGCAAAAGCCTCACTTGCCTCAGAGAAGTAACCCTCAAAGATATAGAAGCCCCCCACAAATAATAACGGTGAGTTCAGGAGAAAATACAAAACGCAGAGATGAAATTAGATTCAGCAAAGGAGGCCCGCTAATCACTAGATACACAGAGGATAGCAAGAGTCTGTGCAGTCAGTAGAAAACCCTAAAAATATCCACGCAGAGATTGCAAGAACCCCCGCATTAACTAACGATGCGGGGGGAGCAACACTGCAATCCCAGAGCTACCAGCAAACAGAGAATCACATATTGCAAACTGGACAAAAACTCATCATATACTGAGGAACATCTTAAATCTAAGATGAGCAAAAAACAAGCAGGAAAACTTAGCTTCTCTAGACGAGGCAGGAACTAGTGAAGCCAGGAGAGTTCAGAAAAGCACTGAATACACCGACAGCAGGCAAGGAATAATGGTTCAGGTGAGCTTAAATAGCAAACCTGACAAACAAGTGACGAGACAGCTGATTCCAGCCACAAGCTGCAGTATAATAAAAAGGCCACTAGAGGGAGACAAAAAAACGGAGAACTCACACAGTGTTCACAACAGTAAACGGAGAACTCACACAGTGTTTACAACAGTACCCCCCCCTTGAGGAGGGGTCACCGAACCCTCATCAGAGCCCCCGGGGCGATCAGGACGAGCCAAATGGAAGGCACGAACCAAATCGGCCGCATGAACATCAGAGGCGACAACCCAGGAATTATCCTCCTGACCATAGCCCTTCCACTTAACCAAGTACTGCAGCCTCCGTCTCGAAATACGAGAATCCAAGATTTTCTCCACCACATATTCCAATTCTCCTTCAACCAGCACCGGAGCAGGAGGATCAACAGAAGGAGCCACAGGCACCACATACCTCCGCAACAAAGATCTATGGAACACATTATGAATGGCAAACGATGCTGGGAGGTCCAAACGAAATGACACAGGGTTGAGGATTTCCAAAATCTTATAAGGACCGATAAAACGAGGCTTGAACTTCGGAGAGGAAACCTTCATAGGGACAAAACGAGAAGATAACCACACCAAATCTCCCACACGAAGTCGGGGACCCACACAGCGACGACGGTTAGCAAAGCGCTGAGCCTTCTCTTGTGACAACGTCAAATTGTCCACAACATGGTTCCAAATCTTTAATGATTGAATCAGAAAGCACCACAGTATAAGGGGGGCGAACCAAATGAATACCCCTACAATACCCAATAGACGACCAAGCGTCAGGACTACTCCAAATACAACTGCCCCCGGGTCAGGTATTGTCCCGGGGAAGGTGTTGGATGGACTTATGCCCAAGTTCCCTAGAATTGCCACCTTCTATGCCCTGCCCAAGGTGCATAAAGACGCCGTTAACCCACCCGGACGGCCGATCGTCTCTGGCATAGGGGGGTTGTGTGAGGGTATCTGCAAATTTGTAGATTTCTATTTGAAACCCTTAGTGGAAACGCTCCCCTCCTATGTCAGGGACACTACTGATGTATTAAGAAGGGTGGATGGACTGTCTCTTGAGGCGGGTATGATTCTTGTCACTATCGACATTGAGTCGTTGTATACATCGATCAAACATGAGGATGGATTGAGGGCGGCCCGTTTCTTCCTCGAGGGCACCAACTGGGATGGCCATTTCTCAGAATTTATTTTGGAATTACTTGAGTTTATTTTGACTCACAATTATTTTGTTTTCAAGGATAAATATTATTTACAGGTACAAGGTACTGCGATGGGCGCGGCATGTGCCCCGTCTTATGCAAAGCTATTTTTGGGGTTCTGGGAGAGACATATCTTCCAGGGAGACGGGGCACACGCCGCAGACCCAGTGGTAGGCTGGTTTCGCTACATCGATGATGTTCTGATGATCTGGAACGGTGGCGAGGCCAGCCTATCCAGATTTATGCAGGAGTTAAGTCATAACACATTTAATTTGAAATTCACTTATGTTTGGCACAAAAATACGATTGATTTCTTGGACATCACGTTATGTGTTGCCGGGGATGGTTCTGTCGAGACTGATCTTTACCGGAAAAAAACATCGGTGAACTCGCTGCTACATGCATCCTCGGCACACAATTACTCTGTGATTAGGGCCATCCCGGTTGGGCAGTTTTTGAGGAATAGACGGGTCTGCTCTACGGAGACCCGCTTTGAGAGGCAGTCCGCCATCCTTACTGAACGGTTCCGGGCACGGGGTTACAGTCGTCGTTGCATCAGGGCAGGGTATGGAAGGGCAAAGTCCACACGAAGGGCAGATCTACTGTTGCAAAATAAGAGATCCAAATCAGATGATGGCTCTGGGGTCAGGTTCATTTCTACATCCAACTGTCAATGGAATCGCATCCGTGAGATATTGAACAAACATTGGCCAGTTTTACAAACCGACAGCATATTGGCTTCACACTTGACAAAAACTCCCCTAATGACACAATGTAGGGGTAGAAATCTAAAAGATGTTTTGGTAAAGAGCCATTATGTGGCCAAGAATAAGAACAGAAGTTTCATGGATGCGAGTAGTCCAAGACAGGGGTGCTTTCCATGCAGGTCGTGTGTCGCGTGTCCGAATATTCTCAGGTGTGGGACCTTCAAAACTTCAGATGGGAGCAGGGAGTTTAAAATACGAGATTATATCTCGTGTAGTACGTCCTTTGTGGTGTATTATGCCACTTGTCCCTGCTCCCTAGTCTATGTCGGTCTCACATCTAGGGAATTAAGAATTCGGACACGCGAACACGTACGTGATATTCTGGCCGCGAAAGAAGTATTAGATGTGTCGGGCCTGAAAACCTTGCCCAGACACTTTCGGACGTGTCATGGATCTGACCCCAGAGGCGTGAAAGTAAGGGGCATTGAGAAAATACATGGTGGGATCAGGGGTGGCAATATGACCAAAATACTCGCACAACGCGAGTGTAGGTGGATTGTCACCCTTGACACCATGGCCCCAAAAGGGCTAAATGAGAAACTAAGTTTCTCCCCATTTTTATGATCAACAGGATCATATTTGCACAGTTGAAATGAATTAATGTACACCGTTGTTTTGTGTGGCCTGTGTGGTATTGGATATACCATTTACTATTAGGTTTATCATTCTTCTCTCTCTGGGAGTTATATTTATCCACCATTCTTTCTTTTAATGTTTTATTAACATTTTGTCTTATGTTGTGCTTTGTTTTAGTATTGTTTCACATATGTCCACGGGTGTGGTTGTCAGTTTGACTACATCACTCTCTCCTCCCTCTCATGCACGGAAGCCACAAATGACTCACGTCAAAAGGAATAAGAAAAATGAACACGGAAAAAAGGAATTGTTAAAGGATAATTGAGCTTCAATTCTAATTGTTTATGTATTAACATGTAAATGTCCTTATTCACTGCACTTGTCACTTTAACATGTAATCATATTTATAGTAGTTCTTGCTACACAATTTATCTTAACCTTTTTGTTTTTGTTTTTATAATATTGTTTTTTCTTAGTTCCAATACTGTGTGAAACGGTTAGTTTAGTTAGTTTTTTCTCATATACTAACACCATTGTGTGTCATCACTGTTTACCACAGTCACTAGGTACACTTCTTGGAGGATTTGATTATGTAGGTCGTTCTGATCTTCTGTAACATGGCCGCTGCCGTGGTCTTCTTAAAAATGGCCGCCGGAGGTGCGCATGCCCGCTGCCGCCCGGAGTGCTGGCCGCTTGCTGCAGCTATCTTTAACAGCAGGGTGTGCGTCACATGACGTCTATGGGTGGATTTCCACCTTACGCCCGCCCTGCTGTGACGGCTCCAGCTGCGACGAGCGCCGGGCGCCACCGCGCATGCTCTGCACCCTCGGCTCCATTTCCTGTATCATGACTATTTAAACAACAGGAGACTGGCCTTGAGTGTACCCCGCTGAGAAAGCGAATACGCGAAACGCGCGTCCGGGGGCACCAAGCAAGGAGGGGGTAACTCACTTCTTATGACTGTAATGGGTAAGCCTGATTCCTTTATTGTGATTTATTTAAAGTAGTATATCTAGGCTATTTCTTTCTATGGGGATACCGGCTGGACCCTGGATATGTGATCAGGGCTTTACCTTTTTTTGCTTATTTAAAAGGGATATATGTTTACTTGTGCTCCCCCAACTGTGCTTGGGTTGTCATGTCTCCTCCCTGTTGTTCTCCTTTGGTGCATATTGCACAATAGTACTTTTATGTAATTGTCGATATTTGAGTCTGATTTAAATAAATAAAGATTTGATATACATTTTATAAATATGTGGTTTTGGATTTTTTTACTCCATTCTTTTGGGTTTAATGGTTCCAAATCTGTTGCAACCTATCTACCACAGAATCCACCCCAGGACAGTCAGAAGGCTCAACCTGACCTGAGGAAAAACGAGGATGAAACCCAGAGTAAGAGTACCGTCACACAGTGGCATTTTCATCGCTACGACGGCACGATTCGTGACGTTGCAGCGTCGCATGATTATCGCTCCAGCGTCGTAGACTGCGGTCACACGTTGCAATACACGGCGCTGGAGCGATAATTTCATGACGTATTTGCGATGTAGAAGCCGTTGGTTACTGTGCGCACATCGTATATAACCTGTGTCACACGATGCAATCATGCTGCCACAGCGGGACACTAGACGACGAAAGAAAGTTTCAAACGATCTGCTACGACGTACGATTCTCAGCGGGGTTCCGGATCGCAGTAGCGTGTCAGACACAACGATATCGTAACGATATCGCTAGAACGTCACGAATTGTGCCGTCGTAGCGATGAAAATGCCACTGTGTGACGGTACCCTTACAGAAAAAAGGCGAAACCAAAGTAGCGGCACTAGCCCGATTGTTAAGGGCAAACTCGGCCAATGGCAAAAAAGTCACCCAATCATCCTGATCAGCAGAAACAAAACATCTCAAATAAGTCTCCAAGGTCTGATTAGTTCGCTCGGTTTGGCCATTCGTCTGAGGATGGAAGGCCGACGAAAAAGACAAATCAATGCCCATCTTAGCACAAAAGGACCGCCAAAATCTGGACACAAACTGGGAACCTCTGTCAGACACAATATTCTCAGGAATGCCGTGCAAGCGAACCACATTCTGAAAAAATAGCGGAACCAAATCGGAGGAGGAAGGCAACTTAGGCAAGGGCACTAAATGGACCATCTTAGAGAAACGATCACAAACCACCCAAATGACAGACATTCTTTGAGAGACTGGGAGATCTGAAATAAAATCCATGGAAATATGCGTCCAGGGTCTCTTTGGAACAGGCAAAGGCAAAAGCAATCCACTGGCACGAGAACAACAGGGCTTAGCCCGAGCACAAATCTCACAGGACTGCACAAAGGAACGCACATCCCGCGACAAGGAAGGCGACCAAAAGGACCTAGCCACCAAATCCCTGGTACCAAAAATTCCTGGATGACCTGCCAACACCGAAGAATGAACCTCGGAAATAACTCTGTTGGTCCATCTCTCTGGGACGAACAGTCTCTCTGGTGGACAACGGTCAGGTCTATTAGCCTGAAACTCCTGTAACACCCGTCGCAAATCTGGGGAGATGGCAGACAAAATCACCCCCTCTCGGAGGACGCCAACCGGCTCTGAAACTCCAGGAGAGTCAGGCACAAAACTCCTAGAAAGAGCATCAGCCTTCACGTTCTTCGACCCAGGAAGGTACGAAACCACGAAATCAAAACGGGAGAAAAACAATGACCAACGAGCCTGTCTAGGATTTAACCGCTTGGCAGACTCGAGGTAAGTCAGATTTTTGTGATCAGTCAAGACCACCACACGATGCTTAGCTCCCTCAAGCCAATGACGCCACTCCTCAAATGCCCACTTCATTGCCAACTCCCGATTACCAACATCATAATTTCGCTCGGCAGGCGAAAACTTTCTTGAAAAGAAAGCACATGGCTTCATCACAGCGCCATCAGAGCTTCTCTGCGATAAAACAGCCCTTGCACCAATCTCAGAAGCATCAACCTCGACCTGGAAGGGAAGAGAGACATCTGGCTGACACAAAACCGGAGCCGAAGAAAACCGCCACTTCAGCTCCTGAAAGGCCTCCACGGCCGCAGGAGACCAATTAGTGACATCAGAACCTTTCTTGGTTAAATCCGTCAAAGGCTTAACCACACTAGAAAAATTAGAGATAAAGCGACGGTAAAAATTAGCAAAACCCAAGAACTTCTGAAGACTCTTCACTGAAGCAGGTTGAGTCCAGTCCTGAATAGCCTGGACCTTGACTGGATCCATCTCAATAGTAGAAGGAGAAAAAATATAACCCAAAAAGGAAACCTTCTGGACTCCAAATAGACATTTAGAGCCCTTTACAAACAAAGCATTGGCACGCAGGACCTGAAACACCATCCTGACCTGCTTCACATGGGACTCCCAATCATCAGAAAAGACCAAAATATCATCAAGATACACAATCCTAAATCTATCCAGATATTCTCGGAAGATGTCATGCATGAAGGTCTGAAACACAGAAGGGGCATTAGAGAGTCCAAAAGGCATCACCAAGTACTCAAAATGGCCCTCGGGCGTATTAAATGCTGTTTTCCATTCATCGCCCTGCTTAATACGCACAAGATTATACGCACCACGAAGATCTATCTTGGTGAACCAACTAGCCCCCCTAATCCGAGCAAACAGATCAGACAACAATGGCAAAGGATACTGAAATTTGACCGTGATCTTATTCAGAAGGCGATAATCTATACATGGTCTCAGAGAACCATCCTTCTTAGCCACAAAAAAGAATCCCGCACCCAAAGGGCACGAGGACGGGCGAATATGCCCTTTCTCCAAAGACTCCTTTATATAACTCCGCATAGCGGCATGTTCTGGTACAGACAAATTAAAAAGTCGTCCCTTAGGGAATTTGCTACCCGGAATTAAATTTATAGCACAATCACATTCCCTATGAGGGGGTAGGGCACTGGACTTGGGCTCATCAAATACATCCTGGTAGTCTGACAAAAATTCAGGGACTTCAGAAGGAGTAGAGGAAGCAATTGACACCAAAGGAGCATCGCCATGAATTCCCTGACAACCCCAACTCAACACAGACATTGCATTCCAGTCCAGGACTGGGTTATGAGCCTGTAGCCATGGCAGACCCAACACGACAACGTCATGCAAATTATATAAAACCAGGAAGCGAATCACCTCCTGATGTGCAGGAGTCATACACATAGTCACCTGAGTCCAGTACTGAGGTTTATTCTTGGCCAATGGCGTAGCATCAATTCCCTTCAGTGGAATAGGGAACTGTAAAGGCTCTAAGATAAAACCACAGCGCTTGGCAAATGACAAATCCATCAGATTCAGGGCAGCACCTGAATCTACAAAAGCCATAACAGAGTAGGATGACAGAGAGCAAATCAAAGTAACAGACAAAATGAATTTAGGCTGTACAGTACCAATGGTGACAGATTTAGTGAACTTTTTTGTCCGCTTAGAGCATGCTGAGATAACATGAGCAGAATCACCACAGTAAAAGCACAACCCATTCTGACGTCTATGATTTTGTCGTTCAATTCTGGTCAGAATCCTGTCACATTGCATAGACTCAGGCTTCTGTTCAGAGAATACCGCCAAATGGCGCACAGGTTTGCGCTCCCACAAACGCCGATCAATCTGAATGGCCAAGGCCATTGACTCATTCAGACTCGCAGGCGTGGGGAATCCCACCATAACATTCTTAAGAGCTTCAGAAAGACCCTTTCTGAAAATTGCGGCCAATGAGAAGGCCCAATCTTGAGGGTCACCACGTAACAATGAAATAATTATTTTAACTTGCTGAACAGGATCACCAGAGGAACGAGGTCTCAAAGAAAGGAATAATTTGCAATTATTCTTAAAATTCAGGAACCTAGACCTATCCCCAGAAAACAACTCAGGAATAGGAATCTTAGGTTCTGACATAGGACTGTGTATGACATAATCCTGAATGCTTTGTACCCTTGCAGTAAGATGCTCCACACTAGTAGCCAAATTCTGAATATCCATGTCAAAAGCTGAGTTCAGAGCCACCCAGATTTTAAGGGGAGGAGAGAAGCTGGACAAACTACAGAGAAGAAAAAAAAAAACACACAAGGCTTCTCTTATCCCGCTTCGGCGATGCATTAACACTTTTGGGGCCTGCTGTACTGTTATGATCCTTAGTGGCATAGGATCGCTGAACTGACCAGCTAAGTAAAATATAGGACCGGCTCTGGGATGTGGGAACTGGACTGACCGCAAACCTGATCCTAACCACACACACTATAAGTAGCCGTGGAACGTTACCTAAATGCCTAGACGTCTCTTCACGGCCTGAGAAACTGACTACCCCTAAAGAGAGAGCAAAAGTCTCACTTGCCTCAGAGAAGTAACCCCCAAAGATATAGAAGCCCCCCACAAATAATAACGGTGAGTTCAGGAGAAAATACAAAACGCAGAGATGAAATTAGATTCAGCAAAGGAGGCCCGCTAATCACTAGATACACAGAGGATAGCAAGAGTCTGTGCAGTCAGTAGAAAACCCTAAAAATATCCACGCAGAGATTGCAAGAACCCCCGCATCAACTAACGATGCGGGGGGAGCAACACTGCAATCCCAGAGCTACCAGCAAACAGAGAATCACATATTGCAAGCTGGACAAAAACTCATCATATACTGAGGAACATCTTAAATCTAAAATCTCTAGACGAGGCAGGAACTAGTGAAGCCAGGAAAGTTCAAGAACTGACTGATGGAGTAAGTTGCACAGGCCCCCATCAATGGGTGGGGATGTCTTAAATATAGGAAGCCTCATGGCGATTAGGCGGGGACACCTTAGCAAGGTGCACACAGTCTCAATAAGACACAGGAGTTGCCAGCGCCGTCCCCCTATGCACACAGACAGAGCATGCAGAGAGTAAACAGCAGACATGAGGCACAAAGCATGGAGCTGGCAGCAAAGAGAAGTCACAACAAGGCCCAGAGAAGTGAGTTTGAGTGTAATGCAGGTGAGGGATGGGAGGCCATGCAGTGATGCCAGCAGGGTTGTTACAATATATATGCCATTGACACACACACACAGTATATATATATATATATATATATATATATATATATATATATATATATATATATACACACAGTACAGACAAAAGTTTGGACACACTTTCTCATTTAAAGATTTTTTCTGTATTTTCATGACTATGAAAATTGTACATTCACACTGAAGGCATCAAAACTATGAATTAACACATGTGGAATTATATACTTAAGAAAAAAGTGTGAAACAACTGAAATTATGTCTTATATTCTAGGTTCTGCAAAGTAGCCACCTTTTGTTTTGATGACTGCTTTGCACACTCTTGGCATTCTCTTGACGATCTTCAAGAGGTAGTCACCGGGAATTGACTTCCAACAATCTTGAAGGAGTTCCCAGAGATGTTTAGCACGTGTTGGCCCTTTTGCCTTCACTCAGCTCACCCCAAACCATCTCGATTGGTTCAGGTCTGGTGACTGTGGAGGCCAGGTCATCTGGCGTAGCACCCCATCACTCTCCTTCTTGGTCAAATAGCCCTTACACAGCCTGGAGGTGTGTTTGAGGTCACTGTCCTGTTGAAAAATAAATGATTGCCCAACTAAAAACAAACCGGATGGAATAGCATGCCGCTGCAAGATGCTGTCGTAGCCATGCTGGTTCAGTATGCCTTCAATTTTGAATAAATCCTCAACAGTGTCACCAGCAAAGTACCCCCACACCATCACACCTACTCCTACATGCTTCACGGTGGGAACCAGGCATGAAGAGTTCATCCGTTCACCTTTTCTGCGTCACACAAAAACACGGTGGTTGGAACCAAAGATTTTAAATTTGGACTCATCAGACCAAAGCACAGATTTTCACTGGTCTAATGTCCATTCCTTGTGTTCTTTAGCCCAAACAAGTCTCTTCTTCTTGTTGCCTGTCCTTAGCAGTGGTTTCCTAGCAGCTATTTTACCATGCAGGCCTGCTGCACAAAGTCTCCTCTTAAGAGTTGTTGTAGAAATGTGTCCGCTGCTAGAACTCTGTGTGGCAGCATTGACTTGGTCTCTAATCTGAGCTGCTGTTAACCTGCGATTTCTGAGGCTGGTGACTTGGATAAACTTATCCTCAGAAGCAGAGGTGACTCTTGGTCTTCCTTTCCTGGTTCAGTCCTCATGTGAGCCAGTTTCTTTGTAGCGCTTGATGGTTTTTACCACTGCACTTGGGAAAACTTTCAAAGCTTTCCAATTTTTCGGACTGACTGATATTCATTTTTTAAAGTAATGATGGCCATTCGTTTTCTTTTCTTAGCTGCTTTTTTTTTGCCATAATACAAATTCTAACAGTCTATTCAGTAGGACTATCAGCTGTGTATCCAACAAAACTGATGGTTCCAACACCATTTCTAAGGCAAGAAATCCCACTTATTAAACCTGACAGGGTACACCTGTGAAGTGAAAACCATTCCCGGTGACTCTTGAAGCTCATCAAGAGAATGCCAAGAGTGTGCAAAGCAGTCATCAGAGCAAAAGGTGGCTACTTTGAAGAACCTAGAATATAAGACATAATTTCAGTTGTTTCACACTTTTTTGGTAAGTATATAATTCCACATGTGTTAATTCATAGTTTTGATGCCTTCAGTGTGAATGTACAATTTTCATAGTCATGAAAATACAGAAAAATCTTTAAATGAGAACTTGTGTCCAATCTTTTGGTCTGTACTGTACATAAATCAAATGAAGAGTAAATGTAATTAATACACCCTGGTCAGAAAAAATGCTCCATTAATTTGGCACCTGATAGGGGGCATCTAAAAAAAGAAAGTGCCGCCCCTTTAAAAGTGAATGTTGTTCACAGAAAGAATCTGCTTGCATTTTCTTTCAAAAAGTACTGCATACAAAAAAAATATGATACAATAGTAAAAACTGCAGTGTAAACTGAACAAATTCATTCCTATATAAATAGATGTGAAGAATAAGTAACCAAGGTTAGAGCACAGGGACATAACTACCGCGGTCGCAGCGGTCGCCAGTGCGACCGGGCCCGGCAGGTCAGGGGCCTGGGCCTGGCAGGTCAGAGGCACCCAACACCGTCCATATTGCAGTGCAGGAGATTTGCTATCTACCGTATATACTCGAGTATAAGCCGAGATTTTCAGCCCAAATTTTTGGGCTGAAAGTGCCCCTCTCGGCTTATACTCGAGTCACGGTCGGCGGGTGAGGGGGAGAGGGCGCTGAGGCATACTTACCTGCTTCCGGGGCTCCTGGCGCTGTCCCTGCAGTCCCACGGTCTCCGGGTGCCGCAGCTCTTCCCCTGTTCAGCGGTCACATGGGACCGCTCATTAGAGAAATGAATATGGACTCCACTCCCATAGGGGTGGAGCCGCATATTCATTTCTCTAATGAGCGGTAACGGTGACCGCTGATAGAGGAAGAGGCTGCGGCACCGAAGACCAGCTGTCCGGGGGAAGGAGCGGGACGCCGGGAGCAGGTAAGTATTACATATTCAACTGTCCGCGTTCCACACGCCGGGCGCCGCTCCATCTTCCCGGCGTCTCTCCGCACTGACTGTGCAGGTCAGAGGGCGCGATGACGTATATAGTGTGCGCGCCGCCCTCTGCCTGATCAGTCAGTGCAGAGAGACACCGGGACGGGATGCTGAGGAGCTGCAAGCAAGAGATGCGAGTATGTCTTTTATTTTTTATTGCAGCAGCAGCAGCAATGGCACAGCTTTCTATGTTACATCTATGGGGCAATAATGAACGGTGCAGAGCACTATATGGCACAGCTATGGGGCAATAATGAACGGTGCAGAGCACTATATGGCACAGCTATGGGGCAATAATGAACGGTGCAGAGCATTATATGGCACAGCTTTCTATGGTACAGCTATGGGGCAATAATATACGGGCTTAAGGAGGGACACATGAAAGCGGTCGGTGATACCTAGGCGTGGTGGAAGGGCTAGATGGTAGACCACGGGATTAACCTGTTCGAGGACCTTGAAGGGACCCAAGTAGCGAGGAGCAAACTTAGTGGACTCAACACGCAGCCTGATGTTGCGTGCGGAGAGCCACACTAAGTCGCCAGGAGCAAAGGTCGGGGCAGAGCGCCGATGTGCATCGGCGGAGGACCTCATTCTCTCCTTGGAGGCCCGGATGGCATCCTGAGTGCGGTCCCAAATGTCTCGTGCCTCCACTGCCCAGTCTGCCACCCTGGAGTCAGCAGAGGACACGGGCATAGGCACTGGAACCCGCGGATGCTGGCCGTAATTAAGGAGGAAAGTAGTCTGACCAGTGGAGTCGGCTACAGCGTTGTTAAGGGCAAACTCTGCCCACGGTAACAAGGATGCCCGATCATCCTGCCTGGCAGAAACAAAATGTCGTAAATAAGTGACCAGATTCTGATTGGCTCTCTCAACCAACCCCTTCGTCTCGGGATAAGCCGAGGAGAGATTTAACTCAATACTGAGTAGGCGACAAAGCTCCCTCCAGAATCGAGACACAAACTGGGGACCCCGGTCACTAACAATCTTGTCCGGCATTCTGTGTAAGCGAAAGATATGCTTGATGAACAAGGCTGCCAGAGCCCGTGCAGAAGGCAGCCGTGGAAGAGGCACCAAATGAACCATTTTGGAAAAATGGTCGGTGATCACCCAGATAATGGTGCAACTACGAGACTTGGGTAAGCCCACCACAAAGTCCATCCCTACCATCTCCCAGGGCCTGTCTGCCCCTGGCAGAGGCTAAAGCAACCCAGCTGGCCATTGCCGAAAGGACTTGTTCTTGGCGCAAGAGACACACGCCCGAACATAGTCTGCGACGTCACGAGCCATATGTGGCCACCAGTATGTCCTCGCCAGTAACTCAGATGTCCTTTTGGAACCAAAATGTCCACCCACCCTGGACGAGTGTGCCCAAGAGAGAACCTCCGGTCACAAACTGGATGGTACAAAAGTCTTGCCCGGAGGCACAGACTCTAGCGAAACCGGGGCCACAGTTCTCAGGCTCTCGGTGGGGACAATAAGCCGAGGCTCCTCTTCCTCCTCCACAGATGACACAACGGAGCGAGAGAGAGCGTCAGCACGAATGTTCTTCTCCCCAGAAAGAAAATGGAGGGTGAAATGAAACCGGGAGAAGAACAAGGACCATCTGGCCTGGCGAGAATTTAACCACTGGGCTGTCTGTAGATACACCAAATTTTTATGATCTGTGAAGACTTGGAAGGGAAAACGAGCTCCTTCCAAGAGATGTCTCCACTCCGACTTCATGGCTAGCAACTCCCTGTCCCCGATGGAATAATTCCTCTCTGCTGGTGAGAAGGTCTTAGAAAAGAAGAATCAAGGATGCTTCCGACCTTGAGCATCCTTTTGGAAGAGGACTGCTCCAGCACCAAGAGATGAGGCATCCACCTCCATGATAAATGGCTTATCTACATTGGGAGCGATGTAGGATGGGAGCGCTAGCTAAGTGTGACTTTATGGAGTTAAAGGCCTTGGAGACCTCCTCAGACCACAATTTGGGATTTGCCCCTTCTTGGTGAGGGCAACCAAGGGAGCTACCAAAGTTGAGAAGTGCGGAATGAACTGGCGATAATAATTAATGAACCCCATAAAGCGCTGCACCGCTTTAAGAGAATGGGGTTCCTGCCAGTCCATCACAGCCTGTAGTTTGGCAGGATCCATAGCCAATCCCTGGGCGGAGATGATATAGCCTAGGAAAGGTAAGGACTCCTGCTCGATCATACACTTCTCCAACTTGGCGTAGAGGGAGTTTGCCCATAGGAGGTCGAAGACTTTGCAAACATCTCTCTGGTGGGAGTCAATATCTGGAGAGTAGATGAGAATATCATCCAGATAGACTATGACCGAGGTGGTGAGCATATCCCGGAAGATGTCATTCACAAAGTCTTGGAAAACGGCTGGGGTATTACAGAGCCCGAAGGGCATCACCAGATATTCATAGTGCCCATCCCTGGTGTTAAAAGCCGTCTTCCATTCGTCCCCCTCATGGATGCGAATCATGTTGTAAGCACCCCGCAGATCTAGTTTAGTAAACACCCTTGCTCCTCGAAGCCTATCGAAGAGCTCAGATATCAAGGGCAAAGGATACTTAAGGCCCCGTCTCACATAGCGAGGTCGCGAGATCGCTGCTGAGTCACAAGTTTTGTGACGCAACAGCGACCTCAGTAGCGATCTCGCTATGTTTGACACGTACCAGCGACCAGGCCCCTGCTGCGAGATCGCTGGTCGTGTCGGAATGGCCTGGACCTTTTTTTGGTCGTTGAGGTCCCGCTGACATCGCTGAATCGGTGTGTGTGACACGGATTCAGCGATGTCTTCACTGGTAACCAGGGTAAACATCGAGTTACTAAGCGCAGGGCCGCGCTTAGTAACCCAATGTTTACCCTGGTTACCATCGTAAATGTAAAAAAACCCAAACAGTACATACTCACATTCCGGTGTCCGTCAGGTCCCTTGCCGTCTGCTTCCCGCACTGACTGAGATCCGGCCGTAAAGTGAAAGTACAGCACAGCGGTGACGTCACCGCTGTGCTGTTAGGGCCGGCGCTCAGTCAGTGCAGGAAGCGGACGCCGGGGGACGCGAAGGTGAGTATGTACTGTTTGGTTTTTTTACATTTTATGCTGGTAACCAGGGTAAACATCGGGTTACTAAGCGCGGCCCTGCGCTTAGCAACCCGATGTTTACCCTGGTTACCCGGGGACCTCGGCATCGTTGGTCGCTGGAGAGCGGTCTGTGTGACAGCTCCCCAGCGACCACACAGCGACTAAACAGCGATGCTGCAGCGATCAGCATCGTTGTCTGTATCGCTGCAGCGTCGCTGTGTGTGACGGGGCCTTTATTCTTAACGGTGATGGCGTTAAGACCCCTGTAGTCTATACATGGACGCAGTTCCCCATTCTTCTGCACGAAGAAGAACCCAGCCCCAGTAGGTGACACTGACTTCCTGATTAACCCTCTTGCCAGATTCTCTAGAATGTACTGAGACATTGCCTCCATCTCCGGGAGAGATAACGAATAAACTCGACCCCGGGGAGGCTCAGCACCAGGCAAGAGATCAATAGGAAAGTCATAGGGGCGATGGGGCGGAATGGTCTCTGCCGCCTTTTTGGAGAACACGTCTGCATAAGACCAATATTGCTTGGGGAGAGAGGATAGATCTGTGGGTACCTCTGTGGTCGCAACCTGAACGCACTCCCTCTGACACCTACCCCCACAAGATTCACCCCATCCCAGAATTCTGCCTGAGGACCACTCGATATGAGGAGAGTGGTACTGTAGCCAAAGTATCCCCAACAGGACCTCATCAATTCCCTCAGGAATGACGAGCAGAGATATAATCTCCTGATGGGATGGCGACATGGACAGAGTAAGAGGGATGGTCTGGTGTGTTATCTGTGAGGGCAGTGTCGACCCATTCACCACTCGTACCGTTACTGGTTGAGCTAGCATAACCAGCGGTATTGCGTGACGTTGGGTGAAGGCAGACGACATAAAATTGCCCTCTGCCCCAAAATCCACGCAGAGCTCTACCGAGTGGGAGGTTGAGCCTATAATAATTGTCCCCTTAAAGGACAATTTGGAGGCAAACGTCTAGTGTACCTCCACCTACTACCACTAGACCCGGACGTTTCCTCGACCGCTGGGGACATCTGGTGGCAAGATGTCCTGACTGCTGGCAAACATGACAGACCTTGAGTGCACAAGCGGTCTGGGACTTAGATCCCGCTCGTGACACTTCCATGGCCTCATGTGACTCAGTAACCAGGACCGGAGATTCCAGAGGTTTGGCGAAGGTGGGAGCCAGCCGAAACCTCTGCCTACACTGGGATTGCTCTAACCTCTGCTCGTTAAAATGGAGGTCAATTCGAGTGGACAGTTATTAACTCCTCCAGTGTGGCAGGAATCTCCCTAGTGGCCAGAGCATCCTTAACGTGATCAGCCAGGCCCCTCCAAAATATGGGGATAAGGGCTTTATCCGACGACTCCAGCTTAGAAGCTAAAGTGCGAAAGCGGACTGCAAAATGGCTGACCAAGGACTCACCCTGAGTTAATGCCAGCAGTTGGAGCGCCGTGTCATGGGTGACTTGAGGTCCTAAAAAGACCTGTTTCAGAGTGCTCAGGAACAGCGGAGCACTCTGAACCACATGATCGCCACGCTCCCACAGTGGCTTAGCCCATTCCAACGCCCTGTCTGACAAGAGAGACAGAATAAATCCCACCTTAGCCCGCTCAGTGGGAAAACATGCAGCCAGGAGCTCGAGGTGAATAGAGCACTGACTCACGAATCCCCTACAAGATTTGCTATCTCCAGAAAATATTTCTGGCAGTGGGAGGCGAGATAATGTCGGAACAGGGGTGGCAGTGGACAAGGTTGCTGCAGCCACGCTAGCAGCCTGTACAGCACCTGCGGTGACATCCACAGCTGAGGTCTCTCGAGAGAGCTGCCAACCTACCCTCCAGCTGCTGGATATACCGCAAGGATTGCTGAATGTCCGCCATTTACTAGCCAGACCTTGGCGCTAGTATTCTGTTAGGGCTAGCGGAACGCACCGAGTAAATAGAGATGTTTTTATTGATATTGGTGCGTTCGCAGCCCGGGGTCCACCGTGCAGGAGTACCTGCTGCTAGCAAACGGCAGCACTATATGGCGGTATGGACTAACTCAGTTAATTCACCGAGTAGCCGTGAAAGCAAAGCACTGTGCCCTGTTAGACTTCACAGAGGCACAGGCTAACTGCCCAAACAGAGAGCAGTCAGTGGTCACGCATGCACACAAAACTCCTCGCCGGAGGTGCCAGCATTCTAGGGGCTTATTTCAGCCAGGTCCCTGAATACATACAAACACAAACTCCTTGCCGGAGGTGCCAGCATTCTAGGGGCTTATTTCAGCTGTGTCCCTGAACACACTCTCACGTGACCACACTGGCGCAAAGCACATAAAGAACAATACTAGCACATGGCCGTGCGGCCATGCGAGCCTTAAATAGTTGCAGCACATACAGGACCTTCCTAGAAGGACCAATGAGAGGCTGCCACAGAGCGTGAGCACCTACAGGACCTTCCTGAAGGACCAATGGCCTTAGCTGCAGTATCTGATCATGTGACCCTCGATCTCCACTGAGAGATCTTACTCTGTGCATGCTAAGAACGAGAAAAGCAGGACTTAGTCCCAGAAGCATCTGCTCACCGCTGCCCAGCACTGACTTCAATGGCAGAAGCAGGAAAGGCAGCAGTAACTCTTTGTACAGAGTCAGACTGAGCGAGACTCTGGGACCGACGTCTCCGCTGAGCAGGCTCCACTGCGGCAGGAGAAGAATGGGAGATTGCAGCGGAGATGGCCCAAGATTCCCCCTGTGCAGAGGCGGGAACTCGACCTCTAACACACTGAAGGCATCAAAACTATGAATTAACACATGTGGAAAGAATTATATACTTAACAAAAAAGTGTGAAACAACTGAAATTATGTCTTATATTCTAGGTTCTTCAAAGTAGCAACTTACTGCTTTGCACACTCTTGGCATTCTCTGGATGGTAGTCACCAGAAAAGGTTTTCACTTCACAGGTGTGCCCAGTCAGGTTTAACCCCTTCCCGACATGCGCCATACTAGTACTGCTAGTACTAGTATTGTGGCACAATCGAGAGGTCTTACAGTGAGTACCGCGGCCATCGTGTGCGGCTGTCAGCTGTATCTGACAGCTGACACCCCACAGCAATGCCCACGATCGGCTCTAGCGCCGATCGTGGGCATTTAACCCCTCTGATGCCGCTGTGAGTAGTGACAGCACATAGAGGGGCATCGCGCAGGGACGGGGGCTCCCTGCGCTCTCCCACCGGAACAACGCAATGCGATCGCGTTGTTCCAGTGTTCTGGAAGGAGTCCCCGGATCCAAAATGGTCGCGGGGCTCCTTCCGGGTCCTTCACTGAGGTGGCTTGCCGGCGCCTGCTAAGAGCAGGCACCAGAAAGCCTCCTGCACTGCCTGTCAGATCGTGGGGTCACTTTTAGGGGGTTTCTACTGTTTAGGTACATCAGGGGCTCTGCAAACGCAACGTGAGCCCGCAGACCATTCCATCAAAGTCTGCATTCCAAAACAGCGCTCCTTCCCTTCCGAGTTCTGCCATGCGCCAAAACGGTGCTTCCCCCCCACATATGGGGTATCAGCGTACTCAAGACAAATTGGACAACTTTTGGAGTCCAATTTCTACTGTTACTGTTGGGAAAATGAAAATTTGGGGGCTAATATAACATTTTCATGGAAATTTTTTATTTTTTTATTTTCACGGCTCTGCGTTATAAACTTTAGCGAAACACTTGGGGGTTCAAAAGTCTCACAACACATCTAGAGAAGTTCCTTGGGGGGTCTAGTTTCAAATATGGGGTCACTTGTGGGAGTTTCTACTGTTTAGGTCTGCATTCCAAAACAGCGCTCCTTCCCTTCCGAGTTATGCCATGCGCCCAAACAGTGGCTCCCCCCCACATATGAGGTATCAGCGTACGCAGGACAAATTGGACAACAACCTTTGCGGTCCAATTTCTCCTGTTACCCTTGGCAAAATAAAAAATTGCAGGCTAAAAATAATTTTGTGGGAAAAAAAATGATTTTTTAATTTTCACGGCTCTACATTCTAAACTTTAGTGAAACAAATGGGGGTTCAAGGTGCTCACTACACATCTAGATAAGTTCCTTAGGGGGTCTTCTTTCCAAAATGGGGTCACTTGTGGGGGGTTTCCACTGTTTAGGCACATCAGGGGTTCTCCAAACGTGACATGGTGTCCCATCTCAATTCCAGCCAATTTTGCATTGAAAAGTCAAACGGCGCTCCTTCCCTTCCGAGCTCTGCCATGCGCCCAAACAGTGGTTTACCCCCATATATGGGGTATCAGCGTACTCAGGACAAATTTATCAACAACTTTTAGGGTCCAATTTGTCCTGTTACCCTTGGGAAAATAAAAAATTGGGGGCGAAAATATCATTTTTATGGAGGGGTTAAGTGGGATTTCTTGCCTTATCAATGGGGTTGGGACCATCAGTTGTGTTGAGCAGAAGTCTGGTGCATACACAGCTGATAGTCCTCCTGAATAGACTGTTAGAATTTGTATTATGGCAAAAAAAGCAGCTAAGTAAAGAAAAATGAGTGAGCATCATTACTTTAAGAAATGAAGGTCAGTCAGTCCGAAAAATTGGGAAAACTTTGAAAATGTCCCCAAGTGCAGTTGCAAAAACCATAACGCGCTACAAAGAAACTGGCTCACATGAGGACTGCCCCAGGAAAGGAAGACCAAGAGTCACCTCTGCTTCTGAGGATAAGTTTATCCGAGTCACCAGCCTCAGAAATTGCAGGTTAACAGCGGCTCAGATTAGAGACCAGGTCAATGCCACACAGAGTTCTAGCAGCAGACACATCTCTACAACAACTGTTAAGAGGAGACTTTGTGCAGCAGGCCTTCATGGTAAAATAGCTGCTAAGAAACCACTGCTAAGGACAGGCAACAAGCAGAAGAGACTTGCTTGGGCTAAAGAACACAAGGAATGGACATTAGACCAGTGGAAACCAGTGGAAATTTGTGCTTTGGTCTGATGAGTCCAAATTTGAGATCTTTGGTGCCAACCACCGTGTCTTTGTGCGATGCAGAAAAGGTGAACGGATGGACTCTACATGCCTGGTTCCCACTGTGAGGCATGAAGGAGGTGGTGTGATGGTGTGGGGGTACTTTGCTAGTGACACTTTTGGGGATTTATTCAAAATTGAAGGCATACTGAACCAGCATGGCTACCACAGCATCTTGCAGCGGCATGCTATTCCATCCGGTTTGCGTTTAGTTGGACCATCATTTATTTTACAACAGGACAATGACCCCAAACACACCTCCAGGCTGTGTAAGGGCTATTTGACCAAGAAGGAGAGTGATGGAGTGCTATGCCAGATTACCTGGCCTCCACAGTCACCAGACCTGTACCCAATCGAGATGGTTTTGGGTGAGCTGGATCGCAGAGTGAAGGCAAAAGGGCCTACAAGTGCTAAGCATCTCTGGGAACTCCTTCAAGATTGTTGGAAGACCATTCCAGGTGACTACTTCTTGAAGCTCATCAAGAGAATACCAAGAGTGTGCAAAGCAGTCATCAAAGCAATAGGTGGCTACTTTGAAGAACCTAGAATATAAGACATATTTTCAGCTGTTTTACACTTTTTTGTTACGTATATAATTCCACATGTGTTAATTCATAGTTTTGATGCCATCAGTGTGAATGTACAATTTTCATAGTCATGAAAATACAGAAAAATCTTTAAATGAGAGTGTGTGTCCAAACCTTTGGTCTGTACTGTATATATATATATATATATATATATATATATATATATATATATATATATATATATATATATATATATATATCTACTATATAATTGTCTAAGGGCACTTCCGTCTGTCCTTCTGTCTGTCTGTCGCGGTTATTCGCTCGCTGATTGGTCTCGGCAGCTGCCTGTCATGGCTGCCGCGACCAATCAGCGACGCGCACAGTCCGGAAGAAAATGGCCGCTCCTTACTCCCTGCACTCACAGCCCGGCGCCCGCATACACCCCTCCGCTCACCGCTCACACAGGGTTAATGCCGGCGGTAACGGACCGCGTTATGCCGCGGGTAACGCACTCCGTTACCGCCGCTATTAACCCTGTGTGACCACGTTTTTTACTATTGACGCAGCCTATGCAGCGCCAATAGTAAAAACATCTGTGCAAAAAAATTAAAAAAGATTACCGGTATATACTCACCTACGCCGCCTTTCCCGCTCCTCGCGATGCAACCGGCACGTTCCAGTGCCACGGATGGTCTGGCAGAAGGACCTGCCATGACGTCACGGTCATGTGACCGCGACGTCACCACAAGTCCTGCGCGCATGCGCGGAAAGGACCTGCCATGACGTCACGGTCATGTGACCGCTACACGGTCATGTGACCGCGACGTCATCACAGGTCCTGCGCTCAGACCAAAACTGGGACCGGAAGCTGCAGTGGACTATAAGGGGCCCTCGGAAAGGTGAGTATATGTTTATTTTTTATTTTTAAACCTGTGACAAACGTAGCTGGGCAATATACTACGTGGCTCTGTGCTCTATACTACGTCACTGGGCAATATACTATGTCGCTGGGCAATATACTACGTCGCTGGGCAATATACTACGTCGCTGGGCAATATACTACGGCACTGAGCAATATACTACGTAGCTGGGCAATATACTACGTCACTGAGCAATATACTACGTCACTCGGCAATATACTACGTAGCTGGGCAATATACTACAGCACTGAGCAATATACTACGTAGCTGGGCAATATACTAGGTGACTGGACAATATACTACGTGGCTCTGTGCTCTGTACTACGTCACTGGGCAATATACTACGGCACTGAGCAATATACTACGTCGCTGGGCAATATACTACGTCGCTGGGCAATATACTACGTAGCTGGGCAATATACTACGTGGCTGGACAATATACTACGTCACTGGGCAATATACTACGGCACTGAGCAATATACTACGTAGCTGGGCAATATACTACGTCACTGGGCAATATACTACGTGGGCTGGGCAATATACTATGTGGGCTGGGCAATATACTACGTGGGCTGGGCAATATACTACGTCACTGAGCAATATACTACGTAGCTGGGCAATATACTACGTCACTCGGCAATATACTACGTAGCTCGGCAATATACTAAGTCACTGGGCAATATACTATGTGACTTGCCAATATACTACGTGACTGGGCAATATACTACATAGCTGGGCAATATACTACATCACTGGGCAATATACTACGTAGCTGGGCAATATACTACGACACTGAGCAATATACTACGTAGCTGGGCAATATACTACGTAGCTGGGCAATATACTACGTGACTGGGCAATATACTACATGGACATGCATATTCTAGAATACCCGATGCGTTACAATCGGGCCACCATCTAGTATATATATATATATATATATATATATATATATATATACATATATACATATATATATATATATATATATATATATATATATATATATATATATATATATACACATTTCTCAAAAAAATAAAGAAAGCAGTTAAACAACAGAATATAGCTCCAAGTAAATCAAAGATCTGTGAAATCAAACTGTCCACTTAGGAAGCAACACGGTTTGAAAATAAATTTCACATATTGTTGTGCAAATGGAATAGACAACAGATTGAAATTATTGGCAATTATCATGACACACTCAATAAAGGAGTGGTTCTGCAGGTGGGGACCACAGACCACATCTCAGTACCAATGCTTTCTGGCTGATGTTTTGGTCACTTTTGAATGTTGGTTGTGCTTTCACATTCATGGTAGCATGAGATGGATGATACAACCCAAACAAGTGGCTCATGTAGTGCAGCCCATCCAGGATGGCACATGAATGCGAGCTGTGGCAAGAAGGTTTGCTGTGTCTGTCAGCGTAGTGTCCAGAGGCTGGAGGTGCTACCAGGAGACAGGCCAGTACACCAGGAGACTTGGAGGGGGCCGTAGGAGGGCAACAACCCAGCAGCAGGACCGCTACCTATGCTTTTGTGCAAGGAGGAACAGGAGCAGCACTGCCAGAGGCCTGCAAAATGACCTCCAGCAGGCCACAAATGTGCATATGTCTGCACAAATGGTTAGAAACTGACTACATGAGGATGGTCTGAGTGCCCGACATCCACAAATGGGGGTTGTGCACACCGCCCAACAACGTGCAGGACGCTTGGCATTTGCCACGGAACACCAGGATTGGCAAATTCGCCACTGTCGCCCTGTGCTCTTCACAGATGAAAGCAGGTTCACACTGAGCACATGTGACAGATGTGGAGACGCCATGAAGATCAATCTGCTGCCAACAACATCCTTCAGCATGATCGGTTTGGCAGTGGGTCAGAAATGGTGTGGGGTGGCATTTCTTTGGAGCACAACCATTCATGTGATCGCCAGAGGTAGCCTGACTGCCATTAGGTACCTAATTAGGGATCCTCAGACCCCTTGTGAGACCATATGCTGGTGAGGTTGGCCCTGGGTTCCTCCTAATGCAGGACAATGCCAGACCTCATGTGGCTGGAGTGTGTCAGCAGTTCCTGCAAGATGAAGCCATTGAAGCTATTGACTGGCCCGCCCGTTCCCCAGACGTGAATCTGATTGAACACATAAGGGATATCATGTCTCGCACCATCCACCAACGTCATGTTGCACCACAGACTGTCCAGGAGTTGGGGATGCTGTAGTCCAGGTCTGGGAGGAGATCCCTCAGGAGACAATCCGACGCCTCATCAGGAGTATGCCCATGCATTTTAGGGAGATCATACAGGCATGTGGAGGCCACACACGCTACTGAGCATCATTTCCTTATCTTGAGACATTTCCGCTGAAGTTGGATCAGCCTGTAACTTCATTTTCCACTTTGATTTTGAGCATCATTCCAACTCCAGACCTCTGTGGGATATTAGTTGTGATTTACGTTGATCATTTTTAGGTTTTATTGTTCTCAACACATTCCACTATGTAATGAATACAGATTTAAACTGGAATATTTAATTCAGTGATATCTAGGATGTGGGATTTTATCGTTCCCTTTATTTTTTTGAGCATTGTATACGTCTATACCAGGGGCAATTAATTTTGCCATGGGGCCGCATGAGAAATTGGGATGGTTTTAGAAGGCCGGACTAATATAATTACTGTATTTTTCGGACTATAAGACGCACCCCAAATTTGGGGTGAAATTTGCAGAAAAAAATATTTTTTATAAGATGGGGGTCCGTCTTATTGGCCGAATTTACAGTATCTTAGGCTACTTTCACACTAGCGTCATGCACTGCACGTCGCTATGCGACGTTGCAGCGCACCGACGCATAGTGTGGAAGCGCCACACAACGGGGGCAGCGAATGCTGTTTTACATCGCATCCACTGCCCCATTGTGAGGTGCGGGGAGGCGGGGCGGAGTTCGCGACGCTCACGACGCACAAAAAAACATTACATGTAACTTTTTCTGTGACGACGGTTGCGACGTGTCGCACTGCGTCGCTAATTCAAGTCTATGGAGAAAAAACGCATCCTGCAAGCAACTTTGCAGGATGCGTTTTTTCTACAGAACGACGCATAGCGATGTGCAGTGCACGATGCTAGTGTGAAAGAAGCCTTACCTGAGGGCTGGCGGTGGCAGAGCAGGGTCACAGGAGGCATGGTGTGGGCAAAAGTGGGGTGATGCGGTGTGGCGTGCACCTGAGCAGGGTCCCTTCCTGCTTAGGTGGGCTACGCCACGGCCTGGTGTCCATGGCGGGGTTGCAGCAGTGGTGTGGCGATGGCAGAGGTGCGGTATGGCGTGCGCAGGGTCCCTTCCACCGGTGAGGTGACGCAGCGGCCCGGAATGCAATGTGAGCAGCAGAGCCAGTTTGAATATCGGTGGCGGTGGCCATCTTCCCGAGGCCGCGTGTGCGCAGATGGAGTGCTCTGCTTCGCGGGGCTTCAGGAAAATGGCCGCGGGAGGCCGCGCGTGCGCAGATGGAGATCGCGGCGGCCATTTTCCTGAAGCTGAGATCTAAATCTGCAAATTCGGCTTCAGGAATATAGCTGCCGCGATGTCCATCTGTGCACGTGCGGCCTCCCGCGGCAATTTTCCTGAAGCCCCGTGAAGCACAGCACTCCATCGGCCTCGGGAAGATTGCCGCCACCAACGATAAACAGGTGATCAACCCGGCTCTGCCTCTTGTGACTGGTGGGATAATGCTACCTCCGGTCACAAGAATGATTGACACAGCCGGGAGCCAATGGCTCCTGATGCTGTGTCAATCACATCCTGACCCTGGACGCTGGAGGAACTGTATGCGCTGCAAGCGCATACAGTTCCGACAGCGTGTGGATGAGCTTGGGGCTGGCGGCTGGCCGAGCGGTGCCGGGGGCAGCTGTCAGAAGTGACAGATAGCTGGCGGGCCGTTTAAAATCATCAGGCGTGCCGGATGCGGCCGCATCTTGCCCAGGTCTGGTCTATACTATGTGTAGATATTTATTTTATCTATTTTATTCTAACATGTCAATGTAATTCTACATTACACAGCGCTGAATTGTAAGCTTTTCTATAGGACACCGGTGCTTATTTTTCGCAAGTCACACTGATGGTCCGTGTGGTGTGAGTTTTTCTCGCACCCATAGACTTTCATTGGCGAGTCTCGGACGATATACGATGCAAATCACAGCAGGCTGTGATTTCTCTCACACGTATAATACGGCCGAGAAAACAACGGATGATGAGAGATGCCCCATAGATTAACATTGGTCCGAGTGCTACGTGATTTTTTCTCGCATAGCACTCATCCCTATTCCTCTCTAGTGTGACTCAGGCCTAACACGTTTCCTTGGTTCTCTTCTTTCATAGTTGGGTCTTTTGTATCTATCAGCGGAAAAGGAACAAAACCATTGTGATTCTTATAAGGAGGCAACACAAAACCCCCTAAATATAACATTTTATAACAACCCCACAATTTGTGACTCTTCAGGGTAAATCGCTCTCTCACCATTGGATTAGAGCTGATACTATGAAGCTAAAGTGACTAAACAGACTTTCTGTCACCTCCATAAAGGGGCACTTTTCCGTGTTTGTCAGAACTGTCCGAGGACTATTAGAGGTGATAGTTTTCCCCAATTAGAAGGGACACCTGTGGATATTGGGGTCTTTACCTGCTACAATTCTGATTTACTAGGTAAAGTGCTGGAATCATTTTCTCCCAAAGGGTTAAATGACATCTGTAACTTCAGTGTCTTTCTATGAAGCTTCTTCTCTGAACTTTCTTCCTCTGTTTTCTGCCGTATTTCTATTACTCTCCGGAATCAGGAATGTATTAAGTCCTATAGAAACTGCGGAGAAAGAATAATTTCTAATTCTGTGTTTCCAGGATTCTTCTTGTGAGAATTGGCTGCGATATCCGCTGTGCAATATATTTCTAGTATTAAACGGAACCTGTCATCAGATTTGGCTAATACGAGTTACGGCCACCGCCTTTCAGGGCTTATTTACGACATTCTATAATGCTGTATATAAGCCCCCGATCCGACCTGCAAGAGAAGAAAAATAACTTTTATTATAGTCACCTGCGGGGCGGTCTGGTCTGAGGAATGTCGCAGGTCTTGGTCCGGCACCTCCCATCTTCTTGCGATGCCGCCCTCCTGCTTGCTTCATGGATCCAGGGCATCACGCTCCTGCACAGGCGCCAGGAAAAGTTAGAGAGGCCCAGCACCTGCGCATAGAAGTTCTTTGCTCAGCCCTCATCAGGGCAGATAAGTATGTCTGCGTGTGAGCGTGATTCCGGGGAGCCAAGAAGCAAGCAGGAGTGCGCCCCGCAGGTGACTATAATAAAAGCTATTTTTCTTCTCTTGCAGGTCGGATCGAGGGCTTATCTACAGCACTATAGAATGCTGTGAATAAGCCCTGAAAGGTGGTGGCAATAACTCGTATAGGCCAAAGCTGGTGACAGGTTTGCTGTAATAACTAATAATCCTGTCACTATGGACGTGTGGTGGTTGTTTGTTTCTTTCCTTATTTTATTGTTTCATTTATTTTCTTTATGTCACGTACAGTGGGTACAGAAGGTATTCAGACCCCTTGAAATTATTCACTATTTCATTGCAGCCATTTGGTAAATTCAAAAAAGTTTCTATTTTTCTCATTAATGTACACTCTGCACCCAATCTTGACTGAAAAAAAAAGAAATGTAGAAATTTTTGCAAATTTATTAACCCCTTAAGCCCCTAGGGTGGTTTGCACGTTAATGACCGGGCCAATTTTTACAATTCTGACCACTGTCCTTTTATGAGGTTATAACTCTGGGACGCTTCAACGGATCTTGGCAATTCTGACATTGTTTTCTCATGACATATTGGGCTTCATGATAGTGGTAAAATTTCTTCGATATAACTTGCGTTTATTTGTGAAAAAAACGGAAATTTGGCAAAAATTTTGCAACTTTCCAACTTTTAATATTTATGCCCTTAAATCACAGAGATATGACACACAAAATAATTAATAAGTAACATTTCCCACATGTCTACTTTACATCAGCACAATTTTGGAACAAAATTTTTTTTTGCTAGGGAGTTAAGGGTTAAAATTTGACCAGCAATTTCTCTTTTTTACAACACCAATATTTTTTAGGGACAACATCACATTTGAAGTCATTTTGAGGGGTCTATATGATAGAAAATAACCAAGTGTGACACCATTCTAAAAACTGCACCCCTCAGGGTGCTCAAAACCACATTCAAAAAGTTTATAAACCTTTCAGGTGTTTTACAGAAATTTTTGGAATGTTTCACGAAAAATGAACATTTAACTTTTTTTCACAAAAAATTTACTTCAGCTCCAATTTGTTTTATTTTACCAAGGGTAACAGGAGAAAATGGACACCAATATTTGTTGTACAATTTGCCCTGAGTACGCTGATACCCCATATGTGGGGGTAAACCACTGTTTGGGTGCATGGCAGAGCTCGAAACGGAAGGAGCGCCGTTTGACTTTTCAATGCAAAATTGACTGGAATTGAGATGGGACGCCATGTTGTCTTTGGAGAGCCCCTGATGTGCCTAAACATTGAAACCCCCCACAAGTGACACCATTTTGGAAAGTAGACCCCCTAATTATCTAGGTGTGTGGTGAGCACTTTAACCCACCAAGTGCTTCACAGAAGTTTATAATGCAGAGCCGTCAAAATAAAAAAAATCACATTTTTTTCACAAATATGATGTTTTTGCCCCCAATTTTTTATTTTCCCCAGGGTAAGAGAAGAAATTGGACCCCACAAGTTGTTGTGCCATTTGTTCTGAGTACGCAGATACCCCATATGTGGGGGTAAACCACTGTTTGGGCGCATGGCAGAGCTCGGAAGGGAAGGAGCGCCGTTTGACTTTTCAATGCAAAATTGACAGGAACTGAGATGGGACACCATGTCACGTTTGGAGAGCCCCTGATGTGCCTAAACATTGAAACCCACCACAAGTGACACCATTTTGGAAAGTAGACCCCCTAAGGAACTTATCTAGATGTGTTTTGACAGCTTTGAACCCCCAAGTGTTTCACTACATTTTATAACGCAGAGCCGTGAAAATAAAAATTCTTTTTTTTTTTTCACAAAAATTTTTTTTTAGCCCCCAGTTTTGTATTTTCCCTAGGGTAACATGAGAAATTCGACCCCAAAAGTTGTTGTCCAATTTGTCCTGAGTATGCAGATACCCCATATGTAGGGGGGAACCACCGTTTGGGCGCATGGCAGAGCTCGGAAGGGAAGGAGCACCTTTTGGAATGCAGACTTAGATGGATTGGTCTGCAGGCGTCACGTTGCATTTGCAGAGCCCCTGATGCACCTAAACAGTAGAAATCCCCCACAAATGACCCCATATTGGAAACTATAGACCCCACAAGGAACTTATCTAGATGTGTTGTGAAAACTTTGAACCCCCAAGTGTTTGACTACAATTTATAACGCAGAGTCGTGAAAATAAAAATTAAGTTTTTTCCCACATAAATGTTTTTTTAGCCCCCCAAATTTTTATTTTCTTAAGGGTAACAAGAGAAATTGGCCCCCAAGAGTTATTGTCCAATTTGTCCTGAGTATGCCGATACCCATATGTTGGGGTAAACCCCTGTTTTGGCACACGGGAGAGCTAGGACGGTAAGGAGCATTGTTTTACTTTTTCAATGCAGAATTGGCTGGAATTGAGATCGGACGCCATGTCTCGTTTGGAGAGCCCTGATGTGCCTAAACAGTGGAAACTGTTGTGAATTCCGTTCTCCGACTCCCTCCTGTGGTCGTGAATGGTACTTCGGTGAGTTCCGTCCTTGGACTCCCTCTGGTGGCCTTGAGTGGAACTGCTGGTCCTTGAGGTTGGCTTGCTCAGCTGGCCTCGTTTATTGCTATGCTGGCTTCTCTATTTAACTCCACTCAGATCGTGTTATGACCCCAATGGCGAGGGTCTCAGAGGAACGTGGAAGTCTGCAGAATACAAAAATCCAGCTCATAGGGCAGTGGTAACTGGGTTGACCATATATCTACTCCTAACGCCAACACTAGAAGTAGCCGGGGATCATTCCTACGTTGATTCTAGATGACACGCGCCAGCCGGAGAATCTAGCTACCCCTAGTAGAGGAAAACAAAGACCTTTCTTGCCTCCAGAGAAGGGGACCCCAAAGCTGGATAGAAGCCCCCCACAAATAATGACGGTGAGGTAAGAGGAAATGACAAACACAGAAATGAATCAGGTTTAGCACAGAGAGGCCCGCTTACTGATAGCAGAATAAAGAAAGGTAACTTATATGGTCAACAAAAACCCTATCAAAATCCACACTGGAAATTCAAGAACCCCCGAACCGTCTAACGGTCCGGGGGGAGAACACCAGCCCCCCTAGAGCTTCCAGCAAAGGTCAGGATATAGATTTGGAACAAGCTGGACAAAAATACAAAACCAAAACAAATAGCAAAAAGCAAAAGGCAGACTTAGCTGATATAACTGGAACCAGGATCAGTAGACAAGAGCACAGCAGACTAGCTCTGATAACTACGTTGCCAGGCATTGAACTGAAGGTCCAGGGAGCTTATATAGCAACACAACACCCCTAACTAACGACCCAGGTGCGGATAAAAGGAATGACAGAAAAACCAGAGTCAAAAAACTAGTAACCACTAGAGGGAGCAAAAAGCAAATTCACAACAGATCGTTACTTCATGCCAGCTGTCAATGTCCCAGTACTGGTTCAGATCTCTCTTGGATCTTTCTGATGACCTGTCTACTCCAGCAGAAGCTAAGTCCCTGCTAGTTCATTTGTTGTTCATTGCGTACTGAATATATTTCTTAGTACTTGCTAAGTTCTAGTCCAGCTTGCTATCATGATATTGCCTTGCTAGCTGGAAGCTCTGGGGTGCAGAGTGGCACCTCCACACCGTGAGTCGGTGCGGGGGTCTTTTTGCACACTCTGTGTGTTTTTTTGTAGTTTTTTGTACTGACCGCATAGATCCCTTTTCTATCCTCTGTCTATTTAGTGAAGACTGGCCTCCTTTGCTAAAACCTGTTTCATTCCTGTGTTTGTGACTTTCCTCTTAACTCACAGTCCATATTTGTGGGGGGCTGCCTTTTCCTTTGGGGAATTTCTCTGAGGCAAGGTAAGGCTTTATTTCCTATCTTTAGGGGTAGTTAGCTCTTAGGCTGTGAAGAGGCGTCTAGGGAGAGTTAGGTACGCTCCACGGCTATTTCTAGTGTGTGTGATAGGATTAGGGTTTGCGGTCAGCAGAGCTCCCACTTCCCAGAGCTTGTCCTGTCTTCTAGTCTAACCATCAGGTCATTCCAGGTGCTCCTAACCACCAGGTCCATAACAGGAAACCCCCAATTCTAACTGAAACCCTATCCCAAACACACCCCTAACCCTAATCCCAACCATAACCCTAACCACACCCCTAGCCCTGACACACCCCTAACCCTAATCCCAACCGTAAATGTAATCCAAACCCTAACCCTAACTTTAGCCCAACCCTAACCCAAATTTTAGCCCCAACCCTAACTCTAATTTTATCCCCAACCCTAACCCTAACTTTAGCCCCAGTCCTAACCCTAACTTTAGCCCCAGCCCTAACTGTAGCCCTAACCCCACCCCTAACCCCAACCATAGCCCCAACCATAGCCCTAACCCTAGCCCTAACCCTAGCCCTAATGGGAAAATGGAAATAAATACATTTTTTTAATTGTTTATTTTTCCCTAACTAAGGGGGTGATGAAGGGGGGTTGATTTACTTTTATAGCGGGTTTTTTAGCTGATTTTTATGATTGACAGCTGTCACACACTAAAAGACGCTTTTTATTGCAAAAAATTTCCCTTCTGCTTTCAAACATGCCACAATCACGCCTACCTTTCTGGCCCAGATGTCACCTCTCTGCTGTCCAGAATCCCGGAGTGTCTATCAGCCATATCCTCCTTCCTCTCCTCTCGCTTCCTCAAACTCAATGTGGCCAAATCTGAACTCATCATCTTTCCTCCATCTCATAGATCTTCCATACCTGACTTATCTATCGCAATTAACGACATCACAATTTCCCCGTACCGGAAGTCAGCTGCCTCAGAGTAACCCTTGACTCTGCCCTGTTCTTCAAACTGCACGGCCAAGCTCTTTCCACCTCCTGTCGCCTCCAGCTCAAAAAACATCTCCAGAATCCATCCTTTCCTCAACCGTCAATCTACTAAAATGTTTGTGCATGCCCTCATCATCTCCCACCTTGACTACTGCAACATCCTTTTCTGTGGCCTCCCTGCTAACACTCTTGCACCTCTCCCTGCACTGTAACCTCCCCACATCGGCAATGTGCCAATAAAGGGATTTTAATAAAATTAGTTTTTACCCTGTTGACACAACACACTTTTATAATCTCCACACATCTTACACATAACACCACATTATAAATTCACACACTAGTAAAACCAAAAGAATTATAATCATTACTATAAAACTATGCCTCTAGATAAAAAAATCCTTGATGGGTGTAGCTTACAAAATGGGGTCACATATGGAGTATTGACACTCTTTCGGCACATCAGGGGCTCTTCAAGCGCAACATGACGCCCGCAGACCATTCCCTCAGTCTGAATTCCAAAACAATATACCTTCCTTTCCGAGCATCCAAACAGTGGTTTTCACCCACATATAGGGTATTGGCGTACTCAGGAGAAATTGCACAACAACTTTTGTGATCCACTTTTTCTTTTTATTCTTGTGAAAATAAAAAAAATCGTGCTAAAATATCATTTTTGTGGCTAAAAAGTTAAATGTTCATTTTTTCCTTCCACGTTTCTTCGGTTCCTGTGAAGCACCTGAAGGATTAATAAACTTCTTGAGTGGGTTTTTGAGCACTTTGAGGGATGCAGTTTTTACAGTGGTGTCACTTTTGGGTATTTTCTGTCAGATAGGCCCCTCAAAGTCACCTCAAATGTGATGTGGTCCTTAAAAAATTGTTTTGTAAATATGTTGTAAAAATGATAAATCGATGGTCAACTTTTAACCCTTATAACCAAAAAATAAATATGTTTCCAACATTGTGCTGATGTAAAGTAGACATGTGGAAAATGTTATTTATTAACTATTTTGTGTGATATATCTCTCTTATTTAAGGGCACAAGAATTCAAAGTTCGAAAATTACAAAGTTTTCAAACTTTTCGACACATTTCCAATTTTTTCACAAATAAACATCATATTGAAGAAATTTTAGGACTATCATGAAGTACAATATGACATGAAGAAAACAATGTCATAATCACCAGGATCCATTTAAGCATCCAGCGTTATCACCTCACAAAGTGACAGTGGTGAAAAATGAAAAAATTGAAGTGGTCAGGAAAGTGAAAACTGGCTTTGGGCTGAAGGGGTTAAATACACCCTATAGCGCCACATGAAAGACACTAAAGGATACAACTTTATAATACTTAGGGGGCTGACAATAATCTAAGCGCTCCCTCCTATAACAACTCTCCCTGAGCTGCTTCCTGAGGACGGTGTGCCGAGCATCGCGTCACTGGGTCTTTTATAAACCCGATAACGTGATGAGGCCGGACAGTCACAGTAATGCCAGTACCCAACATGGCTACAGCATCACCGTGTATGGCGGGCAATCCCCGCATGTTTATTGGCTGGGAACTCGAGCACGGCGCTCCATCACCTGCGATACTCCAGTAACAAGCTTGTCCGAGCTCCCGCTGCCGGATCGAGTAGTGGAGAGCGGCTCCCTCATCACTAGTATCTGGCCCAGTGCCAGCAAGGGGCCCCCCATCATCACAAGTTCAGCTCTATCGGCTAGATGCCGATACAGCTGACAACACTGATGAGAGAAAGAGCATTACCCTTCCTCTCCCATTATACCCCTGTCAGCATCTGACTCCACCAATGCCGACACTGACAGGTGGTCGCGATTACGTCATTACCTGGTGCCCGCTGTCTGGAGATGTGCGGGCACTCAGAGCAGTGGAGGAACCAGGAAGAAAGGTGAGTATTGGATTTATTTTTTTATGGGGCTTAATTATGCTATATAGGCTGCATTATATGAAGAGCTGCATTATGCTATAGAGGTTGCCTATGGGGTGCATTATATGAAGGGTTGCATTATGCTATAGAGGTTGCCTATGGGGGTGCATTATATGAAGGGCTGCATTATGCTATAGAGGCTGCCTATGGAGGTGCATTATATGAAGGGCTGCATTATGCTATAGAGGTTGCCTATGGGGTTGCATTATATGAAGGGCTGCATTATGCTATATAGGTTGCATATGGGGGTGCATTTTATGAAGAGCTGCATTATACTATAGAGGCTGCCTATGGGGGTGCATTATATGAAGGGCTGCATTATGCTATAGAGCAGGGGTCCCCAACTCCAGTCCTCAAGGCCCACCAACAGGTCATGTTTTCAGGATTTCCTTAGTCTTGCCCAGGTGATAATTGCATCACCTGTGCAATACAAAGGAAATCCTGAAAACATGATCTGTTGGTGGGCCTTGAGGACTGGAGTTGGGGAACACTGCTATAGAGGTTGCCTATGGGGTGCATTATATGAAGGGTTGCATTATGCTATAGAGGTTGCCTATGGGGGTGCATTATATTAAGGGTTGTATTATACGATAGAGTCTGCCTATGGGGTGCATTATATTAAAGGTTTGGCAGATAAGAGATACGGCCATCACCTTTCAGGGCTAATATACAGCACTCTATAATGCAGAATATCTGCCCCCAATCCAACCTGTGAGAGAAGAAAAATAACTTTTATTATACACACCTGTGGGGTGGTCTGGTCAAAGGGGTCTCGCTCTTTTAGGTCCAGTGCCTCCCATCTTATGATCACCGTCCTCATTCTTGCTGCATGTGAATGATGCGTCACTGCGTCATCCACAGTCTCCTCAGCATCGCGCTCCTGCCCAGGCGTACTTCTCTGAGGGCAGAGCAAAGTACTGCAGTGTGCAGGTGCCAGGGCTCTTTGACCTTTCACGACACCTGTTCGCAATCCCAAAGAGTCTGTTTGGATGACGCAGAGACGCATCAGCCACATGAAGCAAGCAGGAGGGCGGCATTGCAAAAAGATGGGAGGTGCTGGACCAAAGCCTGCGACACCCCTTCAACTGGACTGCCCCGTAGGTGAGTATAATAAAAGATCTTTTTCTTCTCTTACAGGTCGGGTTGGGGGCAGATATACAACATTATAGAATGCTGTATATCAGCCCTGAAAAGTGATGGCCGTAACTTACCGTATATACTCGAGTATAAGCCGAGATTTTCAGCCCACTTTTTTGGGCTGAAAGTGACCCTCTCGGCTTATACTCGAGTCATTGGCAGCGGGGGGGTTGGCGGGGGAGGGGGAGCGGCGCGGTGACATACTCACCTGTTCCTAGCGCGGTCCCTGCATGTCCGATGGTCTCTGGGAGCCGGCGGTATCTTCCTGTGTTCAGCGGTCACGTGAACACATCACGTGACCGAGGAACACAGGAAGATGCCGCCGGCTCCCGGAGACCATCTGACAGTGAGACGCTGCCAGGGACCGTCCGGGAGCAGGTGAGTATATCGGGGAAGGTGAGCAGTGCGTGATAGTCACCTTCCTCGTTCCATCGCTGCGCGACGCTCTCTCTTCCATCCTCTGCACCGTTCAGGTCAGAGGGCGCGATGATGCGATTAGTGTGCGCGCCGCCCTCTGCCTGAACAGTCAGTACGGAGGATGGAAGACAGAGCAGCGCCTGGAACGAGGAAGGTGACTATCGCAAGTGCCGGGGCCGGAGCGAAGAGAGGTGAGTATGTGATTTTTTTTTACATTTTAATCGCAGCAACAGCATATGGGGCCACAATGTGTGGAGCATCTATGGGGCTACAATGTGTGGAGCATCTATGGGGCCACAATGTGTGGAGCATCTATGGGGCCACAATGTTTGGAGCATCTATGGGGCCATAATGTATGGAGCATCTATGGGGCCACAATGTGTGGAGCATCTTTGGGGCCACAATGTGTGGAGCATCTATAGGGCCACAATGTGGAGCATCTATGGGGCCACAATGTGTGGAGCATCTATGGGGCCACAATGTGTGGAGCATCTATGGGGCCACAATGTGTGGAGCATCTATGGGGCCACAATGTGTGGAGCATCTATGGGGCCACAATGTGTGGAGCATCTATGGGGCCACAATGTGTGGAGCATCTATGGGGCCACAATGTGTGGAGCATCTATGGGGCCACAATGTGTGGAGCATCTATGGGGCCACAATGTGTGGAGCATCTATGGGGCCACAATGTGTGGAGCATCTATGGGGCCACAATGTGTGGAGCATCTATGGGGCCACAATGTTTGGAGCATCTATGGGGCCACAATGTTTGGAGCATCTATGGGGCCACAATGTTTGGAGCATCTATGGGGCCACAATGTTTGGAGCATCTATGGGGCCACAATGTGTGGAGCATCTATGGGGTCACAATGTATGGAGCATCTATGGGGCCACAATGTATGGAGCATCTATGGGGCCACAATGTGTGGAGCATCTATGGGGCCACAATGTTTGGAGCATCTATGGGGCCACAATGTATGGGGCATAATGTGTGGATCATATGGGGCCATCAACCTTTGTGCAGCATTGTATGGGGCAAATGTTTCTATAGAGCATCTTATGGGGCCATTATTAACCTTTGTGCAGCATTATATGGGGCGTATTTTGTATGGAGCATCTTATGGGGCCATCATGAACTGTATGGAGCATTATATGGGGCTCCTGATTCAATATGGATAGTCAAAAACACTTAACCTACTGATGTCTCAATTAATTTTACTTTTATTGGTATCTATTTTTATTTTTGACATTTACCGGTAGCTGCTGCATTTTCCACCCTAGGCTTATTCTCGAGTCATTAAGTTTTCCCAGTTTTTTGTGGCAAAATTAGGGGGGTCGGCTTATACTCGGGTCAGCTTATACTCGAGTATATAAGGTATATAGGTCAAAACTGGTGACGGGTTCCCTTCAAGGAATGCATTGTACTATAGAGGCTGCCTATTGCGTGTGGATTATATTAGCGGCTGCATTATGCTATAGAGTCTGCCTAGGGGGTGCATTTTATTAAGGGCTGCAGTATACTATAGAGACTACCTATGGGGGGCTGCATTATACTATAGAATCTGCCTATGGGAGAGTGCGTTATACAGTATGGAGGCTGCCTATGGGGAGTGCATTATACTACATGGAGGCCTATGGGGAGTGCATTATACTATATAGTTTGCCTATGGGGAGTGCATTATACTATATTGAGGACTAAATTACAACAATTCTCCACATGAAAAGGAGAAACACCGAGGCATCCATAAGATAATAAATGTACAATATTTTATTGAAAAATTCTTATTACATAACGTTGATAAACCCACGGATTAAATCCGTACAATAGGAAACTCGATTAAAAACAAGCAACAACGGGCAAGAATGGAAATACAATCTCATATATGGCATGTAAGAAATAAGGTATAATTATGACAATCAATTCCCCATATAATGAAAACCCATACAAAATAATTGTAATGTAAAAATACAATCTTGCTGCGGACCTAAAATAGTCATATAATGTGAAATAACAGCAAATACAATTATGATGGAACAAAGGGAATAGTCACGAGATATATAAAGCTAGATTCCAGGCTAAAGAAAAATGTACAATCGCAAAAAAGTGCAAGGTGCTAAAGATCAATAGTCTAAATAGACCTATTGATCACTTTTAGAAGCAAAAAATCTGTATCAATGATTATATAAACCTCAAAAATAAGAGGGAAAAAGGTACGCTGAAACAGTGTCACAAAGAAACCATTACTTGGACCCAGATAGCTTTGTATGAGATGAATGTAACTTACATGATCTATCAGGTATTGCACGTATTGCGCCCGTGCCGCTACCCCGACAGCGCCGTTTCGCCTACCAGTCTTCTTCCATATGGGGGCAAATGTTATTTATTGTACGGATTTAATCCGTGGGTTTATCAACGTTATGTAATAAGAATTTTTCAATAAAATATTGTATATTTATTATCTTATGGATGCCTCTGTGTTTCTCCTTTTCATGTGGAGAATTGTTGTAATTTAGCTGTTTGTGAGGTTAACATATACTTTTGTGGGATTTTGGATTTTTATATTGAGGACTATATTGAGGATTGTCTGGTGCGTTATGCTATATGGAGGCTATCTATGGGGTTATCATACAGTGTGGAGATTACAGTGTTGGAGCTATCAAATAGTTTGGGGGATACTAAGTGGTCATTATATATACAGTGAGGGGACATTAGACTGTATAAGAGAGCTTCATCCTGTGTATAGGGGAGCTGTACAGGGGGACTCGGGACATTGTAAAATGTAAAGTGGGCACTTATTGTTATAGGGGAACTCAGGTTACTGTGACTGTCAAAGGAGCACACAGGGCAATATTACTTTCTAGGGGACAAAATGTGTTTTCTAGGGCACCTGCACCCGCTATTACTATATTAAAAAATGGTTGCTTTTGAATTTAGAGGGCGCAGAGAACCACACAGAAGGTGCAGTAATAGGGATACATACGGCAGCAGCAGCTCAGTATTGGGGTATCAGGGGCAGTAATAGGGACACATACGGCAGCAGCGGCTCAGTATTGGGCATACCTCCCAACCGTCCCGATTTCAGCGTGACAGTCCCGCTTTGGCACCGGGGTCCCGCTGTCCCGCTTCGGGCATTTAAAATCCCGAATTTGCGGCCGCCGGTGAAGCCCCGCCCACTTCTGGGACGTAGAGAGAGCCCGATTAGTACCCGCTGTTTAGTAGCGTAGCTACTGGGGGGGCAAAGGGGGCCATCGCCCCGGGCCCAGTCACATGGAGGGGCCCACTCAGAGCCGCGGTCGCTTTAGTCATTAAGCAATAAGCGGCCGCGGCTCTCTGATGTTTCAGAGTACAGGAGGAGGCAGGAGCGCAGGCTGCAGCGTCGCCCCAGGCCTTGTAACATGATGCAGGAGGGGCCCATCCATCCAGAGCCGCGGCCGCTTCAGTGTTAAGCAATAAGCGGCCGCGGTTCTCTGCAGGCCAGACATGGCGACGCACTGCTGCCTGGTCTCTGCTCAGCTGGAGACTCTGCACGCTGCACAGCAGCCAATAGCAGAGTCTCACTGCGAGCGCACGATGCGGGCTGGAGCTGGAGCGCTGCTAACCTGATAACATCTTGACAGGCTGGCAGCGCTGCAGATAGCTCCGCCTCCACCCCAGGTCTGCTGCTCCTATTGGTCCGCTGTTCTCAGGTCCTAGTCAGCACTCAGCAGCATCTCTTATTGTGCCAAGAGCCCAAGATAGTTCCTGGCCTGCCACCTGGACAAACTGACGGACGGGAGAGAGACAGGAGTCAGGAGGACGGACATATTCATAAATGTAAGGGCTGCTGACTGTGGAAATTAGTGCAATGTTCGACTTCTTTTAAATAAATGAAAGCACAAATGACACTGCACATGAAGTAATGCTAGTAATGCTACTGTGGGAGTGAAGTGAATGTTAGGGGGGGAGGGGGAGTATGTAGGGTAGTGGGGGTGGGTGGTGCTGTAGGGGCCTGCCTGCTGTATTTCTTTTCATGGAGTATTATTATCTAATAGTTGTCTGGGTGGATGTAGGGGGCTTATTATATTTTCAGCTGTTAGGCTATGTCTCCACGTTCAGGATTCCCTGCGCTTTGGATGCAGCAAATACCCCGCTCCACCAAAAGCGCTGCCCCCTGTTGTATGCGCGGTGATTCCGCTTGTGTTAATTGAACACAGGCGGAATCACCGCATCGTATTCATAGACTGGGTTATTAATCTTGTGGAGATGAAGCATCTTCACAAGATAAACAGACATGCAGCGGTCTATAAAAACGCGCTGCATGTACGGTTATGCGGGTCTGCCACCTGCGTGTTTGTACGCATAGTGGAGACGGGATTTCATAAAATCCCCTCTACTACGCTGTAACATCTAGACGCTGTGGATTTGATGCTGCGGCTGTACGCAACGTCCAATCCGCAGCAAATACGAAAGGTTTCATGACCATGGAAACACAGCCTTGGTATAGCACGCCCTCATACAATAACCATGGCTCTAGCTGCACTTTATTTAAAGGGATTGTCTGATCTCATGCTGCAAGTCTGCAGGTACGAAAAAACAAAGTCCAGCTCACCATATCGACATTCCCGGAGGCTCGGAGCACGGAACCGCTGTGTCAGGGCGTAGGCAAACATAAAAGGAAAAGAATCCAGCTCAACGATGCAGTGAAAGATCCGTAGCTTTATTTCACTTCAAAATAGCGTGTGAGGACAAAACATCAGCACATTAAAACCAAGATCAACGCGTTTCCGGTGACTGAGCACCCTTGATCATGATACCTGGTATGTGTCATGTCTCATGCTTATATACTGATATCCGGTCATCACACCGGTATTGTGATTAGTTTAAATAAATCAGTTCAATAAAGTAGATGCACATGGACATGACACAACGAACGCTATTTAAAATCAAGACAAATGTTCTAGCTGAGTGAATACAAGAAAAATACAAGAAAATACAGAAAAATGACAAAAGATGGACAAAAAATGAAAAAAACCACATATGATAATTAAATAAATATAGACCTAAGTACAAAATTACATTTAGAACTGTAGAAAATGCTAATATAATAATCTAAATAGAATGTACCTGATGCAATCACAAATTTTGGACGAGACATAAAATATGATATGTTAACAGAGAACACATTAGTATTGAGACTTGAGTATATTTTATGTCAAATTTCATAAATATTTAATTTAATAAGAAAATGATACAAAAAATGTGGTTTGAGGAGGGACACGAACTTTTATATATATCAGTAAATGCTTGCTGTGTACGGAGGTGCGAAATGCAAGAGGAGCTCATTAACGGCAGAGCTACAGGCTTTTTCAGTGCCGGAATCACCTCGGGATATGTCAGGTTCGTAAATAAATATAAGCATGTAACAATTACATATGAGGTGATAGTAACCTAGGAACTCTCATTGTCGTGATAAATTTAAAGCACCGATTTAACCGCAATAGCGTTATAAACACAGTCACTAAGCAAAAGGAAAACAGTACAAAAGAAAATATAAGTGAATGGATGCATAAGTATTAATCCTTGGTAGGAATTTATTGAAGAAGATTTAATTAATTATTTATTTAAATGCGGGGAAAGCTATTTAGAAGAAGGACACGAACTTTTATGGGTGCCAGTAAATGTTGGCTCCATTCACAATTAAATAGTACATGTAAGACTCGCAATCAGCAGAGCTACAAGTTTTTTTAGTTTCAGAGTGGCCTGAAGATTATTATGGGCTCATAAATGGTTGTAAAACAATCATCCTCAAAGACATCGTAAATTTGAGACTATCTTTATCAAAACAAAGTGTAGCGCCGCTGTAAGCGTCGTGATAAAACTGTCAGCGTAATTACTAAGCAGGGGGAAGAAAGAAAAAGGAGGTTATATATATCAGTAAATGCTTGCTGTGTACGGAGGTGCGAAATGCAAGAGGAGCTCATTAACGGCAGAGCTACAAGCTCTTTCAGTGCCGAAATAACCTCGAAAATATGTCAGGTTCGTAAATAAATATTAGCATGTAACAATTACATATGAGGTGATAGTAACCTAGGAGCTCTCATTGTCGTGATGAATTTAAAGCGCCGATTTAACCGCAATAGCATTATAAACACAGTCACTAAGCAAAAGGAAAACAGTAAAAAAAAAAAAATATATATATAAGGAAGTGAATGCATAAGTATTAATCCTCAGTAAGGATTTATTGAAGAAGATTTAATTAATTATTTATTTGAATGCAGGGAAAGCTATTAGAAGAAGGACACGAACTTTTATGGGTGCCAATAAATGTTGGCTCCATTCACGGTTAAATAGTACATGTAAGACTCGCAATCAGCAGAGCTACAAGTTTTTTTAGTTTCAGAGTGGCCTGGAGATTATTATGGACTCATAAATGGTTGTAAAACAATCATCCTCAAAGACATCGTGACTTTGAGACTATCTTTGTCAAAACAAAGTGTAGCGCCGCTATGAGCGTCGTGGTGAAACTGTCAGCGTGATTACTAAGCAGGGGGAAGAAAGAAAAAGGAGGTTATAATACATGGAAGAATAAATTGTTATATTATTGTGCGAGTAATAGGCAGAATCTATATAGAAAGAATGTGCCACACATAGTCGATGACTAAAGGTGGAAAGAAAAACTACATTAATGGTAAACTACCAATATGTCAATAAAATAGCATTAAATCCTTCCTTTTATTTAAACCATTCGGAATTCTGGTTCCAAGTTTAAAAATCCACCATATTTCTCTATTTCTCAAGGTCGCTTCAGTGTCTCCTCCTCTAAACGGTCTATTGATTTTTTCGATTGCATAGATTTTAAGTGACTCAAGATTAGACTGATGACAACTAATAAAATGTTGTGAGACTTGTGATGTATTTCTGTTGGCATTTACGTTCTCAATATCATAGATATGTTCACGAATTCTTTTCTTGAGAGAGCGTATAGTGCTCCCAACATATTTCAGATGACAGGCTGTGCATTCCATAATGTATACCACATTTTTAGTATTGCAATTAAGAAATGTTTTAATTGAAAAAGTATTTTGGTTGGCAGCATCAGAGAAAATGCAGCATTTGCTCGAGAATTTACATGTTTTACATGCCACAGCACCACATTTATAGAAGCCTTTCGTACTGAGCCAATGAGAAGGCTGTGTGTGAGGAGTACTAAAAGAGCTCGGTGAGAGACTAGAACCCAAAGAGGGTGCCTTTCTGGACACAATTCTGCATCCATTTCTCAGGACTTCAGCTATATCGGGATCCTCTTTAAGGATGACCAGATTATTATTGATAATTTTCTTTATGGAGTTAAATTGGCTACTGTATTGAAAGACTGCAGTGATTGGGTTTTGTGGAGGTTGGTTACGATTTTCTTTAGTATGAAAACGTGATCGTCGTCCGACGATTTTTTCTGCTCTTTTCAGATGCCAATCACTGTAGCCTCTCTGTATAAGTCTCTCTTTTATTCCCTCAATTTCTTGAGAGTAATCATCTTGTCTGCTACAATTTCGTTTTGCCCTTACCATCTCTCCCACAGGAATACTTTTAATTGTATGCTTGGGATGGTGACTATTTGCACGCAGTATTGTGTTTCCTGCTGTATTTTTCCGAAAAGTGGAAGTGATGATAGGGGTATTAGGTATGCCCCTCAATTTCAAATCCAAAAACTCTATAGATGTATGGTCATGCCGTGAGATAAATTTGAGATTAAAAGGATTACAATTAAAGTAATTGGTAAGATCTTGTACGGTAGATACATCGGAATTCCAAATAAGGATCAAATCATCGATGTATCTACCGTACCAGCATATGCAATCTTTGAACGGATTCTCGTCATTATAGATGTAGGATTCTTCCCACCAACTCATTACCAAGTTTGCAATAGAAGGTGAATACTTAGCGCCCATTGAGACACCGCTAATTTGCATAAAGTATCTTTGATTGAAACAGAAAAAATTAGTGGTCATAAGAAAAGAAGTGACCTCTATAATATAGGACTGAAGGTCCATAGAGAAATCGCTATATTTTTGCATGTGAAATTTAAGAGCGAATATCGCCACTTCATGTGGTATGGAGGTGTATAGCGAGGTAACATCTGAGGTGATCCAAGAGAGACCCCGGTGCCAGATGAAATCCCTCATGAAATTAAGGACATCAGTGCTCTCCCTGAGATAACCGGGTGTCCTCTGGACGAGAGGCTGGAGGAGCAGATCCAGCCACTCTCCCAGCCTCTCACCCAGAGAACCAATACCTGAAACAATTGGCCTCATGGGTGGGGGGTATTTCTCCTTGTGGGTTTTTGGTAGAGGCCTTTCTGAAGGTGTGCGGGATAAACAGTTATACAGTGGTAATCTCAAACCTAGGCTACAGAAGGCACTGCATGAATTACAAAACAACGACAACCTTGTCATTAAAAACTCTGACAAGGGTGGGTCCGTTGTTGTAATGGAAAAGGCTAATTATATCACATGGGTGGATGACATGCTTTCGGATTCCTCTGTGTATAGGTGCCTGCCCGCTAATCCGACCTCACAAATACAAAACAGAATTCATATTCTCATAGACGAGGGGTTTAGTCTGGGAATCTTTAACAAAAAGGAGAGTGACCATCTTAAAGTGCCTAACCCAGTGACTCCAATCTTATATGCTCTACCAAAAACCCACAAGGAGAAATACCCCCCACCTCAGATGTTACCTCGCTATACACCTCCATACCACATGAAGTGGCGATATTCGCTCTTAAATTTCACATGCAAAAATATAGCGATTTCTCTATGGACCTTCAGTCCTATATTATAGAGGTCACTTCTTTTCTTATGACCACTAATTTTTTCTGTTTCAATCAAAGATACTTTATGCAAATTAGCGGTGTCTCAATGGGCGCTAAGTATTCACCTTCTATTGCAAACTTGGTAATGAGTTGGTGGGAAGAATCCTACATCTATAATGACGAGAATCCGTTCAAAGATTGCATATGCTGGTACGGTAGATACATCGATGATTTGATCCTTATTTGGAATTCCGATGTATCTACCGTACAAGATCTTACCAATTACTTTAATTGTAATCCTTTTAATCTCAAATTTATCTCACGGCATGACCATACATCTATAGAGTTTTTGGATTTGAAATTGAGGGGCATACCTAATACCCCTATCATCACTTCCACTTTTCGGAAAAATACAGCAGGAAACACAATACTGCGTGCAAATAGTCACCATCCCAAGCATACAATTAAAAGTATTCCTGTGGGAGAGATGGTAAGGGCAAAACGAAATTGCAGCAGACAAGATGATTACTCTCAAGAAATTGAGGGAATAAAAGAGAGACTTATACAGAGAGGCTACAGTGATTGGCATCTGAAAAGAGCAGAAAAAATCGTCGGACGACGATCACGTTTTCATACTAAAGAAAATCGTAACCAACCTCCACAAAACCCAATCACTGCAGTCTTTCAATACAGTAGCCAATTTAACTCCATAAAGAAAATTATCAATAATAATCTGGTCATCCTTAAAGAGGATCCCGATATAGCTGAAGTCCTGAGAAATGGATGCAGAATTGTGTCCAGAAAGGCACCCTCTTTGGGTTCTAGTCTCTCACCGAGCTCTTTTAGTACTCCTCACACACAGCCTTCTCATTGGCTCAGTACGAAAGGCTTCTATAAATGTGGTGCTGTGGCATGTAAAACATGTAAATTCTCGAGCAAATGCTGCATTTTCTCTGATGCTGCCAACCAAAATACTTTTTCAATTAAAACATTTCTTAATTGCAATACTAAAAATGTGGTATACATTATGGAATGCACAGCCTGTCATCTGAAATATGTTGGGAGCACTATACGCTCTCTCAAGAAAAGAATTCGTGAACATATCTATGATATTGAGAACGTAAATGCCAACAGAAATACATCACAAGTCTCACAACATTTTATTAGTTGTCATCAGTCTAATCTTGAGTCACTTAAAATCTATGCAATCGAAAAAATCAATAGACCGTTTAGAGGAGGAGACACTGAAGCGACCTTGAGAAATAGAGAAATATGGTGGATTTTTAAACTTGGAACCAGAATTCCGAATGGTTTAAATAAAAGGAAGGATTTAATGCTATTTTATTGACATATTGGTAGTTTACCATTAATGTAGTTTTTCTTTCCACCTTTAGTCATCGACTATGTGTGGCACATTCTTTCTATATAGATTCTGCCTATTACTCGCACAATAATATAACAATTTATTCTTCCATGTATTATAACCTCCTTTTTCTTTCTTCCCCCTGCTTAGTAATCACGCTGACAGTTTCACCACGACGCTCATAGCGGCGCTACACTTTGTTTTGACAAAGATAGTCTCAAAGTCACGATGTCTTTGAGGATGATTGTTTTACAACCATTTATGAGTCCATAATAATCTCCAGGCCACTCTGAAACTAAAAAAACTTGTAGCTCTGCTGATTGCGAGTCTTACATGTACTATTTAACCGTGAATGGAGCCAACATTTATTGGCACCCATAAAAGTTCGTGTCCTTCTTCTAATAGCTTTCCCTGCATTCAAATAAATAATTAATTAAATCTTCTTCAATAAATCCTTACTGAGGATTAATACTTATGCATTCACTTCCTTATATATATATTTTTTTTTTTTTACTGTTTTCCTTTTGCTTAGTGACTGTGTTTATAATGCTATTGCGGTTAAATCGGCGCTTTAAATTCATCACGACAATGAGAGCTCCTAGGTTACTATCACCTCATATGTAATTGTTACATGCTAATATTTATTTACGAACCTGACATATTTTCGAGGTTATTTCGGCACTGAAAGAGCTTGTAGCTCTGCCGTTAATGAGCTCCTCTTGCATTTCGCACCTCCGTACACAGCAAGCATTTACTGATATATATAACCTCCTTTTTCTTTCTTCCCCCTGCTTAGTAATTACGCTGACAGTTTTATCACGACGCTTACAGCGGCGCTACACTTTGTTTTGATAAAGATAGTCTCAAATTTACGATGTCTTTGAGGATGATTGTTTTACAACCATTTATGAGCCCATAATAATCTTCAGGCCACTCTGAAACTAAAAAAACTTGTAGCTCTGCTGATTGCGAGTCTTACATGTACTATTTAATTGTGAATGGAGCCAACATTTACTGGCACCCATAAAAGTTCGTGTCCTTCTTCTAAATAGCTTTCCCCGCATTTAAATAAATAATTAATTAAATCTTCTTCAATAAATTCCTACCAAGGATTAATACTTATGCATCCATTCACTTATATTTTCTTTTGTACTGTTTTCCTTTTGCTTAGTGACTGTGTTTATAACGCTATTGCGGTTAAATCGGTGCTTTAAATTTATCACGACAATGAGAGTTCCTAGGTTACTATCACCTCATATGTAATTGTTACATGCTTATATTTATTTACGAACCTGACATATCCCGAGGTGATTCCGGCACTGAAAAAGCCTGTAGCTCTGCCGTTAATGAGCTCCTCTTGCATTTCGCACCTCCGTACACAGCAAGCATTTACTGATATATATAAAAGTTCGTGTCCCTCCTCAAACCACATTTTTTGTATCATTTTCTTATTAAATTAAATATTTATGAAATTTGACATAAAATATACTCAAGTCTCAATACTAATGTGTTCTCTGTTAACATATCATATTTTATGTCTCGTCCAAAATTTGTGATTGCATCAGGTACATTCTATTTAGATTATTATATTAGCATTTTCTACAGTTCTAAATGTAATTTTGTACTTAGGTCTATATTTATTTAATTATCATATGTGGTTTTTTTCATTTTTTGTCCATCTTTTGTCATTTTTCTGTATTTTCTTGTATTTTTCTTGTATTCACTCAGCTAGAACATTTGTCTTGATTTTAAATAGCGTTCGTTGTGTCATGTCCATGTGCATCTACTTTATTGAACTGATTTATTTAAACTAATCACAATACCGGTGTGATGACCGGATATCAGTATATAAGCATGAGACATGACACATACCAGGTATCATGATCAAGGGTGCTCAGTCACCGGAAACGCGTTGATCTTGGTTTTAATGTGCTGATGTTTTGTCCTCACACGCTATTTTGAAGTGAAATAAAGCTACGGATCTTTCACTGCATCGTTGAGCTGGATTCTTTTCCTTTTAAGTTTGCAGGTACCCCTATGTGGCTGCAAAATTGTGACCCTTCACAACTCACATACTAAGGATTCGCCATTACCCATATCAACAAGTATGCGATCTGCTTACTCCTGGCCATGTTCTAACTGTGCAGCCTCAATAAGGCCTCTTTCACACGTCCGTTTATTTCCAATACCAGAAAAAACGGTACCAGACATATCCATGTCCGTGTGTGTAATACGTGCGGCACACATGTAACTGAGATGCCCAGAAGAGTGTTTAAAACCACCATAAGGCTGTGTGCACACGTTGCAGATTTTTTGCATTTTTTTCGCCTTTTTTGCGCTATAAAAATGTGAAAACGCATACATTATGCATCCCATCATTTAGAATGCATTCCGCAATTTTTCTGCACAAATCCGCAAAAAATCCACAAAATTAATGAACATGCTGCGTTTTTTACTGCGATGCGGTTTTTTTGCAGAAAAAAAACGCATCGCAGTAAAAAACGCAGCATGTTCATTAATTTTGTGGATTTTTTGCGGATTTCCCACTATATTATTGCATTGGGAACCTCCGGAAAAATCTGCAAAAAAAACCGCACCAAAAACGCGGTAAAAACATGCAAAAAACACATGCAGATTTCTTGCAGAAAATGTCCTGTTTTGCTCAGGAAATTTCTGCAAGAAATCCTGAACATGTGCACATAGCCTAATTATGTAAACAAATGTTACTCAGGTTAAGGGGCCCACTCAGATGTGTTTCGCCCCCCCTAGCCTGAACCCTTAGCTACGCCTCTGCCGCTGTTCGTTCCGTTCCCTGGGACTGCGTTGTAGCCACGCCCCCTTGAGTTGCCTCACCGCCCGCCTCCGGCTTCCTCCACAACTATAGACGTGGGCGGACTCTGAGGACAGAGCGGCAGCACCCGGACTGGTTTCTGGCACGGGGGCAGAGTTGTGAGACACTCCGTGTCTGTGTGACCGCGGGAGCAGCGAGCGGATCTCCAGACTGTAAGTGAATGTATGTGTCTCTCCCCCTCTCCATGCAGCGCTGCCCTGCTGCGGTTACAGCAGAGACTCTGACAGCATAGGAGGACTGACAAACTAAACTTTGTCTCCCCATGGTGCGCGCACCCCGCTCCCACTCTCCCCCTGGTACCCATCCATCGGATTCTCCACCAACCTGGTGCAGCACCCCTTACATTCTATGGGGGCTGCCACCTGCCTGCGTTACATTCTATGGGGGCTGCCACCTGCCTGCGTTACATTCTATGGGGGCTGCCACCTGCCTGCGTTACATTCTATGGGGGCTGTGCAGCATTATATTCTATGGGGCTGTGCTGTATTACATTCTATGGGGACTGAGCTGTATTACATTCTATGGGGGCTGTGCTGTATTACATTCTATGGGGGCTGTGCTGTATTACATTCTATGGGGGCTGTGCTGTATTACATTCTATGGGGACTGAGCTGTAATGCTGGATACAGCAGTCAGCGGCGCAGCTGGATGACACCATTCAGCGCCGTGGGAGTGGAAGCTGCCGGCTGCTGCGAGGGAGCGCGGTGAAAGGTGTTTGTGTGTACTGATGGAGAAGGCAATGATGGGGGTGGGGTAACCATGTGTGGCCATTATACTGCACCCAGCATTGTGTGGGGCCATTATACTGTACCCAGCATTGTGTGGCCATTATACTATACCCAGCATCGTGTGGGGCCATTATACTGTACAAAGCATCATGTGGCGCCATTATACTGTATGGACCATCACGTGGGGCAAGTATACTGTACGCAGCATCATGTGGGGCCATTATACAGTATGGAGCATAATGTGGCCCTTGGCCATTGTACAGTATGGAGCGTCGTGTGTGGCCATATTTTTTTGTTCATAATTATTGTTAACGAAACATTGTGATCAGAAGTGCTAAATGGGTGTGGTTGGGGCGTGGCTAGTTGTGAAATGGGTGTGGCCTAAAATTTGCCGCGGCGCGCTACGCTGACTTTATCCCTCTTTCCCTTCCCCTAAAGTTGGGAGGTATGGTATTGGGGTATCAGGGGCAGTAATAGGGACACATACGGCAGCAGCGGCTCAGTATTGGGGTATCAGGTGCAGTAATAGGGACACATACGGCAGCAGCGGCTCAGTATTGGGGTATCGGCAGGATGAGGAGTTTGTGCAGGTTGGGAATAGATGGTGATGGGGCTGGAATGTGAGAAGTGAAATGTGTCTTTGTTGTTTTCTCTGCAGACGAGTCCTGGGTGGAGAAATTGTCATGTCGGTCTGTGCCAGATGGAAAAGACGGGAAAAGTGAATGATTCCATCAGAAAGATCAGCAGTAAGTCACCATCTGTAACTGTGCTGTGATCTCTTATATGTTCTGCAGGGCTGGTATCTACCACTGACCTTATGGCGGTAATATCCATATTGGTCTTTATATAGAGATTATTTTAAGTAACAGCGCGGTCATCTGCTGAGGTTCTCCTCCACTATTAGGGAGCGTCACCCAGTTGTAATCACGGTTACCTGGTTAGGGCCCACTCAGAAGTTTTGCCCCCATGAACCAAAACCCTAGCTACGCCTCTGCGTTACATCACTGTTCACACCACACAGAGAGCTCAAAAGAGCCTCAGTGCTGAAAGGGTTAATGTCCCTCCTCCCCGCGCCCAGTAATGAGGAATCTCCAGCACTTACCTCCACCTGCAGAGCCGCACTCCACATATATGGCCACTCTGTGCACACAGGACCTGTGATGAGGTCACAGGAGGGGAGGAGTCAGGGGTCACATGATCAGGGGCCTCAGGACTCTGCTGTGCTGACACGTATTCAGCTCCTCTGCTGGTGCTGCTCCTTTAAGAACAGGTAACGTTACAAAAGTAGAACAATTCCCCCCATTAAGTGATTGGATCCCCCCAGACCTTTCATAGACCTTAGTGATAATACAGACGGGAGATTCCAAGAGCGCTAGATTCAGGGGTAATCCTAGTGCTGACTGAGCCGTGCGCCTCCATCTAAGAGAGCGGCCACAACCCCAGACAATGCAGCGGCCGGAGCAATGTTATTGATGGAGGGAATTTCTGAGAGCAGCAAATTAATAAGAATGTTTTACCGGAACCTCCTGGGGCATCAAGGAGAACAGTCTCCCATTTCCACCTGGAATCTGAGCCATAATTGCCAAATACCCCGATCTGTGGTCATCAACCAGAAGAGGCTTATTTACTGGGACAAATCCCCTCATCTTTCCCAAATCCTGGCTTTTCTCTCCCAGAATATCTCTCCCATAACACAAAGGCTGGTGGAGCTGGTGCCGGTGACCTGATGCTATTAGAGGGTCACTACTGACACATTGGCTCCTTTCTTCTAGAGTCAGGAGGACTGTGGTGGATCTGTCGGCAGTGACATTTATGGCTAAGTCCGGATGACCTCTCCTGTGCTCTCTATGGATATCTCCTCTAGGATATTCTGTGTATTTGTCCCACAGAGCCCGGGGATTGGAAGGTGCACAGGTTGTAGTTATTATAGGGCGCAGGTTAGAAGATGAGGAGGAAAGCGAGTGATGGACGTCTCCTGCAATGTCAGGTCCCAGTGTGGACCATCCTCCATCAGACCACGCTTTTGGCATGGCCTCCCTGTAAGTGTTTGTTGGTTCAGCTGTATGTACAGAAGACGCTCGCTCTCCACCTTGGCATACAGATCTACTATACATCGATGAGAAAGTTGCCTCCATTGTTGTCTGATCATTATTTGGTAGGTGTAGAAGTCTATAGCTGATATTTTATTGGTTGGTTTATTGGTCGGCCTCGCAGTGCTGGGATCAGTCTGTTAGATTATAGTGATCGCCATCTTGGCCATTCCACAGTATTATAGGATATTGCAGAGCATCATATGATCTATGTGTTTCTGTAATACGCTGAACATGTTCTCTCCGTCACTGAATAATTATATCTCGGCTTAGAAGAACCCATGTAAGGGGCGTGGCTTGAGCTCTGCCAATGTAGGAGGCAGGAGTTCAGAGCTCCTGAATAAGACATCAACCAGCGACTTCTAAATATACAAGAGGATGATATTTTATTATTAACCAGTGTTTTGACCCACTCCTGAATACGGCTGGTCATATTGGACGCAAGTATAAGACTTTAAGGGTATATGTCCACGTTCAGGATTGCATCAGGATTTGGTCAGTATTTTCCATCAGTATTTGTAAGCCAAAACCAGGAGTGGGTGATAAATGCAGAAGTGGTGCATATGTTTCTATTATACTTTTCCTCTAATTGTTCCACTCCTGGTTTTGGCTTATAAATACTGATGGAAAATCCTGGCCAAATCCTGATGCAATCCTGAACGTGGACACATACCCTAATTCAAGAAATGTTATTCATTTGCCTCAGCTGATGTAAACCGTGGCTTTACAAAGGCTGGCGACAGGATATTTACTGCTTATTTATCTGAACAAAAACTTATATACTGGACCCTCAGTTATTTTCTCTACTATTATCTAGTATTTACAACGGGTCACAAGGAATATTTAAGCTCAAAAACCTGGCTATTAACAGGACCACAAGAGCAGGGTTACAGCATTTGAGGAAAAATAGTTCTGATTTTTGCGTCTCTCTATCTACATATTGATATAACAATTTGGAGGCGAGTGCAGGTTCTTTCATTTGCGGATTTCACAGGCTTGGTCCGAAGCATTTCGCATTATAATAGCAAAATTAAATAAGGGCACAGTGCTGTTTCTGAAAGTTACCTCAGGTGGAAAGCGGGTGCATTGATACCAGTGACAGAGCTTGTAAAGAAGTTCCGACTGCTTCTCATCTCCATAGACGCTTCATTAACAAGCAGACTGTGCCTCTGAGGGAGGGAAGATTACGGAAAACCTATCTTCATACCACCTGCCTTATCAATTTTTTTACTGGGATTTATTGGTCTCCTCAGGAAAAAGGTGTGTAACTGTGTCTTTATTAATATAAAGACATTCAGCAACACCACAGAAGAAGATCTGAGACTTGGATCCGGGGGTGATATTCATCTATCCCCTTTTCTTGTTTTTCTCTTTTTTTTTGTGTGTGTGTGTGTGGGGTCTCTCTCCTGGAAACTATTATCGGTACATAATCCATTAGAATTTTCAGTGACTACTGCAACAATGATAATAAGATTATTACCTGTGCACAGGTTTGCAATACACTCCTCTCTAAACTCGCTAAATAGAACTTTACTGTTTGGAATATATTCTAGTGATAAGAGACATATATACCGTATATATCTCCTTGGGTAAATCTATACAAGTTAACATCTGCCATATTAAGATTATATATTGTTTCTTTCTATTCCTTAGGTTACTCTACAAGTTATAAGGTATATTATATTTAATTGTACTGTATTGTCGTGATACTCTATACACCTTATTTTGGCTAAACTCATTTTGGAAGTATTCTAATCCAAAATGGAGTCGTCGGGGAGAAGAGCAAGTGTTAAACATTACAACAATACTCAGTCAAGTTCAAGTGGGGATATCTCAAATCAACATAGTCCTGAAAAATCTAGATCTCCCCACAGGAAGGGGGAACAAAATTTCATGTCTGGAAGACCTTCCCACATCCCTTCACATAGCAATGCTGTTAAAAGGGGGGTAAACAGAAATCTTTACCTTCCAATTCTCAATCTAACATTCCCCTCCAAAAAGGGAATAATAAAGGGGCGTTCAAACCACCAATATTGAATGCCCAAAAAACAGAGGAAATGGATATGTCCAGTTCCTTTAAAAGAAAGGATTTGGTCAGTCAGGAAAGCAAATTAGACCCTTCCCTCGAGGACTCGATAATTCCTCTGGATGACCACTCACCCAACGGCAGCCCTGATAGACAGAGGTTCAAGAAAGATCATACAGAACCTCCTTTACCAATAAAGATTTCGCCTCCAGCTATTAATTTAGATGATTACATTAATTCCAACAGACAAGCTACTGAGGGTTTTCTTGCCACTCTTTTTAAGTCTTTTAGTGAATCCATGAGGATAGGATTTGAGATACAAAACAAAACCCTCCAAGAAACTTGTACCAGCTTTAACCTAAGATTCGAAAAAAACGAAAAACGAATTACTCTTATAGAAAAAGACACCTCTTCTCTTTCTAAACAGAATGCTTCTCTCCAATCCGAAATTTTATCCCTCAAGAATAAACTAACTGATCTTGAGGATCAGAATAGAAGAAATAAATAAATAAATTGAGAGGTGTACCTGAAAGTGTTCTCCAGAAAGATCTTTTGGGATACTCTAAAAATTTGTTTAACCCCTTAATCCCGTATGACGTACTATCCCGTCAAGGTGACCTGGGACTTAATTCCCGGTGACGGGATAGTATGTCATACGCGATCGGCCGCGCTCACGGGGGGAGCGCGGGCGACCGCGGCCGGGTGTCAGCTGCCTATCGCAGCTGACATCCGGCACTATGTGCCAGGAGCGGTCACGGACCGCCCCCGGCACATTAACCCCCGGCACACCGCGATCAAACATGATCGCAGTGTACCGGCGGTATAAGGAAGCATCGCGCAGGGAGGGGGCTCCCTGCGGGCTTCCTTGAGACCCCCGGAGCAACGCGATGTGATCACGTTGCTCTGAGGGTCTCCTACCTTCTTCCTCCCTGCAGGTCCCGGATCCAAGATGGCCGCGGCATCCGGGTCCTGCAGGGAGAAAGGTGGCTTACCGAGCGCCTGCTCAGAGCAGACGCTGGTAAGCCTGCACCGATGTAAGTGAGATCGGTGATCTGATAAAGTGCAGTGCACACTATCAGATCATCGATCTGTGATGTCCCCCCCTGGGACAAAGTAAAAAAGTAAAAAAAAAATTTTCCACATGTGTAAAAAAAAAAAAAAAAAAATCCTAAATAAATAATAAAAAAAATATATATATATTATTCCCATAAATACATTTCTTTATCTAAATAAAAAAAACAAAACAATAAAAGTACACATATTTAGTATCGCCGCGTCCGTAACGACCCAACCTATAAAACTGCCCCACTAGTTAACCCCTTCAGTAAACACCGTAAGAGAAAAAAAAAAAAAACGAGGCAAAAAACAACGCTTTATTACCATACCGCCGAACAAAAAGAGGAATAACACACGATCAAAAAGACTGATATAAATAATCATGGTACCGCTGAAAACGTCATCTTGTCCCGCAAAAAACGAGCCGCCATATAGCATCATCAGCAAAAAAATAAAAAAGTTATAGTCCTGAGAATAAAGCGATACCAAAATAATTATTTTTTCTATAAAATAGTTTTTATCGTATAAAAGCGCCAAAACATAAAAAAATGATATAAATGAGGTATCGCTGTAATTGTACTGACCCGTCGAATAAAACTGCTTTATCAATTTTACCAAACGCGGAACGGTATAAACGCCTCTCCCAAAAGAAATTCATGAATAGCAGGTTTTTGGTCATTCTGCCTCACAAAAATCGGAATAAAAAGTGATCAAAAACGGTCACGTGTCCGAAAATGTTACCAATAAAAACGTCTACTCGTCCCGCAAAAAACAAGACCTCACATGACTCTGTGGAGCAAAATGTGGAAAAATTATAGGTCTCAAAATGTGGAGACGCAAAAACTTTTTTGCTATAAAAAGCGTCGCTGGTTTCACACTTGTGTTTTTGTCTGCAGCGTTTTTTGCACAAAAAAACACATGCGTTTTTTCCCTATATTTAACATTGAAAACGCATGCGTTTTTTTGTACGCGTTTGGTCGTGTTTTCAAACGCATGCGTTTTTTTTCTGCATGTGTTCATTTTCAGAAATACAGCCTGCAGTATTTTCTTGCGTTTTTAAGCACATGCGTTTGCGTTAAAAACGCATGCGTTTTTATCGAAAAAAAACAGAAAACACACTGAAAAGCCACCCACCACCATCAAGGTGATAAAGGGATCCAAACCCTAACCCTAACTCTACCCCTAACCTCACCCCTAACCGTTTAATGAACATTTTCTGACAGTCATAGTGCCACGTATTTCAGTGCCACGTATTTCAGTGCCACGTATTTCAGTGCCACGTATCACGTGTTTCAGTGCCACGTGTTTCAGTGCCACGTGTTTCAGTGCCACGTGTTTCAGTACCACGTATTTAAGTGTCACGTATTTCAGTGCCACGTATCACATATTTCAGTGCCACATATTTTAGTGCCACGTATTTCAGTGCCACGTATTTCAGTGCCACATATTTCAGTGCCACGTATCACGTATTTCAGTATCACGTATTTCAGTGCCACGTGTATCAGTGCCACGTGTTTCAGTGCCACGTATTTCAGTGCCACGTATTTCAGTGCCACGTATTTCAGTGCCACGTATCACGTATTTCAGTGCCACGTATTTCAGTGCCACGTATTTCAGTGCCACGTATTTCAGTGCCACGTATTTCAGTGCCACGTATCACGTAGTTCAGTGCCACGTATTTCAGTGCCACGTATTTCAGTGCCACGTATTTCAGTGCCACGTATTTCAGTGCCACGTATTTCAGTCCCTTCCGAGCTCTGTCATGCGCCCAAACAGTGGTTCCCCCCCCACATATGGGGTATCAGCGTACTCAGGACAAATTGGACAACAACTTTTGGGGTCTAATTTATCCTGATACCCTTGTGAAAATACAAAACTGGGGGCTAAAAAATCATTTTTGTGAAAAAAAAAAAAAGAATTTTTATTTTCACGGCTTTGCGCTATACACTTTAGTGAAACACTTAGGGGTTCAAAGTTCTCAAAACACATCTAGATAAGTTCCTTGGGAAGTCTAGTTTCCAATATGGGGTCACTTGTGGGGGGTTTGTACTGTTTGGGTACATCAGGGGCTCTGTAAATGCAACGTGACGGCTGCTGACCAATCCATTTAAGTCTGCATTCCAAATGGCGCTCCTTCCCTTTCGAGCTCTGTCATGCGCCCAAACAGTGGTTCCCCCCCACATATGGGGTATCAGCGTACTCAGGACAAATTGGAAAACAAATTTTGGGGTCCAATTTATTCTGTTACCCTTGTAAAAATACAAAGCTGGGGGCTAAAAAATCATTTTTGAGAAAAAAAAATATATATATTTTCACGGCTCTGCGTTATAATCTGTAGTGAAACACTTGGGGGTTCAAAGCTCTCAAAACACATCTAGAAAAGTTCCTTAGGGGGTCTACTTTCCAAAATGGTGTCACTTGTGGGGGGTTTCAATGTTTAGGCACATCAGGGGCTCTCCAAACACAACATGGCATCCCATCTCAATTCCAGTCAATTTTGCATTGAAAAGTCAAATGGCGCTCCTTCCCTTCCAAGCTCTGCCATGCGCCCAAACAATGGTTTACACCCACATATGGGGTATCAGCGTACTCAGGACAAATTGCACAACATTTTTTGGGGTCCAATTTCTTCTCTTACCCTTGGGAAAATAAAAAATTGGGGGCGAAAAGATCATTTTTGTGAAAAAATATGATTTTTTATTTTTACGGCTCTGCATTATAAACTTCTGTGAAGCACTTGGTGGGTCAAAGTGCTCACCACACATCTAGATAAGTTCCTTAGGGGGTCTACTTTCCAAAATGGTGTCATTTGTAGGGAGTTTCAATGTTTAGGCACATCAGGGGCTCTCCAAACGCAACATGGCGTCCCATCTCAATTCCAGTCAATTTTGCATTGAAAAGTCAAATGGCGCTCCTTCCCTTCCAAGCTCTGCCATGCGCCCAAACAATGGTTTACACCCACATATGGGGTATCAGCGTACTCAGGACAAATTGTACAACAACTTTGGGGGTCCATTTTCTCCTGTTACCCTTGGTAAAATAAAACAAATTGGAGCTGAAATAAATTTTGTGTGAAAAAAAGTTAAATGTTCATTTTTATTTAAACATTCCAAAAATTCCTGTGAAACACCTGAAGGGTTAATAAACTTCTTGAATGTGGTTTTGAGCACCTTGAGGGGTGCAGTTTTTAGAATGGTGTCACACTTGGGTATTTTCTATCATATAGACCCCTCAAAATGACTTCAAATGAGATGTGGTCCCTAAAAAAAAAATGGTGTTGTAAAAATGAGAAATTGCTGGTCAACTTTTAACCCTTATAACTCCGTCACAAAAAAAAATTTTGGTTCCAAAATTGTACTGATGTAAAGTAGACATGTGGGAAATGTTACTTATTAAGTATTTTGTGTGACATATGTCTGTGATTTAAGGGCATAAAAATTCAAAGTTGGAAAATTGCGAAATTTTCAAAATTTTCGCCAAATTTCCATTTTTTTAACAAATAAACGCAAGTTATATCGAATAAATTTTACCACTAACATGAAGTACAATATGTCACGAGAAAACAATGTCAGAATCGCCAAGATCCGTCAAAGCGTTCCAGAGTTATAGCCTCATAAAGGGACAGTGGTCAGAATTGTAAAAATTGGCCCGGTCATTAACGTGCAAACCACCCTCGGGGCTTAAGGGGTTAAACAACTGATCCCAAACCTTACTGATTTAGAGTTGAGCATAGATCGCATACATCGTCTCCCTCGTCCCCAGGAGATTCCCAAGGATAAACCTAGAGATGTCATCCTCAGGATACATTTTTTTGAGACGAAAAAAAAGATCCTTAAAACCATCAGAGAAAGAGGGTCCTTCCCAGAGCCATTTAATAACATTAAATTATTTTCAGATTTCTCAAAGGCCACAATGGACCTAAGAAGAAGTTATGGAGAAACAACATCTAAACTGAGAGAATTACACATCCCATATAGGTGGGGGTTTCCTACTAAATTAATAGTTTGGTATAATAGTAAAAACTATCTAATTAGCTATCCCCAGGAGGGTTCTAGATTTATTAACTTCCTCCTTGAGGAGATGGCCCTCAAGGACAAAGACTAAAAAGGGTCCCTTTTTCCAAATCTAAATATAAAATTTGCCTTTTTTTTGTGTAAATCATTTTATTAAACAATTATCAAGAAACATTCAGTCAATACATATAGAATCATCTATACATAGAAAAACAGAAATATATTGCTTTCAATGTAACATTTAAATAATAAAGCATATTTGGATATAAAGCAAATCTCAGTAACAGCAATCTTCGGTATCATTTATGTTTGAGGGAGACATCCCTCCTCTAACACATCAAAGAGCGATTTAGGGTTAGTACTCAATACCTGTAACGCAATCTTAGGAATATATTGTTTATTAATTAGGAGGGCAATCCATCAGGATTACACCGAAGATTTATAAGATGAAAGGAGAAGAAAAATACAAAGAGAAGAAGAAAAAGGAGAGAAATGAGAAGAAGGAGGGAGGGGAAGGAGGGTCAGGGGAAAAGAGGAGGGGGAGGAATACTCGGATCCTGGCTTCCCATCCACCCTATTCACAATTCTAGTTTGTTTACTATTGAGACACAATGACCCATTGGCAAAATTACGAATATTCATCTCCGTACATCAAAGATAAGATAAGTTATCTATCCAGGTCGTCAGGTCTGTAGTTTCTCGGAACATAACCCAAGGAGACCAATCTTTCAGGACTTTATCCAAGGTTCCAGTATCCTGTCCCACCAGCTGCTCCATCCTGAAAATGTGGTTCAACTCTGAAATCAACTCAGAGCGCGAGGGGGACCTTGTTTGTTTCCAATATCGGGGTATAAGGTTGCGTGCTGCTGTGAGGAAGTGCCTAAGGGTACCGTCACACAGTACCATTTTAATCGCTACGACGGCACGATCCGTGACGTCGCAGCGATCGTATGATTATCGCTCCAGCGTCGTAGACTGCGGTCACACGTTGCAATCACGGCGCTGGAGCGATGCCGAAGTCCCCGGTAACCAGGGTAAACATCGGGTAACTAAGCGCAGGGCCGCGCTTAGTAACCCGATGTTTACCCTGGTTACCAGCGTAAACGTAAAAAAAACAAACAGTACATACTTACATTCCGGTGTCTGTCCCCGGCGTTCTGCTTCTCTCCACTGTGTAAGCGCCATAGCCGGAAAGCACAGCGGTGACGTCAGACGTCACCGCTGTGCTCGCTTTCCGGCTGGCAGACGCTCACACAGTGCAGAGAAGCTGAGACGCCGGGGACAGACACCGGAATGTAAGTATGTACTGTTTGTTTTTTTTACGTTTATGCTGGTAACCACGGTAAACATCGGGTTACTAAGCGCGGCCCTGCGCTTAGTTACCCGATGTTTACCCTGGTTACAAGCGAACACATTGCTGGATCGCTGTCACACACAACGATCCAGCGATGTCAGCGGGTGATCAAGCGACGAAAGAAAGTTCCATACGATCTGCTACGACGTACGATTCTCAGCAGGATCCCTGATCGCTGCTGCGTGTCAGACACTGCGATATCGTAACGATATCGCTAGAACGTCACGAATCGTACCGTCGTAGCGATCAAAATGGTACTGTGTGACGGTACCCTAAGAAGGCCTCTTTTGAACCAGGCAATGGAGAGATCACAAATAGATAATAAGGCCAATTCCATTGGAGGCTGTATCTTGTCAAATGCTAGCTTGTTATAGAGGTCGAAGACTGCTCCCCAGAAATCATGAATGCGTGGGCAAGACCACCAAATATGCGAATATGTCCCCTTGTCCGACCAACACCTCCAACACAAATCCGGAGTGGTGGGAAACATGTTGTGTATACTATCTGGGCACCTATACCATCGAGTTAGTAATCTGTAACCTCTCTCCTGATAGTCTGCAGACAATGAGGATCTAAATGTGTATAGGAGACTCTTGTTTCTATCTTCTGGTGTCAGCGGTCTATTCAAATCATTTTCCCATCTCGAGAAAAATATGGGGGTGCCAGATCTAGTAGCCAGGGCGTCTTGAAACATTTTGTATAAGAATGATATTATATGCGGCGTAGGATTCTCACCCATACAAGTCGACTCGAAGGGAGTGAGTGATCTGAAAACATCAGTCTGCCTAGATATTTTGTGAATATAGCTTTTAATTTGTTCATATATGAACCAAGCATCAGGAGGGGGATCCGAACCAGTGAAGAGGGACCCTAGAGGCTTTATTGAAGATTGAGTGATATAGTCATAAATTACAGGATGGTCGTCTTTGTGTTTGTGTAAGAGGGTCATTTTGCCTAGACCTGCGGGGAAATCAGGATTATCGATGATCGGAGTTAAGGGGCCAGGTATAGTTGAGATACAAAGCTTTTAGTTACTATTCTTAAGAAAAAGGTTTAAGTTTCTCGTGAAAAAAGGAAGGTCATCTCCCTGTCTCCGTGAGCCTCCCCTCTGCCATATGTTAGCTATGGGGTTGGTCAATGAAAGATTGAATTCTAAGCTTACCCATTTTTTGTTATGCTTATGGTAGAATAGGTCTAGTACACATGTCCCCAATGATGCATAATTATAAAATTGAAAATTTGGGAGGTTCAGTCCCCCCTCCCGTCCAGATCTACTTAATAGTTGGTATGAGAGACGTGGTCACCTGCCAGACCATACAAATCTCGTGATTGTAGCCTTGAGTCTGGAGAAGAAGGAAGGTGGAAGAGTCATTGGAATGGTTTGGAAGAAATAGAGGAGACGTGGAAGTAAATCCATCTTGATGGCATTAATCCTACCAAGCCAGGACAAATGTAGTTTGTTCCATCTCTCCAGATCTATCTCAACTCCACGCAAGGCCACTTTATAATTAGCCTCGTACAATTGAGATGTCTTCGAGGTCAATGCAATGCCCAGATATCTAAGTGAATCTGTCTGCCATCTGAACGGAAAGGAGGAGCGCAACTGTGAGGCCAGAGAGGGCGGAAAGAGAAACGTTCAGCATCTCTGATTTATGGGAATTTATTTTAAAATTGCTCAGGGAGCCAAATTTCTGTAATTCTGATAAGATGTTGGGAATACTGATGACAGGGGAAGTAACATATATGAGAACATCATCTGCAAATAGGGCTAATTTGTGTTCTTCTGATTGAATCCTAAACCCCTTTATGGACGGGTTGTTACGAATTGCAATGGCTAAGTGTTCCATAGTAAGTATGTATAATAGGGGGGAGAGGGGGCATCCCTGCCTCGTGCCATTTTTTATATTTAAAGGATCCGAAAGGAGTCCATTTACTCTGATCCGTGCAGAGGGGTGTTCGTAGAGAGCCATGATGCTTCTCAATATTTTCTCCTTCAGACCGATTCCCACTAATGTTTGATACACAAAATCCCACCCCACCCTGTCAAATGCCTTTTCGGCATCGATTGAAAAAATACAAAGAGGGACTTTACTTTTCCTTGCCTCATCTATCAGAGAAATAGATCATATAGTATTGTCCCTCGCCTCTCTTCCAGGAACAAACTCCACCTGGTCCTGGTTAACCAGATGAGGTAATAAGCAGTTCAATCTTTTAGCAATCATTTTGGCGTGTATTTTGACATCTATGTTGATGAGTGAGATGGGGCGATAGCTGCTACATAGTGTAGGGTCTTTTTTGGGCTTTGGTATAACTGATATATGGGCAACTAAAGCTTGAGAAGGAAAAGACCCTCCCGAGGCCACAAAATTACAAGTATCTAGGAGTGGAGAACATAACAGATCCGAGAACTGTTTATAAAAGCTAGCTGTATAGACATCTGGTCCAGGACTATTTCCCAGCTTCAGATCCTTAATTACTGAAGATATTTCCTCTAATGAGAAATCCCACTCCAGATCTGTCAGGAACTCCTCCGAGATAGAGGGCATCTTGTTTAACTGAATGTAGGATTTGATCTTATCTCGGAGAGCATGAGAAGGAAGGTCCACAGAGTGGCACCCTATAATGTATAGGGAATTATAGTATTCATGGAAGCTGGTGAGTATGTCCACGCTATAAACTTTCCCACCCCTGGCATTTTTGATATATGGGATATATGTATGTGGGCCTCGTGGTTGTAGGGCTCTTGCCAAAAACCTGCCACTCCTGTTGCTTAGGCGGTAAAAGCGGCTTTTTATTTTCTCTCACACACCGAGATTTCTGATGTAGAATAGAGAGCAATTTTTGTCTGGCTGTAGATAAACTCGACAGAGTGAGCGGAGAGAGGTCCTGTTTGTGTTGTGTTTCAAGTTTGAAGATTTGGCCAGAGAGGTCTGTAATTTCGGCTATGCGTTCCCTCTTAAGACGGGCACCATGAGACATGAATATGCCTCTTAGCACACATTTTAGGGTCTCATTTAATCGAAGGGGACGCGGGATCCACCGCATGGTCCGCCACAAAACGCTCAATAGATCGTTTTATCTCCCGGACACATGCCGGATCCTGTAATAAGTTCTCATTTAATCGCCATGAGAAGTTAGGTTTTGTGAGGGGGTTCAGTTGGATTGAGAAATAAACGGGTGCATGGTCGGACCACAAAATCGACCCCACATCCGCCTCCACCCCAGAGCTCAGTATAGAGTGAGAAACGAAGAAATAGTCAATTCTACTATAAGTGGCATGTATAGGTGAGTAAAAACTATAATCTTTTATGTTGGGGTGTAGTGCCCTCCACACATCTACCAACCGCATGTCATATAGTTGCTTCCTCACTTTTTTGATAGAGGACAGTGGGTAGGAGGACTTACCCGTTGATACATCTACCCGGGGATCCATTGGAAGGTTGAAGTCGCCTCACAGGATTATCGGCGAGTCACCTGCAAATTTTTCAAGGAGTTTTTTGCACGTGAAGCCAAATTTCCGTTGACCCTGGTTAGGGAAGTAGACATTTGCCAAGATAAGTTCACGCGCTCTCCATGCCAGTTTCAAAAAGACAAATCTCCCCTCTGGGTCAATTATTGAATCTAGGACAACAGGCTGGAAGGACTTGTGGAATCCTATAGACACCCCCTTGGACTTCGAATGGGGGTTCGTGCTGTGGAACCATTTAGGGTAATAATATGATATGCAATTGGGGGTCGCTCCCGATTTAAAATGAGTCTCCTGCAAAATCAAGACTGAGACACGTTGCTTATAGCCAGTATATAGCACCTGTCTCCTTTTTTCGGGTATGTTCAGTCCCTTTGTATTAAAGGAGCAAAAGTTAACCTTAGCCATAGTCAAAGTGTTGCTTGAGTGGGTGGGTAAACATGATGGGGCACCAGGTCCGAGGTAGATCCATATATGGCTTTTGGACAGGGGATGGGTTACGGGATTGAAAGGAGATAGTTGAGAAGGAGAACAAAAGAAGGTGTAGGGAAAAGAAGACAGAAAAAGAAGGTAAGGACATGGTGAGTAAACACCTGGAGAAGGAAATCACGATACGTCGACGTGTCAACGAGACAACGCCCGTATCAGGTAGGGTGAGGAAGGGCCGAGAACAAGGTCCGGTCTCTTCATCCCCCCCGCAGCCTATTAAACACATCAATTATCATATAACATAGTACGAGAATACACACTGACTGACTTCTAAACACAGTTAAAGTTGAGTGTAAAGTCTAACTGTTTAATTTGAACTTCAAAAAGAAAAATTAGATTGAAGGGGCATTTAGTGCACCTTTAAACGATAATAAGAAAAGTACAATCCAAGTTCGAATAAAACTACTTCTATATATAAATGTAGAGAATCATGGTCAAATGGTAAACCTAAAGATATGACCGGTTAGGAGGCTATATGTAAATCATGAAATTCACATTAAGAGTAAACCAGAGAAGAGAGTAAGTCTCTTCTTGTTTTGTCAGGAGAGGGGTCCTGATTCTTGCGTTGTTTAGAGCGCTGGACTTTCAGCCATCTAGGCGATATATCTGGTAGCCTAGGAGAACTAGGCCAGTCGGGTAGATCAACCATTGGTAGTTCAAAAGTGCCCAGGAAATTGGCTAGGTCGCCCAGGTTACGGAATACGGCTGTTTTTCCTCCTTTAAAAGCTATCAGCTGAAATGGAAAGCCCCATTTGTATGGAATGTCTCTTCCCTGGGGAGTGATAGTAATGGTCTCAGAGCTCTTCTCAATTGTAGGGTTCGCCTGGATAGGTCTGAAAGTATAAGAATCTGCGTTTCACCATAGTGTATTGTACCTTTCTGTCTAGCAGCCTGCATGACGGATTCTTTGGTTTTATAATAATGGACTCTACAAATTACATCTCTGGGTCGCGAGCCCGATTGTGGCTTTGACCCTAGGGATCTGTGGATCCGATCAAATTCCATGGAGCCTGATCCCTCATCATTTAATAGCTCCAAAAATATTTTCTGTACCACAGGGTCTAGCTCAGATGGGCCTATGGACTCAGGGAGACCTCGGATCCTGATGTTATTACGTCTGTTACGATTTTCAAGATCCTCTATTCCAGTAGTCAGTTCCTCCATCCATAAAGTGTGACTAGTTATAACCTCTCTGTGGGATTGTATTTCTTGCAGTATGAGTTCTTGAGATTTTTCTACATCCTCCACTCTAGTGGTAAATTCTGATTTTAAAGCAAGGAGTTCCTTTTTGTATGAATTTTCTATTCTGAAAGCAAATTTCTCCAGATCCGTTTTAGTAGGGAGAGGTTTAATAAATCTGGTAAGATCATGTATATTCAGGTCATCGGGTGTTTCGCCACTATCATCTCCTTCTTCCATTGCTCTTTCAGGAGAGCCATGTGAGGCTAATGAGTCTTGTGAAGAACAACGGTCACCCGTAATTTTAATAGAGGAATGGGATCTGGTACTTCTATGTTTGTTTGTAGTTATAAAATGACCCATGTCTACTGTGGAGACTATAGGGTCTGGAGGTGATTCTATTTGCTTTTTGGATTTGCCCATGAGTATTAGCAATTGTCAGATATTAGCTTTGGCCGCGGGGGAAATAAGTGAGACCTAGGAAGCTACATCTCGCAGCTCACTCCCTGATCAGCAGAGACCTCTCCCCCATAAAGATTTCCCCTCTATTTAGGGAGGTAGCTTATGAACCTGTTGAGCCAGGCAGTGTAACTTGTATAGAGTTACGCCCGAGTTTACAATGTCTTCAATATTATTCCACTCTAAGGAATGGCTCCTGTGGATGTTCGGGTGTTCTGTGTGCCCGGCGCTGCCTATTGTGTTAGTCCAGTCCCTCTATGTAATGGCGGCGTTTCGCGCCAAAAAGAAATCCCAGGGTGGATCAGGAGAGGAGTCTCAGGTGGGACCAGGCCAATGTCAGATCACTACCGCACTCTGTCTCTCCCTGCACCTAGTGAGCCCACTATGGAATCGACGGGCGCGAGGGGACGATAGGGACCGGTGATTAGGTCGCACTCTGAATAGCGCGCTACAGACGCCGACCAACTCACTGCACCCTCTGGAGCTTCTCTCTCCTCTCCGTTCCGTCGGCCAGGCTCACCGGGGCTGTCAGCGCTGTTCTGCGGTCCCCCTCACTGCCTCACTTCTGGCGCCGTCACCGCGGTCCTTTTTCTGCCGCGGGTCTGTCCCACTCCAGACCTTCGCAGAGGGGAGCTGTAATGGCGTCTCCTTCCTGGTACGTTGCGGCGCCAATCCGCGGCTCTCCTCCGCCGGCCACACTAGAACTCACGTTGCGCAGGAGCCAGGTGTGCTGAGTACGAAGCCGTCCTGTCTTCGGTCCTGACGTGCTGAACGGTCAGGTACCGGACTTTTAGGCCTTATTCGGCACAAAAGCTGAGGAGCTCATACTAAACGTGAATGCTCCGCTCGAGGTCCATGCCACGCCCCCATAAAATTTGCCTTTTAATATTAAAAATAATTATTGTCCTCAAAACCAGAGATGTCTTTTTAGGATCTCTGCCACTAATTTTGTGTTGAAACCCCCTCGTAGATGAGACCCATTTACTTGGTGTCCTCCAGGAGAACCTTTAAGGTTCACAATTTTTTGAACATTTTTGACAGGTTATAGTGAGGTTAAATATTCTCTGCTTAGTTTTGTTTTATTTGTATTTAAATACCGATGAAGAATCTTTACTGTTGAACTATTGTATTACATTTGGTTCTCTAGTTTTTTTTTTGTTTTCTTTAATTGTATCCCTTTCCATTCCCTCTCCCTATTCTTCACTGTTATATTTTCCCTCCCCTATTCCCAATTCCTGGTTTTTATTCAAAAAATTAATAAAAAATATTTAAAAAGAAAGTCCTGTCCAACCATTACAATAGCTACTTCATTAACACTGGGGGAATGAAATCTCCTTTTGTGCCACCAACCGGTGTCTTGTCTGCTCTTATTACACCCTGATATTCTGCACTTGGCATTCTTTATAAGGCTGTATTATAAAGGTTTACTAACTGGTTGTGTTGGTGGAAAAATCTTTGCAAATTCAAAACAATGTCTTTTTGTCTCAGGTATAACTTCACAACGTCGCTCAGCTTGTATCTGTTCGTCTCCCAAACAGTAAATTTGTAAAAATGTTGGGTCTTCATTTGCTATAGGAACCATCAGACCTTGACTTTAAAAGTCGACATAAATCTTCTTCCTTGAGTCCAGCTGTCGTACCAAAGGATGTCATCTGGAAAGATGAATTGTGTCTCTTAATAATTTATGGTAAATGCTTAGACTCATGAATTGTTACCGACATGTATGAAAAATGTGGTTCGGGAGGTAGAGTTAAAGGTGTCAAACTGACATTACCATTGACCACCACACACTAGAAGATTTAAAGATAAACTTTTTTGCTTGGCAATGTTCTCATAGTACGTCCATTTTGCTTATTATTACTTTAAGATGTGACCTACAGTACTGAATTTGGTCGTAGGGACACGCTTCCAAAATCAAATCAGCCTGACTACGTCAATTTGGCGACATTCATCCTATTGTTCAGATGTTTCAGCTTTCCTTGATTCATCCTGTCTCATCCGTTTCCTTTGAAGCTTGTGTTCATGTTGTTCATTTGTCTCAGCTTGTTTTGCTTTCTTAGCTTTTGGATTAACTTGCCCAATAGATGGTTGTTTTTAGGCGGCATTTTAAAGACCAGTTCTTAGTATTATGACCCTTAGTAATCATCTCACACTGATCATAGATGTAATAGGTGAATCTATATATAAAGCAGGGAATGTGTGACTGCCTCACAATCAGACTGTTCTAGTTGTCCAGAATCTTTTGTACAAGACACGCCTGATCTTCTTCGTAGACTGGAAGACCTTACAGTGGATACTGAGGTGCAACTTGGGAGTGTAGATGTAGAGGCCCTCTACAGCTCAATACCCCATGATAAAGGGTTAGAAGCAATTAGACACTTATTGAGTACTAGAGGTTGCCAGTTCCGCCTGCATAATGAGTTTGTGCTAAAACTGATGAGGTTTTGTTTAACAAAAAACTTTTTCCTTTTTGATCAAAGGATATACCACCAGCTCAGGGGCACTGCGATGGGGTGCCCTTATGCCCCCACGTATGCAAATTTGTTCCTGGGCTGGTGGGAGGAGTCCTATGTCTTTGGCAGCGAGATGGAAAGTATCGGACGTATCGATTGTTGGATAAGATATATAGACGACATTCTGGTAATTTGGGGTGATTCAGTGGAAAAATTTACATCGTTTGTGGATGCCCTTAATAGAAATGATCTGGGTCTACTCTTTACGTCTGTGATTGATCCATCGTCGCTGCCTTTCCTTGATATCCTGATAAGTAAAAAAGAGGGCACACTAACTACGTGCACATATAAGAAACCCACGGCAACAAACTCGCTGCTAAGGTGGGAAAGCAGTCATCCTACACACTTGAAAAGAGGAATACCCAAGAGTCAGTACCTCAGGATCCGGAGGAACTGCTCTACTGAAGAAGCATTTGAGAAACAGGCACAGGAACTGCGGAGTAAGTTTCTGGAGAAAGGCTACCCTCCGGATGTTCTTAAACGGGCATACAAGGAAGTGAAACACAAAAAGAGATCAGAATTGTTGAGACCGGCTCCCAGAATGAAGGATGAGGGACATATGAGATTGATTACCACGTTTGATAACGGAGCACATGAAGTACGAAAGATTTTAACCAAACATTGGTCTATCTTATTGATGAACCCTGATATCGGTAAAGACCTAACGGAGCGGCCACTAATTACATACAGGAGAGGCCGCTCATTGAAAGATAGATTTGTGAAAAGCCATTTTAAGCGCCCTGTAGCTGGAACATGGTTAACAAACAACACAAAAGGGTGCTTCAAATGTGGTCACTGTGTGGCTTGTTCCCACATTGAAACAGGTGCTGGATTTACAAGTAATGTCACGGGTAAGCAGTACACAATTAAAGAATTTATTAATTGTAGTAGTAAGGGAGTCATCTACAAGGCGACATGTGTCTGTGGGAAAGAGTATGTTGGAAAAACAATCAGGGAGTTTAAACGAAGAATTGGTGAGCATATGGGGGACATCATTCACAAAAGAGAGACCCCCATTGCTCGACATATCAACATCTGTCAGGGGGGCAATATAGGCTCCATTAAATTTATGGGTATTGAAAAGGTGGCAAAATGAAACCAGATGGATCTTCCACCTAAATACAGTAGCTCCAAGGGGGCTCAATGAGCAACTGAATTATAGTTCCTTCATCTAGAGTTCATTTAGTGAAGGTCAGGCTTGGAATACCCTATAGCCATGAGACTGTCAAGACTGGAATTTGGGAATTAAAACTACCTGGCAGAGCCAATTTTAAAAATTACACCTATTTATGAAAAACTATACTGATGGAGTATAACACCTCCTTATTTCGGATTGAATTTGATTTTTTCAGCCATTGGCGGATTTAACAGTATAGTCCAATGAATCATTCTTAATAAGGTCTTTTCCATTTTACAACTGGGATTTTGTGGTGTATAACTCCTCTTTATTTTGGCCCTGAGGGATGTAGATATTTAGATTAAATGTAAACATAATTCCCCGCTGTTTGAATTGTCCCCGTAAATAAAGAATCGGCAATGTGATGTCATTTTTAATGGCCGTAATAGATATTTGTGTGGAGCGCAAGTTGCGTTCCAGAACAAACATCCGGAATTGAAACCGGAAGATATAGTAGCCGTATTTGACATATAAATCATATGTTTACGGGGAATGGTAACCACGGGGATTCTGTGATGCCATTATGAGAGTTTCCGGGGTGTGCACCAGAAACACTATGGCCGTGCTTCTGCCACACATAGAGGAGCGTGTGTGTAAGCGGCAGAACGGTAACCATGGTGAGTCCGTAACGCTAGTATGGCGGCGTACGGGTTGTGAACCGGAAGTATAGCGGCCATCTTGTTGTCACAAGTGGAGGAGCACTCATGGCGTGTGGAAGTGGCGGAATGATTAATGGGTGAGTCATTATGATTGGAGGTTTCATCATGATGGATTTCCTGACCAATTAGGATGAGACCTATTTAAGTGAATGGAGCGGGCAGCGTGCTATGATCACTCAAAGCCCGTGAACTAAAGAGGAAAAACCGCTGTTTTTTCTCGTAGTTAGTTATGTATTCTAACGTAGTGTGAGGTCCCCTGAAGAGTCTATACACTGACGAAACGCATCGGGACGTACAGGGATGGTTAGGGCTATTTGCTCAAAGGGTCAGCTGTGGACTGCCCTTGTAAGGGCGGAAGCAATTTGGGGTCAGGGCAGCAATAGCCTATACAGGGCAAAATAGGGCAAGAGGACCTCATCTCTCCCAGCTTGCAGAGCGATTATTTGGAGGGGAAGAATGAATGATCGGCATCAGAGCTACTAATGGGTGAGATCTTTCCAACTTATTCGCTTTGCAAAATATTATGGGTATATGTGGACCTATCCAAATAAGCTAGTCCACATAGAGACTGTGACTGGTGTAACTTGAATGTCGTACATGACAAAAAAAGATCCTTTTTACACAGTCTAAGAAAAACACATGATTTTGACATCTAATCTTAATGTGGTTTGAAATTGGAACTGGTCACAAATATACCAAATAGGATCTTGTTTATTTGTATTCAGGATTTCTATGTTTGGTCCATTTGGACATGTATGGCCAAGTGTTTGGGAATTTTGCACTTGGACTAGTTTTTATGAGGTAACTTTTATTATAACCTTTTTAAAAAAAACTATCTTTTATATTTTTGTTTTCTCTATGCTATTGGCTATTTGAATAAGAGATTTTGGGGCGATCTGTCCCTTTGCTATTTTTCTAGTTGTCCATAGCAACCAATCACAGCTCAGCTTTCACTTTACCTCAGCAGCTTTAATGCTGAAAGCTGCACTCTGGTTGCTATAGGTAACCATAACGATCTTACTATGAGTAAATGAGGCCCCAGCTGCTTTTACAACAGCCATTGCTATAATTACAGACTTTAGAGTGACTTATCAGGTTGCTGCACCTTAGCGACTATATGGTTGCTGTCCCTTTAAGAGTGACTCTTTGGGTGCTGTCCTTCTGAATTCTTAGGACCTTTTGGTCACATTGCAGAATTGCCACGGAAATTTCCACGGAAATTCCGCAACTCCTGCCGTGGGTATATCGCATATGGAATTGGCATGCGTATTCCCGCTAAACACTAGCTTTTTGCAAAATTAATCTGAAGCATCGCTTGGAAAGGCGATTGACAGGTTGGTCACACTTGTCAAACATAGTGTTTGACAAGTGTGACCAACTTTTTACTATTGATGCTGCCTACGCAGCATCAATAGTAAAAGAGTGTAAAAAAATAAAAAAAAATGGTTATTCTCACCTTCCTACGGCCCCCGATCTCAGCGGTGCATGCGGCGGCTTCCGTTCCCAGGGATGCTGTGTGCGAAGGAACTGGGATGACGTCATCGCAGGTCCTTTTGCACACAGCATCCCTGGGAATGAAAGACACTGCGTGCACCGCTGAGAGGCGGGGGGACTCCGGGGGCCATCAGAGGGTGAGTATATCATGATTTTTTATTTTAATTCTTTTATTTTAACAATGATATGGTGCCCAGTCCGTGGAGGGAGTCTCCTCTCCTCCACCCTGGGTACCAACCGCACATGATCCACTTACTTCCCGCATGGTGGGCATAGCCCCATGCGGGAAGTAAGCGGACCAATGCATTCCTATGTGTGCGGAATCCCCGCGATTCCGCAAATTAATGAACATGCTGCGTTTTTTCCAGAATGCGTTTCCGCTCTGGAAAAAAAATGCAGCAAGTGCATACAAAATGCGCATTGAATTCTTTTAATAGGATGCTTAATGTATGCGTTTTTTTTCGCGGTTTTATCGTGTTTTTATAGCGAAAAATCGTGGGCACACAGCCTTAATGTTCGCAGTATTTTTAGTCTGGTGATAAAGACGGGCCTTGCAAAATTTGACTCAAACCAGGTGAAAAATGTGGTTTTGTATTCCACAGGCTACCGCACACAGATTATCTGCTTTATATACAATGGGAGAAATGATTATTTGATCCCTTGCTGATTTTATAAGTTTGCCCACTGACAAAGACATGAACAGTCTATAATTTTAAGGGTCATTTTAACATTGAGAGATTAGAATATCAAAAATAAAATCCAGAAAATCACATTGTATAAATTATATAAATTTATTTGCATTTTGCTGGAATGGGCTACAAAACCATAAGTAAGACGATGGGTGAGAAGGAGACAACTGTTGGTATAATGGTAATATAGATAGATAGATAGATAGATTGATAGATAGACACTGCTCAAAAAAATTAAGGGAACACTAAAATCCCACATCCTAGATATCACTGAATGAAATATTCCAGTTGTAAATCTTTATTCATTACATAGTGGAATGTGTTGAGAATAGTGATGAGCGAGTATACTCGTTGCTCAGGTGGTCTCCGAGTATTTATGACTGCTCGGAGATTTAGTTTTCCTTGCCGCAGCTGGATGATTTACGGCTGCTAGCCAGCCTGAGTACGTGTGGGTTGCCTAATTGCTAGGGAATCTCCACATGTAATCAAGCTGTCTAGTAGCTGCAAATCATCCAGCTGTGGCAAAGAAAACTAAATCTCGGAGCAGTCATAACTACTCGGAGACAGGATTGTAAACAAGAAGATCAAAATGTTCCTCAGGATCATTAGGTAGATGGAGAGAAGGTGTCATGAGATCTCTTCTATGATGTGTAGACGGCTGTGAAGGTCTTGTGCTCAGTCTTGTTTTATCCACCAGTATTATGTGTTTTATACTTGTGTAATGAGAATGTTGGAGATGGCAGGATTAGAGCTGATCATGGATGTGACTTCGTCATCTGTCTGTGATTTATAATATTTGTTTCAGGGTGACGATCTGACCCATATTAATACTACAGAGACATATGTGAGTGGTGATGAGCAGTGTAAAGAGGAGATTCCTACATATGACTACCCAGGTGAGTAGGAACCACTAAGGCTAGGTTCACACTGCGTTTTGTACAATCCGATTAACGGATCCGTTAAACGCATGTCCAGAAATGAGCCAAATTTGGTGAAAATTTGGCTTCACGTTAACGCATGCGTTAACGCACGTGACTGCGTTTATGTCATTTTGATGTCCGTTCGTGAAGCATCCGTTTGCGTTCAGGCACTGTCAATAATGTTGTTCTCTTTTTTTTTTGCTCTTTTCTCAGCGTTGGGTGTGTATGGAAAACATTCTCCATTTTGCAAGCATTGAGTGAACTTCTGCTAGCAAGATGTTTGTGTCTGAGCTTGTTAGATTTCGCTTGATGCAGTTGCAACTTCGGCGGAGAAGGCGTATTTCCCAAAGGAGATATTGGATCCATGAAGTGAATTTTTTTACGGAATACATATGGTGTCTTTCACACCCTGTATGTTCAGCTTTGGGATCATCCCTTTAAATTTCAACGTTATCTTCAGATGTCCATTGAGACCTTTGATGTTCTGCTCTCACTTTCCGTGATAGTATTTGTGCGGAGCAACGTTTAGTGGTGACTCTGAGGTAATTATGCTTTTTTAACATTGTTCTATTGAAAAAGACAGGATGTAATTTATCGTGGAGCATATCTCATATAATTATGTACACTTTTGCAATTGTCCGATTCCATTTTAACTTGCCTTTATTTTAGTTGTCCTTTAAAATCTTATCAATATGTCCATAGTGCTAATTTTTTTTTTTTTTTATTTCCGACAGATATCTGGCTACCGGAGAATCTTTTGCGTCACTGCATTTTCAATTTTGACTGGGGAAATCAACCGTTTGCCAACTAGTTTGTGAAACTTGTGATGCCATTTGGAACAACTTACAACCACTTGTGCTAACCCCGACAACAGAAATGTGGCTATCGATTTCCAAACATTTTGAGGATGTGGCTAATTTCCCCAATTGTATTGGTGCCGTGGATGGCAAGCACATTCGGATTCAGAAACCAGTGCATAGTGGATCCCTCTACTATAACTATAAGAAATACTTTTCCATTGTATTGATGGCTATTGCGGATGGTAGATACCGTTTTGTTGCTGTGGATATTGGTGCATATGGACGGACGAACGATTCAAGAGTCTTCAAAGAGTCCAACATGGGGAAATGTTTGTACAGCAACAACTTCAACATACCCTCAGCACGACCTCTTCCGGGGACCGAAGGCCCAAGTTTGCCTTATATTTTAGTTGGGGATGAGGCGTTCCAACTCGGACGCAATCTCCTAAAGCCGTACTCAAGCCGTAGTCTAAACTCCACAAGACGCATGTTTAATTTTCATTTGAGCCAGGCAAGACGTTATGTGGAATGTGAAAGATAGCCGTAGGCACTACTATTGATAGTGGTGCACAAGTAGGTGCCCAAACCATATAATGTTATAGATAGACTTGGCACACACGTGATGAGATGCAAGTGAGAATTTAATTCAGGAGAGTACATACAATAGACGTTTCGGTCATAGACCTTCATCAATGTACCTCTCTTAGAGAGATTACTTGTAAATAGATTTTAGGAGATTAACCCCATTTAGCATCAGGTTCAGCTCTGTATAAAAGCCATATATGGCACCAGAGATGTGTTGTCCGGACGCGGTATCCACCGCTCGTCCTGAGTCACTAATAAACTTGGCATATGTAAAAATAAATAACAACAATTGTCATTCTAGTGCCATATGCACATTTGTTGCGTCTTTTGCCTGCGATTGCAATTATTCATGAATATTTTGTTTTTTGGTACTGGATTTTCCCTTTTTTTGCAACTTATACTTGTTATTGTCATGTTCGATGTTCAAAGTATTTGGTTATTCATAACTATAGCCGTAATTGTTCAATTCTTTATAATAATTTTTATCTATGTATTTTTTATATAAATTTCATTGTATGAATTTTTTTTAATCTGTATTATTATTGGTAATATTTTTGCTTTGTTATATATGTATATTGTTCAGATGGATTGCCATGCTATGAACTCTTTATGTCTGTTTATCTTACGCCCACTTTCTTTTCAAATTAGTTATGCTAATCATTTACCCCACCGGTGTGTTTTCCGGTTCAGGGTTATTTAAGTGGGACACATGGGTCTTTTGGAATGTCATGATTAAGGGAGCTTAGTCTCCAGAAACGCGTTGAGATTCTTACCCATATGGCTTGTGCTGAAGTCTGTATCCTCTATGCTCAATAGTATGTGAATAAAGAAAACTCTTTTTTACGGATTCGGTGAAGCTGGACATTCTTTTCATATTATTTTCTCCCACAACTTCCGGTTTTTAGTAATATCGTGGTGGGAGCTGTCACTTTGATCCCATTTGGACAGATTCTCTTCCACTAGTGTTATTAGTGTCTCATTTTCAATGTCCAAGGGCTCTTCGTCAACCGTAATGTTCCTTCTTTTTTTGGCGGGCTGCTTGGACTATGTAAACACAAAACGTTATATTAAAATGTATACATTCATTTTTGGTTGCATACCTTTATCTCATCACCAAAACTACATTATTATGAAGGACCGTTATCCTAATTTTTTTTCATTTTTACCACTGTTAACTTTTTATAAATTATATTGCAATGTTTAATCATTTATTTTTGTTGGTTGTCCTTGTACTGTTTGGTTTATGTTATGATATGTATGTAGTTTTTTAACCAGGGTTTTAAACGTTTGTTGTGTTATGTTTGTTTTGTATGTTTCATTTTTTAATTAAAAAAAAAAGGAACCAAATTAGTATTTTTTTTTGTTCACAAAAGAACATTTGGAGTGATTTTTACCGCTTCTAGGTGAGGTGAAGACAGGCGGTGAGGCTGATTTGTTTTTTTTCCTTTTTCAACAACAACAACCTACGGTGTAGTAAAAAAAAAAAATTACAATTTTTGTATCAAGTCAGTTATGTGTAAAAAGACACAAAATGTGTGGCATGTACCTTCTTGGACACTTTTGCAACTTTTTTGGGGGGTGGCCTGGCAGGTTCAGGATCAGAAGATTCCTATTTGCAATAAAAACATGATTACACATGATTACCTCAATACACTAGAGTGGCACACAACATTTATTGTGGCTTTTTAAATCGAAAGCCTACCGATTGCGATGAGAAGACTGCAGACACGCTGCTGCTGCTTGATCCCTCACTATCTGACATCTGTGTACAAGCAAAACAATACATTTAGTACACACACATCCGATGGCCACTACACACTCACATTACATATACAGAAATATATAATACATAGAATTGTACTTACATTGCCTCTGATTGCTCACAAGATCACACCGTGTGTTGCTGGCGTTTTCAGCAGAGTATATATATGCTCCAAAATGGCTGAAATCATATTTCCTGCCACATGACCGCATGGACTAGCCTCATTAACGCAATCCAAGGCATGGTTTCATTTGGACATTTTGCTTGATTTGCGTCTGGCTGCGTTAGCAATAGATTTCAATGGCAAAATTAACACTTCCGTTACTCTTGCGTTAGCTTGACCGGACCCGAAAATGCTGCAGGCCACGTTGAAAGGTGCGTCATAAAAAAACGGAATGTTGCTAATGCATGCCAATTTTGACATGCGTTACAATGCATCATACAAATGCAAGTTTATGGGTGCGTTACAATGTCCGTTACATTGCGTTTTGCCTACTTAAAAACGTGTCCGTTAGACGGACTGCCCTAGCGCAATGTGAACCCAGCCTTAACAAGTGTCCCTCATTCAGTATTTACATAAAGGGTAAAGACTGAGTCACACATAAGGATATCATTAACGATATCGTTGCAACGTCACGCTTTGTGGTGACGTATGTTGTGAATTCTGCTCTTGGGTTCCCTCCGGTGGCTGTTGGTGGTAATGCAGTTGCTCCTGGGTTGCAATCCTGGGCAGGTGTTTCTGCTGATTGCAGCTCTGACTGGGCTATTTAGGTGTGCAGGATTCATTAAGGTACCGTCACATTAAGCGACGCTGCAGCGATAGCGACAACGATGCCGATCGCTGCAGCGTCGCTGTTTGATCGCTGGAGAGCTGTCACACAGACCGCTCTCCAGCGACCAACGATGCCGAGGTCCCCGGGTAACCAGGGTAAACATCGGGTTGCTAAGCGCAGGACCGCGCTTAGTAACCCGATGTTTACCCTGGTTACCAGCGTAAAAGTAAAAAAAACAAACAGCACATACTCACCTGCGCGTCCCCCAGCGTCTGCTTCCTGACACTGACTGAGCTCCGGCCCTAACAGCACAGCGGTGACGTCACCGCTGTGCTTTTACTTTCACTTTAGGGCCGGCGCTCAGTAAGTGTCAGGAAGCAGACGCTGGGGGATGCGCAGGTGAGTATGTGCTGTTTGTTTTTTTACTTTTACGCTGGTAACCAGGGTAAACATCGGGTTACTAAGCGCAGCCCTGCACTTAGTAACCCGATGTTTACCCTGGTTACCAGTGTAAAGCATCGCTGGTATCGTTGCTTTTGGTGTCAAACACGACGATAAACGCCGGTCTGACGACCAAATAAAGTTCTGAACTTTGTTCAACGACCAGCGACATCACAGCAGGATCCTGATCGCTGCTGCGTGTCAAACTAAACGATATCGCTAGCCAGGACGCTGCAATGTCACGGATCGCTAGCGATATCTGTCATGATCTCAATGGCAAGAGAACATAGCATCAGCATATATAGGAACTAGCTCTTGGAAGATGGGAACTGAGCTGACCATGAACTAAACCTAACACACAACTAGCAGTGGCCGGGTAGCATGCCTACGTTGATTCTAGATGCCCAGCACCAGCCGGAGGACTAAATAATGCTAGCAGAGGAAAATATTAGTCCTAGCTCACCTCTAGAGAAATACCCCGAAAGGAGACAGAGGCCCCCCACATGTATTGGCGGTGAATTAAGATGAAATAACAAACGTAGTATGAAAATAGGTTTAGCAAATTTGAGGTCCACTTACTACATAGCAGAAGACAGAAAGGACACTTTCATGGTCAGCTGAAAACCCTATCAAAACACCATCCAGAAATTACTTTAAAACTCTGGCATTAACTCATAACACCAGAGTGGCAATTCCTGTTCACAAGAGCTTTCCAGACACAGTAACGAAACTACAGCTGTGCACTGGAACAAAAATGCAAAAACAAACATGGACAAGAGTCCAACTTATCTAGTAGTTGTCTAGGAGCAGGAACAAGCACAGAGAGGCTTCTGATAACATTGTTGACCGGCAAGCAACTAACAGAGCAGCAAGGTTATATAGCGACTCCCACATCTTGATGGGAACAGGTGAACAGAGAAGATGAAGACACCAGTTCAATTCCACCAGTAGCCACCGGGGGAGCCCAGAATCCAAATTCACAACAGTACCCCCCCCTCAAGGAGGGGGCACCGAACCCTCACCAGAACCACCAGGGCGATCAGGATGGGCCCTATAAAAGGCACGAACCAGATCAGAGGCATGAACATCAGATGCATTCACCCAAGAATTATCCTCCTGGCCGTATCCCTTCCACTTGACCAGATACTGGAGTCTCCGTCTGGAAACACGAGAGTCTAAGATTTTCTCCACAACGTACTCCAACTCACCCTCAACCAACACCGGAGCAGGAGGCTCAACGGAAGGCACAACCGGTACCTCATACCTGCGCAACAATGACCGATGAAAAACGTTATGAATAGAAAAGGATGCAGGGAGGTCCAAACGGAAGGAAACCGGGTTAAGAATCTCCAATATCTTATACGGGCCGATGAACCGAGGCTTAAACTTAGAAGAAGAGACCCTCATAGGGACAAAACGAGAAGACAACCACACCAAATCCCCAACACAAAGCCGAGGACCAACACGACGGTGGCGGTTGGCAAAAAGCTGAGTCTTCTCCTGGGACAACCTTAAATTGTCCACCACCTGCCCCCAGATCTGATGCAATCTCTCCACCACAGCATCCACTCCAGGACAATCCGAAGATTCCACCTGACCAGAGGAAAATCGAGGATGAAACCCCGAATTACAGAAAAACGGGGACACCAAAGTGGCAGAGCTGGCCCGATTATTGAGAGCGAACTCCGCCAATGGCAAAAAAGCAACCCAATCATCCTGGTCAGCAGACACAAAACACCTCAGATATGTCTCCAGGGTCTGATTAATCCGCTCGGTCTGGCCATTCGTCTGAGGATGGAAAGCGGACGAAAAAGACAAATCTATGCCCATCCTAGCACAGAATGCCCGCCAAAATCTAGACACGAATTGGGTCCCTCTGTCAGAAACGATATTCTCAGGAATACCATGCAAACGAACAACATTTTGAAAAAACAGAGGAACCAACTCGGAAGAAGAAGGCAACTTGGGCAGAGGAACCAAATGGACCATCTTAGAGAAACGGTCACACACCACCCAGATGACAGACATCTTCTGAGAAACAGGCAGATCTGAAATAAAATCCATCGAGATGTGCGTCCAAGGCCTCTTAGGAATAGGCAAGGGCAACAATAATCCACTAGCCCGAGAACAACAAGGCTTGGCCCGAGCACAAACGTCACAAGACTGCACAAAGCCTCGCACATCTCGTGACAGGGAAGGCCACCAGAAGGACCTTGCCACCAAATCCCTGGTACCAAAAATGCCAGGATGACCTGCCAACGCAGAAGAATGAACCTCAGAGATGACTCTACTGGTCCAATCATCAGGAACAAACAGTTTATCAGGTGGGCAACGATCAGGTCTATCCGCCTGAAACTCCTGCAAGGCCCGCCGCAGGTCTGGAGAAACGGCTGACAATACCACTCCATCCTTAAGGATACCTGTGGGCTCAGAGTTACCAGGCGAGTCAGGCTCAAAACTCCTAGAAAGGGCATCCGCCTTAACATTCTTAGAACCCGGTAGGTATGACACCACAAAATTAAACCGAGAGAAAAATAATGACCAGCGCGCCTGTCTAGGATTCAGGCGCCTGGCGGTCTCAAGATAAATCAAATTTTTGTGGTCAGTCAATACCACCACCTGATGTCTGGCCCCCTCAAGCCAATGGCGCCACTCCTCAAAAGCCCACTTCATGGCCAAAAGCTCCCGATTCCCAACATCATAATTCCGCTCAGCAGGCGAAAATTTACGGAAAAAGAAGGCACAAGGGCTCATCACGGAGCAGTCAGAACTTTTCTGCGACAACACTGCCCCAGCTCCGATCTCAGAAGCGTCGACCTCAACCTGAAAAGGTAGAGCAACATCAGGCTGACGCAACACAGGGGCAGAGGAAAAACGGCGCTTAAGCTCCCGAAAGGCCTCCACAGCATCAGGGGACCAATCAGCAACATCAGCACCCTTCTTAGTCAAATCGGTCAATGGCTTAGCAATATCCGAAAAACCAGCAATAAATCGACGATAAAAGTTAGCAAAGCCCAAAAATTTCTGAAGACTCTTAAGAGAAGAGGGCTGCGTCCAATCACAAATAGCTTGAACCTTGACAGGATCCATTTCAATGGAAGAGGGGGAAAAAATATATCCCAAAAAGGAAATCCTCTGTACCCCAAAAACACACTTAGAACCCTTCACACACAAAGAATTAGACCGCAAAACCTGAAAAACCCTCCTGACTTGCTGGACATGAGAGTCCCAGTCATCCGAAAAAATCAGAATATCATCCAGATACACAATCATAAATTTATCCAAATAATCGCGAAAAATATCATGCATAAAGGACTGGAAAACTGACGGAGCATTAGAAAGACCAAAAGGCATCACTAAATACTCAAAGTGGCCCTCGGGCGTATTAAATGCGGTTTTCCACTCATCCCCCTGCCTGATTCGCACCAAATTATACGCCCCACGAAGGTCAATCTTAGAGAACCACTTGGCCCCCTTTATGCGAGCAAACAAATCAGTCAGCAACGGCAATGGGTACTGATATTTAACAGTGATTTTATTCAAAAGCCGATAATCAATACATGGTCTCAAAGAGCCGTCTTTTTTTGACACAAAGAAAAAACCGGCTCCTAAGGGAGATGACGATGGACGAATATGTCCCTTTTCCAAGGACTCTTTTATATATTCTCGCATAGCAGCATGTTCAGGCACAGACAGATTAAATAAACGACCCTTTGGGTATTTACTACCCGGGATTAAATCTATGGCACAATCGCACTCTCGGTGCGGAGGTAATGAACCAAGCTTGGATTCTTCAAAGACGTCACGATAGTCAGACAGGAACTCAGGAATTTCAGAGGGAATAGATGATGAAATGGAAACCACAGGTACATCCCCATGAGCCCCCTTACATCCCCAGCTCAACACAGACATAGCTCTCCAGTCAAGGACTGGGTTGTGAGATTGCAGCCAAGGCAATCCTAGCACCAAATCATCATGTAGATTATACAGCACCAGAAAGCGAACAATCTCCTGGTGATCCGGATTAATACGCATAGTTACTTGTGTCCAGTATTGTGGTTTATTATTAGCCAATGGGGTGGAGTCAATCCCCTTCAGAGGAATAGGAGTCTCCAAAGGCTCTAAATCATACCCACAGCGTTTGGCAAAGGACCAATCCATAAGACTCAAGGCGGCGCCAGAGTCGACATAGGCGTCCGTGGTAATAGATGACAAAGAGCAAATCAGGGTCACAGATAGAATAAACTTAGACGGTAAGGTGCAAATGGAAACAGATTTACCAAGCTTTTTAGTGCGCTTAGAGCATGCTGATATAACATGAGTAGAATCACCACAATAGAAACACAACCCATTTTTCCGTCTAAAATTCTGCCGCTCGCTTCGGGACAGAATTCTATCACACTGCATACTCTCTGGCGACTTCTCAGTGGACACCACCAGATGGTGCACTGGTTTGCGCTCCCGCAAACGCCTATCGATCTGAATAGCCATTGTCATGGACTCATTCAGACCCGCAGGCACAGGGAACCCCAAGGCCAGAAAAAACGCATCCACATTGAGCAACGCAGGATCCCCTGGTGTCAATGAAAAAGCCCAGTCTTGAGGGTCGCCCCGGAGCAAGGAAATCACAATCCTGACCTGCTGTGCAGGGTCTCCGGCAGAGCGAGATTTCAGGGACAAAAATAATTTGCAATTATTTCGAAAATTCTGAAACCCAGATCTATTCCCCGAGAAAAATTCCGGCAAAGGAATTCTCGGCTCAGATACAGGTGCATGACAAACAAAATCTTGCAAATTTTGTACCTTCGTGGCGAGATTAATCAAACCTGCAGTTACACTCTGAAGATCCATTACAAACAGGTGGACACAGAGCCATTCAAAGATTAGAAGGAGAGAAAAAAAAAAAAAAAAAATTTCAGCAGACTACTTATTTCTCGCCTTTCTCAGCCAAGGATTTTAACCCTTTAGTGGGCCGGTCAAACTGTCATGATCTCAATGGCAAGAGAACATAGCATCAGCATATATAGGAACTAGCTCTTGGAAGATGGGAACTGAGCTGACCATGAACTAAACCTAACACACAACTAGCAGTGGCCGGGTAGCATGCCTACGTTGATTCTAGATGCCCAGCACCAGCCGGAGGACTAAATAATGCTAGCAGAGGAAAATATTAGTCCTAGCTCACCTCTAGAGAAATACCCCGAAAGGAGACAGAGGCCCCCCACATGTATTGGCGGTGAATTAAGATGAAATAACAAACGTAGTATGAAAATAGGTTTAGCAAATTTGAGGTCCACTTACTACATAGCAGAAGACAGAAAGGACACTTTCATGGTCAGCTGAAAACCCTATCAAAACACCATCCAGAAATTACTTTAAAACTCTGGCATTAACTCATAACACCAGAGTGGCAATTCCTGTTCACAAGAGCTTTCCAGACACAGTAACGAAACTACAGCTGTGCACTGGAACAAAAATGCAAAAACAAACATGGACAAGAGTCCAACTTATCTAGTAGTTGTCTAGGAGCAGGAACAAGCACAGAGAGGCTTCTGATAACATTGTTGACCGGCAAGCAACTAACAGAGCAGCAAGGTTATATAGCGACTCCCACATCTTGATGGGAACAGGTGAACAGAGAAGATGAAGACACCAGTTCAATTCCACCAGTAGCCACCGGGGGAGCCCAGAATCCAAATTCACAACAGATATCGTTTAGTGTGACGGTACCTTTAGTCATTGCCAGTTGTCCATTGTTCTTGGAGGGTTTGCATCTCTGTCTGGTTCCTCCTGCCCTGCTACCAAAATCAGCAAAGATAAGTGTCTGGTTTTGTTTCTGCAGCACACATGCCGTGTGCTTTACAATTCAGTGCTATTCATTGTTTTTCTTAGTCCAGCTTTGACTGTGTTTGGATTTAATCAGTCAAGTTGGATTCTCAGGAGATGCAGATATACATTCCATGTCTTTAGTTAGATGGTGGAATTTTGTATTATCTGCTGTGGATATTTTTAGGGTTTTAATACTGACCGCTTAGTATTCTGTCCTATACTTTTCTATTTAGCTAGAGTGGCCTCTTTTGCTAAATCCTGTTTTCTGCCTGTGTGTGTTTTTCCTCTTATACTCACAGTCAATATTTGTGGGGGGCTGCCTATCCTTTGGGGGTCTGCTCTGAGGCAAGATAGAATTCCCATTTCCATCTATAGGGGTATTTAGTCCTCCGGCTGTGTCGAGGTGTCTAGGATGTGTTAGGTACACCCCTGTTGTGAATTCCGCTCTTGGGCTCCCTCCGGTGGTTGTAAGTGGCACTTTTGCGAGTTCTGCTCTTGGGCTCCCTCCTGTAGTTTTGAGTGGAATGGCTGCTTCTTGGATTTAGCATCAGCAGCTGCTTCCACTGATCGTCTTTCTGCTCGGCTATTTTAGTCTGGCCTTATCCGTCAGTCAATGCCAGTTGTCAATTGTTCCTGCTTGGAGTCACAGCTCTTTTGGATTTCTCTGATACTCTGACCAGTTCAGCAAAGATAAGTCCTTGCTTGTCCTTTTGCAGTCCACTTGTTGTGGACTTATTGTTCAGCACATTTTATGTTTTTTCTCTTTAGTCCAGCTTATCAGTATGGATCTATTCAGCTAAGCTGGAAGCTCTGGGCAGCAGATTTTTCCCTCCACACCTTTAGTCAGGTGTGGAGATTTTTACATTCTCTGCGGTGGACTTTTTCTAGTTTTTATTACTGACCGCACAGTGTTCTGTCCTGTACTATCTATCTAGCTAGAAGTGGCCTCCTTTGCTACATCTTGTTTCATTCTACGTATGTCATTTCCCTCTCCACTCACAGTCATTATTTGTGGGGGGCTGTCCTATCCTTTGGGGATTTTCTCTGAGGCAAGATAGCTTTCCTGTTTCTACCTTTAGGGGTAGTTAGCTCTTAGGCTGTGACGAGGTGTCTAGGGAGTGACATGAACATCCCACGGCTACTTCTAGTGTTGTGTTGAGATCAGGAACTGCGGTCAGTATAGTTACCACCTGCTCAGAGCTCGTCGCATGTCGCTCCTAAATCACCCGTCCATAACACACCCCACGGCTACTTCTAGGTGCGGTGTCAGTTTAGGGATTGCGGTCAGTATAGGTTCCACCTACTCCAGAGAAAGTCCATGCGGCTCCAAGGTCACCAGATCATAACAGACGTAGCAACGATCCCGTTAACGATCTCGTTATGTGTGACAGCGACCAACGATCACGCCCCTGCTGGGAGATCGTTGGTCGATGGGAATGATCAGGACCTTTATTTGGTCGCTGATCACCTGCTGTCATCGCTGGATCGATGTGTTCACTTGTAACCAGGGTAAATATCGGGTTACTAAGCGCAGGGCCGCGCTTAGTAACCCGATATTTTCCCTGGTTACCATTGTAAAAGTTTTTTAAAAAAAAACAGTACATACTCACATTCTGATGTCTGTCACGTCAGCGCCGGCCGTAAAGCAGAGCACAGCGGTGACGTCACCGCTGTTACTGCCGGTGCTGACACATTCAGTGCAGGGAAGCTCTCCTGCCGAAAGCAGTTTTAGCCCTGTGTACGCCGGGGGACATGACAGACATCAGAATGTGAGTATGTAGTGTTTTTTCTATTCGCCACGACAGCACCCACTGAGAGAGGGGATCCGCCCCTAGGAACAGGAAACCTACAGAGAGATAAAAGGGGCGGCCCCCCCTCGCTCCTCAGTTGGTTTCCTGTTCCTAAAGGGGAACCCACAGAGAAGATTCTCTGATGCTAATGACAAGAGGAAAGCTTGCCTGGATGCCGCCTGTGCGTCTCTGCTGAGCAACAGGGGCTCCAGAGCGAGTGAACAGAGTCGGGCGTTCCTGCTGGTTCCCCCCTCATCTGTTATAGTCGGTGGAGAACAACGATTTCCCTGCTGGGACATCGTTGTAAGGGACGGCCGGTGATGCGGTGTGCCTGGGCCGACCGAGTTACCTGAAGGAAGCAGGTTTCCGGACCCAGGTGGCGATACCTTCCAGAGTGTGTGGAGCGGTCATCAGCTGTTTCCCCAGTCCCTCAGGTATGGCGGCGACGGGGGTAGAAGTAGCGCTTGGAAAGCCGGCCGGCTGGGACGCCGGCGCATGCGCAGTGGAGCCGCATCACGGAAGTAGATCCCTGCCCCCAGGAGGTCAGCAGTCTATTTCCGGGGGAACCGCCATATTGGTTTCCTCTAGGCGGTTTTCTCCATGTCCCCCTGACGCTGCACCAATGGATCAGGTAAAAAAAAAAAAAAAAAAGGGGAAGGGGGTGTGTGTGTGTGTGGAAATCCTGCACTATAAATGGCACATAAGCGGGACAGACAGCGCGCTATCATGTCTTCCCAAGAGGAAGTCTCTGTGCGCCCTATGGAGGACCCACTGATACCTAGTGGTGATACCAGAAATAAGAATAGTGGACACTCAAAGAGGAGTGATTCCACTGTGAAATCAGGAGGCAGATCGTCCCGTTCCACACCCCAGGCCAGGCAAACCCAGCAACCGGTAGATACATGTGCTTCTGGGTGAGTGTTGTATAGCTTCAAGAAAGCTTATAAGTATTTCCTCTGCTTATGTTTTAGTCAAAGAGGACGGGGAAAACAAAGCATAAACAGTGTGCTATATGTACTGAGCCCCTGCCTGACTCTTATCTTAAAAAGCTGTGTCAGGCCTGTATAAACAACACCTTGCAGCAGGAGGAGTCTGTCAAAATGAATGACATACGGCTTATAATTCGGGAGGAGCTGCAGTCGTTAGGAGGGGGCTCCTCTGTTAATATGGAAAGAAGGAGTAGGAGAAAGTCCTCACCTAAAGCTGACACGTCAGCAGAGAGTGGAGAGGTGGATTCGGATGTGTCTCAATCGTCTGAGTCATCAGGGGAACAGAACTATGTCTGTTTTCCTACTGACGGTGTCAACAACTTAATAAAGTCAGTAAGAAGTATGATGGGGTTGGCTGAATCAAAAGAACCCCAAACGCCTCAGGAACTTATGTTCGCTGGTCTTTCTCAGCGGAAGGGCCAGGTATTTCCTGTAAATCAGGCCATAAAAGACCTCGTTAAAAAAGAATGGGGTAAAGGGCAAAAGGGGTTTGTGCCAATACCCTGCAAGAGACGCTACTCCTTTGATGACGAGGATATGGATTCCTGGGCTAAAGTACCGAAATTCGATGCGGCAGTAGCATCTACAGCTCGCCGTTCCTCTTTACCTGTAGAGGATGCAGGCTCCTTATCTGATCCGATGGACAGGAAATCGGATGCACTCCTTAAAAAATCATGGGAGGCCTGTGTCACTGCTTTCAAGCCAGCAATCTCAGCCACGTGTACCAGTAGGTCTATGCTGGTTTGGTTGGAGCAGCTGGACCAAAATATCAGAAACGGTGTTTCTAGGGAGAAATTACGTGCGTCAATTCCCTTGATAAAAGGTGCTGCGGCATTTATATCCGATGCCTCCGTGGATTCTCTCCGCCTGGCGGCCAGAACAGCTAGCCTCTCCAATACTGCTCGCCGAGCTTTATGGCTAAAAAACTGGAAGGGAGATGCCCAGTCTAGATCCAAATTATGTGCCATACCCTGTCAGGGTGAGTACCTCTTTGGAAGTGTGTTGGATGAAATTCTCACTAAGGCGGGTGAGCGAAAAAAGGGCTTCCCTAATCCATTTGTTCCTTCTTACAGAAGGGCATTCAGGAAGCCATCATTTGGCAGAAAGGGAGGCTTTAAAGAATGGAGGAACAAAGAGTTCAGGCAAAAGGGCAATTTGTTCAACAAACGTCCCTTCAAACCAGCTGAAAAATTCCGGGAACCCTATTCCACCAGTGGGCGGTAGACTTCTAGGATTTATAAATCAGTGGAATAAAATAACTGTTAATCCATGGGCCTTAAAATTAATATCCTCAGGCCTTACCCTAGACTTTATTCGAAAACCTCCGGATTCCTTCCTGCTCACCTCCCTAAAATCCAGACTACAACAGGAAGCACTGGAGATAGAAATTAAGTCCCTTCTTGCCAAACGGGTTTTAATAGACGTTCCGTCATCTCAAACAGGGGTGGGGTTCTACTCCCCCTTGTTTCTGATTACTAAACCTGACGGATCCTATAGAACTATATTTAATTTGAGAAGACTGAACACGTTCATAAGACCCACAACATTTAAAATGGAGTCTGTTCGATCAGCCATTAAAAATCTGTTCCCAAGCTGTTACATGGTAGTACTGGATCTTAAGGATGCGTATTACCATCTTCCTATACACCAGTCACACCAGCAGTTTCTCCGGGTAGCAGTATTTATAGACGGGCAAATTCGTCATTTACAATATAGGGCAATGCCCTTTGGCCTATCCATGGCTCCTAGGGTCTTTACTAAATTGCTATTGGAGGTAATGTCTTTTCTGCGATTAAAAGACACTCTGGTCATTCCATATCTGGATGACCTACTAATTGTGGGAAAAAACTCCTTACAGTGTGAACAAAGGTTGGAGGAGGTGGCGTTTTCCTTACAAACGCTGGGCTGGATTGTCAACTGGGAAAAATCCAGACTCCAACCCGTCACTTGTCAGAGATTCCTAGGACTCCTTCTGGATTCAGTGGACCAAATTTGTCGGTTACCTGATGATAAGAAGTCTTCTATTGTTGGCAAAGTAAGCCTGGCAATCAAAAGACGTGGTATGTCTCTGAGAAATGCCATGTCACTACTAGGTTCACTGTCATCATGTATCCCTGCGGTTAAATGGGCACAATTCCATACCAGGCAGCTCCAGAAATTCATATTGCAGGAGGACATTAAAAATAAAGGACATTTAGACCGAACAATTTATTTTACATCAGAGGTAGTACACTCCCTTACATGGTGGTTAGATTGGGGAAATCTATCAGAGGGGGTACCTTGGGTCATCACCCCTGCTACCATAGTAACCACGGATGCTAGTCCGGAAGGCTGGGGAGCACATTTTAAAGATCAGGTGGTTCAGGGCCTTTGGTCCAGATCAGAACTGACTAATTCCTCTAATGTAAAAGAATTAAGAGCCATATATTACTCCCTACTCCACTTTCTTCCCCAGCTACGAGGCTCTCACACAAGGGTCCTCTCGGACAACACCTCGGCAGTAGCCTATTTGAATCATCAAGGAGGTACACGGTCAGAAAATCTTATAAAAATCTCATCAGACATCATGACCTTAGCCGAAAGTCATCTGTTGTCCTTATCAGCTGTGCACATCAGAGGCATAGACAACGTTCGGGCCGATTTCCTCAGTCGCCATACCCTTCATCAGGGGGAGTGGATGCTCAGCAGAAAGATTTTCAGATTGATAACAGACCGATGGGGAGTACCTCAAATAGACCTATTCGCAACAAGGTCCAACCGTCAGGTCAAAACTTTTGCCTCCCTTTGCAGACTAGACAATCCCGACATATTCGATGCCCTTCAGGTGCCATGGACATTCGACCTAGCCTATGCGTTCTGTTGTGAATTCTGTTTTTGGGCTCCCTCTGGTGGTTACTGGTGGTACTGGTTGACTGGTGTCTTGTTTTTTCCAGTGCACCTGTTTCCATTAGGAAATTGGGAGTCTCCTATTTAGTCTGGCTTCCCAGTCATTGTAGTGCCGGCAATCAATGTTATAAGAGCACCTTGTTGCTTGCTTCCTGCTCCAAGTCTGCAATTCAGCTAAGTTGAATCTTTGGCTTTTTGTGTTTGTTTTGTCCAGCATGCATTTACATTTCTCGTGCTGCTGGAAGCTCTAGTGATCTGGAATTGCTACTCCGGTGTCATGAGTTGACAACGGAGTTAAGGTAATTCCAGGATGGCTGTTCAGGGTTTTGAGGTGACCGCGAAGTCCTCTTTTGTATATTCCGCTATCTAGTCAGAGGGCCTCGCTTTGCTGAATCTATATTCATACTGCGTTTGTGTTTTCCTCTTACCTAACCGTTATTATATGTGGGGGGCTACTATAACCTTTGGGGTTTCCCTGGAGGCAAGTCAGGTCTGTGTATTCCTCTACTAGGGGTAGTTAGTTCTCCGGCTGGCGCGAGGTGTCTAGAGACAACGTAGGCACACCCCCTGGCTACTTTTATTTGCGTGTTAGGTTCAGTATCGTGGTTACCTAAGATACCATCCTTCCTAGAGCTTGTCCGTTTTTTGCCTAAGTCCCTGCCATTGGGAATCATGACAGTATTGCCGGCCTAATGTATTAAGAGTATTGGCTGAAGAAAGAGAGAAAAAAGAAGTCTCTGACACTTTTTTTTTTTTTTTTACTCAGAAGTTCTGTCTAGCCATAATTGCAGTCTGCTGTTTTTTTTTTCTCTCCTCTTAACCCCTGAATGGCTCAGATCTCTGCTGTTGAAAAATGGATATCCAGAGTTTAGCTTCAAACCTGAATACTCTCGCTTCTAAGGTTCAAAATATCCAAGACTATGTTATACATGCTCCTATGTCTGAACCCAAGATCCCTATACCCGAGTTCTTTTCTGGAGATAGATCTCGTTTTTTGAATTTTAAGCACAATTGTAAATTGTATCTTTCTCTGAGATCTCGCTCCGCTGGAGATCCCGCTCAGCAGGTTAAAATTGTTATTTCCTTGTTGCGGGGTGACCCCCAGAATTGGGCATTTGCATTGGCACCAGGGGATCCTGCGCTGCTCAGTGTGGATGCGTTTTTTCTGGCACTGGGGTTGCTCTATGAGGAACCTAATTTGGAGATTCAGGCTGAAAAGGCCTTGATAGCCCTCTCTCAAGGGCATGATGAAGCTGAAATATATTGTCAAAAATTTCGAAAATGGTCTGTGCTTACTCAGTGGAATGAGTGCGCCCTGGCGGCGAATTTCAGAGAAGGTCTCTCTGACGCCGTTAAAGATGTCATGGTGGGGTTTCCTACGCCCACAGGTCTGAATGAATCCATGACTGGCTATTCAGATTGATCGGCGTTTACGGGAGCGCAAACCTGTGCACCATTTGGCGGTGTCTTCTGAGCAGGCACCAGAGATTATGCAATGTGATAGAATTCTGTCCAGAGGTGAACGGCAGAATTATAGGCTCAAAAATGGGTTGTGCTTCTACTGTGGTGATTCTGCTGATGTTATATCAGCATGCTCTAAACGCACAAAAAAGGTTGATAAGTCTTTTTCAATTGGCACCTTACAATCTAAGTTTATTTTGTCTGTAACTTTGATCTGTTCATTATCATCTATCACTGTGGATGCCTATGTGGATTCTGGCGCTTCCTTGAGTCTTATGGATTGGTCCTTTGCCAGACGCTGTGGGTTTAGCCTAGAGCCTTTGGAAGTTCCTATCCCTCTGAAGGGTATCGACTCCACACCTTTGGCTAGGAATAAACCACAATTCTGGACACAAGTGACTATGTGTATGACTCCTGACCATCGGGAGGTGATTCGCTTCCTTGTGTTGCATAACTTGCATGATGTCTTAGTGCTTGGATTGCCATGGTTGCAAACTCATAATCCAGTCCTCGACTGGAAAACAATGTCTGTGTTAAGCTGGGGATGTCGGGGTGCTCATGGGGAAGTACCTTTGGTTTCCATTGCTTCATCTACTCCCTCTGAAATTCCGGCATTTTTGTCTGATTTTTGTGATGTTTTTGAGGAGCCTAAACTTGGTTCTCTTCCCCCTCACCGGGATTGTGATTGCGCTATAGAATTGATTCCTGGCAGCAAGTTTCCCAAGGGTCGTTTGTTCAATATGTCTGTGCCTGAGCATGCTGCTATGCGAGAGTATATTAAGGAGTCCTTGGAAAAGGGACATATCCGTCCATCCTCATCCCCTTTAGGAGCAGGTTTTTTTTTCGTGGGTAAAAAAGATGGCTCCCTGAGGCCCTGCATTGATTATCGCTTGTTGAATAAGATTACAGTCAAATATCAGTATCCTTTGCCACTATTGACTGATTTATTTGCTCGTATTAAAGGGGCAAAGTGGTTCTCTAAGGTTGATCTTCGGGGTGCGTATAATTTGGTGCGGATTAAGCAGGGAGATGAGTGGAAAACTGCATTTAATACGCCCAAGGGCCATTTTGAGTATTTGGTAATGCCTTTTGGTCTTTCTAATGCTCCTTCAGTCTTTCAGTCCTTTATGCACGATATTGTCCGTAAATACCTGGATAAATTTATGATTGTGTATTTGGATGATATTTTGATTTTTTCGGATGACTGGGAGTCGCATGTTCAACAGGTTAGGAAGGTTTTTCAGGTTTTGCGGTCCAATTCTTTGTTTGTAAAGGGTTCAAAGTGCATTTTTGGGGTTCAGAAGATCTCCTTTTTGGGGTATATTTTTTCCCCTTCTTCTGTTGAGATGGATCCTGTCAAGGTTCGGGCTATTTGTGATTGGACACAGCCTACTTCCCTGAAGAGTCTTCAGAAGTTCTTGGGCTTTGCTAATTTCTATCGTCGATTTATAACTGGGTTTTCAATTGTGGCTAGACCTCTGACTGATTTGACTAAGAAGGGTGCTGATGTTGCCAATTGGTCCTCTGCGGCTGTGGAGGCCTTTCGGGAGCGTAAGCGCCGCTTTTCTTCTGCCCCTGTGTTGCATCAGCCTGATGTTTCGCTCCCTTTTCAGGTTGAGGTTGATGCTTCCGAGATTGGAGCAGGGGCAGTTTTGTCGCAGAAAGGTCCCGATTGCTCAGTGATGAGACCATGTGCATTCTTCTCTCGAAAGTTTTCGCCCGCCGAGCGAAATTATGATGTCGGTAATCGGGAGCTCTTGGCTATGAAGTGGGCATTTGAGGAGTGGCGTCATTGGCTTGAGGGTGCTAGACATCAGGTGGTGGTCTTGACTGATCACAAGAATCTGATTTACCTTGAGTCTGCCAGGCGTCTGAATCCTAGACAGGCGCGCTGGTCTTTGTTTTTCTCCCGGTTTAATTTTGTGGTTTCATACTTGCCGGGCTCGAAAAATGTGAAGGCAGATGCTCTTTCTAGGAGTTTTGAGCCTGACTCCTCTGGTGATTCTGAGCCTACGGGTATCCTTAAGGATGGAGTGATTTTGTCTGCTGTCTCCCCAGACTTGCGGCGTGCTTTGCAGGAGTTTCAGACTGATAGGCCTGATCGTTGTCCGTCTGGGAGATTGTTTGTTCCAGATGAGTGGACCAGTAGAGTCATCTCAGAGGTTCATTCTTCTGTGTTGGCAGGCCACCCTGGAATTTTTGGTACCAGAGATTTGGTGGCCAGATCCTTCTGGTGGCCTTCCCTGTCTCGGGATGTGCGTACCTTTGTGCAGTCTTGTGATGTTTGTGCTCGGGCCAAGCCTTGCTGTTCTCGGGCTAGTGGATTGTTGTTGTCCTTGCCTATTCCGAAGAGGCCGTGGACGCACATCTCTATGGACTTTATCTCGGATCTCCCGGTTTCTCAGAAAATGTCTGTCATTTGGGTGGTGTGTGACCGTTTTTCTAAGATGGTTCATTTGGTACCCTTGCCCAAATTGCCTTCTTCATCGGAGTTGGTTCCTTTGTTTTTTCAGAATGTGGTTCGTTTACATGGTATCCCGGAAAACATCGTTTCTGACAGGGGATCTCAATTTGTGTCCAGGTTCTGGCGAGCGTTCTGTGCCAGGATGGGCATTGATTTGTCTTTTTCGTCTGCGTTCCATCCCCAGACTAATGGCCAGACGGAGCGAACTAATCAGACCTTGGAGACTTATTTGAGGTGTTTTGTGTCTGCTGATCAGGATGATTGGGTCGCCTTTTTGCCGTTGGCAGAGTTTGCCCTCAATAATCGGGCCAGTTCTGCCACTCTGGTTTCTCCTTTCTTTTGCAATTCAGGGTTTCACTGTTGTGAATTTGGATTCTGGGCTCCCCCGGTGGCTACTGGTGGAATTGAACTGGTGTCTTCATCTTCTCTGTTCACCTGTTCCCATCAAGATGTGGGAGTCGCTATATAACCTTGCTTCTCTGTTAGTTGCTTGCCGGTCAACAATGTTATCAGAAGCCTCTCTGTGCTTGTTCCTGCTCCTAGACAACTACTAGATAAGTTGGACTCTTGTCCATGTTTGTTTTTGCATTTTTGTTCCAGTTCACAGCTGTAGTTTCGTTACTGTGTCTGGAAAGCTCTTGTGAACAGGAATTGCCACTCTGGTGTTATGAGTTAAGGCCAGAGTCTTAAAGTAATTTCTGGATGGTGTTTTGATAGGGTTTTCAGCTGACCATGAAAGTGTCCTTTCTGTCTTCTGCTATGTAGTAAGTGGACCTCAAATTTGCTAAACCTATTTTCATACTACGTTTGTTATTTCATCTTAACTCACCGCCAATACATGTGGGGGGCCTCTGTCTCCTTTCGGGGTATTTCTCTAGAGGTGAGCTAGGACTAATATTTTCCTCTGCTAGCATTATTTAGTCCTCCGGCTGGTGCTGGGCATCTAGAATCAACGTAGGCATGCTACCCGGCCACTGCTAGTTGTGCGTTAGGTTTAGTTCATGGTCAGCTCAGTTCCCATCTTCCAAGAGCTAGTTCCTATATATGCTGATGCTATGTTCTCTTGCCATTGAGATCATGACAGTTTGACCGGCCCACTAAAGGGTTAAAATCCTTGGCTGAGAAAGGAGAGAAATAAGAAGTCTGCTGAAATTTTTTTTTTTTTTTCTCTCCTTCTAATCTTTGAATGGCTCTGTGTCCACCTGTTTGTAATGGATCTTCAGAGTGTAACTGCAGGTTTGAATAATCTCGCCACGAAGGTACAAAATTTGCAAGACTTTGTTTGTCATGCACCTGTATCTGAGCCGAGAATTCCTTTGCCGGAATTTTTCTCGGGGAATAGATCTGGGTTTCAGAATTTTCGAAATAATTGCAAATTATTTTTGTCCTTGAAATTTCGCTCTGCCGGAGACCCTGCACAGCAGGTCAGGATTGTGATTTCCTTGCTCCGGGGCGACCCTCAAGACTGGGCTTTTTCATTGACACCAGGGGATCCTGCGTTGCTCAATGTGGATGCGTTTTTTCTGGCCTTGGGGTTGCTTTATGACGAACCTCATTTAGAGCTTCAGGCAGAAAAAACTTTGATGTCCCTATCTCAGGGGCAAGATGAAGCGGAAATTTACTGCCAAAGATTCCGTAAATGGTCTGTGCTTACTCAGTGGAATGAGTGCGCCCTGGCGGCGACTTTCAGAGAGGGTCTCTCTGATGCCATTAAGGATGTTATGGTGGGGTTCCCTGTGCCTGCGGGTCTGAATGAGTCCATGACAATGGCTATTCAGATCGATAGGCGTTTGCGGGAGCGCAAACCAGTGCACCATCTGGCGGTGTCCACTGAGAAGTCGCCAGAGAGTATGCAGTGTGATAGAATTCTGTCCCGAAGCGAGCGGCAGAATTTTAGACGGAAAAATGGGTTGTGTTTCTATTGTGGTGATTCTACTCATGTTATATCAGCATGCTCTAAGCGCACTAAAAAGCTTGATAAATCTGTTTCCATTTGCACCTTACCGTCTAAGTTTATTCTATCTGTAACCCTGATTTGCTCTTTGTCATCTATTACTACGGACGCCTATGTCGACTCTGGCGCCGCTTTGAGTCTTATGGATTGGTCCTTTGCCAAACGCTGTGGGTATGATTTAGAGCCTTTGGAGACTTCTATTCCTCTGAAGGGGATTGACTCCACCCCATTGGCTAATAATAAACCACAATACTGGACACAAGTAACTATGCGTATTAATCCGGATCACCAGGAGATTATTCGCTTTCTGGTGCTGTATAATCTACATGATGATTTGGTGCTAGGATTGCCTTGGCTGCAATCTCACAACCCAGTCCTCGACTGGAGAGCTATGTCTGTGTTGAGCTGGGGATGTAAGGGGGCTCATGGGGATGTACCTATGGTTTCCATTTCATCATCTATTCCCTCTGAAATTCCTGAGTTCCTGTCTGACTATCGTGACGTCTTTGAAGAATCCAAGCTTGGTTCGTTACCTCCGCACCGAGAGTGCGATTGTGCCATAGATTTAATCCCGGGTAGTAAATACCCAAAGGGTCGTTTATTTAATCTGTCTGTGCCTGAACATGCTGCTATGCGAGAATATATAAAGGAGTCCTTGGAAAAGGGACATATTCGTCCATCGTCATCTCCCTTAGGAGCCGGTTTTTTCTTTGTGTCAAAAAAAGACGGCTCTTTGAGACCATGTATTGATTATCGGCTTTTGAATAAAATCACTGTTAAATACCAATACCCATTGCCGTTGCTGACTGATTTGTTTGCTCGCATAAAGGGGGCCAAGTGGTTCTCTAAGATTGACCTTCGTGGGGCGTATAATTTGGTGCGAATCAGGCAGGGGGATGAGTGGAAAACCGCATTTAATACGCCCGAGGGCCACTTTGAGTATTTAGTGATGCCTTTTGGTCTTTCAAATGCTCCGTCAGTTTTCCAGTCCTTTATGCATGATATTTTTCGCGATTATTTGGATAAATTTATGATTGTGTATCTGGATGATATTCTGATTTTTTCGAATGACTGGGACTCTCATGTCCAACAAGTCAGGAGGGTTTTTCAGGTTTTGCGGTCTAATTCTTTGTGTGTGAAGGGTTCTAAGTGTGTTTTTGGGGTACAGAGGATTTCCTTTTTGGGATATATTTTTTCTCCCTCTTCCATTTAAATGGACCCTGTCAAGGTTCAAGCTATTTGTGATTGGACGCAGCCCTCTTCTCTTAAGAGTCTTCAGAAATTTTTGGGCTTTGCTAACTTTTATCGTCGATTTATTGCTGGTTTTTCGGATATTGCTAAGCCATTGACCGATTTGACTAAGAAGGGTGCTGATGTTGCTGATTGGTCCCCTGATGCTGTGGAGGCCTTTCGGGAGCTTAAGCGCCGTTTTTCCTCTGCCCCTGTGTTGCGTCAGCCTGATGTTGCTCTACCTTTTCAGGTTGAGGTCGACGCTTCTGAGATCGGAGCTGGGGCAGTGTTGTCGCAGAAAAGTTCTGACTGCTCCGTGATGAGGCCTTGTGCCTTCTTTTCCCGTAAATTTTCGCCCGCTGAGCGGAATTATGATGTTGGGAATCGGGAGCTTTTGGCCATGAAGTGGGCTTTTGAGGAGTGGAGCCATTGGCTGGAGGGGGCCAGACATCAGGTGGTGGTATTGACTGACCACAAAAATTTGATTTATCTTGAGACCGCCAGGCGCCTGAATCCTAGACAGGCGCGCTGGTCATTATTTTTCTCTCGGTTTAATTTTGTGGTGTCATACCTACCGGGTTCTAAGAATGTTAAGGCGGATGCCCTTTCTAGGAGTTTTGAGCCTGACTCGCCTGGTAACTCTGAGCCCACAGGTATCCTTAAGGATGGAGTGGTATTGTCAGCCGTTTCTCCAGACCTGCGGCGGGCCTTGCAGGAGTTTCAGGCGGATAGACCGGATCGTTGCCCACCTGATAAACTGTTTGTTCCTGATGATTGGACCAGTAGAGTCATCTCTGAGGTTCATTCTTCTGCGTTGGCAGGTCATCCTGGCATTTTTGGTACCAGGGATTTGGTGGCAAGGTCCTTCTGGTGGCCTTCCCTGTCACGAGATGTACGAGGCTTTGTGCAGTCTTGTGACGTTTGTGCTCGGGCCAAGCCTTGTTGTTCTCGGGCTAGTGGATTATTGTTGCCCTTGCCTATTCCTAAGAGGCCTTGGACGCACATCTCGATGGATTTTATTTCAGATCTGCCTGTTTCTCAGAAGATGTCTGTCATCTGGGTGGTGTGTGACCGTTTCTCTAAGATGGTCCATTTGGTTCCTCTGCCCAAGTTGCCTTCTTCTTCCGAGTTGGTTCCTCTGTTTTTTCAAAATGTTGTTCGTTTGCATGGTATTCCTGAGAATATCGTTTCTGACAGAGGGACCCAATTCGTGTCTAGATTTTGGCGGGCATTCTGTGCTAGGATGGGCATAGATTTATCTTTTTCGTCCGCTTTCCATCCTCAGACGAATGGCCAGACCGAGCGGACTAATCAGACCCTGGAGACATATCTGAGGTGTTTTGTGTCTGCTGACCAGGATGATTGGGTTGCTTTTTTGCCATTGGCGGAGTTCGCTCTCAATAATCGGGCCAGCTCTGCCACTTTGGTGTCCCCGTTTTTCTGTAATTCGGGGTTTCATCCTCGATTTTCCTCTGGTCAGGTGGAATCTTCGGATTGTCCTGGAGTGGATGCTGTGGTGGAGAGATTGCATCAGATCTGGGGGCAGGTGGTGGACAATTTGAGGTTGTCCCAGGAGAAGACTCAGCTTTTTGCCAACCGCCACCGTCGTGTTGGTCCTCGGCTTTGTGTTGGGGATTTGGTGTGGTTGTCTTCTCGTTTTGTCCCTATGAGGGTCTCTTCTCCTAAGTTTAAGCCTCGGTTCATCGGCCCGTATAAGATATTGGAGATCCTTAACCCTGTTTCCTTCCGTTTGGACCTCCCTGCATCCTTTTCTATTCATAACGTTTTTCATCGGTCATTATTGCGCAGGTATGAGGTACCGGTTGTGCCTTCCGTTGAGCCTCCTGCTCCGGTGTTGGTTGAGGGTGAGTTGGAGTACGTTGTGGAGAAAATCTTAGACTCCCGTGTTTCCAGACGGAGACTCCAGTATCTGGTCAAGTGGAAGGGATACGGCCAGGAGGATAATTCTTGGGTGAATGCATCTGATGTTCATGCCTCTGATCTGGTTCGTGCCTTTCATAGGGCCCATCCTGATCGCCCTGGTGGTTCTGGTGAGGGTTCGGTGCCCCCTCCTTGAGGGGGGGGTACTGTTGTGAATTTGGATTCTGGGCTCCCCCGGTGGCTACTGGTGGAATTGAACTGGTGTCTTCATCTTCTCTGTTCACCTGTTCCCATCAAGATGTGGGAGTCGCTATATAACCTTGCTTCTCTGTTAGTTGCTTGCCGGTCAACAATGTTATCAGAAGCCTCTCTGTGCTTGTTCCTGCTCCTAGACAACTACTAGATAAGTTGGACTCTTGTCCATGTTTGTTTTTGCATTTTTGTTCCAGTTCACAGCTGTAGTTTCGTTACTGTGTCTGGAAAGCTCTTGTGAACAGGAATTGCCACTCTGGTGTTATGAGTTAAGGCCAGAGTCTTAAAGTAATTTCTGGATGGTGTTTTGATAGGGTTTTCAGCTGACCATGAAAGTGTCCTTTCTGTCTTCTGCTATGTAGTAAGTGGACCTCAAATTTGCTAAACCTATTTTCATACTACGTTTGTTATTTCATCTTAACTCACCGCCAGTACATGTGGGGGGCCTCTGTCTCCTTTCGGGGTATTTCTCTAGAGGTGAGCTAGGACTAATATTTTCCTCTGATAGCATTATTTAGTCCTCCGGCTGGTGCTGGGCATCTAGAATCAACGTAGGCATGCTACCCGGCCACTGCTAGTTGTGCGTTAGGTTTAGTTCATGGTCAGCTCAGTTCCCATCTTCCAAGAGCTAGTTCCTATATATGCTGATGCTATGTTCTCTTGCCATTGAGATCATGACATTTCACCCTCGTTTTTCATCTGGCCAGGTGGAATCTTCGGATTGTCCTGGAGTGGACACTGTGGTGGATAGACTGCACCAGATTTGGAGTCATGTGGTGGACAATTTGAAGTTGTCTCAGGAGAAGACTCAGCAGTTTGCTAATCGTCATCGTCGTGTGGGTCATCCTCTCCGTGTTGGGGACTTGGTGTGGTTGTCTTCTCGTTTTGTCCCTATGAAGGTCTCCTCTCCTAAGTTTAAGCCTCGGTTTATAGGTCCTTATAAGATTTTGGAGATTCTTAATCCTGTATCTTTTCGTTTGGATCTACCAGCATCTTTCACCATTCATAATGTCTTCCATCGGTCGTTGTTGCGGAGGTACGAGGTACCGGTTGTTCCTTCTGTTGAGCCTCCTGCTCCTGTGCTGGTGGAGGGTGAATTGGAGTATGTTGTGGAGAAGATTTTGGACTCTCGCATTTCCAGATGGAGACTTCAGTATTTGGTTAAATGGAAGGGATACGGTCAGGAGGATAATTCTTGGGTGACTGCCTCTGATGTTCATGCCTCTGATTTGGTTCGCGCCTTTCATAGGGCGCATCCAGATCGCCCTGGTGGTTCTCATGAGGGTTCGGTGCCCCCTCCTTAAGGGGGGGGGGTACTGTTGTGAATTCTGTTTTTGGGCTCCCTCTGGTGGTTACTGGTGGTACTGGTTGACTGGTGTCTTGTTTTTTCCAGTGCACCTGTTTCCATTAGGAAATTGGGAGTCTCCTATTTAGTCTGGCTTCCCAGTCATTGTAGTGCCGGCAATCAATGTTATCAGATCACCTTGTTGCTTGCTTCCTGCTCCAAGTCTGCAATTCAGCTAAGTTGAATCTTTGGCTTTTTGTGTTTGTTTTGTCCAGCATGCATTTACATTTCTCGTGCTGCTGGAAGCTCTAGTGATCTGGAATTGCTACTCCGGTGTCATGAATTAATCCAAAAAGTCCTTTTTATATCACTTAAGATGGTACTTCCACAATACTAGTAACCAACCACAAGATGGCAGTAGGATCACTGTCACCTTCAAGAAGCCAACCATAAATAAGAAATTATTCTAAAAAAGTTTTTATTAAGGAAACAAACAATGAAAACAATACATCAAAACATAGATTAAAAACTACTGCATTCCATCAGGATAGTACCCCATGGGAAAATAGCAGTAGGAGGCCGTATGTATATATTAATACTGGGAAGAATAATGCAACAGATACAGACAAACAGAGAGATAATTCAAGAGTTCAGGATTCCATATGGATTTACATATATGGCGCTATCAGCATCCCTATTGAAACACCATAAATCCCCCGTATTTCTAGCAACTCTGCATGTCATGAAGGCATAAAGACAATCATCATGGATCTAATAAAGCTGAATGCCACATCATACCAAGTAATACAATAAGAGATAAGTGCAAAATATCTTTACCCAGATACCGTGGATAACCGTGTGCCTCCTATACAGCTTTTTCCGGCGCCCCGACGCGCGTTTCGCCCTTTGCTTCTTCCGGGGGCGTGTCTCAAAGGAGACCGGGTGACGTATATATATATATAAAGAAGGCCAATCAAATGCCGCCGCTAATGAAAAAATGGGACCGCTCATTCCGCCGATGACTCAATCGGCGCATGCGCAGATCCATCTCTCCCTGGATGAACCAACACTTCCGGACATCCGCCGTGTGGACCGCAAGCTAAAGCAAGCAGGAACCACCAATGACGCTGTCTGAAGTGTACAGGGAGGAAGACCCACGCATGCGCACTATCATCCGGAATGAAAACCGGAACAGTGAAAAAAGAAGATGAGAATTTAATATACAGAGTGCCAAAATAAGAATACGGTACTAGTAGTGCAATAATAATAAAGTGCTAAAGTGCAATTACCACTTGGTATATAGAAATTGTCTATAATAACCAGAAAGTGCATGTTTAATTACCCGAACAAGGGTGCAAAAAAGCCATATGTGAAAAAGTGCGAACTAGTGCGCATGAATGCAACATGAAACCACAACGCATGCATATTGTAAGTAATGCATACGCAGAAGTGAAAACATATTTATGGACATACAGCAAGTGCCGTGAAAACTATACTATAAAGCCAACCGAAGTGAATCAGTGCAAACAGCCACAAAAAATCTATAGTAGATAATTTAATATACTAAAAATGCCCATACAATAGTATAAATATAAAGTGCAGTATAAATGTAGAAAGTACATAAAACACATAAAAAACATATACTAACTACTCAGGATCTCATTAGTAGAACAATTAATATGTGTTCATAATCTAATAAATAGAATAATAAACATCCATTCATGATACACCTCTTATAATGGATAACCCTTTAAAAATTACTCTATATCCAAAAGACCACATACAAACATAACACAATATCAAGACATATAAAAAGTATTTTTTCTTTTCTAAAGTGCATATAATAAAGTTAACCAAATTAAACAGCAAGTGTTCTTCACTCTTGATATAGATCCTTTTCGTAAGATCAACGTAACGAGTCCTCCCATTCTTCATCAAAAGCGGCAGAAGAAGCGGCCATGGCAAAATGCTATATCAACTATATGAATAAAATACACAAAATTAGAAACCATAATTAAAATACACTAAACTATATACTAATAACCCCATTAAAAACACCCAACCCTAAAAATACCTCTCAAAATGGATTATTAATGTACTTATATGATACTATTTACAAAAAGGCAGAGAAACCAAAGTTTTCATTAAGGCCACCTGGACTAAGGGTTCCCAGGCGATATATCCACTTACTCTCCACCCGGGCAAGAATTTTGGCCAAATCACCCCCTCTAGTACCCAAGGAAACTTGATCAATAGCTTTTACTACCAGACCTCTAGCATTACTTTCATGATAGATTTTAAAATGTCTGGCAATAGGTTTGAGGGGCACACCATTATCCACTTTTTTAGCCTTAAGAATATCCCTAACATGTTCCCTAGTTCTTACCTTCAGTTCCCTAGTTGTCATACCAATATACACTTTACCACAAGGGCATTGCGCATGGTATATAACCCCTTCGGAACTACAATTAAGGTGTTGTCGAATGTCATATTGTTTAGAGCCATCAAAATTACCAAAGTTTGTTGCCTTTGTGTGATTGAAACAGCCTTTACAAAAGCCACACGGAAAGAAACCTGGCCTTCCTATATTCTTCTTATTCTTTTTACGCTCGTAGTGGCTATGCACCAAAGTATCTTTCAAATTTGCAGATCTTTTCGCAACAAAAGATGGACGATCAGGTAAGCAATGTCGTAAAGTTGAATCCGCTTGCAATACTTTCCAATGTTTTAACACAATTTCTTTGAGTTCATTCCACTTATTGTTATAAGTTGAAATAAAACGTACTTGTTCAGGAAGATTTTGTACTTTAGTCATGGAAGAGTCTTTATATAATAGTTGGTTGCGCGAGGTTTTTGCAGCTCTAAGGTATCCTCTTTTAATCATCCTTTTGCTATATCCCCTTTCGGTAAATCTTCTTGTTAAATCCATGGCTTGTTTTTCAAAATTAGTATCATCTGAACATATACGCCGAGCCCGGAGAAACTGCCCAACCGGAATACCACGGACTGTGGAGAGGGGATGGGAGGAATCTGCACAAAGAAAGGAGTTAGTAGATGTTGATTTTCTGAAGATATCAGTATTTATCACACCACTGGGACCGACTCCAATTTTGATGTCCAAAAAATCAATTTCCCTTCCAAATTTAAATGTTAGTTTGATGTTCTTGGTATTGTTGTTTAGATGTCGCATGGTACATTCTAAGCTTTCCAACGAACCTTCCCATATAAACAGAACATCATCGATGTATCTCATCCAGTTATGGATATGACACATTTCCTGGATGAGATCACCTTGAAACACCTCCCTCTCCCAGGCCCCCAAAAACAAATTAGCATACGAGGGGGCACAAATGGCCCCCATTGCAGTACCCTGCAATTGTAGATAGGTCCGGTTATTAAACGTAAAGATGTTATGCGTCAGCAAAAATTCGAGCAAAATCATGATTAGATCCACCATGTCGGGTTCCACTGGACTGGAATTTAGAAAAAATCTTGTTGCCTCCAACCCATCTTGATGCCTTATGGATGTATATAAAGATTCTACGTCGGCCGCTACAAAAATCATGTTGTCCTCCAAACACAATTGATCAAGACGTTGCAATGCCGACGTGGTATCTTTAATGTAAGAAGGAAGGTTAGTGACCAACGGTTTTAAAAAATAGTCAATTACACTCCCAATCACTTCACAAAGTCCCCCATTACCTGCTACGATAGGACGGCCTGGGGGATCCAGATGATTTTTATGTATTTTCGGTATCAAATAAAGAGTGGAGAGTTTTGGATGGCAATTTCTAATCTGATCCACCAATTTCTTAGTCACCAGACCTTGTGTGAAAGCTTTTTCCATAATATCCACCAAAAGAGCCTGAAAGGAGGACATTGGATTATACGATAATTGACGATAGCAACTATGGTCATTCAAAAGTCTATTGGCCTGTTTTTCATATTGGTCAATTGGCCAAATGACCAAATTGCCCCCTTTATCGGCCGGTTTAAAAACAATATCGTCCCATGTCTGCATTTCTCTCAAGGCCAACCATTCCAATTTAGAGAGGTTCGATTTACTTCTTTGTTTACATGCCAACTCCTCTATATCTTGTGTGACCAGTTTTGTAAAGATCTCTACCGCGGGGCAGAGATTTAAAGCGGGAAACGTTTTACAACTAGTATATAGATGTTTAGGGATCATACTCACACTTGATGTACCAGATGTACCAGCATTTTCTTCTTCTAAGGAGATTAGAGCCTCCAAGGCCTCATCTTCAGCTGTTGTAGGTATATGATCCTTTTCTATCTTCAATGCATGTAACTTTTTAAGAACTAATTTCCTAGCAAATAGATGAGTGTCTTTTACCGATGTGAACGGGTCTAGGTTATTAGAAGGGGAAAACGTCAGACCACGTTGCAAAACATTAATCTGTTCTTCAGTTAAAACACGGCTAGATAAATTAACTATCTGATAGCGATCTGCAGGTCTACCATTCTTTTGTGCCTTTTGGAAGATGTCGGGGAATTTTTTCTTTCTCTCATTCCCTTTAAATTGAGGATCTCGTGTATTCTCTGCATCACTCGCCGAGGTTGCACTATCCGCCTCAGAAGCATAGGATCTGTCAGATTGTGTCCTAACTCTATTTCTTGGACCATTTTTCCCTCCTTTTAATTGCCACCTAAAGATTTTGTTAGAATCATAGTCTTCCACATCACGGAGATATTTTTTAGATTTTTCTTGGCTAATTTTATCTTCCCATTTTAATGCATCAGTCTCCAGATCCTTGGACCATTTACTGAATTGATCTGTAGTCATTTCTTTTGCTAATGTTTTAGAGATAGATTCCAAATCATTGTCCAGCTCTAATAATGAAGATGTATTATTTTCAATTAAAATTTGAATGAACTCTAAAGAACACCTCGATGCTGCTGATGTCCATCTTGCAATTAGCTCTTTATTGCCAAGTTCATAGGTAGGATACAATTGAATTCTCAATCCCCTAGGGACTATTTTTTTCTCTAAATAATTTTCGAGTGTGGTCTTATTCCACCATAGCTTTGTTTTACGTTGCAGAGTGTATCTATATTTATGCAACAAATCTTTAATTTCAAGAGAGGTATTCTGCGAAACCACAGGGGTACTTCGTGAGAAAATATCAGTAGTCTTTGAACGCCAGGCACTTTCCCTGGCTTTCAGATCCATACTGGAACGGACACTCTGTTACAAAAACAGCAATCAATAATTAATCCAAAAAGTCCTTTTTATATCACTTAAGATGGTACTTCCACAATACTAGTAACCAACCACAAGATGGCAGTAGGATCACTGTCACCTTCAAGAAGCCAACCATAAATAAGAAATTATTCTAAAAAAGTTTTTATTAAGGAAACAAACAATGAAAACAATACATCAAAACATAGATAAAAAACTACTGCATTCCATCAGGATAGTACCCCATGGGAAAATAGCAGTAGGAGGCCGTATGTATATATTAATACTGGGAAGAATAATGCAACAGATACAGACAAACAGAGAGATAATTCAAGAGTTCAGGATTCCATATGGATTTACATATATGGCGCTATCAGCATCCCTATTGAAACACCATAAATCCCCCGTATTTCTAGCAACTCTGCATGTCATGAAGGCATAAAGACAATCATCATGGATCTAATAAAGCTGAATGCCACATCATACCAAGTAATACAATAAGAGATAAGTGCAAAATATCTTTACCCAGATACCGTGGATAACCGTGTGCCTCCTATACAGCTTTTTCCGGCGCCCCGACGCGCGTTTCGCCCTTTGCTTCTTCCGGGGGCGTGTCTCAAAGGAGACCGGGTGACGTATATATATATATAAAGAAGGCCAATCAAATGCCGCCGCTAATGAAAAAATGGGACCGCTCATTCCGCCGATGACTCAATCGGCGCATGCGCAGATCCATCTCTCCCTGGATGAACCAACACTTCCGGACATCCGCCGTGTGGACCGCAAGCTAAAGCAAGCAGGAACCACCAATGACGCTGTCTGAAGTGTACAGGGAGGAAGACCCACGCATGCGCACTATCATCCGGAATGAAAACCGGAACAGTGAAAAAAGAAGATGAGAATTTAATATACAGAGTGCCAAAATAAGAATACGGTACTAGTAGTGCAATAATAATAAAGTGCTAAAGTGCAATTACCACTTGGTATATAGAAATTGTCTATAATAACCAGAAAGTGCATGTTTAATTACCCGAACAAGGGTGCAAAAAAGCCATATGTGAAAAAGTGCGAACTAGTGCGCATGAATGCAACATGAAACCACAACGCATGCATATTGTAAGTAATGCATACGCAGAAGTGAAAACATATTTATGGACATACAGCAAGTGCCGTGAAAACTATACTATAAAGCCAACCGAAGTGAATCAGTGCAAACAGCCACAAAAAATCTATAGTAGATAATTTAATATACTAAAAATGCCCATACAATAGTATAAATATAAAGTGCAGTATAAATGTAGAAAGTACATAAAACACATAAAAAACATATACTAACTACTCAGGATCTCATTAGTAGAACAATTAATATGTGTTCATAATCTAATAAATAGAATAATAAACATCCATTCATGATACACCTCTTATAATGGATAACCCTTTAAAAATTACTCTATATCCAAAAGACCACATACAAACATAACACAATATCAAGACATATAAAAAGTATTTTTTCTTTTCTAAAGTGCATATAATAAAGTTAACCAAATTAAACAGCAAGTGTTCTTCACTCTTGATATAGATCCTTTTCGTAAGATCAACGTAACGAGTCCTCCCATTCTTCATCAAAAGCGGCAGAAGAAGCGGCCATGGCAAAATGCTATATCAACTTCAGTTCCCTAGTTGATTGGCCTTCTTTATATATATATACGTCACCCGGTCTCCTTTGAGACACGCCCCCGGAAGAAGCAAAGGGCGAAACGCGCGTCGGGGCGCCGGAAAAAGCTGTATAGGAGGCACACGGTTATCCACGGTATCTGGGTAAAGATATTTTGCACTTATCTCTTATTGTATTACTTGGTATGATGTGGCATTCAGCTTTATTAGATCCATGATGATTGTCTTTATGCCTTCATGACATGCAGAGTTGCTAGAAATACGGGGGATTTATGGTGTTTCAATAGGGATGCTGATAGCGCCATATATGTAAATCCATATGGAATCCTGAACTCTTGAATTATCTCTCTGTTTGTCTGTATATGTTGCATTATTCTTCCCAGTATTAATATATACATACGGCCTCCTACTGCTATTTTCCCATGGGGTACTATCCTGATGGAATGCAGTAGTTTTTAATCTATGTTTTGATGTATTGTTTTCATTGTTTGTTTCCTTAATAAAAACTTTTTTAGAATAATTTCTTATTTATGGTTGGCTTCTTGAAGGTGACAGTGATCCTACTGCCATCTTGTGGTTGGTTACTAGTATTGTGGAAGTACCATCTTAAGTGATATAAAAAGGACTTTTTGGATTAATTATTGATTGCTGTTTTTGTAACAGAGTGTCCGTTCCAGTATGGATCTGAAAGCCAGGGAAAGTGCCTGGCGTTCAAAGACTACTGATATTTTCTCACGAAGTACCCCTGTGGTTTCGCAGAATACCTCTCTTGAAATTAAAGATTTGTTGCATAAATATAGATACACTCTGCAACGTAAAACAAAGCTATGGTGGAATAAGACCACACTCGAAAATTATTTAGAGAAAAAAATAGTCCCTAGGGGATTGAGAATTCAATTGTATCCTACCTATGAACTTGGCAATAAAGAGCTAATTGCAAGATGGACATCAGCAGCATCGAGGTGTTCTTTAGAGTTCATTCAAATTTTAATTGAAAATAATACATCTTCATTATTAGAGCTGGACAATGATTTGGAATCTATCTCTAAAACATTAGCAAAAGAAATGACTACAGATCAATTCAGTAAATGGTCCAAGGATCTGGAGACTGATGCATTAAAATGGGAAGATAAAATTAGCCAAGAAAAATCTAAAAAATATCTCCGTGATGTGGAAGACTATGATTCTAACAAAATCTTTAGGTGGCAATTAAAAGGAGGGAAAAATGGTCTAAGAAATAGAGTTAGGACACAATCTGACAGATCCTATGCTTCTGAGGCGGATAGTGCAACCTCGGCGAGTGATGCAGAGAATACACGAGATCCTCAATTTAAAGGGAATGAGAGAAAGAAAAAATTCCCCGACATCTTCCAAAAGGCACAAAAGAATGGTAGACCTGCAGATCGCTATCAGATAGTTAATTTATCTAGCCGTGTTTTAACTGAAGAACAGATTAATGTTTTGCAACGTGGTCTGACGTTTTCCCCTTCTAATAACCTAGACCCGTTCACATCGGTAAAAGACACTCATCTATTTGCTAGGAAATTAGTTCTTAAAAAGTTACATGCATTGAAGATAGAAAAGGATCATATACCTACAACAGCTGAAGATGAGGCCTTGGAGGCTCTAATCTCCTTAGAAGAAGAAAATGCTGGTACATCTGGTACATCAAGTGTGAGTATGATCCCTAAACATCTATATACTAGTTGTAAAACGTTTCCCGCTTTAAATCTCTGCCCCGCGGTAGAGATCTTTACAAAACTGGTCACACAAGATATAGAGGAGTTGGCATGTAAACAAAGAAGTAAATCGAACCTCTCTAAATTGGAATGGTTGGCCTTGAGAGAAATGCAGACATGGGACGATATTGTTTTTAAACCGGCCGATAAAGGGGGCAATTTGGTCATTTGGCCAATTGACCAATATGAAAAACAGGCCAATAGACTTTTGAATGACCATAGTTGCTATCGTCAATTATCGTATAATCCAATGTCCTCCTTTCAGGCTCTTTTGGTGGATATTATGGAAAAAGCTTTCACACAAGGTCTGGTGACTAAGAAATTGGTGGATCAGATTAGAAATTGCCATCCAAAACTCTCCACTCTTTATTTGATACCGAAAATACATAAAAATCATCTGGATCCCCCAGGCCGTCCTATCGTAGCAGGTAATGGGGGACTTTGTGAAGTGATTGGGAGTGTAATTGACTATTTTTTAAAACCGTTGGTCACTAACCTTCCTTCTTACATTAAAGATACCACGTCGGCATTGCAACGTCTTGATCAATTGTGTTTGGAGGACAACATGATTTTTGTAGCGGCCGACGTAGAATCTTTATATACATCCATAAGGCATCAAGATGGGTTGGAGGCAACAAGATTTTTTCTAAATTCCAGTCCAGTGGAACCCGACATGGTGGATCTAATCATGATTTTGCTCGAATTTTTGCTGACGCATAACATCTTTACGTTTAATAACCGGACCTATCTACAATTGCAGGGTACTGCAATGGGGGCCATTTGTGCCCCCTCGTATGCTAATTTGTTTTTGGGGGCCTGGGAGAGGGAGGTGTTTCAAGGTGATCTCATCCAGGAAATGTGTCATATCCATAACTGGATGAGATACATCGATGATGTTCTGTTTATATGGGAAGGTTCGTTGGAAAGCTTAGAATGTACCATGCGACATCTAAACAACAATACCAAGAACATCAAACTAACATTTAAATTTGGAAGGGAAATTGATTTTTTGGACATCAAAATTGGAGTCGGTCCCAGTGGTGTGATAAATACTGATATCTTCAGAAAATCAACATCTACTAACTCCTTTCTTTGTGCAGATTCCTCCCATCCCCTCTCCACAGTCCGTGGTATTCCGGTTGGGCAGTTTCTCCGGGCTCGGCGTATATGTTCAGATGATACTAATTTTGAAAAACAAGCCATGGATTTAACAAGAAGATTTACCGAAAGGGGATATAGCAAAAGGATGATTAAAAGAGGATACCTTAGAGCTGCAAAAACCTCGCGCAACCAACTATTATATAAAGACTCTTCCATGACTAAAGTACAAAATCTTCCTGAACAAGTACGTTTTATTTCAACTTATAACAATAAGTGGAATGAACTCAAAGAAATTGTGTTAAAACATTGGAAAGTATTGCAAGCGGATTCAACTTTACGACATTGCTTACCTGATCGTCCATCTTTTGTTGCGAAAAGATCTGCAAATTTGAAAGATACTTTGGTGCATAGCCACTACGAGCGTAAAAAGAATAAGAAGAATATAGGAAGGCCAGGTTTCTTTCCGTGTGGCTTTTGTAAAGGCTGTTTCAATCACACAAAGGCAACAAACTTTGGTAATTTTGATGGCTCTAAACAATATGACATTCGACAACACCTTAATTGTAGTTCCGAAGGGGTTATATACCATGCGCAATGCCCTTGTGGTAAAGTGTATATTGGTATGACAACTAGGGAACTGAAGGTAAGAACTAGGGAACATGTTAGGGATATTCTTAAGGCTAAAAAAGTGGATAATGGTGTGCCCCTCAAACCTATTGCCAGACATTTTAAAATCTATCATGAAAGTAATGCTAGAGGTCTGGTAGTAAAAGCTATTGATCAAGTTTCCTTGGGTACTAGAGGGGGTGATTTGGCCAAAATTCTTGCCCGGGTGGAGAGTAAGTGGATATATCGCCTGGGAACCCTTAGTCCAGGTGGCCTTAATGAAAACTTTGGTTTCTCTGCCTTTTTGTAAATAGTATCATATAAGTACATTAATAATCCATTTTGAGAGGTATTTTTAGGGTTGGGTGTTTTTAATGGGGTTATTAGTATATAGTTTAGTGTATTTTAATTATGGTTTCTAATTTTGTGTATTTTATTCATATAGTTGATATAGCATTTTGCCATGGCCGCTTCTTCTGCCGCTTTTGATGAAGAATGGGAGGACTCGTTACGTTGATCTTACGAAAAGGATCTATATCAAGAGTGAAGAACACTTGCTGTTTAATTTGGTTAACTTTATTATATGCACTTTAGAAAAGAAAAAATACTTTTTATATGTCTTGATATTGTGTTATGTTTGTATGTGGTCTTTTGGATATAGAGTAATTTTTAAAGGGTTATCCATTATAAGAGGTGTATCATGAATGGATGTTTATTATTCTATTTATTAGATTATGAACACATATTAATTGTTCTACTAATGAGATCCTGAGTAGTTAGTATATGTTTTTTATGTGTTTTATGTACTTTCTACATTTATACTGCACTTTATATTTATACTATTGTATGGGCATTTTTAGTATATTAAATTATCTACTATAGATTTTTTGTGGCTGTTTGCACTGATTCACTTCGGTTGGCTTTATAGTATAGTTTTCACGGCACTTGCTGTATGTCCATAAATATGTTTTCACTTCTGCGTATGCATTACTTACAATATGCATGCGTTGTGGTTTCATGTTGCATTCATGCGCACTAGTTCGCACTTTTTCACATATGGCTTTTTTGCACCCTTGTTCGGGTAATTAAACATGCACTTTCTGGTTATTATAGACAATTTCTATATACCAAGTGGTAATTGCACTTTAGCACTTTATTATTATTGCACTACTAGTACCGTATTCTTATTTTGGCACTCTGTATATTAAATTCTCATCTTCTTTTTTCACTGTTCCGGTTTTCATTCCGGATGATAGTGCGCATGCGTGGGTCTTCCTCCCTGTACACTTCAGACAGCGTCATTGGTGGTTCCTGCTTGCTTTAGCTTGCGGTCCACACGGCGGATGTCCGGAAGTGTTGGTTCATCCAGGGAGAGATGGATCTGCGCATGCGCCGATTGAGTCATCGGCGGAATGAGCGGTCCCATTTTTTCATTAGCGGCGGCATTTGATTGGCCTTCTTTATATATATATACGTCACCCGGTCTCCTTTGAGACACGCCCCCGGAAGAAGCAAAGGGCGAAACGCGCGTCGGGGCGCCGGAAAAAGCTGTATAGGAGGCACACGGTTATCCACGGTATCTGGGTAAAGATATTTTGCACTTATCTCTTATTGTATTACTTGGTATGATGTGGCATTCAGCTTTATTAGATCCATGATGATTGTCTTTATGCCTTCATGACATGCAGAGTTGCTAGAAATACGGGGGATTTATGGTGTTTCAATAGGGATGCTGATAGCGCCATATATGTAAATCCATATGGAATCCTGAACTCTTGAATTATCTCTCTGTTTGTCTGTATCTGTTGCATTATTCTTCCCAGTATTAATATATACATACGGCCTCCTACTGCTATTTTCCCATGGGGTACTATCCTGATGGAATGCAGTAGTTTTTAATCTATGTTTTGATGTATTGTTTTCATTGTTTGTTTCCTTAATAAAAACTTTTTTAGAATAATTTCTTATTTATGGTTGGCTTCTTGAAGGTGACAGTGATCCTACTGCCATCTTGTGGTTGGTTTCCGGTGTCATGAGTTGACAACGGAGTTAAGGTAATTCCAGGATGGCTGTTCAGGGTTTTGAGGTGACCGCGAAGTCCTCTTTTGTATATTCCGCTATCTAGTCAGAGGGCCTCGCTTTGCTGAATCTATATTCATACTGCGTTTGTGTTTTCCTCTTACCTAACCGTTATTATATGTGGGGGGCTACTATAACCTTTGGGGTTTCCCTGGAGGCAAGTCAGGTCTGTGTATTCCTCTACTAGGGGTAGTTAGTTCTCCGGCTGGCGCGAGGTGTCTAGAGACAACGTAGGCACACCCCCTGGCTACTTTTAGTTGCGTGTTAGGTTCAGTATCGCGGTTACCTAAGATACCATCCTTCCTAGAGCTTGTCCGTTTTTTGCCTAAGTCCCTGCCATTGGGAATCATGACAGCGTTCCCTCCATGGAATCTATTACCTATAGTAATAAGAAAAATAAGGGAGGAGGGGGCAAGAGTTCTATTGGTGGCCCCATTTTGGCCCAAAAGGCCATGGTTCTCCTGGCTCAGGGCGATGTCAACTACAGACCCTTGGATCCTGCCTCAGTCCAAGGACCTGTTGTCTCAGGGACCGTTTTTCCATCCTCGGGTAAAAGGCATGAATCTGACTGTATGGAATTTGAGAGGCACTTACTAACTCTAAGGGGTTTTTCCAGTGGGCTTATAGATACTCTTATGAAGAGTAGGAAGCCTTCTACTACCCAAATCTATGTTAGGGTTTGGAAAAAAATCCTTCAATTTCATACTGCACAACTTTCCGCTGAGGTACCTATATTTTCAATATTGGAGTTCTTACAAAAAGGGCTTGAATTGGGACTGTCTGTAAATACCCTAAGAGTCCAGGTCCCAGCTCTGGGAGCACTTTTCAGTTATGATGTGGCGGGAGATAGATGGGTTTCTCGTTTTATATCAGCATGTGAACGATCAAAACCTATTCATATACCACAGGTGCCTCAATGGGATCTATCTCTGGTCCTAGATGCCTTGACACAAAGCCCGTTTTAGCCTCTAGATGCGGCCTCATTAAAGAACATCTCGCTAAAAACGATATTGTTAGTAGCGTTAGTATCCGCTAGAAGAGTGAGTGACCTCCATGCCTTGTCAATTGACCCTCCTTATCTATCCGTGACATCTGATAGAATAATTTTGAAAACGGACCCTTGTTATCTCCCTAAGGTAGCCACTAGTTTTCATAGATCCCAGGAGATCTTGTTACCTACCTTCTATAAAGACCACTCGACTCCAGAAGAAGCCAGGCTTCATACCCTAGATGTTAAGAGAACTATTCTAGCCTATTTAGAGAAGACTAGGGACTGGAGGAAGAGTAGGGCTCTCTTTGTGTCTTTCCAGGGAAAAACCAAGGGTTCCAGAGTTACAAAGAACACGCTGTCACGCTGGATAAGAGATGCCATAGTCCTGGCGTATAAAGCTGGAGGAAGAGATCCTCCAATGCATGTGGGAGCACACTCCACAAGAGCCGTGTCGACCTCCTGGGCAGAAAGGGCGAATGTGCCGATAGACCTTATATGTAAGGCTGCAACTTGGTCTTCACCAAATACCTTCTATAGACACTATAGATTAGATCTATCTGCTGCTTCTGACCTAACCTTTGGGGTTTCGGTTCTTGATTCAGTTAACCCACCCAATATATAGTCTCTGAAAATCTCTCAGTGGGTGCTGTCGTGGCGAATAGAAAATATCGGATTACTCACCGGTAATGCTCTTTTATAGAGCCCACGACAGCACCCATTCAAATCCCTCCCTTTTCTTTTCTTTAGTTGCACGTGGTGCCTTGGTAGGGAGATGTAGATAATAAAGTAATATATATTTAAGGTTGTAAATATGTACATATGTCTGAACCTGTTAAACTAAAAAACCTGGCGGCGGTTCCTCCTTTTTCTCTGTAAAACAACTGAGGAGCGAGGGGGGGCCGCCCCTTTTATCTCTCTGTAGGTTTCCTGTTCCTAGGGGCGGATCCCCTCTCTCAGTGGGTGCTGTCGTGGGCTCTATAAAAGAGCATTACCGGTGAGTAATCCGATATTTTTTTTTTACTTTTACAATGGTAACCAGGGTAAATATCGGGTTACTAAGCGCGGCCCTGCACTTAGTAACCCGATGTTTACCCTGGTTACCCGGGTGCTGCAGGGGGACTTCGGCATCGTTGAAGACAGTTTCAACGATGCCGAAGTCGTTCCCCTGATCGTTGGTCCCTGGAGAGAGATGTCTGTGTGACAGCTCCCCAGCGACCACACAATGGCTTACCAAGGATCACAGCCAGGTCATATCGCTGGTCGTGATCATTGGTAAAGGCCCCGTCTCACTTAGCGACGCTAAAGTGACCCCGACAACGATACGACCTGTCAGGGATCGTTGCTGCGTCACTATGTGGTCGCTGGTGAGATGTCAAACAGTGAGATCTTCCAACGATCGCAGCTGCGATCTCACTGTTTGACATCTCACCAGCGACCTGTAGCGACCTGTACAACGATGTCACATGGGAGCTATTATGACGATTTAGTGTCTGAGTCGTCAACGAGGTCGTTGGTAAGGTGTCAAACACAGCGATGTGTGCTACCCAGCGGGACCTCAACGATCAAAAAAAGGTCCAGGCCATTCCGACACGACCAGCGATCTCACAGCAGGGGCCTGGTCGCTGCTACGTGTCACACATAGCGAGATCGCTACGGAGGTCGCTGTTGCGTCACAAAACTTGTGACTCAGCAGCGATCTCGCTAGCGATCTCGCTTAGTGAGACGGGGGCTTAAGTCGTTTAATGTAAAGGTACCTTAAGAATGGAGATGAGATCAAGTAGGATTACTTGATTATTTAAACAATTTGCAGTTTTTCCTTCTCTTCTTTAGAAGTCAACAAACTGGCTCCATAACACAATGCATAATTAGCATAGCAGCAAATATCAGTAGTGATTTAAGGATAAGCACACAATAAAAGTCAATATTCCAGGCTTACACAAACAAAAGTCTGTTTTATTGACCAACAAGAAATCAACACTTAAATTTAAAGCCAATATACAGATAAAATTCTATTATTCTTTGTTTGCTAAAAAATAGTTGTCTGGTTAATTAAGATACAATGCTGTATATCTTCACAATGCCAAAAGTAAAAAAGATTGTTTTTAGAAATATTAAAAAATATATAAAATCACCCCCCCCTTTCACCCCATTCAAAATAAAACAATAAAAAAAAAACATACACATATTTGGTATAGAAGCATTCAGAATCTCCCGATCTATCAATATAAAAAAATAATTAACCCGATCGCTAAATGGCGTAACGAGAAAAAAATGTCAAAATGCCAGAATTCCTTTATTTGGTCGCCGCAACATTGCATTAAAATGCAATAAAGGGTGACCAAAAGATCGTATCTGCACCAACATGGTATCCATTAAAAACATGAGCTTGGCATGCAAAAAATAAACCCTCACCCAACCTGAGATTATGAAAAATGGACAGAGAGTGATGGGTATCGGAAAATGGTGCAATTCTTTTATACTTTACAGAAATTCAGCAAACAGAGAATAGTCAATTGCTGCGTACACGTCGCGTTAATAATACACAGGAAGGTTTTAAACGACAATCTGAAGAGCTTCTGTCTAGGCTCCGCGATAGAGGCTATCCTGATGAGGTATTAGAATCTGCTGTTAGTCGAGTTGAAACTAAAACATGGAGTGTTAGAAAAAACAGACACGATTCTTTTGACCAACGATTTGCTTTTTGTTTTCAATATGGTCCGTTAGATCGAGAAATTAGATCCACCATTCGAAAACACTGGCATATTTTGGAAAGGGACAAAGAATTGGCGAGCAAAACTGGAGATGGTCCATTAATATCTAACAGACGAGGGACCCGAATTAGAGATAAGATCATACATAATCGGGTGACAGAAGATAAAACTACATGGTTGGAAAGGGGGATCCCTAAAGGGAATTATCGATGTGGCCAGTGTCACTTTTGTCGTTTCCACACTATTGGACAAACATTAAATATCGGCCCCATTACACATACAATTCGACAATTTATCTCTTGCAGACAGAATACGTCGTTTACGCCGTGTTCTGCCCATGCAGGAGATTTTATATTGGAAAAACCATCCGCAAACTGTTTGTCAGATTTAGAGAACACTTTAAATCCATTTCTTCGGGTAAAGGCGCTCTGAGATTGATTGAGCACATTAGAGAAGCCCACGAAGGAAATCCAGAGGTGTTGACATTTGCGGGGATTGAGAGAATTTCTCTCCCCGCACAGGGGGGCGATCTACATAAAATATTATTGCGACAGGAGACCAAATGGATTTTACGAACACGTGCCACTGGTTTAGCTGGCATGAATGACAGAGTAGACATGTCTATATTTTTATAGTCCTAAATTACAATTTGATTATAATATTGTAGATTATTGCTGTACCTGGTTGATGAAATTTATCTATCCATATTTGTATATTTAATCCTGCTTGTCTATGACTTTTGTCATTCCACAGATCCTGGGACATTTCAGCTTGATTGCATCCATACATATCCAACAGTTTTGATGCAGTAGTTTTATTGTTGTTCTGTTCCCTATGCCCGCTACCATTATTGTATGTATTTCTCGTATTTTTTGTAATTTTTGTACTTTTTGAGTTGTCTGATTCCAGCAATATTTATATCTCTTTCTTCTCGGAGACATATGATATATATCCCAGACTTTGGTGCTGTGAATATTTGTTTTTAAATGTTTTTAACAAGCACCGTGCACCTTGTATACTCTGATTGGAATTCGACGCAGGAGGAGTGAGGTAATTACTCACCTTCTTATTGTGGCGTCATTTCCTCTCAGACAGACCCGTGGAAGCGCTTTTCACAGCGCGAAACGGCCGTCGTCTCGTCTGATATGGACTGCACTCCCTCACACCCCCGTGCCGTGAAGACTTGTCGTTTATACGTGATTCTGAAATAAAGGAATTTTGACTGCCAACTTGGTGAGTGCTGTAGCGTTTTTTTCTACCATTTTTGCTCTTTTATACTTTATCTACTAAAGATGAGTTATTTTTACTGATACAGAGGGTATAGAAAGTATTCAGGCCCCTTTACGTTTTTCACTCTTTGTTTCATTGCAGCCATTTGGTAAATTCGAAAAAGTTCTTTTTTTTCTCATTAATGTACACTCCACACACCATCTTGACTGAAAAAAACAGAAATGTAGAAATTTTTGCAAATTTATTAAAATAGAAAAACTGAAATATCACGTGGTCATAAGTATTCAGAACCTTTGCTCAGTATTGAATAGAAGGTGAATGATGATAGACAGCCATTTTCAGGTTACTCAAGAGATGCTCAATTGGGTTTACATCAGGGCTCTGGCTGGGCCTGTCAAGAATGGTTAAAGAGTTGTTTTGAAGCCACTCCTTTGTCATTTTAGCTGTGTGCTTAGGGTCATTGTGTTGTTGGAAGGTGAACCTTTGGCCAAGTCTGAGATCCAGAACACTCTGGATGAGGTTTTCATCCAGAATATCTCTGTACTTGGCCTTATTCATGTTTTCTTCAATTGCAATGAGTCGTCTTATCCCTACAGCAGAAAAACACCCCCACAGCATGATGCTGCCACCACCATGTTTCACTGTTGGGATTGTATTGAGCACGTCATGTGCAGTGCCTGGTTTTCACCACACATACCGCTTAGAATTATCACCAAAAAGTTATATCTTCATCTTATCAGACCAGAGAATTTTATTTCTCATAGTCTGGGAGTCTTTCATGTGTTTTTTAGCAAACTCAATGCGGGCTTTCATATGTCTTGCACTGAGGAGAGGCTTCTGTTGGGCCACTCTCCCATAAAGGCCCCACTGGTGGAGGGCTGCAGTGATAATTGACTTTGTGGAACTTTCTCCCATCTCCCTAATGCATCTGTGGAGCTCAGCCACAATGATCTTGGGGTTCTTCTTTACCTCTCTCACCAAGGCTCTTCTCCCACGTTTGTTCAGTTTGGCTGAACGGCCAAGTCTAGGAAGACTTCTGGTGGTCCCAAACTTCTTCCATTTAAGGATTATGGAGGTCACTGTGCTCTTAGGAACCTTGAGTACTGCAGAAATTATTTTGTAACCTTGGCCAGATCTGTGCCTTGCCACAATTCTGTCTTTGAGCTCCTTGGCCAGTTCCTTTGACCTTTTCTCATTTGGTCTGACATGTACTGTGAGCTGTGAGGTCTTATATATACAGGTATGTGCCTTTCCAAATCAAGTTCTATCAGTTTAATTAAACACAGCTGAACTCTAATGAAGGAGTATAACCATCTCAAGGAGGATCACAAGGAAATGGACAGCATGTGACTTACATATGAGTGCCTGAGCGAAGGGTCTGAATATCGTATTTTTTGGATTATAAGACGCACTTTTTTCCCCAAAAATTTGGGGAGAAAATGGGAGTGCGTCTTATAATGTGCATCTACCTTACCATTACCATTGCTGCAGGCCACAGGCTGGGATGAAGGGGTGTCCAGCGGTGCTGCTGGTGTCTGGCGCTGCTGTCCATTGCTCTGCGGATGTCTCCAGTGCCTAGTGGCACTGCGGAGGTGTCCGGGGCTGCTGTCCGATGCTCTGCTGGTGTCTCCGGTGCTGCGGGTTCGTGGCCGGTGCTGCCCGATGCTGCTGCGTCTGTCTCCGATGCTGCGCAGAAGCAGATCTCAGCACCGAACTCTTGGGAAGTGAGATTTCAGCGCTGAAATTTCATCTGCTGAAATCTCAGTGTTGAGATCTCCATCTGCGTATATGCCACCCACTGGGCAGCCATTTTCCCGGAGTCCACCTCACAGGAAAAAATGGGACTGCCGGGGCTCTGGCCTTTCACAAAATGTCAGCAGAGCTCAGGTAGCACCCAAGACCACCACAGCAGCACCAGACAGTGTCGGTGGGGCACCCGCAGCACCAGAGACACCAGCAGAGCACCGAGCAGCAGCGCCGACACCCACAGCACTGCTGGGCACCGGAGACACCTGCAGAGCACCTGGCAGCAGCGCTGGACACCCACAGCACTGCAAGACACCCCTTCATCGCAGCCTCTGGCCTGCAGCATCACCCCACTCCTGCCTCCTCCAGCAGCGACCCTGGGTCCCCGCTTCACAGCAGCCACCACCCCCAGTAAGCAATAAGACTCATGGATTATAAGAAGCACCATCATTTTATAAAAAAAAATCCTATTCTTCTCAAAATTTGGGATGCTTCTTATAATTTGGAGCGTCTTATGAAGCAAAAAGGATGGTACTTATGACCATGTGATAATTCAGTTTTTCTTATTTAATAAATTTGTAAAAATTTCTGTTATTTTTCAGTCAAGATGGTGTGCAGAGTGAACATTAATGAGAAAAAAAAATGAACTTTTTTGTCAGCCACCAATTGTGCAAGTTCTGCTACTTAAAAAGATGAGAGAGGCCTGTAATTGACATCATAGGTAGACCATAATTACGAGAGACAAAATGAGAAAACAAATCCAGAAAATCACCTTGTCTGATTTGGCAAGATTTGTTTTTGCAAATTATGGTGGAAAATAAGAATTTGGTCACCTAAAAACATGCAAGATTTCTGGCTCTCACAGATCTGTAATTTCTTTAAGAGGCTCCTCTGTCCTCCATTCATTACCTGTAGTAATGGCATCTGTTTGAACTTATCAGTATAAAAGACACTTGTCCACAACCTCAAACAGTCACACTCCAAACTCCACTATGGTGAAGAACAAAGAGCTGTCAAAGGACACCATAAACAAAATTGTAGCCCTACACTAGGCTGGGAAGACTGAATCTGCAATAGGCAAGCAGCTTGGTTTGATTAAATCAACTGTGGGAGCAATAATAAGAAAATGGAAGACATAAAAGGCCACTGATGATCTCCCTTGATCTGGGGCTCCACGCAAACTCTCAGCCCGTGGGGTCAAAATGATCACAAGAAAAGTGAGCAAAAATCCCAGAACCACATGGGGGGACATAGTGAAAGACCTGCATAGAGTTGTGACCACCGTAACAAAGAATGCTGAGTTGCATCAAAAGAACACCATCCCTACTGTGAAGCATGGATGTGGCGACTTCATGCTTTGGGGCTGCTTCTCTGCAAAGGGACCAGGACGACTGATCCATGTACATGATAGAATGAATGGGGACATGTATCGTGAGATTTTGAGTGCAAACCTCCTTCCATCAGCAAGGGCATTGAAGATGAAACATGGCTGGGTCTTTCAGCATGATAATGATCCCAAGCACACCACCAGGACAACGAAGGAGTGGCTTCGTAAGAAGCATATGAAGGTCCTGGAGTGGCCTAGCCAGTCTCCAGATCTCAACCCCATAGAAAACCTTTGGAGGGAGTTGAAATTCAGTGTTGCCCAGCAACAGGCCCAAAGCATCACTGCTCTAGAGGAGGATCATGGAGGAATGGGCCAACATACCACCAACAGTGTGTGCCAACCTTGTGAAGATTTACAGATAAAGTTTGACCTCTGTCACTGCCACCAAAGGATATATAACAAAATATTGAGATGAACTTTTGTTAATGACCAAATACTTATTTTCCACCATAATTTGCAAAAAAATCTTGTCAAATCAGATAAGGTGATTTTCTGGATTTGTTTTCTCTTTTTGTCTCTCATAGTTGTGGTCTACCTATGATGTGAAATACAGGTCTCTCATCTTTTTAAGTGGGAGAACCTGCACAATTGGTGGCTGACTAAAAACTTTTTTCCCCACTGAATATATAATTATCCCTTGATTAGAAGATTCACTGAGAAAAGCATGAAACTAAACTTTATTATTTCCAAATGTAAAAATATACCCATAATTCACTCCCTGAAAGTTATTTAGAAGGTGACTAATAGAAAAAACATATACCCCACGTCTCTGTATATAGGTTGAGGTGACATATACACACTCGCTCTCCAAGTCTCTCATTTCTACTGGTTTCGTCTGCCTCGCCAAAGATGACTCATCAAGAGATTAATATTGACCTATATTCAAGCGAGACTAAATGAAAAAAATAAAATAAAATCATGTATCATGTTATCCAAAACAGTCAGAAAACTAGCCATATATTGGCAGATCCCAGACTTCAAACTATATGCTTCGGAAGTTTATAAGCCACTCCAGTGTCAGGAATAGATAGTATGTGAAAATGCAGTATATACCGCTCAGGGTACACTTAACTTCCAGAGATAATTTCCATATTCATACTAAATAATTGCATAGATCTCCCAGACATTATGGTTGTACATTTCCCTAGTCTTTATAAAGATATTGCACTCATTCCCTGACAAACCACAGCATGGCCATTAGTTAGAAGCTGCAGATGATATTTGGAGCAGGTAAGTTTCTGACACTGGGAGTGGCTTATATACTTACGAAGCATATAGATTGACGTCTGGGATCTGCCTATATATGGCTAGTTTTCTGACAGTTTCGGATAATGTGATACATGATTTTAGTTTTTTTTGTCTAGTCTCGCTTGAATATAGGTCAATATTACATAAAGTCTCCTGATGAGATGTCTTTGGTGAGGTCGATGAAACCCGTAGAAATGAGAGGCTTGGAGAGTGAGTATATAAACATCACCGCACCCTATATACTGAGATGTTGAGTATATGTTTTTTCTATTAGTCACTTTCTGACTAACCTTCAGGGGGTGAATTATGCATATAGTTTTACAACTGGAATTAATAACGTTTAGTTTTATCCTTTTGTCAGCAAACATGAGGAATGACAAGGGACAACCCATTTAAGAAGACCAAGAAATGTATATTGAACAGCGCTCAATCCAGGTGTAAAAAATCTTCAAAATGAACTTTATTTAAGCCATGGTTCAACGCGACGTTTCGACCACAACATGGTCTTTATCAAGACCATGTTGTGGTCGAAACGTCGTGTTGAACCATGGCTTAAATAAAGTTCATTTTGAAGATTTTTTACACCTGGATTGAGCGCTGTTCAATATACATTTCTTGGTCTGCTGAAATCCAGGACGGTTCTCTGGATGTGGAACGAGCGCTCTACCAAACAGTGAGTGTTGTCAGCCTGTTTTGTTTTTTATAACCCATTTAAGAAGATCCGATTTTGGATAAAACTATTCCAACATTATGAACATAAAAAAGACTTCTCCCCTATGTGACATCTCTGATGTTTATTAACAGTTGATTTCCAAGTAAAATATTTCCCACATTAAGAAAATCAAAAAGGCTTCTCTGATGTCTAACAAGAAGCGCTTTCCGATTAAAACATTTCCCCGAATTCTGAACAGGAAAAAGGCTTCTCTCCTGTGTGAATTCTCTGGTGCTTAACACAATCTGATTTTTTGTTAAAACATTTCCCACATTCTGAACAGCAAAAAGGCTTCTCTCCTGTGTGAATTCTCTGGTGCTTAACACAATCTGATTTATTGTTAAAACATTTCCCACATTCTGAACAGGAAAAAGGCTTCTCCCCTGTGTGAGTTCTCTGATGGACAACCAAATGTGATTTCTGTGCAAAACATTTTCCACATTCTGAACAGGAAAAAGGCTTCTCTCCTGTGTGAGTTCTTTGGTGGATAACAAAATGTGGTTTATGTGCAAAACATTTCCCACATTCTGAACATGAAAAAGGCTTCTCTCCTGTGTGGGTTCTCTGGTGCATAACAAGATCTGGTTTATTGTTAAAACATTTCCCACATTCTGAACAGGAAAAAGGCTTCTCCCCTGTGTGAGTTCTGTGGTGGGTAACAAACTGTGATTTACGTGCAAAACATTTCCCACATTCTGAACATGAAAAAGGCTTCTCTCCTGTGTGGATTCTCTGGTGCTTAACACACTCTGATTTATTTTTAAAACATTTCCCACATTCTGAACAGCAAAAAGGCTTCTCTCCTGTGTGAATTCTCTGGTGATTAACAAAACCTGAGTTAGTGTTAAAACGTTTCCCACATTCTGAACAGCAAAAAGGCTCCTCCCCTGTGTGAGATCTCTGGTGGATATCAAGAGCCGATTTCTGATTAAAACATTTCCCACATTCTGAACAGGAAAAAGGCTTATCCCCTTTGTGAGTTCTCTGGTGGGTAACAAAACTTGATTTAGTTGCATAATATTTCCCACATTCCGAACAGGAAAAAGGCTTCTCCCCTGTGTGAGTTCTCTGGTGGGTAACAAATTTTGATTTCTGTGCAAAATATTTCCCACATTCTGAACAGGAAAAAGGCTTCTCCCCTGTGTGAGTTCTCTGGTGGGTAACAAAATGTGATTTCTGTGAAAAATATTTCCCACATTCCGAACAGGAAAAAGGCTTCTCCCCTGTGTGAGTTCTCTGGTGTATATCAAGTGCTGATTTATGTTTAAAACATTTCTCACATTCTGAACATGAAAAAGGTTTAGCTCCTGTGTGAATTCTCTGGTGAGTAACAAAATGTGATTTACATGTAAAATATTTCCCACATTCCGAACAGGAAAAAGGCTTCTCCCCTGTGTGAGTTCTCTGGTGGGTAACAAAATTTGATTTCTGTGCAAAATATTTCCCACATTCCGAACAGGAAAAAGGCTTCTCCCCTGTGTGAGTTCTCTGGTGGGTAACAAAATTTGATTTCTGTGAAAAATATTTCCCACATTCCGAACAGGAAAAAGGTTTCTCCCCTGTGTGAGTTCTCTGGTGTATATCAAGTGCTGATTTATGTTTAAAACATTTCTCACATTCTGAACATGAAAAAGGTTTAGCTCCTGTGTGAATTCTCTGGTGAGTAACAAAATGTGATTTCCATGTAAAATATTTCCCACATTCTGAACATGAAAATGGCTGTTTTGCTTTAGGAGAAGTTTGCTTTTTATTGCCTCTTTTTGGACTTTGATTTTCCTTAGTAGTCGGTAATAAATCAGAAGGGACCTGCTTCATAGGATCGGATGACAGATCTTTGCTGTAAATGGAGGATGGTATATCTGGAGTAATAGCAATCATTTCAGTTGTATCTTGTAGGATCTCAAGATCATCGGATTTAAAAATTGAAGATGTCAGCTGTCCCTCTAATCTGGTACAGTCATCTGCTAAGATAAAAACTATTTTTTAATAAAATATCCTTGAGTTTTATATTTTTGAACATTTCTACTTAAACTATCCATAAAAATGGCAAGCTATGTAAAAAAACTTTAATTATTTATTAAGACAATGACAGTCTAGCAGTGTGCTCAAACAACATTTAGGATCCCTGTATTTAGCAATACTATAGCGAGAATTTATGGTGTGTGTCTCCTGAAGCACAATTTTGGCACTATATGTTGGGTAATAAAATGGCAAATGTGTAATTTTTCACTCTCCAACATCACTACCACGACAATGACAGTTCACAGTCTAATAGAAAACCTTGTTGGATGAACCAGTAATGCATGGTGTTCAACTGTTTGTTCATTATGCCTCCCAAATATCGAATAAAATGAAACTAATGTTATGTAAGCGAAAAAAATACCAATTCTCCTCTCACAAAAGACAAGTCCCCACTCAGGTCTATTATCTGTCAATGGAAAAGCAGAGGTTCCCACACTATTAGTGGCTCAAAGGCTATTGAAAAGCAACAAGGTTTCCATAAACCAATTCAGCAAAATCAGCTCTCACTTCTGAGTCTTCCAGTGTGCTCAAACAACATTTAGTATCACTGTATTTAGCAATACTATAGTAAGTAGAACCCACTTAATTTATAGTGTGTGTCTCCTGAAGCACAATTTGGGCACTATCTGTTGGGTAATAAAATGGCAAGTGTGTAATTTTTCACTCTCCAACATCCACCGTGTGTTAATTTACAAAAAGTGGCTGTGGAGTCAAAATATTCACTCCTCCTAAGGATTATAACCCTCAGTGAATTAATTTATAAAATGGAATCACTTTGTGGGGATTTAGACTGTTCTGGTTTTCTGTAATTTAGTTATATTAGGGCTTCTGCATTTGATGTGTCCAATCTCATCTGGGATCTGTTCCTGCTGTTCAGCTGGAGAAATCTACTCCCTACTACAGCCAATTGGAAAGTACCACACCCTACTAAAGCTCAAAGCATATTGTCGGAATCTGCCTGATACAGCGTTGTTCTCCTCGGGTTCAGTCCTCTGTGCTCAGCTAGCGGCTTGTGTATTTGTTTCCTGTTCAGACCATGACCCATTTACTGACTACTCCCATCTTCTGATTCTGTATTCTGTCCTTCTGGTTCTGACCCAGCTACCTGACTATTCTTCTCGCCATCTAACACCACAGCATAGCAGGTAACACCATGGTCCAAGCCTAGGGGTCCCTTTGTAAGTCCAGATTCCATGTAAGGGTGCTAAAGGGTCATGAGCAAGGCAATCCTTGGGATATGGAAAGCAGAGAAGATAGTGCCAAGCTTGTTCATGGTGGACATCTTTTGAGCTGCCAAGTGACCACGAATAGTGCTTCCAATACATTGTGTCTTTAAACTATTCCAGCAAGATCTGTATTCAAATAGCTAAATGGCGTTCCTTCCCTTCTGAACACTGCCATGTGGCCAGACAGTAGTGTACAACTGTATATAGGGTATTGTGCAAAGCTGGAAAATAATTTGAAAGATCCATTTGTTTTCTATTCTTTGTGAAGAATTCCAAACTTACCACCACATAAAGTGACACAGATATGTAAAATGGGGCCTGATTAGGAACTACTGAAATGATCAAGCTCAACAGTCTTCATCAGTAATAAATGAGTAACTAGTGGTGAAACCTTTTCATTTAGTAACATCAGGTGGTGGCTGTTCCCCAGATAGGCAGCTGGAAACTTCATTATTTCTTTTGTGTCAAGCGCCAGTGGATTATCTCTTAATAGTGGTGAAACCTCTCTGGTGTAATTAGCATATGGAACTCGGAGACTTCACAATCTAAACTATCGCAAGCTCCAATATTTTCGGTCAGATGAGTTTCAAGAAGAAATATTAGGCATTTAAAGAGAACTGTGTATAAGGCCGGTTGCACACGTCCTGATATTTCCGGTATCGGAAAAACCGGTACCAGAGATGTCCATGTGTGTAATACTTGTGGCACACGTGTGGAAACCGTGTGCCACTTGTGTGCAGCATCAGTACCACATGGACGGCTGGCAGGGAAGAAGCGCTACAGTAAGCACTGTTCTCCGGCGGCGGGTGCTGAAGATGCTCTCATCAGTCTCCCCCTGCTGGGAGGAGAATTATGAGAGTTATATTAAAGTCAGAATGATGACAGCAGGTGGGGGCTTTGGGACTATTACTCCCATCAAACTATAACTGCTGCTAAGAACAGTGACAGCAGGAGCGGATGATGGGGGTATTTGTTACCCGCCGCCTGCGCTATAACTAAATAAATTGGTGAAAAACCCGGCGTGGGTTCCCCTGTATTTTCTTTAACCCCTTCACCCCCAAGGGTGGTTTGCACGTTAATGACCGGGCCAATTTTTACAATTCTGACCACTGTCCCTTTATGAGGTTATAACTCTGGAACGCTTCAACGGATCCCAGTGATTCTGACAATGTTTTCTTGTGACATATTGTACTTCATGATAGTGGTAAAAATTCTGTGATAGTACCTGCGTTTATTTGTGAAAAAAAACGGAAATTTGGCGAAAATTTTGACAATTTCGCAATTTTCCAACTTTGAATTTTTATGCAATTAAATCACAGAGATATGTCACACAAAATACTTAATAAGTAACATTTCCCACATGTCTACTTTACATCAGCACAATTTTGGAACCAAAATTTTTTTTTGTTAGGGAGTTATAAGGGTTAAAAGTTGACCAGCAATTTCTCATTTTTACAACACCATTTTTTCTTAGGGACCACATCTCATTTGAAGTCATTTTGAGGGGTCTATATGATAGAAAATACCCAAGTGTGACACCATTCTAAAAACTGCACCCCTCAAGGTGCTCAAAACCATATTCAAGAAGTTTATTAACCCTTCTGGTGCTTCACAGGAATTTTTGGAATGTTTAAATAAAAATGAACATTTAACTTTTTTTCACAAAAAATTTACTTCAGCTCCAATTTGTTTTATTTTACCAAGGGTAACAGGAGAAAATGGACCCCAAAAGTTGTTGTACAATTTGTCCTGAGTACGCCAATACCCCATATGTGGGGGTAAACCACTGTTTGGGCGCATGACAGAGCTCGGAAGCGAAGGAGCACCATTTGACTTTTCAAATGTGCCTAAACATTGAAACCCCCCACAAGTGACACCATTTTGGAAAGTAGACCCCCTAAGGAACTTATCTAGAGGTGTGGTGAGCACTTTGACCCACCAAGTGCTTCACAGAAGTTTATAATGCAGAACCGTAAAAATAAAAAATCATATTTTTTCACAAAAATTATCTTTTCACCCCCAATTTTTTATTTTCCCAAGGGTAAGAGAAGAAATTGGACCCCAAAAGTTGTTGTACAATTTGTCCTGAGTACGCTGATACCCCATATGTGGGGGTAAACCACTGTTTGGGCGCATGGCAGAGCTCGGAAGGGAAGTAGCACCGTTTGACTTTTCAATGCAAAATTGACAGGAATTGAGATGGGACGCCATGTTGCGTTTGGAGAGCCACTGATGTGCCTAAACATTGAAACCCCCCACAAGTGACACCATTTTGGAAAGTAGACCCCCTAAGGAACTTATCTAGATGTGTTTTGAGCGCTTTGACCCACCAAGGGCTTCACAGGAATTTATAATGCAGAGCCGTAAAAATAAAACAAACATTTTTTCCCACAAAAATTATTTTTTTAGCCCCCAGTTTTGTATTTTCCCGAGGGTAGCAGGAGAAATTGGACCCCAAAATTTGTTGTCCAAGTTGTCCTGAGTGCGATGATACACCATATGTGGGGAGAACCACTGTTTGGGTGCATGGGAGGGCTCGGAAAGGAAGGAGAGTCATTTGGAATGCAGACTTAGATGGAATGGTCTGCAGGTGTCACATTGCGTTTGCAGAGCCCCTAATGTACCTAAACAGTAGAAACCCCCCACAAGTGACACCATTTTGGAAAGTAGACCCCCTAAGGAACTTATCTAGATGTGTGGTGAGCGCTTTGACCCACCAAGGGCTTCACAGAAGTTTATAATGCAGAGCCGTAAAAATAAAACAAAAATTTTTTCCCACAAAAATTATTTTTTAGCCCCCAGTTTTGTATTTTCCCGAGGGTAACAGGAGAAATTGGACCCCAAAAGTTGTTGTCCAATTTGTCCTGAGTGCGCTGATACCCCATATGTGGGGGGGAAACACCGTTTGGACGCATGGAAGGGCTCGGAAGGGAAGGAGCGCCATTTGGAATGCAGACTTAGATGGAATGGTCTGCAGGCGTCACATTGCGTTTGCAGAGCCCCTAATGTACCTAAACAGTAGAAGCCCCACACAAGTGACCCCATTTTGGAAACTAGACCCCCCAAGGAACTTATCTAGATGTGTTGTAAGAACTTTGAACCCCCAAGTGTTTCACTACAGTTTATAACGCAGAGCTGTGAAAATAAAAAATCTTTGTTTTTCCACAAAAATTATTTTTTAGCCCCCAGTTTTGTATTTTCCCAGGGATAACAGGAGAAATTGGACCCCAAAGGTTGTTGTGCTATTTGTCCTGAGTACGCTGCTACCCCATATGTTGGGGTAAACCCCTGTTTGTGCACACGGGAGAGCTCAGAAGGGAAGGAGCACTGTTTTACTTTCTCAACGCAGAATTGGCTGGAATTGAGATCGTACGCCATGTCGCGTTTGGAGAGCCCCTGATGTGCCGAAACAGTGGAAATCCCCAATTATAACTGAAACCCTAATCCAAACACACCCCTAACCCTAATCCCAACAGTAACCCTAACCACACCTCTAACCCTGACACACCCCTAACCCTAATCCCAACCCTATTCCCAACCGTAAATGTAATCTAAACCCTAACCGTAACTTTAGCCCCAACCCTAACCCTAACTTTAGCCCCAACCCTAACTGTAGCCTTAACCCTAGCCCCAACCCTAACCCTAACCCTAGCCCTAATGGGAAAATGGAAATAAATAAAAAAAAATTATTTTTCCCTAACTAAGGGGGTGATGAAGGGGGGTTTGATTTACTTTTATAGCGAGTTTTTTAGCGGATTTTTTTGATTGGCAGCCGTCACACACTGAAAGACGCTTTTTATTGCAAAAAATATTTTTTGCGTTACCACATTTTGAGAGCTATAAATTTTCCATATTTTGGTCCACAGAGTCATGTGAGGTCTTGTTTTTTGCGGGACGAGTTGACGTTTTTATTGGTAACATTTTTGGGCACGTCACATTTTTTGATCGCTTTTTATTCCGATTTTTGTGAGGCAGAATGACCAAAAACCAGCTATTCATGAATTTCTTTTGGGGGAGGCGTTTATACCGTTCCGCGTTTGGTAAAATTGATAAAGCAGTTTTATTCTTCGGGTCAGTACGATTACAGCAATACCTCATTTATATAATTTTTTTATGTTTTGGCGCTTTTATACGATAAAAACTATTTTATGGAAAAAATAATTATTTTTGCATCGCTTTATTCTCAGGACTATAACTTTTTTATTTTTTTGCTGATCATGCTGTATGGTGGCTCGTTATTTGCGGGACAAGATGACGCTTTCAGCGGTACCATGGTTATTTATATCTGTCTTTTTGATCGCGTGTTATTCCACTTTTTGTTCGGCGGTATGATAATAAAGCATTGTTTTTTGCCTCGTTTTTTTTTTTTTTTTTCTTACGGTGTTTACTGAAGGGGTTAACTAGTGGGCCAGTTTTATAGGTCGGGTCGTTACGGACGCGGCGATACTAAATATGTGTACTTTTATTGTTTTTCTTTTATTATTTAGATAAAGAAATGTATTTATGGGAATAATATTTTTTTTTTTTCATTATTTTGGAATTTTTTTTTTTTTTAATTTTTTTTTTACACATTTGAAAATTTTTTTTTTTAACTTTTTTACTTTGCCCCAGGGGGGGACATCACAGATCGGTGATCTGCCAGTTTGCATAGCACTCTGACAGATCACCGATCTGCGAGAAGTGCAGGCTGCTTCACAGTGCCTGCTCTGAGCAGGCTTCTGTGAAGCCACCTCCCTCCCTGCAGGACCCGGATCCGCGGCCATCTTGGATCCGGGTCTGGAGCAGGCAGGGAGGGAGGTAAGACCCTCGCAGCAACGCGATCACATCGCGTTGCTGCGGGGGGCTCAGGGAAGCCCGCAGGGAGCCCCCTCCCTGCGCGATGCTTCCCTGCACCGCCGGCACATCGCGATCATGTTTGATCGCGGTGTGCCGGGGGTTAATGTGCCGGGAGCGGTCCGTGACCGCTCCTGGCACATAGTTCCGGATGTCAGCTGCGATAAGCAGCTGACAGCCGGCCGCGATCGGCCGCGCTCCCCCCGTGAGCGCCGCCGATCGCGCTGGACGTACTATCCCGTCCGTGGTCATGGGGGCCCACCCCACCTCGACGGGATAGTACGTCCGATGTCAGAAAGGGGTTAACCAGTCTGGCAAAACTCACAACTAGAGGCTGCAACCCTCAGTTTTCAGCTTCAGCACAGGCTGGTTGTCAAGAATAGAGGGGTCCACACACTGTTTTTTTTAATTATTTAAATAATTTAAAACAATTATATGGGGGTCCCCCCATTTTTGACAACCAGCCTTGCTAAAAAGCTGACAGCTGGTTGCTGGTATTCTCAGGCTGGTAAGGGGCCATGGATATTGACAACCCAGCCTAAAAATAGCAGACCGCAGCTGCCCAGAAATGGCTTATCTATTAGATGCACCAATTCTGGTGCTTTGCCTGGTTCTATCCACTTGCCCTGTAGCGGTGGAAAGTGGAGTTCATATTTGTGGGGTTGATATCACCCTTGTATTTCCAGGTGACATCATGCCCACGGCTTAGTAATGGAAAGGTGTCTATAAGACACCTCTCCATTACTAATCCTATAGCTATTTGGTAAATAAAGACACAGCCAGAATAAAGTCTTTCATTAGAATTAAAACAAAACACAGTTTTCGTTTTTATTTAAAAATAAGAAACACAGAATTCTCATGGTGATCTGCTGTGAAGTCACTTAGCTTGAACTGTGGCGACCTCATCACTGAATTTTTCCCATGGTTCTGAGGTCACTGCAATTCAGCCTGACTGGGAGCCTCGATTATGTCACTGCTGGTTAATGATGCTGCATTTGCAGCAGCTCATTCACCAGTGGTTCTCAGCCTGGACGGTCACAATTTTCACAATCCAGGTTGCCAATTAATTATCCCCCAGTCATGGATTACGGCATGGGACAGAATGACAGACAGGTATGGTATATTGTTGTTTTTTATTTTATTTATTACAGGAGAACGAGGGCTTCGGTGGAAATAGGCGTTAGGTGAGTATAACTGTGTTTGTTATTCTTAAATAAAAATGGAAAACCGTGTTTTGTTTTATTTAGAATAAAAGACTTTATCCTGGCTGTGTCTTTATTTACCATGTAACTATGGTGTTAGTAATGGATAGACACCTATCCATTACTAAGCCATGGGCTTGATGTCACCTGACAATACAAAGGTTACATCAACCCCAAAAATATAAACCCCACTTGCCACCACTACAGGCAAGTGGAAAGAGCCAGGCAAAGTGCCAGAATTGGCGCATCTAATAGATATGCCTTTTCTGGGTAGCTGCGGGCTGGTAAATGTTTAATCTGTATTTGTAGTTTTCAGTTAATGAGATTCTCGTGCTTCAGGGTGGTAATGTTGCTGTGGCTGTGGGTTGGGCTGTGGCCAGGGCTTTATGTGGTGCTCTGCGTATATATTCATCTGTATTGGCTTATGACAGGTCACTGATCCTTCAGTGACCTGCCACCTATTTTACATAAAAAATTACATCCAGCAAAATGTCACCGACGATGGCGGCGCCTGCGCAGTAGCATCTCTAAGTAAGAGATAGATACTACTGCACAGGTGCCGCCAGTGTCATTTGTAAAAATTTTTTCCTCACAATAGCCACCATATTATATACATTATCAACAATAATATCAACACTATTATATGCATTATGTAAAAGGGAGTTACAGACTCACATTAGTCAGGAAGGCCGATCCCACCACAATCAAACTATCATACAGAATGAACAGGTAAAAAAAAAGACAGAATAAAAAAAATGTTACAAATTCCCAACAACAACGTATGTAAGAGGGGAGAAAGAACACTAAACCGGAGTTGCACTCATTTATGGTGGATCATTGGAGCTACTATGAGTCCTGACCAAAAGCATAGAGAATGTATTAGCGCCCCCATTTCAGGAGAGGTTGTGTAGAAATCTGAATTCCTTAGGATGGAAAACATAATGGAATTCATGACGTTTAAATAAATCTATGAAACCAGGGCTCGAGCCATGCCAACACATCTCCTGCAGGCGTGAATAAATGTATATTACGGCCATCAGCCATACACAGCTTAGATATATACCATGTGTGATGCAGTGACTCATGCTGCAGCTAGGGGGCGCTGTGTGGGCTCCTCAGGATACACATGGAGGCGTAACTGGGTTTGTGAAACAGTGTTCGGCATGATTGTAAATGGCAGTTATGTGTCGCAGAGGGAGTCTGCGCTGTTAGCCAGTATTGTTGTTCTGGGACTTGTAGTTCCATAAGAGTTGTGTTTGTGTAGCTTTAAAGGGAGTCTTACAGGGTTAGTCAGAGAGCTGGGTGGGTCTGACTAACCACACACACATCCCACCTATGGGAGTAGGTACAGGTACATAATGTGACCATGGTTTGGGTCACATGTGTCTGGGGGAGAGAGAGTGTATGGACCTGAATGGCCTGTGTGTTCTAAGATCCTGGATGGACTGAGTGTTGGGAGATCCTGGAAGTAGGATCAGATCCCTGAAGAGCACATGGTGAGCCCATGGATCTAAAGGCCTGTGTTGGAAGATCCTGGGAGTAGGACTTCCCGAATAGCACATGGAGAGGTCGTATGTGCAGAGTCTGTGATGGCACTGCGTTGGGAATCTACCATTTCTTCTGTGGGTCTGGACTGTCATGAATGCAATGGTCACAAGGATGGTGATCCCAGTTAGACAGTTTCCCCAGGAGAGAGGACTGACAGGAGGTCAGCGTGTGGAGCAGGAGCTCCAGGAAGGTAACCCAGAGCGTTGGGGGACTGGGTGTTCTGACGAGAGTTAGTTAATGAACTGTTCGGTCACCCATGGTAACTGGACGGAGTAAGGTCCAGCATGTTTAGTGAGCGCAACTTAATGTCATGTTTCAGTACAGCATGTAATAGAATGTTCGCGGTACGGTTTATGACTGCATAATAAACCGCATACACTGTTTAAGTGGAAAGTATTCCTGTGTGCCTTAAATTTCGCAGCCAAGTGAGTGTCCCCCAATACATTCAGTAAGCGCTATCTTACATATGGTGCTAGACTGCGATCAACGGTCCAGGTGTGCTGTTTCATGTATGTTCTTCAGTTTCTATGTATGTTGTTATATTTTAATCTGCTGCCACCCAATGGCCTTTGTCCGTATGGCAGCTTGTTATTAATTATTCTTTTGGGCATGTCTTCCACTTCCGGTTCAGGGGTCAAGTCTTCTCTTCCTCTGGCAGCCATTTCAGTTTCAGTTACTTGCTGTTGTGAGAGGACACACTTTAACCGGGCTTAGGAAGGCATCAGTCTTTCGACCTCTTTTGTTGCTCACACTTGCAGTCATACTTGGTGCTACATCTTACTGTACCTGGTCTACACCTGCATTTCTGGAGAAAGTACTGTATTACCAGGTATTGGCTGTATGTCCGGATTTACAAATAAACAAGTCTGGATTGCACAATCCCTGGTGTGCATCATATCTCCGGACGCTGAGCAGCATTGGTCCTGTCTGCCTCACGTGGAGGAAAATACTGAAGGTACGATTATCTCTCTCACAACGCTTATTAATCAACACCTCCATTCGCCTCATGTGGGGACAGAACAGTCGAAAGACTGCCTTGAAGCCCGGCCAGAATCACCCTTATATCCCTATCCATGTGCCCACGTGTTGTGAATTAGACTTTTTGGCTCCCTCTTGTGGTTACTAGTGATATGACTCTGGGATTTTCTTCCCTCAGGTTCCACCCACCTGTGTCGTTAGTTCAGGGGTGTTGCTATATAAACCTCCTGGATCCTTAGTCCAGTGCCTGGCATCGTTGTAATCAGACACTTTCTGTTTGCTCCTATCTGCTGGTCCTGGTTCGTGCAAAATTAAGCTAAGTCCTGCTTCTTTGTTTTTTGGGTTATTTGCTTGCTCTCATTTTTGTCCAGCTTGTACTAAATGTGATTCCTGACCTTGCTGGAAGCTCTAGGGGGCTGGTGTTCTCCCCCCGGGCCGTTAGACGGTTCGGGGGTTCTTGAATTTCCAGTGTGGATATTTTTGATAGGGTTTTTGCTGACCATATAAGTTATCTTTCTATATTCTGCTATTAGCTAGTGGGCCTCTCTTTGCTAAATACCTAGCTCATTCTTATGTTTGTCTTTTCCTCTTACCTCACCGTTATTATTTGTTGGGGGCTTGTATCCAACTTTTGGGGTCTTTTCTCTGGAGGCAAGAAAGGTCTTTCTTTTCCCTTCTAGGGTTAGTTAGTTCTCCGGCTGGCGCGAGACGTCTAGAATCAACGTAGGCACGTTCCCCGGCTGCTGTTATTTGTGGTGCTAGGATTAGATATATGGTCAGCCCAGTTACCACTGCCCTATGAGCTGGTTTTTTGTGTTTGCAGACTTAGTAATTATTCCTGAGACCCTCTGCCATTGGGGTCATAACACCCACGCTCCGACTGCTCACATACTGCAGCCCTGCTCTGCTAAGAAATCTCCTGCAGCATCACCTCAGACCGCATTGTGCATAAAGGCTCTCTGTATATTATACCACATCGCTGCTGGTTGTCGGACCGCAGAACCCCACAATTTTCCAAAAACACCTTGGGAATCTTATCAGGGGGTCGCAACTAAGCTGCACCGTGATTTCCAGCCCCAATTCAAAAGGTACGTTTCTTAAAGGGACAGCGCACCTGAAATCAAAATGTCCGAAAAGGACCTTAGGCTACGTTCACATTTGCGTTGTGCGCCGCAGCGTCGGCGACGCAATGCACAACGCAAACAAAAACGCAGCAAAACGCATGCACAACGCTGCGTTTTGCGCCGCATGCGTCCTTTTTTTGATTGATTTTGGACGCAGCAAAAATGCAACTTGCTGTGTCCTCTGCGCCCAGACGCGTACGCCGTAGTGACGCATGCGGCGCAAAACGCAAGTGCAACGCATGTCCATGCGCCCCCATGTTAAATATAGGGGCGCATGACGCATGCGGCGACGCTGCGGCGCCCGACGCTGCGGCGCCGACCGCAAATGTGAACGTAGACTTACGCAGTTCCCTGATGCTGAAACAGAGCAAATACCAAGATGCACGACCAGTACGCTCCATCAAGCCAACATTAAAGGTCATCGAGAATTACCATTCCACAACGGATGAGTTCAATGACAACCTGGACGACCTATGGGAACGAGTTGCCTCCCTCATGTGAAGCAACCAGCGCCACAAAGATGATGCAGCGAGTTTACAGGACACTATAACACAGCTAGACATGGCCCATGACAGATTCAAGAGACTGTCCGCAAAGTATCCTGCCTTCCTAAAAGATTCTAAAATCGACGAAGCCCTATCAGAGTTAAGCAAGGCAGATTCCACAGACAGAGGAAGGGACGCCGCCATGCAAGACACCAAAGGTAAGGCGGAGCTTCTTATCGCCCATCTGCAAGAAACTAGATCACACAGGTCAGCCTCATCTAAACACTCTGTTCGGTCATACAAATCATCCTGCTCAAGAACTTCAGCCCTCAGCGACAGAATTCTAGTGGCCCACTTAAATGCAGAGCGGTCCAAACTAAGACGTTCCTACACAGAAAAGAAAGCTGAGGCAGAAGTCAAGGAAGTAGAGGCAGAAGCACAGAAGTGAAGAAAGGCTCGAGCAAGGATTCTTCCAGCAGAAGCAGAGGCTCGAACAAAGATTCTTCAAACAGAAATGGAGGAAGAAATCGCGCTAGCTGAAGTAAAAATACTCGCGCAAGCATAGAAGCAAAACTTCGACCCGATTTGCCTGCCACCACAGGAAGACGACCCAGCTGTTCATACCAGAGACTACATGCAGAGACAGATACCTGCAGCGCACACCTTCTCCAGCGACGTTCAACCCAACATTGCGGAAATGTCCAAGTCAGCCCAACCTATGGTGCCAGTATCGCCCACAGCCCCTACAGAGACCCAAGACCAACGCCATGATGCACCCCCTCAGGAGCAGTCATCACCGCAAGACGACCGCAAGGGGCACTCCAGCCTGCCTCCACAGTTCAAGCAGCAGTCATCAGAATCTCCAGAGGTCAAACCACAGCTTAACCCTGCAGCGACATCATTCTACCCGGGAACAATTCACCCTTCCACGCCACACAGCTTATACGCCCGAGGGGCACCACAAGCTAATACGGTAAGAAGGAGTGAAGGATCGGCCATGTCCGAGTTTGCCAGGTTCATGGTGAGCAGAGAGCTAATCAGCACTAGCCTCTCAAAATTCGACGACTGTGTAGAGAACTACAGAGCCTGGAAAGCAACCTTCAAGGCTGCCATTGCTGATCTCAACCTATCTGCGGAGCAGGAGCTCGACCTTATGGTAAAATGGTTGGGTCCCAAATCCACAAATCGTATTAAGAGTCTTAGGACCGTATATGTGGGGCAAGCTGAAGCAGGTCTCGCAGCTGCCTGGCAGAGACTCGAAAGAACCTACGGCAGCGCTGAAGCCATAGAAAAGTCCCTATTCAAGAGACTGCAGAATGTTCCAAGGATCAACCTTAAGGAAGCCCACAAGCTTCTGGACTTAAGTGATCTGCTAATGGAGCTGGAGCTTGCTAAAAGAGACCATCGTCTGTCTGGAATGTGCTACCTGGACACTGCCCATGGGTTGAACCCAATCGTCTCAAAGCTGCCACATAGTCTGCAAGAGAAGTGGGCAGTGTGCATCTCCAGGTATAAAAGGTCACATGACGTCACCTTTCCTCCGTTCATTCAGTTCTGCAAGTTCACTGACGAACAAGCCCAAATGAGGAACGACCCTAGCCTTGACTTCCTGGAGTCTAACACTGCAGCTCCAGCAACACCTTCATCAAGGTATGAAAGCGCCGCACATAGACGCAAGGGCTCAAGGAACAGTGTAAGCGTCAGAAAGACTAACCTGCCATCACCTGCAGTACCTGCCAATAAGCAGTACACTATTCCGTCGAGGGATAAGTCTTTCAATCGTGAGTGTCCCATTCACAAAAGACAACACTCACTGCACAAATTTAGAGGCTTCAGGTCGAAAACCATGCAGGAGCGCAAGAAAATCCTCAGCGAACTTGGGGTATGTTTCAAGTGCTGCGCTTCATCAGAACACATGGCCAAGGACTGTAAATCTGCCATTAAATGTGAAGAGTGTCACAGCGACAGACACCCAATAGCCTTGCACCCAGCCTCAGCCACCAGCGATCCAGCAGTCGCAGTTACCTCTAGTCCCGCTACAAGCCATGGCGGGGAGCCACAGAATCACGCCAAGTCCACCACAGCTGTTTCCTGCTCATGCTAAGAGGTATGTGGGGAGAATCAAAGTGCTAAATGCTGTGCCAGGATATGCCTAATCAATGTTTATCCAGAAGGGCAACCAGAGAAGGCAGTTAAAATGTGTGCCATCATTGACGATCAGAGCAATCGATCCCTAGCTGGAACTAAGTTCTTTGAAGCCTTTAGAATCAAGGGACCAGCAATGCCCTACACCAGTGTTCCCCAACTCCGGTCCTCAAGAGCCACCAACAGGTCATGTTTTGAGGATTTCCTTAGTATTGCACAGGTCATTGCATGCTTGCCTGTCCAGGTGATGCAATTATCACCTGTGCAATACTAAGGAAATCCTGAAAACATGACCTGTTGGTGGCTCTTGAGGACCAGACTTGGAGAACACTGCCATACACTCTGAATACTTGCTCGGGGCGCATAGAGACTAGCGGCAGAGGAGCACAAGGTTTCATTGCTTCTCCTGTCAGTGGAGATGTAGAGATACCCCTACCTATGCTAATCGAATGCGATCAAATACCAGACCAAAGGGATGAGATCCCTACCCCGGAAGCTGCTTTCCACCAACCACACTTAAGACACCTAGCCAGCGTTATCCCACCTTTGGACACAGATGCTGAAATCCTACTTCTGCTCGGCAGAGATAATTTAAGGATACATAAAGTCCACCAACAGTGTAATGATCCTGACTGTGCCCCCTACGCCCAGAGACTTGACTTGGGGTGGGTAGTCATAGGAAATGTATGCTTGGACCGAACAGGAGTCCATTCCTTTAAGACCTACGTATGCCGGGATGGGCGCACTACTTTCTGAAAACCATGTGCTCATCACTATGAGGTGAAGGAAAAGCCTCCAGATCCTGTAGAGCTGCCTGATGTTATCTCTTCTCCCTATGCAGACAACCTGGGAAGATTGGTGTTTCATACCACTAAGGATGACAACAAAGTAGCCCCATCTATGGAAGACAAGGAATTTGTCAGGATAATGGACAATGAGTTCCTTAAGGACGAGACTAATCACTGGGTTTTTCCCCTACCCTTCCGAGCTACCAGGGTAAGGCTCCCGAACAATCGTGAACAAGTCCAGATTCAACTCTCTCCAGTGCATACTAAGCAATAAACCAGAGATGAAAGAACATCGTCACCTTTATGGGCAAAATATTCTATTACAACCATGCGCCTCCCTTAAAGGAAAATGAGGAGTGCTGGTACCTACCCTCATTTGGAGTATATCACCCGAAGAAACCTAAACAAATTAGAGTTGTCTTTGATTCAAGCGCCAAACATCAAGGCGTATCTCTCAATTATGTCCTCCTCACAGGTCCTAATCTGACAAACAACTTAGTAGGAGTGTTGATGAGGTTGAGGAAAGAGCCCATTGCCATCACCGCCGACATTGAACAGATGTTCCACTGTTTCATAGTCAGAGAGGACCACAGGAATTTCCTCAGGTTCCTGTGGTACAAGGACAATGACCCCAGCAAAGAGATGGTGGAGTATTGCATTCGGGTGCACGTATTCGGGAACAGCCCTTCACCCACAGTGGCAACCTATGGCCTGCGGAGAACCAGACTAGAAGAAAAGTCCGAGTATGGAACAGACGCCAGAGACTTTGTAGAGAAAGACTTTTACGTAGACGATGGACTAAAATCTCTACCCACAGAAGAAGCGGCAATCGACCTACTTAAAAGGACCCAACATATGCTGTACCGAGCTAAGCTTAGACTGCACAAAATTGCTTCAAACAGCCTGGCTGTCATGACAGCCTTTGAGTCAAGTGACCACGCACCTGGATTCAAGGACATAGACCTAGGACCAGACCGTCCGCCTGTGCAGAGAAGCTTAGGCCTGAGGTGGAACCTGTCAGCCGACACCTTCGGTTTCCAAATCGGCTGTGCAGACAAACCATTCACTAAACTTGGTGTCCTGTCAGTGGTAAATAGCCTATATGACCCACTGGGATTTGTAGCACCAATTACCATACAAGGTAAATCCCTTCTGAGACAGCTTTCTGAAACCGTCAAGGACTGGGGTGCCCCACTACCTCCTGATAAGGAACCAAAATGGGAAACCTGGAAGCAGTCTTTGTGTGCCTTGGATAAAATCCATATACCGAGATGCTACACTGGAATCTCACTTGCTGCTAGCACTAGGACAGAACTCCATGTGTTCTCGGATGCATCCACGGAGGCCATTGCAGCTGTTGCCTACCTGAAGGTGACGGGATCCGACAATCAAGATCATGTTGGTTTCGTTTTCGGCAAGGCTAAGTTGGCTCCCAAGCCTGACTACACTATTCCCTGGCTTGAACTCTGTGGGACCGTGCTTGCAGTAGAACTTGCAGACTTTATTCAGCATGAGCTGGACACTCACATAGATGACATACAATACTACAGTGACAGTAAAGTTGTCTTAGGTTACATCTACAACCAAACAAGGCGCTTCTACGTGTACGTCAGTAACCGCATCGAGAGAATAAGAAGGTCTTCCAAACCTGAACAGTGGCACTATATCCCATCTGAACTTAATCCAGCCGACCATGCCACTAGACCTATGTCTATAAATTCTTTTGCTAACTCTTCTTGGCTTTCAGACCCAAAGTTTCTGCTGGAACAGAAGGGAAGTGAATGTTTCCAGGAAGTCTTCAGCATCCAGGATCCGGATGACGATCCAGAAGTCCGCCCGAGATCAGTGCTCTGGCCCCGAACGCTAAACCAACCTTCACCTTCGGGTGCCAGCGCTTCGAACGCTTCTCCAATTGGATGAAACTCGTCAAGACTATCGCAAGGTTAGTCCATATTGCGAGATCTTATCACAATTCACATGAAGACAAAGACTGTCATGGTTTGCACGTCTGCCAAAAACCACTCTCTGCTGAGGACATTTCTCACTGCGAGTCCCTTATAATACTTTATGTCCAGCAGAGTGTATTCAGTACTGAATGGGAATGCTTATACCACAAACAGCAAATCCCTCTGAAAAGCCCCATTGCCCATTTGAATCCACTAATGGACAGCTTCGGTTTGCTGAGAGTCGGTGGTCGATTAAATCGAGTGAAGCTAGAGTATTCAGAGCAACATCCTTGCATCAGTCCCAGTAGACATCACATCACCGATCTACTGATTCGGCATTTTCATGAAAAAAACTGAACACCAAGGCAGGCAGGTCACAGAGGGCAAGATACGGTCTGCGGGACTTTGGATCATAGGCATGAAAAGACGTGTAGCGGGACAATACATCGCTGTGTGCAATGTCGTAAAACTAGAGGAAAACAGGTGCATCAACAAATGGCCGACCTACCCTTTGACAGACTGAGTGCTGAACTGCCTTTCACCTACGTCGGCCTAGACGTCTTTGGGCCATGGAAGATATCTGCACGCACGACTCATGGAGGTCATGGCAACAGCAAACGTTGGGCCGTACTATTCACTTGCTTGAGTGTCCGTGCCGTTCACATAGAAGTGATAGAATCTATGGACACATCCAGCCTGATTAACGCTCTTCGAGGGTTTCTAGCGATCAGAGGACCAGTGAAACAGTTAAGGTCCGACCGCGGAAGCAACTTCATCGGTGCATGTCGAGAGCTGGATATTGACATCAAGCCAATTCAGGATCAACTGGCAGAGAGAGGTTGCACCTGGATCTTCAATCCTCCGCATAGTTCTCACATGGGAGGTTCCTGGGAAAGGATGGATCTCACGCAACATCTTGAACTCTATGCTTATGGACATAAACTCTTCAAGACTTACGCATGAGACCTTGGTTACTCTTCTGTTGTGAACTATACTTTTTGGCTCCCTCTTGTGGTCACTAGTGGTATGACACTGGGATTGTCTTTCCCCAGCTTGGTACCCACCTGGTTCGTTAGGCCAGGGGTGTTGCTATTTAAACTTCCTGGATTCTCAGTCTGGTGCCTGGCATCGTTGTAATCAGTTCATTTCTGTTTGCTCCTGTCTGCTGGTCCTGGTTCTTTGCAAGATAAGCTAAGTCCTGCTTCCTTATTTTTGGTTATTTGCATTGTTCTTATTTTTGTCCAGCTTGTACAAAATGTGATTCCTGATATTGCTGGAAGCTCTAGGGGGCTGATTTTCCCCCCCCATGCCGTTAGTCGGTTCGGGGATTCTTGAATATTCAGCGTGGATATTTTGATAGGGTTTTTTGCTGACCGTGTAAGTCATCTTGCTATATTCTGCTATTAGTCAGTGGGCCTCTCTTTGCTAAAACCTAGTTCATTCTTACGTTTGTCTTTTCTTCTTACCTCACCGTTATTATTTGTTGGGGGCTTGTATCCAACTTTGGGGTCTTTTCTCTGGAGGCAAGAAAGGTCTTATTTTCCCTTATAGGGGTAGTTAGTTCTCTGGCTGGCGCGAGACGTCTAGAATCAACGTAGGTACGTTCCCCGGCTACTGCTATTTGTTGTGCTAGGATCAGGTATACGGTCAGCCTAGTTACCACTTCCCTATGAGCTGGTTTTTTGTGTTTGCAGACTTTGTTGTAACCTCTGAGACCCTCTGCCATTGGGGTCATAACAGTATGCCAGGCCTAAGTGAATAGTTAATGCATTGCCGAAGTGGGATTAAAAGAAAGGAAATTCTGAGTTGTTTTTTTTTTCTTTCTTCCTCCCCTTTTTCTCTGAGTGGCTTTAAGCTTTGCTGCAGACATGAATGTCCAGACTCTGATTACTAGTGTGGATCAGCTTGCTGCTCGTGTGCAGGGCATTCAGGATTTTGTTACTAGTAGTCCTATGTCAGAACCTAAAATACCTATTCCTGAGCTGTTCTCTGGAGATCGATTTAAATTTAGGAATTTTAGGAATAATTGTAAATTGTTTCTATCTCTGAGACCTCGTTCGTCTGGAGACTCAGCTCAGCAAGTTAAAATTGTTATCTCTTTTTTGCGTGGCGACCCTCAGGATTGGGCTTTCTCGTTGGCGCCAGGAGATCCGGCATTGGCAAATATTGATGCGTTTTTTCTGGCGCTCGGATTGCTTTATGAGGAGCCCAATCTTGAAATTCAGGCAGAAAAAGCTTTGCTGGCTATCTCTCAGGGCCAGGATGAAGCTGAAGTGTATTGCCAAAAATTTCGGAAATGGTCCGTGCTTACTCAGTGGAATGAGTGTGCTCTGGCCGCAAATTTCAGAAATGGCCTTTCTGAAGCCATTAAGAATGTGATGGTGGGTTTCTCCATTTCTACAAGTCTGAATGATTCTATGGCGCTGGCTATTCAGATTGACCGGCGTTTGCGGGAGCGCAAAGCCGCTAATCCTCTGGTGGTGTTGTCTGAACAGACACCTGATTTAATGCAATGTGATAGAATTCAGACTAGAATCGAACGGAAAAATCATAGACGTCAGAATGGGTTGTGTTTTTACTGTGGTGATTCTACACATGTTATATCAGCATGCTCTAAACGCCTAACAAAGGTTGTTAGTCCTGTCGCCATTGGTAATTTGCAACCTAAATTTATTTTGTCTGTGACTTTAATTTGCTCATTGTCTTCATACCCTGTTATGGCGTTTGTGGATTCAGGTGCTGCCCTGAGTCTTATGGACTTGTAGTTTGCCAAGCGCTGTGGTTTTGTTCTGGAGCCCTTGGTAAATCCTATCCCTCTTAGAGGTATTGATGCTACGCCATTGGCGGAAAATAAGCCGCAGTTTTGGACACAAGTGACCATGTGCACGACTCCTGAACATCGGGAGGTGATTCGTTTTCTTGTTCTGCATAAAATGCATGATTTGGTCGTTTTGGGTCTGCCATGGTTACAGACCCATAATCCAGTTTTGGATTGGAGGGCTATGTCTGTGTCAAGTTGGGGCTGTCAGGGAATTCATTGCGATTCCCCGCCGGTGTCTATTGCTTCCTCTACTCCTTCAGAAGTTCCTGAGTATTTGATTGACTATCAGGATGTATTCAGTGAGTCCAGGTCCAGTGTTCTTCCTCCTCATAGGGACTGTGACTGCGCTATAGATTTGATTCCGGGTAGTAAATTTCCTAAGGGAAGATTATTTAATCTGTCTGTACCTGAGCATGCCGCAATGCGTTCTTATATCAAGGAGTCTTTGGAGAAGGGCCATATTCGTCCATCCTCTTCCCCTCTTGGTGCGGGATTCTTTTTTGTGGCCAAGAAGGACGGATCTTTGAGACCTTGTATAGACTATCGGCTTCTGAATAAAATCACTGTTAAATTTCAGTATCCTTTGCCTCTATTGTCGGACTTGTTTGCCCGGATTAAGGGTGCCAGGTGGTTCACCAAGATAGATCTTCGTGGTGCGTACAACCTTGTGCGCATTAAGCAGGGAGATGAATGGAAAACTGCATTTAATACGCCCGAAGGTCATTTTGAGTACTTGGTGATGCCTTTTGGGCTCTCTAATGCTCCTTCAGTGTTTCAGTCCTTTATGCATGACATCTTCCGGAAGTATCTGGATAAATTTATGATTGTTTATCTGGATGATATTCTGTTTTTTTCTGATGATTGGGACTCTCATGTAAAGCAGGTCAGGATGGTGTTTCAGGTTTTGAGTGAGAATGCTTTGTTTGTGAAGGGCTCAAAGTGTCTCTTTGGAGTGCAGAAGGTTCCCTTTTTGGGTTTTATTTTCTCCCCTTCTGCTGTGGAGATGGACCCAGTCAAGGTCCGAGCTATTCATGATTGGACTCAACCCACGTCTTTTAAGAGTCTTCAGAAGTTCTTGGGTTTTGCTAACTTCTACCGTCGTTTTATCGCTAACTTCTCTAGCGTTGTTAAACCTTTGACGGATATGACCAAGAAAGGTTCTGATGTTGCTAATTGGGCTCCTGCAGCCGTGGAGGTCTTCCAGGAGCTGAAGCGCCGGTTTACTTCGGCGCCTGTTTTGTGTCAGCCTGATGTTTCACTTCCCTTTCAGGTTGAAGTGGATGCTTCTGAGATCGGTGCAGGGGCTGTTTTGTCGCATAGAGGCTCTGGTTGCTCTGTAATGAGACCATGTGCTTTTTTTTCTAGGAAGTTTTCGCCTGCTGAGCGGAACTATGACGTTGGGAATCGGGAGTTGTTGGCCATGAAGTGGGCATTTGAGGAGTGGCGTCATTGGCTCGAGGGAGCTAAGCATCGTGTGGTGGTCTTGACTGATCACAAAAATCTGATGTATCTCGAGTCTGCTAAACGCCTGAATCCTAGACAGGCTCGTTGGTCATTGTTTTTCTCTCATTTTGACTTTGTGGTCTCGTACCTGCCTGGTTCGAAGAATGTGAAGGCTGATGCTCTTTCTAGGAGCTTTGTGCCTGACTCTCCTGGAGTCTCAGAGCCAGCTGGTATTCTTAAAGAGGGAGTAATCTTGTCGGCCATTTCTCCTGATTTGCGACGTGTGTTGCAGAGATTTCAGGCTGGTAGACCTGACTCTTGTCCACCTGACAGACTGTTCCTGATAAATGGACCAGCAGAGTCATTTCCGAGGTTCATTCCTCGGTGTTGGCAGGGCATCCGGGGATTTTTGGCACCAGAGATTTGGTAGCTAGGTCCTTTTGGTGGCCTTCCTTGTCACGGGATGTGCGGTCATTTGTGCAGTCCTGTGGGACTTGTGCTCGGGCTAAGCCTTGCTGTTCTCGTGCCAGCGGGTTGCTTTTGCCCTTGCCTGTCCCGAAGAGGCCTTGGACACACATTTCCATGGATTTCATTTCAGATCTTCCGGTGTCTCAAGGAATGTCTGTCATCTGGGTGGTATGTGATCGTTTTTCCAAAATGGTCCATTTCGTGTCCTTGCCTAAGTTGCCTTCCTCTTCCGATCTGGTTCCTTTGTTCTTTCAGAATGTGGTTCGTTTGCACGGCATTCCTGAGAATATCGTGTCTGACAGAGGATCCCAGTTTGTGTCCAGGTTCTGGCGATCCTTTTGTGCTAAGATGGGCATTGATTTGTCGTTTTCATCTGCCTTTCATCCTCAGACTAATGGCCAAACGGAGCGAACTAATCAGACACTAGAGGCTTATTTGAGGTGTTTTGTTTCTGCAGATCAGGATGATTGGGTGACCTTCTTGCCATTGGCTGAGTTTGCCCTTAATAATCGGGCTAGTTCCGCTACTTTGGTTTCGCCATTTTTCTGCAACTCTGGTTTTCATCCTCGTTTTTCCTCGGGACATGTTGAGCCTTCTGACTGTCCTGGGGTGGATTCTGTGGTGGATAGGTTGCAGCGGATTTGGAATCATGTGGTGGACAACTTAAAGTTGTCACAGGAGAAGGCTCAGCGTTTTGCCAACCGCCGCCGCGGTGTGGGTCCCCGACTTCGTGTTGGGGATTTGGTATGGCTGTCTTCTCGGTTTGTTCCTATGAAGGTCTCCTCTCCTAAATTCAAGCCTCGCTTCATCGGTCCTTATAAGATTTTGGAAATCCTTAATCCAGTGTCCTTTCGTTTGGATCTTCCGGTGTCGTTTGCCATTCACAACGTGTTCCATAGGTCTTTGTTACGGCGGTACGTTGTGCCTGTGGTTCCTTCTGTTGAGCCTCCTGCTCCGGTGTTGGTTGAGGGCGAGTTGGAGTACGTGGTGGAGAAGATCTTGGATTCTCTTTTCTCTAGACGGAGGCTTCAGTATCTGGTCAAATGGAAGGGCTATGGTCAGGAGGATAATTCCTGGGTGGTCGCCTCTGATGTTCATGTGGCCGATTTGGTTCGTGCCTTTCACGCTGCTCATCCTGATCGCCCTGGTGGTCTTGTTGAGGGTTCGGTGACCCCTCCTTAAAGGGGGGGGTACTGTTGTGAACTATACTTTTTGGCTCCCTCTTGTGGTCACTAGTGGTATGACACTGGGATTGTCTTTCCCCAGCTTGGTACCCACCTGGTTCGTTAGGCCAGGGGTGTCTGGTGCCTGGCATCGTTGTAATCAGTTCATTTCTGTTTGCTCCTGTCTGCTGGTCCTGGTTCTTTGCAAGATAAGCTAAGTCCTGCTTCCTTATTTTTGGTTATTTGCATTGTTCTTATTTTTGTCCAGCTTGTACAAAATGTGATTCCTGATATTGCTGGAAGCTCTAGGGGGCTGATATTCTCCCCCCACGCCGTTAGTCGGTTCGGGGGTTCTTGAATATTCAGCGTGGATATTTTGATAGGGTTTTTTTGCTGACCGTATAAGTCATCTTCCTAGATTCTGCTATTAGTCAGTGGGACTCTCTTTGCTAAAACCTAGTTCATTCTTACGTTTGTCTTTTCTTCTTACCTCACCGTTATTATTTGTTGGGGGCTTGTATCCAACTTTGGGGTCTTTTCTCTGGAGGCAAGAAAGGTCTTATTTTCCCTTATAGGGTTAGTTAGTTCTCCGGCTGGCGCGAGACGTCTAGAATCAACGTAGGTACGTTCCCCGGCTACTGTTAGTTGTTGTGCTAGGATCAGGTATACGGTCAGCCTAGTTACCACTTCCCTATGAGCTGGTTTTTTGTGTTTGCAGACTTTGTTGTAACCTCTGAGACCCTCTGCCATTGGGGGCATAACACTCTTCTGGCTGAAGTTTCTGCCATAATCAACTCAAGACCCCTTGTCCCAGTGTCAATGGATCCTGAAATGCCAACTATTCTTACACCGGCTACTCTTCTTACCCAAAAGATCGGGGACCCGCTAACAGTCAGCGGAGAGTTTACTCACGCAAACTCCTACCAGAAGCAGTTAAAACGCGTACAGTACCTCGCCGATTACTTCTGGAACCGGTGGAGAAAGGAGTATCTTGTGGTTCTGCAAGGAAGAAGAAAATGGCGACAGAGTAAACTGAACTTGAAAGAAGGAGATATCGTGTTAATGAAGGAACAACAAGCTCAAAGGATTGACTGGCCTATGGGAATCATTACAAAGACTTTCCCTAGTGAAGACGGTAAGGTCCGGAAGGTGGAGCTGAAGGTCCTTAGGAAAGGTGTACCTAAGACATTTCAGAGGCCAATCCACGAGCTCGTATTGGTACTATCGATCGAGGACATTCCGGTAGGATAAACTATGAACAGAACACTGCAATAGTACTTTGTCCGTTGGATTATAGTGGGTCACAGATAGTTTGGCCTAGTGCGGCTTCTCTGATCCGAAGATGGGTTTTCCTTTGGATTATCTCAGGAACTGACTTAAATTAATGTCTTATCTTGTTAAAAGTTGTTATTATTGCATTACATGCATGTTTGGTTTCATTTTCTAGGTTGTTGGACTTTATTTCAAGGACATTAATATAGCGAAATCCCTTACGGAATTTCAGACGGGGAGTGTGCTGTTTCATGTATGTTTTTCAGTTTCTATGTATGTTGTTATATTTTACTCTGCTGCCACCCAATGGCTTTTTCCGTATGGCAGCTTGTTATTAATTATTCTTGTGGGCATGTCTTCCACTTCCGGTTCAGGGGTCAAGTCTTCTCTTCCTCTGGCAGCCATTTCAGTTTCAGTTACTTGCTGTTGTGAAAGGACACACTTTAACCAGGCTTAGGAAGGCATCTGTTGTGAACTCTGTTAGTAGGCTCCCTCTTGTGGTCACAACTGGTATTGTGTGAGTGTTGTCTTGGGCTCCCTCTGGTGGTTTGTTTATCTTCCTGCGGGGTTGGCTGGATCAGCTGTCTCGTTATCCACCAGGGAGGTTTTCTATTTAGCTCAGCTGCAACTTCATTTGTTGCCGGCTGTCAATGTGTTCAGACCTATTCTGATTTCATCTCACTACGTTTGGTCTCAGTCTTTCCAAGACAAGCTAAGTTTGCTTTTCAGTTTTTTACTCATCTGTTATCAATATTTGTTCTCTGTATGATGAGTTTATTCCAGCTTGCTAACATGTGATTTTTTGCTTGCTGGTAGCTCTGGGGTTCAGACTTGCTCCCCTCACACCGTTAGCTGGTGTGAGGGCTCGCGCATGCTCTGAGTGGATTTTTAGAGGGTTTTTCACTGACCGCATAGACCCCTTTCTATTTTTCTGCTATCTAGTATTAGCGGGCCTCCTTTGCTGAATCTGATTCATCTCTGTGTTTGTACTTTCCCCTTAACTCACTGTTATTATCTGTGGGGGGCTTTTCTATATCTTTGGGAATCATTTCTCTGAGGCAAGGGAGGTCTTGATTTCTCTTTAGGATTAGTCAGTTTCTCAGGCCGTGAAGAGACGTCTAGGATTTTAGGCACGTTCCACGGCTACCTATAGTTGTGTGTGGTTAGGATCAGGTATGCGGTCAGTCCAGTTACCACCTTCCCAGAGCTGGTCTATGATTTAGTACTTAGGCTACGTTCACATTTGCGTTGTGCGCTGCAGCGTCGGCGCCGCAACGCACAACGCAAACAAAAACGCAGCAAAACGCATGCACAACGCTGCGTTTTGCGCCGCATGCGTCCTTTTTTTAATTGATTTTGGACGCAGCAAAAATGCAACTTGCTGCGTCCTCTGCGCCCGGACGCGGGCGCCGCAGTGACGCATGCGGCGCAAAACGCAAGTGCGACGCATGTCCATGCGCCCCCATGTTAAATATAGGGGCGCATGACGCATGCGGCGACGCTGCGGCACCCGACGCTGCGGCGCAGACCGCAAATGTGAACGTAGCCTTAGCTGGTCAGAGTTCGGATCCTCAGCCACTGGGATCATAACAGGCATCAGTCTTTTGACCTCTTTTGTTGCTCACACTTGCAGTCATACTTGGTGCTACATCTTACTGTACCTGGTCTACACCTGCATTTCTGGAGAAAGTACTGTATTACTAGTTATACGCTGTATGTCCAGATTTACAAAATAAACAAGTCTGGACTGCACAATCCCTGGAGTGCATCATCTCTTCGGACGCTGAGCAGCAGTGGTCCTGTCTGCCTCACGTGGAGAAAAATACCGAAGGTACGATTATCTCTCTCACAACGCTTATTAATCAACCACACCTCCATTCGCCTCATGTGGGGACAGAACACCAGGAAGCACTTGTGGAGGTGATTGCTATAACTCCGTGGGGTTATGAAGTTTTCTTTGGATTGGCGTGTCCCCCCAATACATTCAGCAAGTGCTATCTTACACATGGCACAGGTGTAATGTTTTTCCTGTAGTTTATCACAATCCTCCTTGAAATTACTGTATTTTCTCAGACTATAAGACACACTGCACTATAGGACGCACCTAGGTTTTAAAGGAGGAAATTAGGAAAAAAAACTGAAGCACAAAATGTGGTAAATTCTGTACTTAAGGGCCCAATCTCATCCTGGTATGCAAGGCCCTATCCTTTTAAGTGACCCCCAACCCCCTCCCTATCCTGGTATGCATGGCCCCATCAGTAAACAATAAAAAAACCAAACCATTAAAATTACCTACCCGGCGCTCCCTCGAAGCCTCCTGCTCCGGTGCCAGCAACTGCTTTATGCTTGTAAGCAACGCAGAGAACAATGAGTATTCATGAATATTCATTTCTCATAAGTATCGCCACACGTGATCGCCGGTAGCAGCAGAAAGCTGGCGGCTGACACTGCGTGCTACTGAAGAGCAATGAATACTCACTGCTCTTTGCGCACATAGTCCTGGCAGCTGTGCTCTGCTTGTGAGCAGGACATGACGTCACTGCCACGCGCTGCTTACAAGCATATAGAAGTTGCTGACACCGGAGCAGGACGTTGGAAGGGAGCGCCGGGAAGGTAAGTGTAATACTTTATTTTAATGTTTTCTGATGGCGCCATGCATACCAGGCTGGGGATGGGGGTGTGGGCCAATTATAAGGATGGGGCAATGCATACCAGGACCGGGGTTGGGGGCCAAACATACAAAGATATTATTATTAAAGAGAAATGAATATTCATTGCCCTCCAAGCCTATTGGCATGGAATGCAGTGAATATTCATTTCTCTTTAGCAGCGGCAACCGGAATTAACTGATGCCACCCGCTCTAGCCCCTGTGACCCGCTACTCCATCAATGACGTTCCCCTACCTTAGTTGTCACTCATAAAAGCAGAGTTTAACCAGAAAGACTGGACCTGGTCTTGTAGGGACCATATGAGCACATTCAGCAGCACAGAAGGGAGAAAAGGTAGATTCATCCAATAAGATATCAGGGTTCTAGGAAGCCAACAGCATCATTACACTTCGCTTTCTCTTACAGGCTGATCATAATATTTTTCTTCAAGTGATTTTCTAACTTGTCAGCACATTCTACGTACGCTGTCATTTGGCTTTGTAGTTTACAGATCTGGGCAGGTAAGTGTCAGCGTCTTCTAATCCCAGGGGGTAGGTAGATCCACCAGGAGGTAAGTTCTATAGAAAAGGGCTTTCAATGCCCAAAGTCATTTAAACAGTTTTGGGTGGAGGAGAGTGTTGTGGATTTGAGGCCAAATTGTGATCACACTATTGTAATAAGGCCGGCGGACTACACCACCGATAAAGTAGCCACAGCCGGTGACTGAGAACAATCTGTGACTTCTCTGCATTTAGTGGTTACTACTCACCTGGGTAGTCATATGTAGGAATCTCCTCTTTACACCACTCATCACCACTCACATATGTATCTGTAGTATTAATATGGGTCAGATCTTCACCCTGAAACAAATATTGTAAAAGTCACCGACAGATGAGAAGTCACATCTATGGCCAGCTCTAATCCTGTCATCTCCACCATTCTCATTACACAAGTATAAAACATATAATACTGGGGGATAAAACAAGACTGAGCACAAGACCTTCACACCCGTCTACACATCATAGTGGAGATCTCATGACACCTTCTCTCCATCTACCTGATGATCCTGAGGAACATTGAGATCTTCTTGTTTACAGTCCTGTGGAAGGAGAGGATGGGGACATCTCTCTGGTGTTGTCCTCTTACTGGATAGATCTGGAGGAAACACATACATGGACTGAATTCATTCTTTACATACAGATAATTATATGCAGTGTGTATTTAGTCCTGTCTATTACCTGGTGATGTGAGGGGCTGGGGATCCTCCATCATGACATTCTTGTACAGATCTTTGTGTCCTTCTAAATACTCCCACTCCTCCATGGAGAAATAGACAGCGACATCCTGACACCTTATAGAAACCTGACACATACAATGATATCATCATCCACCGTTCCCTTCATAGCGTTACTGTATAATGTCCCAGCATTCCCAGCAGTGTCACCTCTCCAGTCAGCAGCTCAATCATCTTGTAGATGAGTTCTAGGATCTTCTGGTCATTGACGTCCTCATGTACAGCGGGGTGAGGTGGAAGCACCGTGATTGGGCTCAGGGATCTTCCCGATCCCTCAGACACAGGGTCCTGACAGCGCTCACTAGGGGTCTTCTTCACTACTGTGTAATCCTGGTTATGGAGAGACACATTAATAAATCTCACTACAGACATTTCCACAGTCCTCACCTCTCCAGTTCTGTCCATCTGTTATTCCCACAGATAAGAATGATGTAATGTGACATCATCAGAATCTCTCACCTCTCCAGTAAGCCGGAAGAGGATCTCTATGGTGGGGTGTAATATCCTCTCCGCCATCTTGTCTCTGTCCATATCAATCCTTGATGGGTAAATCAGGAACATTTTCTTATGTAGAAGATCTTCTCTGAGAGGATCAGATATTGTAGAGACCTGAATGAGAAGAAGATGAGCTGATGTAACATCATAAAATCCTGGGTAATAATACAATTACTGGAGATAATAAGGGAAGGAGGAGATTTATTATTTTAAGTTTAAGAAAGGAACGTAGGGCACTATCGCGAAATATCTAATGTATAAATGGGATCATCCTGAAGCATGTAGGAAAACTGCCACACGTGCACAAAAAAGGACATGCTAAATCAGAGATCACCAAAGAAGACATATAGTTCAATACTTTGAGTATACCAAAAGACCAAATTTAAAAACATTTAAAACCAATGATGCCCATCGAAGATAGGTTCTGCTAATCGGACCTAAAGGCAAAATGAGACAGATATACAGTATATATATATATATATATATGTCACACTTGCGCCCAGACTGGTTGGCGCGGGCGTGCGGGGGTGTGGCCCCACTGTGCCACAGACCAGACTACCCTGGAAGGGGCGTAACTAAGTAGCTTTCTTGGTGTTCGCTGGAGCCTCTGATGGTGAGGTCAGGCTTGTGCTGCAGAAAGCTACCAGGTACCACTCCAGGGTGGTGTCTGGCTGTGGCTGCTGATTCCACCGGAGAACGGAACATAGACAGGCAAGCGGGCACGGCTGGCACTCTGGCAGGCGGGCACGGTTGGGACACAGGCAGGCAGACGGGTGCAACAGAGACACTGGCAGGCGGGCACGGCTGGCTCTCTGGCAGGCAGGTACGGGTACTACAGAGACACTGGCAGGCGGGCACAGCTGGCTCTCTGGCAGGCAGGTACGGGTACTACAGAGACACTGGCAGGTGGGCACGGGTTGTTCTCTGGCAGGACAGGCAGACTAGGCTGGTACACTGGAAGAACCGGTAGGGACTGGTCTGCAGGCAGGTATGTAAAACAGGTAAGAATCTGTTCAGACAGGAGGACTTAAGAAAAGGTAGAGAAAGACCGCAAGAGCAGATGCAGAGCGAAAGCACAGTAGCTAGAGCCAAGAACAGATATGCAGGAGGCGGAGCCAAGGGCTGGAGGCGGAGCCATGTGCGGAAACGCAGGAGGCGGAGCCAAGAGCAAGAGGCAGAGCCAAGTGCAGAAATGCAGGAGGCGGAGCCAAGAGCAGGAGGCGGAGCCACATGCAGAAACACGGGAGGCGGAGCCAAGAGCAGGAGGCGGGACCACTTGCAGAAACGCAGGAGGCGTAGAACTGCAAGGAGCGGAGTCGCAGAGCGAGAGCTGAGCGGAGCCGCAGAGCAAAGCCACAGAGTGCAGAGCAAGGTCAGAGTGCAGAGCAAAGCTACAGAGAGCAGAGCTGAGAGCAAAGCCCCAGAGTTCAGAGCTGAGAGCAGAACAAAGTCAGAGCGCAGAGCTGAGTGCAGAGCAAGACACAGAGTGCAGAGTGTTGTGATCCGCTTTTTGGGCTCCCCTGGTGGTGGCTGATGGTACTGGGGACTTGTGTGTACTTTTCTGCCTCTTCTCACCTGCTTCCATCAGTGTTTGGGAGTTCCCTATTTAGCCTTGCTCTCTACTCACTTCCTTGCCGGTCATCATTGTAACCTGAGCCTTTCAGTTGCATGTTCCTGCTAGTAGTCTGCTGATCAGCTAAGTGGACTCTTGTCCTTATTGTTTTGTATTTTTTGTCCAGTTTACAGTTTGTCATTTCCTGTTACTGGTAGCTCTTGTGGACTGAAATTGCCACTCCTGTGTGATGAGTTGACACAGGAGTCTTAAAGTAATTTCAGGATGGGTTTTTGAAAGGGTTTTCAGCTGACCGTGAAGTCCTCTTTTGTATCCTTCCTCTATCTAGTAAGTGGACCTCGCTTTGCTAAATCTACCTTCATACTGTGTATGTCTTTTCCTCTGAACTCACCGTTAATATATGTGGGGGCTGCTATCATCTTTGGGGAATTTCACTAGAGGTAAGCCAGGTCTGTGCCTTCCTCTTCCAGGTGTAGTTAGTTCTCCGGCTGGCGCGTGGCATCTAGGCAGCCGTAGGAATGCTCCCTGGCTACTATTAGTTGTGTGGTAGATTTAGGTCACGGTCAGCTTGAGTTTCCATCACCCGAGAGCTCGTCTGTTATTTTTGTGTTTCTGATGTTCCCTTGCCATTGGGAAACACGACAGTATGACCGGCCACAGTTAAAGTAATTGGCAGAAGAAAGGAGAGTAAAAGAAGTCTGTAGATTTTTTTTTTTATTTCTTTTTTCTCTCATGTTTGCTCCTTAGTTGGATCAGTTGTATTTCTGCTCTATTTACAGCCTTGCCTTTCTCTCCTTCTAATCCTTGAATGGCTCTGATCTCTCCTGTTTAAGGATGGACTCTCAGAGTTTGGCTGCAGGTTTAAATAATCTTGCTACGAAGGTTCAGAATTTACAAAATTATGTTATACGTACTCCTATGTCTGAACCTAAGATTCCTACACCAGAGGTATTTTCCGGAGATAGATCTCGGTTTCTGAATTTCAAATGTAATTGTAAATTATTTCTTTCTCTTAGACCTCACTCCTCTGGAGATCCTGTCCAGCAGGTTAAGATTGTGATTTCTTTGCTGCGAGGTGACCCTCAAAATTGGGCATTTTCATTGACACCAGGGGATCCTGCGTTGCTCAATGTGGATGCGTTTTTTCTGGCTTTAGGGTTGCTTTATGAGGAACCTAATTTGGAGATTCAAGCTGAGAAAGCTTTAATAGCCCTGTCTCAAGGGCAAGATGAAGCTGAGATATACTGCCAAAAATTTCATAAATGGTCTGTGCTTACTCAGTGGAATGAGTGTGCCCTAGCGGCAAATTTCAGAGAGGGCCTTTCTGATGCCGTTAAGGATGTCATGGTGGGGTTTCCTACGCCCACAGGTCTGAATGAGTCCATGACAATGGCGATTCAGATTGATCGGCGTTTGCGGGAGCGCAAACCCGTGCACCATTTGGCGGTATCTTCTGAAGGGACGCCAGAGAAAATGCAATGTGACAGAAGTCTGTCAAGAAGCGAGCGGCAGAATTATAGGCGCAAAAATGGCTTGTGCTTCTACTGTGGTGATTCCGCGCATGTTATATCAGCATGCTCTAAACGTACTAGGAAGGTTGACAAGTCTGTTTCTATTGGCACTTTACAGTCTAAATTTCTTCTGTCTGTAACTTTGATTTGTTCATTATCAGTTATTACCGTGGATGCCTATGTGGACTCTGGCGCCGCTCTGAGTCTCATGGATTGGTCCTTCGCCAGGCGCTGTGGGTTTGATTTAGAGCCTCTGGAAGTTCCTATACCTCTGAAGGGTATTGATTCTACGCCTCTGGCTTGTAATAGACCACAGTTCTGGACGCAAGTGACTATGCGTATGACTCCAGACCATCAGGAGATGATTCGCTTCCTCGTGTTGCATGATTTGCATGATGTTTTGGTGCTTGGATTACCATGGTTACAATCTCATAACCCAGTTCTTGACTGGAAAACTATGTCTGTGTTAAGCTGGGGATGTCGGGGGGCTCATGGGGACATACCTTTGGTTTCTATCTCGTCATCTATCCCCTCTGAGATTCCGGCATTTTTGTCGGATTATGGAGATATTTTTGAAGAGCCTAAAATTGGTTCTCTCCCTCCCCACAGAGATTGTGATTGCGCCATAGATCTGATTCCTGGCAGTAAATTTCCAAAGGGTCGTTTGTTTAACCTATCTGTACCTGAGCATGCTGCCATGCGAGAGTATGTTAAGGAGTCCTTGGAAAAGGGACATATTCGTCCTTCTTCGTCACCTTTAGGAGCTGGGTTTTTCTTTGTCTCTAAAAAGGATGGCTCGCTGAGGCCTTGTATTGATTATCGACTCCTGAATAAAATTACAGTCAAATATCAGTATCCGTTGCCTTTGCTTACTGATTTGTTTGCTCGCATAAAGGGGGCTAAGTGGTTCTCCAAGATTGATCTCCGTGGGGCGTATAATTTGGTGCGAATTAAGCAAGGGGATGAGTGGAAAACCGCATTTAATACGCCTGAGGGCCATTTTGAGTATTTAGTAATGCCTTTCGGCCTTTCTAATGCACCTTCAGTTTTTCAGTCCTTTATGCATGATATTTTCCGTGAATATCTGGATAAATTTATGATTGTGTATTTGGACGATATTTTGATTTTTTCTGAGGACTGGGAGTCTCATGTTCAACAGGTCAGGAGGGTTTTTCAGGTCTTGCGGGAGAATTCTCTGTGTGTAAAGGGTTCTAAGTGTGTTTTTGGGGTTCAAAAGATTTCCTTTTTGGGGTACATTTTTTCCCCTTCTTCAGTTGAGATAGACCCTGTCAAGGTTCGGGCTATTTGTGACTGGACGCAGCCTACTTCTCTAAAGGGTCTTCAGAAGTTCTTGGGCTTTGCTAATTTTTATCGTCGATTTATAACTGGTTTTTCTGGTGTTGCTAAGCCTCTGACGGATTTGACTAAGAAGGGTGCTGATGTTGCCAATTGGTCCTCTGCCGCTGTGGAGGCCTTTCGGGAACTTAAGCGCCGCTTTTCGTCTGCCCCTGTGTTGTGCCAGCCCGATGTTTCTCTCCCCTTTCAGGTTGAGGTTGATGCTTCCGAGATCGGAGCAGGGGCGGTTTTGTCGCAGAAAAGTTCCGATTGCTCAGTGATGAGACCTTGTGCGTTCTTTTCTCGAAAATTTTCTGCCGCCGAAAGAAACTATGATGTCGGTAATCGGGAGCTTTTGGCCATGAAGTGGGCATTTGAGGAGTGGCGTCATTGGCTTGAGGGTGCTAGACATCAGGTGGTGGTTTTGACTGATCACAAGAATCTGATTTATCTTGAGTCTGCCAGGCGCCTGAATCCTAGACAGGCGCGCTGGTCGTTGTTTTTCTCTCGGTTTAATTTTGTGGTCTCATATCTACCAGGTTCTAAGAATGTGAAGGCGGATGCCTTTTCTAGGAGTTTTGAGCCTGATTCCCCTGGTGATTCGGAACCTACAGGTATCCTTAAGGATGGGGTGATATTATCTGCTATTTCCCCAGATCTGCGACGTGCTTTGCAAGAATTTCAGGCGGATATACCTGATCGCTGTCCGCCTGGTAGACTGTTTGTTCCTGATGATTGGACCAGTAGAGTCATCTCGGAGGTTCATTCTTCTACGCTGGCGGGTCATCCTGGAATTTTTGGTACCAGGGATTTGGTGGCTAGATCCTTCTGGTGGCCATCTCTGTCTCGAGATGTGCGTGTTTTTGTGCAGTCTTGTGATGTGTGTGCTCGGGCCAAGCCTTGTTGTTCTAGGGCTAGTGGGTTGTTGTTGCCCTTGCCTATTCCAAAGAGGCCTTGGACGCACATCTCTATGGACTTTATTTCTGATCTTCCTGTCTCTCAGAGGATGTCTGTTATCTGGGTGGTGTGTGACCGTTTTTCTAAGATGGTTCATTTGGTGCCATTGCCGAAGTTGCCTTCCTCATCTGAGTTGGTCCCTTTGTTTTTTCAAAATGTGGTTCGCTTGCATGGTATTCCTGAAAATATCGTTTCTGATAGGGGTACCCAGTTCGTTTCTAGATATTGGCGGGCATTCTGTGCCAGGTTGGGCATTGACTTGTCTTTTTCGTCTGCCTTCCATCCTCAGACTAATGGCCAGACGGAGCGAACTAATCAAACTTTGGAGACTTATTTGAGGTGTTTTGTGTCTGCGGACCAGGATGATTGGGTTGCCTTTTTGCCGTTGGCGGAGTTTGCTCTTAATAATCGGGCTAGTTCTGCCACTTTGGTCTCCCCTTTCTTTTGCAATTCGGGGTTTCATCCCCGTTTTTCTTCTGGTCAGGTGGAGTCTTCGGATTGTCCTGGAGTAGATGCTGTGGTGGATCGGTTGTATCGGATTTGGGGACAGGTGGTGGACAATTTGAATTTGTCCCAGGAGAGGACTCAGCGGTTTGCTAACCGCCAGCGTCGTGTTGGTCCTCGCCTTTGTGTTGGGGACTTGGTGTGGTTGTCTTCCCGTTTTGTTCCAATGAGGGTTTCTTCTCCTAAATTTAAGCCTCGGTTCATTGGTCCCTATAGGATTTTGGAGATTATTAACCCTGTTTCCTTTCGTTTGGACCTCCCGGCATCTTTCGCTATCCATAATGTGTTCCATCGGTCGTTGTTGCGGAGATACGAGGTACCGGTGGTTCCTTCTGCTGAGCCTCCTGCTCCTGTGCTGGTTGAGGGTGAATTGGAGTACGTTATAGAGAAGATCTTGGACTCCCGTATTTCCAGGCTGAGACTCCAGTATCTGGTTAAATGGAAGGGCTATGGTCAGGAAGATAATTCTTGGGTAACTGCCTCTGATGTTCATGCCTCGGATTTGGTTCGTGCCTTTCATAGGGCTCATCCAGGTCGCCCTGGCGGTTCTTGTGAGGGTTCGGTGCCCCCTCCTTAAGGGGGGGGTACTGTTGTGATCCGCTTTTTGGGCTCCCCTGGTGGTGGCTGGTGGTACTGGGGACTTGTGTGTACTTTTCTGCCTCTTCTCACCTGCTTCCATCAGTGTTTGGGAGTTCCCTATTTAGCCTTGCTCTCCACTCACTTCCTTGCTGGTCATCATTGTAACCTGAGCCCTTCAGTTGCATGTTCCTGCTACTAGTCTGCTGATCAGCTAAGTGGACTCTTGTCCTTATTGTTTTGTATTTTTTGTCCAGTTTACAGTTTGTCATTTCCTGTTACTGGTAGCTCTTGTGGACTGAAATTGCCACTCCTGTGTGATGAGTTGACACAGGAGTCTTAAAGTAATTTCAGGATGGGTTTTTGAAAGGGTTTTCAGCTGACCGTGAAGTCCTCTTTTGTATCCTTCCTCTATCTAGTAAGTGGACCTCGCTTTGCTAAATCTACCTTCATACTGTGTATGTCTTTTCCTCTGAACTCACCGTTAATATATGTGGGGGCTGCTATCATCTTTGGGGAATTTCACTAGAGGTAAGCCAGGTCTGTTCCTTCCTCTTCCAGGTGTAGTTAGTTCTCCGGCTGGCGCGTGGCATCTAGGCAGCCGTAGGAATGCTCCCTGGCTACTATTAGTTGTGTGGTAGATTTAGGTCACGGTCAGCTTGAGTTTCCATCACCCGAGAGCTCGTCTGTTATTTTTGTGTTTCTGATGTTCCCTTGCCATTGGGAAACACGACAGCAGAGCTGAGAGCAGAGCCAGAGTGCAGAGCTGAGAGCAGAGCAAAGTCAGAGTGCAGAGCATGACACAGAGTTCAGAGCCCAGAGCAAAACCACAGAGAGCAGAGCAAGGTCACAGAATGCAGAGCAAGGAGCAAAGCAAGGTCGCAGAGAGCAGAGCCAAAAGCAGAGCAAAGCAAGACACAGAGTACGCACAGCAGGGAAAGGAAACCAAGGCAGGGATATAAACAGACAAAGGAACAGGACTAAGCTAAGACAAAATCAGGAACAGGACAAGGCACAGAGACATGGACACAGGCCAGGGTACGACGCACCCCTTGGGTGGCGAACACAAGAGTTAAAGAGACAGGGCCTGGCACCTCAGCAGCTAAGAACTGACTGAGGGAGTAAGTTGCACAGGCCCCCACCAATGGGTGGGGATGTCTTAAATACAGGAAGCCTCATGGCGATTGGCCAGGGACACCTTAGCAAGGTGCACACAGTTTCAAAAAGACACAGGAGTTGCCAGTGCCGCCCCCCTATGCACACAGACAGAGCATGCACAGAGCAAACAGCAGACATGAGGCACACAGCATGGAGCTGGCAGCAGAGAGAAGTCACAACAAGGCCCAGAGAAGTAAGTGAGTTTGAGTGTAATACAGGTGAGGGATGGGAGGCCATGCAGCGATGCCAGCAGGGTTGTTACAATATATATGCCATTGACATTATATATATATATATATATATATATATACACACTCACTGGCCACTTTATTAGGTACACCATGCTAGTAACGGGTTGGACCCCCTTTTGCCTGCAGAACTGCCTCAATTCTTCGTGGCATAGATTCAACAAGGTGCTGGAAGCATTCCTCAGAGATTTTGGTCCATATTGACATGATGGCATCACACAGTTGCCGCAGATTTGTCGGCTGCACATCACCACCACCAGCCTGAACCATTGATACAAGGCAGGATGGATCCATGCTTTCATGTTGTTTACGCCAAATTCTGACCCTACCATCCGAATGTCGCAGCAGAAATCGAGACTCATCAGACCAAGCAACGTTTTTCCAATCTTCTACTGTCCAATTTCGATGAGCTTGTGCAAATTGTAGCCTCAGTTTCCTGTTCTTAGCTGAAAGGAGTGGTACCCGGTGTGGTCTTCTGCTGCTGTAGCCCATCTGCCTCAAAGTTCGACGCACTGTGCGTTCAGAGATGCTCTTAGGCCTACCTTGGTTGTAACGGGTGGCGATTTGAGTCACTGTTGCCTTTCTATCAGCTCGAACCAGTCTGCCCATTCTCCTCTGACCTCTGGCATCAACAAGGCATTTCCGCCCACAGAACTGCCGCTCACTGGATTTTTTTTCTTTTTCGGACCATTCTCTGTAAACCCTAGAGATGGTTGTGCGTGAAAATCCCAGTAGATCAGCAGTTTCTGAAATACTCAGACCAGCCCTTCTGGCGCCAACAACCATGCCACGTTCAAAGGCACTCAAATCACCTTTCTTCCCCATACTGATGCTCGGTTTGAACTGCAGGAGATTGTCTTGACCATGTCTACATGCCTAAATGCACTGAGTTGCCGCCATGTGATTGGCTGATTAGAAATTAAGTGTTAACAAGAAGTTGGACAGGTGTACCTAATAAAGTGGCCAGTGAGTGTATATACACAGTACAGACAAAAGTTTGGACACACTTTCTCATTTAAAGATTTTTCTGTATTTTCATGACTGAAAATTGTACATTCACACTGAAGGCATCAAAACTATGAATTAACACATGTGGAATTAGATACTAAATAAAAAAGTGTGAAACAACTGAAAATATGTCTTATATTCTAGGTTCTGCAAAATAGCCACCTTTTGTTTTGATGACTGCTTTGCACACTCTTGGCATTCTCTTGATGATCTTCAAGAGGTAGTCACCGGGAATTGTCTTCCAACAATCTTGAAGGAGTTCCCAGAGATGCTTAGCACTTGTTGGCCCTTTTGCCTTCACTCAGCTCACCCCAAACCATCTCGATTGGTTCAGGTCTGGTGACTGTGGAGGCCAGGTCATCTGCCGTAGCACCCCATCACTCTCGTTCTTGGTCAAATAGCCCTTACACAGCCTGGAGGTGTGTTTGGGGTCACTGTCCTGTTGAAAAATATATGATTGCCCAACTAAACGCAAACCAGATGGAATAGCGTGCCGCTGCAAGATGCTGTGGTAGCCATGCTGGTTCAGTATGCCTTCAGATTTGAATAAATCCCCAACAGTGTCACCAGCAAAGCAGCCCCACACCATCACACCTACTCCTACATGCTTCACGGTGGGAACCAGGCATGAAGAGTCCATCCGTTCACCTTTTCTGCCTCACACAAAAACACGGTGGTTGGACCCAAAGATTTCAAATTTGGACTCATCAGACCAAAGCACAGATTTCCACTGGTCTAATGTCCATTCCTTGTGTTCTTTAGCCCAAACAAGTCTCTTCTGCTTGTTGCCTGTCCTTAGCAGTGGTTTCCTAGCAGCTATTTTACCATGAAGGCCTGCTGCACAAAGTCTCCTCTTAACAGTTGTTGTAGAGATGTGTCTGCTGCTAGAACTCTGTGTGGCAGCATTGACCTGGTCTCTAATCTGAGCTGCTGTTAACCTGCGATTTCGGAGGCTGGTGACTTGGATAAACTTATCCTCAGAAGCAGAAGTGATTCTTGGTCTTCCTTTCCTGGGGCGGTGCTCATGTGAGCCAGTTTCTTCTTGTAGCGCTTGATGGTTTTTGCCACTGCACTTGGGAACACTTTCAAAGTTTTCCCAATTTTTCGGACTGACTGACTGACTGATTTTTTAAAGTAATGATGGCCGATCGTTGTTCTTTACTTAGCTGCTTTTTTTTTTGCCATAATACAAATTCTAACAGTCTAGTCAGTAGGACTATCAGCTGTGTATCCACCAGACGTCTGCACAACACAACTGATGGTTCCAACACCATTTCTAAGGCAAGAAATCCCACTTATTAAACCTGACATGGCACACCTGTGAAGTGGAAACCATTCCTGGTGACTACCTCTTGAAGCTCATCAAGAGAATGCCAAGAGTGTGCAAAGCAGTCATCAGAGCAAAAGGTGGCTACTTTGAAGAACCTAGAATATAAGACATAATTTCAGTTGTTTCACACTTTTTTGTTAAGTATATAATTCCACATGTGTTAATTCATAGTTTTGATGCCTTCAGTGTGAATGTACAATTTTCATAGTCATGAAAATACAGAAAAATCTATAAATGAGAACTTGTGTCCAATCTTTTGGTCTGTACTGTGCATAAATCAAATGAAGAGTAAATGTAATTAATACACCCTGGTCAGAAAAAATGCTCCATTAATTTGGCACCTGATAGGGGGCATCTAAAAAAGAAAGTGCAGCCCCTTTAAAAGTGAATGTTGTTCACAGAAAGAATCTGCTTGCTTATTCTTTCAAATAGTGCTGCATACAAATAAATATGATACAATAGTATGAAGACTACTGCACTGTAAACTGAACAACAAATTCATTCCTATATAAATAGATGTGAAGAATAAGTAACCAAGGTTAGAGCAGTTTGTGGCCACTAAAGACGACGACTCTATTCTATGGACTTGGTCTTTAATAAGGGTTAATAACTCCATTCCCTTAGCTTAACCCTTGATTAGGATTGATGGAGGGGAAGTGTACACCCTTTTGTTAGTAATGGTTCTGGCCAAAAAGCACAACTAATGAGAAATCCCACAAACTGTGCCGCATACAAATTCAATAGAATGAATATGACATCAATATTGTGACATCCTCACAGTGAGGAGGCAGCAACAAATGCACAAAAAGAGGAACCATATGAGTGAAAAGATATAAGAGTAGATGCCGGTGAATATGGATGTCTCAATAGTCTGCTAATAAAGCCATAACCATCGTTGCTGGACCTGCTATCACAGAGGGGGGCAAGTCAAGGTGATACCTATTGAACACGACCAGTGAGGTTGTCAGTCAAGATGCCAGAGGTCCGAAGGACATGAGAGCCCAACGCATGTCTCCACACATGGTGACTTCATCAGGGGCAGGTGTAACGGCTCAAGTATACTCCTATGTTTAAAGAGACATACAGAAACTGAAAGATCATTGTCAGCTGTGGGAGACCCCGGCTGAAGGTGCCGGAAGTGATGTCATCGGTGACGTTGCGGCATTCGAGAGTGTAGGTACACAGGCGTATTGATACAGACTGGGGCAATGTGCCAGCCGGCTCATTGAAATGAACTTACACGTGAGTCAAAAGAAGCAAGGCGAAGGTCTTGCTGTGGTAATTGTTGTGGATTCTGTTTTTGGGCTCCCTCTGGTGGTTACAACTGGTACTGGGTGACTTTGGTGGGTTGCGGTCTCTGGTTTCCACCTGTCCATCAGAGGCTGGGTGTTTCCTATTTAACCTGGCTTTCCTGTCATTGCCTTGCCGGCTATCAATGTATCAGTGTGTCTCTGTTACCTTTGCTACCTGCTCCTAAAGCCTTCAAGACAAGCTAAGTCTGGATTTCCCTGTTTCTTGTTTGCTTTCATGTTTTTAGTCCAGCTTGCAGATATGTAATTCTCTGCTGCTGGTTGCTCTAGTGGGCTGAAATTACCACTCATGTACCATGAGTTGGCACATGAGTTTAAGTAATTTCAGGATGGTATTTTGAAGGGTTTTAAGCTGACCGCGCAGTTCTCCTTTTGTATCCTCTGCTATCTAGCTTTTAGCGGGCCTCATTTTTGCTGAATCTGTTTTCATAACTACGTTTGTGCCTTCCTCTCATTTCACCGTCATTATATGTGGGGGGCTGCTATTTCTATGGGAATATTTCTCTGGAGGCAAGCGAGGTCTTTGATTCTTCTGATAGGGGAAGCTAGATCTCCGGCTGGCGCGAGGCGTCTAGAGTCCCCCCAGGAACGCTCCCCGGCTACTGTTAGTTGAGTGTTGAGGTTCAGGATCGCGGTCAGCTCAGGTTCCATCACCCTAGAGCTCGTCCTGTTTTTGCCCGTGTTTGGTTGACAAATTCCCTGCCATTGGGAACATGACAGGTAATAGCTTCTATGGATGAAGCAGAGTGGTGGCGCATGCGTAGAGGTACTTATATAGGCTCTTACAAAAAAGGAATCTAGAGCAGCTGATATTTTGCGCTACACAGCCGATAATTGTATGGGGCTGGAACACTAAGCCGCGGCATGGAATATTTATCAAGGAACCTCTCAAAAGGCCCCATATAAATAAAAATGAGGCATAAATGCCAGGATATAGATTAAAGAAACAGAGACCCCACTATTGCTATAAGACCTCTAAGAGTTTGTAAAGAGGTCTGTAATGCTGCTGCAGTGCAGTGTAGCGCAACCTCCACCAGGAGATGCTGGGGAGGGAAGAAAGGTTGCACCCACAGCATAACACCACTGAGCAGAAGCACCAGCACCACCTGGTGGCGAAAGAGTCGTCAGACGGGCCGAGTCAGAAACAGTCAGGACAAGAAGTACCAGAGGTCACAGCAATACACGTGGTCAAATAAAAGCCAGAAGTCAGAGCCAGATGGGAGCAGAGATAACAGAGATGGGAGACAGTCAAACAGGTCAGAAGACAAGCCGGGTCACATACCAAGAGGTCCAGGAACAGGGAGCAAATACTAAGACAAGTGGGGTGGCAGGAAAGGGAAGTCACGGGAACAGAGTAAACGGGAAGAGGACAAAAACATGATATCAAGGGATCAGCTGCTCTAGCCTGGGAGCATGAACTATCACTGTCATTGGTCTGCAGGCACAGCAGACTGAAATAGCCACACCGAACCCAAAACGAGGCAGAGAAGGTTAACCCCAGCATGACCAGACCGGGGAGAGAATAACATGAAACAAACCCTGGCCTGGATCATGACAAGGTCCTCCTGTATTTTTTCTTACAAGGAACCAAATGTGTCAGAGTTAGACACAAAACCTTAACTGGTCCTGATGAGACATTGCACACATATTCCAAAACAGCCAAAAGAAACCAAGTTACAGAACAGCCCATGTTTGCGCTACACAGCCAGTGATTTGTATGAGGCTGGAGCGCTGAATAGCAGCAGAAAATGCTTGTAAAGATTCTTACATATGGAAATGCCGCACTCATACCAAGATGTAAACTGAAGAAAGAGGACCACACAATTACTATCAAATCATTAGGAGTATATATGACAATCTTCCTATATATTACTTTCAGAAGTACTAGTTGTGTCAAAATCAGACACAGAGCAAGGGCTGATCCTAATAAGGCGAGATAAGGTGTTACTACAGGTCACACACCTAGTAGAGCGGTCTTAGTTAAAGAGAAATAACATATAGAAATTACAATCAAGGAAATATCCCATGGATTCATGGAAGAGGATAGCTACAAAAGAACCATAATGGTCCTGGCATAGAAGGCCGACTTATTTGACAGTTGATGCCTAATCAAGTGTCAAACGACAATACAGTCCTATAACGATCAGATATTCGATGGCAATGTATAATAAAGATCAATTAGATAAATAGACAGAAGCCATAAGATGTATTGGCATCACTAGAATGAGGAGTCAGATGTCCTCAGGGTGCAGCAGAGTGAAGCATTTACCATATATTTACTGCAATGGGTGCTGTGAATGTGTTAGAAGAAACATCCATTCATCCATTTTATACAATCCCGAATCAGGTGTAAAAAAATACCAAGAAATGTCAGTACGGGAGTGAATGGCACATCAATTGCCGGGTCTGTCTTTGCAAATAGCAGAGGGACAAATCACCCCTATAGTAAGATGCAAGTAAGCCAAACAGAGCAAAGATGTCCATAATGGAAAAGTCATAGTTGTTTGCAGAAGCCTGTGAGGAACAAGTCTTCATTTAGACCCTTGGGGAGCGACTCTGAAGATCATAGATCCATTTAGATTCACAGCGAAGGACCTAGGTTTGTGATGTTACAGTGCAACTAACTATTCACTATTGATGTCAGTACCAGTCTGTCACTGAAAATTTGTTTACTGTTAACGATATCTATAACCCTGTATGTAACCCCTTTTCACATGTACAGCACCATGGAATTAATGGTGCTATATAAATAAATAATAATAATATCAATTCTATTGAATTTGTATGCGGCACAGGGTGCATTAAGTGACATTTAGGGCTCATGCCCACTTGCGATGAAATCGGACGAATTCAATCCAATAAATAAACACTGAAGCTGTTCTCGCAGCCGGCATAGGAGATAGAGGGCTTTGGGGAATTAGCGGATGTTGTAAGTATGATTTAATTAAGAACAATAAAGGAGTCTGTGTGTTTATTTCAAATAAAGGATTTTTTTAATGGTGTCTGTGTTTTATTAACTATTTCACTATAAGAGGTTAGTAATGGGGGCGTCTAATTGACGCATCTTCATTACTAACCTCGGGGCTTGATTTCACATACTTCATATGCCACCGCTACAGGGCAGTGGGACGAGCAAGGCTTATAGATGCGCCTTTCTGGGGTGTCTGAGAGCTGATGTTTGTAGCCAAGGGAGGGGCCACTATCCATGGCCCCTTCCTAGGCTACAAATATCAGCTCTCAGCTGTCTGGCTATAAATTATAAATTACATACATGTCCTCTAAGTTGCACACACACTGTACTAATTGTATCCACTGACATTTATATGACAATTGTATGTCACTGACATATATATATAGCTCCCTATTATGCATCTATTTACTGTATGTAAACCATCTCTTCTATCCTATCGGCTCCTGCAGTAATTTTTCAGAAGCTAACAAATGAATTACGGGCTAATCTTCTATCTCTCTCTGTAATATAAATACATATATATTGGTCACTGACACAAATATATATATTCTATGAGTATAAAGTATGTTTTCTATTTTTTCCATATTTTCTATTCTAAGCTGTCAGTGTAATTTTACTGCATGCGCACACGATTTACCGTCTTTTTTTATTCCTATCTATCTAAATCGGATGCTAGGTGTGAAAAATCGGATTATACTCGCATAAAAAACGCATGACACTTGCATGACAATTGCACTGCACTTGTCCGACTCTCCTGCATGAAAATCAAACCGATTTTTAAATCACTACGGTGTCTCCAGCCTTAATCCTGCCATCTCCACCCTTCTTATTACACAAGTATAATACATATAATAATGGGGGAAAGACCAAGACTGAGCACAAGACCTTCACAGCAATCTACACATCATAGTGGAGATCTCATGACACCTTCTCTCCATCTACCTGATGATCCTGAGGAGCATTGGGATCTTCTTGGTTACAGTCCTGTGGAAGAAGAGGATGGGGACATCTCTCTGGTGTTGTCCTCATACTGGATAGATCTGGGGGTAACACATACAGGGACTGAATTCATTCTTTACATACAGATAACTATAGGCCGTGTGTATTTAGTCCTGTCTATTACCTGGTGATGTGAGGGGTTGGGGAACCTCCATCATGACGTCCTTGTACGGATCATTGTTTCCTTCTAAATGCTCCCACTCCCCCATGGAGAAATAAACAGCGACATCCTGACATCTTATAAGAACCTGACACATACAATGATACCGTCATCCCCTGATCCCTTCATAGTGTTACTGTATAATGTCCCAGCATTCCCAGCAGTGTCACCTCTCCAGTCAGCAGCTCAATCATCTTGTAGAGGAGTTCTAGGATCTTCTGGTCATTGATGTCCTCATGTGTCAGGGGGTGAGGTGGAGGTCCTGTGATTGGGCTCAGGGGTCTTCCCCATCCCTCAGACACAAGGTCCTGACAGCGCTCACTAGAGGTCTTCTTCACCACTGTGTATTCCTGGTTATGGAGAGACACAATAATAAATCTCACTACAGACATTTCCAGAGTCCTCACCTCTCCAGTTCTGTCCATCTGTTATTCCCATAGATAAGAATGATGTAATGTGACGTCATCAGAATCTCTCACCTCTCCAGTAAGACGGAAGAGGATCTCTAGGGTGAGGTGTAATATCCTCTCTGCCATCTTGTCTCTGTCCATATCCATCCTTGATGGGTAAATCAGGAAAATTCTCTTATATAGAAGATCTTTACTGAGAGGATCCGATATTGTAGAGACCTGAATGAGAAGATGAGCCGATGTAACATCATAAAAATCCTGTGTAATACAATTACTGGAGATAATAAGGGAAACATATGAGAACGTGTAAGGCTGTGTGCACACGTAGCATATTTTTCGCATTTTTTTCGCGGTTTTTCACTATAAAAATGCTATAAAACCGTGAAAAAAACGCTAACATTAAGCATCCTATTTAATAGAATGCAATCCGCATTTTTTGTGCACATGCTGCATTTTTTTCCTGAGTGGAATCACATTCCAGAAAAAAACGCAGCATGTTCATTAAATTTGCGGAATCGCAGCGATTCTGCACACCTAGGAATGCATTGATTTGCTTACTTCCCGCACGGGGCTGTGCACACCATGCAGGAAGTAAGCAGATCATGTGCGGTTGGTACCCAGGGTGGAGGAGAGGAGACTCTCCTCCACGGACTGGGCACCATATATTTGGTAAAAAATAAAAGAATTAAAATAAAAAATAGCGATATACTCACCTTCTGGCGGCCCGACCTCCTCAGCGTCTTCCGTGGTGTGTGTGAAGGACCTGCGATGACGTCACGTCGCGGTCACGTGACTGCGACGTCAATGGAAGGTCCTGAACACACAGCATCTATAGGGAAGCAAGCCGCTGAGGAGATCGGGCCATATATCGGGTGAGTATAACCATTTTTTGGGGTTTTTTTTAATTATTTTTAACATTCTACCTTTTACTATAGATGCTGCATAGGCTGCATCTATAGTAAAAAGTTGGTCACACTTGTCAAACACTATGTTTGACAAGTGTGACCAACATGTCAGTCAGTTTTCCAAGCGATGCTACAGATCGCTTGGAAAACACTAGCATTCTGCAAGCTAATTATGCTTGCAAAACGCTAGTTTTCTGCGGGTATATGCATGCCAATTCTGCATGCGACATACCCGCGGCAGGAGGCGCAGAATTGCCGCGGAAATTTCCGCGGCAATTCTGCAACGTGTGCACTTAGCCTTAATGTTGCATTCTCTAGTCTTATATGGACTGGAAAATAAGCTGAATTGCTGACTAAGTTCTCTCCTCCATTCCCCCAATCTCTGGCTATGTTACTCACTGTTTCGGCATCTGATTAGCTGTAGGAATTACAAGTTCGTTAAGACTGACCAGATACAGAGATTGGCGGGAACCCAAGCACAAATGGCATTTTTATTATTTTAAAACATTTTGTTTTTTCACTGACATCTACTAATAAAACCTATATATTTAGGCCACAGACAACAAGCAGTTTCTCCCTCGGAGTCGGCAGCTGAATACGTTTCTCATAGATAACGCTAATTCTCCTCTCATTTACCGACCCTGGAATCGGCATTAGCAATACTGCAGGAGATATTCATTACACGGGACAGGAGAAATAACTACTTCATGATGAGGACGACATCTTCATCTTCTACTACGGCTCTAGAAACAGATTTGCCCAGAGTCGGTCACTGACTCCATCCCCACCGGCCTCTATATGAAGGTTTCCAGTCTTCCCCGCACTGTAATCTTCTATCACGTTAGATCTGAGGTCTGAGTCACACACAGAAGTTTGAGGCTTTTATAAGAGATTTTTTGTAAGAACAAAAAGACAAGTGATATTTGATGCCAATGTCTCCATGTAGGCTTCCATTTATTACATCAAAAACACAAAAAACAGGTGTGACAATATTCCAAAAATAATTAATTATAGTGAAGTGTTGAGGCAGTATCACAGAAATATTCAATAAAAGTGCCCATAAAAATGCAAATTAGTGTGCTCTTCCTATTAACAATAGCGCACACTCAATTAATCATTGCACATAATCCCATATAGCCTATAATTCCCTTGTGGGAATATACTCTGCACCTAAATACACTCTGCCTGCCTGCGGGGGTTGGCACCCTATAGTCCTGCGAAAATGGCGCCCCCGCTCTCGTTGTCTGGCCCTAATGTGCCCTAGCAGTGCTAAATAGCAAAGATAAATACATATACATCAATTTAAGACACAGCGTGCAGGTTAGAATGACGATTATACATATTTATACATTAAGTATGTTCATCTCGACGCGTTTCCCCGAGATCCAATTGGATCAGCTGATTGGAACCTGTGGTTTTGGGATGGATACTATTCCCCACCGCAGTATCGGGCACACTTCTCCGAATTGATTTAACTCCTTACCCTTCATTCACATAAGTGGTCATTATTTGAGTCCTGATGAACCGATCTCGGGGAAACGCGTCGAGATGAACATACTTAATGTATAAATATGTATAATCGTCATTCTAACCTGCACGCTCTGTCTTAAATTGATGTATATGTATTTATCTTTGCTATTTAGCACTGCTAGGGCGCATTAGGGCCAGACAACGAGAGCGGGGGCGCCATTTTCGCAGGACTATAGGGTGCCAACCCCCGCAGGCAGGCAGAGTGGATTTAGGTGCAGAGTATATTCCCACAAGGGAATTATAGGCTATATGGGATAATGTGCAATTATTAATTGAGTGTGCGCTATTGTTAATAGGAAGAGCACACTAATTTGCACTCTATTTTATTTATATAGCACATTAGTCAATTTGACGATTATATGTTTCTCTGATTTGTATGGTCTGCTGTTTGCCTTTCTATTCTACACTTGAGAGTTTAGCAGGGTGAGTCAGGGATAGCCTACGTTGATCGGGGGCGCCATTGCGCAGGTTATATAGGGTGCCAACCTCCGCGGCAAGGTAGGGCACAGATAGCTTGCGTATTAGGGACTGAGTGCACCCTGTATCTTTTCTTCAGCCAAACAAAAGACGTTTTTAGGCTGTGTATGTTGTTTTTTATCTATATTATTAGTAAATGTTACGTTTTATTGTGTATTTGATTAATTTGGCAATGTAGTGCTTTAGTCGGTGAATTGAAGTGTTGAGGCACCAAATAGAAAATTTTTACCCAGGATATGGACACCTTGAACCAATGTTACAACCTCCACTATAATAAATCTTCAGGGTGATGCCTAGATGTGAGACTATTTATAAGGCCGGGGTCACACTAGCGTATGGCATCCAACGAGATAGCATTGGATGCGATATGCTACTGACTCTCGACTCCTGCTCTGCTGCGAGCGGGAGCTGAGTGTCATGCTACTGTGCTCCGAGCCTCTCACACAGAGAGGATGAGAACACAGCAGTAGAGACGAAGACACTAATTTCTCCATCTCCTCCATTGCCAGGGTCGGTGTATATCGCACAGCACTCAGATGGTCTCCGAGTGCTGTGCACTGTGTCACTCGCACCCATAGACTTATATGGGTGTGAGTGACCCAATACTCGACTGAGTCTCGGTGTTAATCGCAGCATGCTGCGATTGTTCCCGCATGCTCATTCGGCATGAGAAAATAATTGCAGATATGAGTTGGCCCATAGAGTAACCCTTGTCCAAGTGCTATGCGATGTTTTCTCACATAGCACTCGTCCGTGTTATACGCTAGTGTGACCCCGGCCTAATCAAGACAACGGGATGAAGAAAATCAGCACTCACTCATTTTAGAAAATACTTCAGTCCTTTTTAATTTTCATATGATTCAGGACAATGACAAAGTGCAACAGTGCTAGCAGTGTGACGGCGGGTGCAGTGATTTAAACAAAAAAAAAAAACATTACGGACAAAGAACGTTTCGGACTTAATTTGCATTTCTACTGGTCCATGTTCCACTGGTCTATGAACATGAACCAGTAGAAGGACTGAAGGGTCTTCTAAAAGGGGTAAGTGCTGACTTTCTCAATTCCGTTATCTGGATTACAAAAATAATATTGAGGATGGCGGCATTGTGAGAACATTATACGGTGTGTGGGGGCCAAAAAAAGGACCCTGTACTATGGGAGTAAGGCTGGAGTCACACACAAGGTATAAAAATGGTCCGTTTTACACCGACGAGAATCGCAGAAATGTTCCCTGAACAGTGATCCATTTGTCATCCGTGTGCAGAGCGAGGATGCGATTTTCTTGGATGTAAGCATCCATGTGACATCAGTATGACATCCGCATGGTGAGATTTTCTCGCCGGCTTGCAAAATGGACATATAATGGATCCATGGGCTCAAATATTCGTGAAAACATATATACAGTCTATATATACAGTACAGATCAAAAGTTTGGACACACCTTCTCATTTAAAGATTTTTCTGTATTTTCATGACTATAAAAATTGTAAATTCACACTGAAGGCATCAAAACTATGAATTAACACATGTGGAATTATATACTTAACCCCTTCCTGACGTCGGACGGGATAGTACGTCCGACGTCAGGTCCCCTGCTTTGATGCAGGGCTCCGCGGTGAGCCCGCATCAAAGCCGGGACATGTCAGCTGTTTTGAACAGCTGACATGTGCCCGCAATAGGCGCGGGCAGAATCGCGATCTGCTCGCACCTATTAACTAGTTAAATGCCGCTGTCAAACGCAGACAGCGGCATTTAACTACCGCATCCGGCCGGGCGGCCGGATATGACGTCATCGCCGACCCCCGTCACATGATCGGGGGTCGGCGATGTGTCAGGAAGGTAACCATAGAGGTCCTTGAGACCTCTATGGTTACTGATCGCCGGTGGCTGTGAGCGCCACCCTGTGGTCGGCGCTCACAGCACACCTGCAATTCTCCTACATAACAGCGATCTGATGATCGCTGTTATGTAGCAGAGCCGATCGGGCTGTGCCTGCTTCTAGCCTCCCATGGAGGCTATTGAAGCATGGCAAAAGTGAAAAAAAAAAGTTTTTAAAAATGTGAAAAAAATAAAAAAAACATAAAAGTTTAAATCACCCCCCTTTCGCCCCAATCAAAATAAATCAATAAAAAAAAAAATCAAACCTACACATATTTGGTATCGCCGTGTTCAGAATCGCCCGATCTATCAATAAAAAAAGCATTAACCTGATCGCTAAATGGCGTAATGAGAAAAAAAATCTAAACGCCAGAAATACATTTTTTTGGTTGCCGCGACATTGCATTAAAATGCAATAACGGGCGATCAAAAGAACGTATCTGCACCAAAATGCTATAATTAAAAACGCCAGCTCGGCACGCAAAAAATAAGCCCTCACCTGACCCCAGATCACGAAAAATGGAGACGCTACGAGTATCGGAAAATGGCGCAAATTTTTTTTTTTTTTGCAAAGTTTGGAATTTTTTTTCACCACTTAGGTAAAACATAACCTAGACATGTGAGGTGTCTATGAACTCGTACTGACCTCGAGAATCATAATGGCAGGTCAGTTTTAGCATTTAGTGAACCTAGCAAAATAGGCAAGCAAAAAACAAGTGTGGGATTGCACTTTTTTTGCAATTTCACTGCACTTGGAATTTTTTTCCCGTTTTCTAGTACACAACATGGTAAAACCAATGATGTCGTTCAAAAGTACAACTCGTCCCGCAAAAAATAAGCCCTCACATGGCCAAATTGACGGAAAAATAAAAAAGTTATGGCTCTGGGAAGGGGGGGGATCAAAAAACGAACACGGAAAAATGAAAAATCCCACGGTCATGAAGGGGTTAACAAAAAAGTGTGAAACAACTGAAAATATAGACTTATATTCTAGGTTCTTCAAAGTAGCCACTTTTTGCTTTGATGACTGCTTTGCACACTCTTGGCACTCTCTTGATGAGCTTCAAGAGGTAGTCACCGGAAAAGGTTTTCACTTCACAGGTGTGCCCTGTCAGGTTTAACCCCTTCCCGACATGCGCCGTACTAGTACTGCTCTGCGGGAACTGAGTTCCCGCAAACTGCAGTTCTAGTACGGCGGCACGAACGCGCAGTCTCACAGTGAGAACCGCGGCCATTGCGTGCGGGTGTCAGCCGTATGTGACAGCTGACACACCGCAGCAATGCCCATGATCGGCACTAGTTACATAGTTACATAGTTACATAGTTATTAAGGTTGAAGGAAGACTGTAAGTCCATCTAGTTCAACCCATAGCCTAACCTAACATGCCCTAACATGTTGATCCAGAGGAAGGCAAAAAAAACCCATGTGGCAAAGAGTAACTCCACCATGGGGAAAAAAATTCCTTCCCGACTCCACATACGGCAATCAGACTAGTTCCCTGGATCAACGCCTTATCAAGGAATCTAGTGTATATACCCTGTAACATTATACTTTTCCAGAAAGGTATCCAGTCCCCTCTTAAATTTAATTAATGAATCACTCATTACAACATCATATGGCAGAGAGTTCCATAGTCTCACTGCTCTTACAGTAAAGAATCCGCGTCTGTTATTATGCTTAAACCTTCTTTCCTCCAGACGTAGAGGATGCCCCCTTGTCCCTGTCTCAGGTCTATGATTAAAAAGATCATCAGAAAGGTCTTTGTACTGTCCCCTCATATATTTATACATTAAAATAAGATCACCCCTTAGTCTTCGTTTTTCCAAACTAAATAGCCCCAAGTGTAATAATCTATATTGGTATTGCAGACCCCCCAGTCCTCTAATAACCTTGGTCGCTCTTCTCTGCACCCGCTCCAGTTCAGCTATGTCTTTCTTATACACCGGAGACCAGAACTGTGCACGGTATTCTAAGTGTGGTCGAACTAGTGTCTTGTATAGAGGTAAAATTATGTTCTCCTCATGAGCATCTATGCCTCTTTTAATACATCCCATTATTTTATTTGCCTTTGTAGCAGCTGCCTGACACTGACCACTGAATATGAGTTTGTCATCCACCCATACACCCAGGTCTTTTTCATTGACGGTTTTGCCCAGAGTTTTAGAATTAAGCACATAGTTATACATCTTATTACTTCTACCCAAGTGCATGACCTTACATTTATCCCCATTAAAGCTCATTTGCCATTTATCAGCCCAAGCTTCTAGTTTACATAAATCATCCTGTAATATAAAATTGCCCTCCCCTGTATTGATTACCCTGCAAAGTTTAGTGTCATCTGCAAATATTGAAATTCTACTCTGAATGCCCCCTACAAGGTCATTAATAAATATGTTAAAAAGAAGAGGGCCCAATACTGACCCCTGTGGTACCCCACTGCTAACCGTGACCCAGTCCGAGTGTGCTCCATTAATAACCACCCTTTGTTTCCTATCCCTGAGCCAGCTCTCAACCCACTTACACATATTTTCCCCTATCCCCATTACTCTCATTTTATGTAACAACCTTTTGTGTGGCACCGTATCAAAAGCTTTGGAAAAGTCCATATATACTACGTCCACTGGGTTCCCTTGGTCCAGTCCGGAACTTACCTCTTCATAGAAGCTGATCAAATTAGTCTGACATGAACGGTCCCTAGTAAACCCATGCTGATACTGGGTCATGAGGTTATTCCTCTTCAGATACTCCAGCATAGCATCCCTTAGAATGCCCTCCAGGATTTTACCCACAGTAGAGGTTAAGCTTACTGGCCTATAATTACCGAGTTCAGTTTTTGCCCCTTTTTTGAATATTGGCACCACATTTGCTATACGCCAGTCCTGTGGTACAGACCCTGTTATTATGGAGTCTTTAAAGATTAAAAATAATGGTCTATCAATGACTGTACTTAGTTCCTGCAGTACTCGGGGATGTATCCCATCCGGGCCCGGAGATTTATCAATTTTAGTTATTTTTAGACGCCGCTGTACTTCCTGCTGGGTTAAGCAGGTGACATTTAATGGGGAATTTTTATCACTAGTCGTTTTGTCTGCCATGGGATTTTCTTTTGTAAATACTGATGAAAAAAAGTCATTTAGCATATTGGCTTTTTCCTCATCCTCATCCACCATTTCACCCAGACTATTTTTAAGGGGGCCAACACTGTCATTTTTTAGTTTCTTACTATTTATATAGTTAAAGAATATTTTGGGATTATTTTTACTCTCTCTGGCAATGAGTCTCTCTGTCTCAATCTTTGCTGCCTTGATTTGCTTTTTACAGAATTTATTTAATTTTCTGTATTTATTTAATGCCTCCTCACTACCTACTTCCTTTAATTCTCTAAATGCTTTCTTTTTGTCCCTTATTGCGCCCCTTACAGCTCTATTTAGCCATATTGGTTTCCTCCTATTTCTAGTATGTTTATTCCCATACGGTATATACTGTGCACAGGTCCTATCCAGGATGCTAATAAATGTCTCCCATTTTCTTTGTGTATTTTTGTGTCTCAGGATATCGTCCCAGTTAATTGCACCAAGATCCTCTCTCATCCGTTGGAAATTTGCCCTCCTGAAGTTTAGTGTCCTTGTCACCCCCCTACTACCCATCTTATTAAAGGTTACATGAAAACTTATTATTTTGTGATCACTATTCCCCAAGTGACCCCCAACCCTTATATTTGATATGCGGTCTGGCCTGTTGGTTAATATTAGGTCTAGCAGTGCCCCCCTTCCTTGTTGGGTCCTGAACCAGTTGTGAAAGGTAATTGTCTCTCATAGTTGTCAAAAACCGATTACCTTTGCTGGAACTGCAGGTTTCTGTTCCCCAATCTATTTCAGGGTAGTTGAAGTCCCCCATAATAATGACTTCTCCTTGAGTCGCAGCTTCATCTATTTGCTTTACGAGGATATTCTCCATTGCTTCCATTATTTTTGGAGATTTATAACAAACCCCTATCAGTAATTTATTATTTTTTCCCCCTCCCCTTATCTCCACCCACAGGGACTCCACATTTTCATTAGATTCACCTATATTATCACGCAGGATGGGTTTTAAGGCAGATTTTACATATAGACACACCCCTCCCCCTCGCTTAACCGTACGGTCATTTCTGAACAGGCTATAGCCCTGCAAGTTAACAGCCCAGTCATGGCTCTCATCCAGCCACGTCTCAGATATCCCCACCATGTCATAATTATGCTCCAACAACATTAGTTCTAATTCATCCATTTTGTTGGCGAGGCTTCTGGCATTAGTATACATGCACTTGATGTTACTTTCTGTACCTCTATTCTTTCTTAAATTACTAACTGTTCTAACCCCACCCCCCATGCCACCGCCACCCCCAACTTCCTTATTTGTGCCCAGGTCTCTATCTGCACTATCTTCCCCTCCTATAAAATGAATACCCTCCCCCCCAATCCCTAGTTTAAACACTCCTCCAACCTTCTAACCATTTTCTCCCCCAGCACAGCTGCACCTTCCCCATTGAGGTGCAGCCCGTCCCTAGCGTAGAGCCTGTAGCCAACTGAGAAGTCGGCCCAGTTCTGCAGGAACCCAAACCCCTCCTTCCTACACCAATTCTTGAGCCACTTATTAACCTCCCTAATCTCCCGTTGCCTCTCTGGCGTGGCACGTGGTACAGGCAGTATTTCGGAAAATACCACGTTGGAGGTCCTTGCTTTCAGCTTGCAGCCTAATTCCCTGAAATCATCTTTAAGGACCTTCCACCTACCTCTAACTTTGTCATTTGTGCTAATGTGCACCATGACCGCTGGGTCCTCGCCAGCCCCTCCCAGTAATCTGTCCACCCGATCAGCGATGTGTCGGACTCGAGCGCCAGGTAGGCAGCACACCATCCGACGATCCCTGTCTTTGTGACAGATTGCCCTATCTGTTCCCCTAATAATTGAGTCCCCCACTACCAGCACCTGTCTGGCCTGCCCTGCTCTCCTATTTTCCTCCTTACTGGAGCAGTCACTCCTCCGGCTTTCAGAGGACATGCCTGGCTGCAGCAGTGCTACCCCTGTACTGGCACCCCCCTCATCTGCCAACTTAGCAAACTTATTGGGGTGTGCCAGATCAGGACTAGCCTCCCTGGCACTCTTCTCTCTACCCCGCCTTCTATCTGTCACCCAGCTAACTGCCACACTGTCCTGCAGCTCGCTAGCTAGCGCCGATCGTGGGCATTTAACCCCTCTGATGCCGCTGTCAGTAGTGACAGCGACATAGAGGGGCATCGCACAGGGACGGGGGCTCCTTGCGCTCTCCCACCGGAACAACGCGATGCGATCGCGTTGTTCCAGTGTTCTGGAAGGAGTCCCCGGATCCAAAATGGCCGCGGGGCTTCTTCCGGGTCCTTCACTGAGGTGGCTTGCTCTTAGCAGGCGCCGGAAAGCCTCCTGCACTGCCTGTCAGATCATGGGGTCACTTGTAGGGGGTTTCTACTGTTTAGGTACATCAGGGGCTCTGCAAATGCAACGTGATGCCCACAGACCATTCCATCAAAGTCTGCATGCCAAAACAGCACTCCTTCCCTTCCGAGTTCTGCCATGCGCCCAAACGGTTGTTCCCCCCACATATGGGGTATCAGCGTACTCAGGACAAATTGGACAACAACTTTTGGCATCCAATTTCTCCTGTTACCCTTGGGAAAATGAAAATTTGGGGGCGAATATATCATTTTCATGGAAAAAATGTTTTTTTTTTCATTTTTACGGCTTTGCGTTATAAACTTTAGCGAAACACTTGGGGGTTCAAAGGTCTCACAACACATCTAGAGAAGTTCCCTGGGGGGTCTAGTTTCCAATATGGGGTCACTTGTGGAAGTTTCTACTGTTTAGATACATCAGGGGCTCTGCAAACGCAACGTGACGCCCGCAGACCATTCCATCAAAGTCTGCATTCCAAAACAGCGCTCCTGCCCTTCAGAGTTCTGCCATGCGCCCAAACGGTGGTTCCCCCCCACATATGGGGTATCAGCGTACGCAGGACAAATTGGCCAACAACCTTTGGGGTCCAATTTCTACTGTTACCCTTGGCAAAAAAATTAAATAATTTTGTGGGAAAAAAAATGATTTTTTAATTTTCACGGCTCTACATTCTAAACTTTAGTGAAACAATTGGGGATTCAAAGTGCTCACCACACATCTAGATAAGTTCCTTAGGGGGTCTTCTTTCCAAAATGGGGTCAATTGTGGGGGGTTTCCACTGTTTAGGCACATCAGGGGCTCTCCAAACGCGAAACGGTGTCCCATCTCAATTCCAGCCAATTTTGCATTGAAAAGTCAAATGGCGCTCCTTCCCTTCCGAGCTCTGCCATGCGCCCAAACAGTGGTTTACCCCCATATATGGGGTATCAGCGTACTCAGGACAAATTGATCAACAACTTTTGGGGTCCAATTTGTCCTGTTACCCTTGGGAAAATAAAAAATTTGGGGCGAAAATATCATTTTTATGAAGGGGTTAATAAGTGGGATTTCTTGCCTTATCAATGGGGTTGGGACCATCAGTTGTGTTGAGCAGAAGTCCGGTGGATACACAGCTGATAGTCCTCCTGAATAGACTGTTAGAATTTGTATTATGGCAAGAAAAATGCAGCTAAGTAAAGAAAAACGAGTGAGCATCATTACTTTAAGAAATTAAGGTCAGTCAGTCTGCAAAATTGGGAAAACTTTGAAAGTATCCCCAAGTGCAGTTGCAAAAACCATCACGCGCTACAAAGAAACTGGCTCACGTGAGGACTGCCCCAGGAAAGGAAGACCAAGAGTCATCTCTGCTTCTGAGGATAAGTTTATCTGAGTCACCAGCCTCAGAAATCGCAGGTTAACAGCAGCTCAGATTAGAGACCAGGTCAATGCTGCCACACAGAGTTCTAGCAGCAGACACATCTCTACAACAACTGTTAAGAGGAGACTTTGTGCAGCAGGCCTTCATGGTAAAATAGCTGCTAGGAAACCACTGCTAAGGACAGGCAACAAGCAGAAGAGACTTGTTTGGGCTAAAGAACACAAGGAATGGACATTAGACCAGTGGAAACCAGTGGAAATTTGTGCTTTGGTCTGATGAGTTCAAATTTGAGATCTTTGGTTCCAACCACAGTGTCTTTGTGCGACCCAGAAAAGGTGAACGGATGGACTCTACATGCCTGATTCCCACCATGAGGCATGAAGGAGGTGGTGTGATGGTGTGGGGGTACTTTTCTGGTGACACTGTTGGGGATTTATTCAAAATTGAAGGCATACTGAACCAGCATGGCTACCACAGCATCTTGCAGCGGCATGCTATTCCATCCGGTTTGCGTTTAGTTGGACCATCATTTATTTTTCAACAGGACAATGACCCCAAACACACCTCCAGGCTGTGTAAGGGCTATTTGACCAATAAGGAGAGTGATGGAGTGCTATGCTAAAGATCTGTGAAATCAAACTGTCCACTTAGGAAGCAAAAAAAAAATTTAGAATTGAGAGTTCTCAGTGGTTGATACCTTTTAATGGCTAACTGAAAAGATGATAACAAATTGCAAGCTTTCGAGACTACGCCGTGCTAAAACCACTTAGGAAGCAACACTGTTTGAAAATCAATTTCACATATTGTTGTGCAAATGGAATAGACAACAGATTGACATTATTGGCAATTATCATGACACACTCAGTAAAGGAGTGGTTTTGCAGGTGGGGACCACAGACCGCATCTCAGTACCAATGCTTTCTGGCTGATGTTTTGGTCACTTTTGAATCTTGGTTGTGCTTTCACACTCATGGTAGCATGAGATGGATGGTACAACCCAAACAAATGGCTCATGTAGTGCAGCTCATCCAGGATGGCACATGAATGCGAGCTGTGGCAAGACGGTTTGCTGTGTCTGTCAGCATAGTGTCCAGAGGCTGGAGGTGCTACCAGGAGACAGGCTAGTACACCAGGAGTTGTGGAGGGGGCCGTAGGAGGGCAACAACCCAGCAGCAGGACCGCTACCCCTGCTTTTGTGCAAGGAGGAACAGCACTGCCAGAGGCCTGCAAAATGACCTCCAGCAGGCCACAAATGTGCATATGTCTGCACAAATGGTTAGAAACCGACTCCATGAGGACGGTCTGAGTGCCCGACATCCACAAATGGGGGTTGTGTACACAGCCCAACACCGTGCAGGATGCTTGGCATTTGCCACAGAACACCAGGATTGGCAAATTCGCCACTGGCGCCCTGTGCTCTTCACAGATTAAAGCAGGTTCACACTGAGCACATGTGACAGACGTGGAGACGCTGCCAACAACATCCTTCAGCATGATCGGTTTGGCAGTGGGTCAGAAATGGTGTGGGGTGGCATTTCTTTGGAGGGCCGCACAACCATTCATGTGCTCACCAGAGGTAGCCTGACTGCCATTAGGAACCGAGATGAGGGGGGGGGGCATGGCCTAGCCTGCAATGTGAGAAGACGTGCGGCTGAGCTCTCCTGCCACAATCTCCCTAAACACTGGTACCTGAGGCGACGGCGAACGCTGAATTCACTCTTAAGAGTGTGCAGTGACCCGGGGAGCAGCAGTGAGCAGTGTGCGGTCAGGTGGAGAGGAGTCCCGCATGAGGATGACACGCAGGAGACAGAAGGAGCCGGCAGCGTCTGGAAGCTCTCAGGCCCAAGATGGCGCTGAGACTGCAGAGGAGGCGGCAAGGTCAAGCGCGGCATATCTAAGGAAGATGGAGGTGATCGCTTGGCTGGAACGCTTTGCGAGGTCAGAGGTGGCTGCTAATGAGCGGTCAGCAGCTGAAGGTGAGAGACCTGAAACAACATATGTCCCTGGGGAACAACAAGAAGGAGGGGGCCAGTCGCAGAGCAGTGGGGAGGAACAGAGATCCCCTGATGTGGATGCACGTGCTGACCAGCTTGAACATCAGACACACTAGACATAGCAGAGCCGACGCTCAAAGATATATTCTCTGTGGTGATGTACAACAAGTCTGCCCTTGCAGCTCTGAACAGTCGTGTGGATGAATTAAAGGGAGAGATGGTTGCTATTAATGCTGCAGTGCGCAAAGTTGAACAGAGAGTGGAGGTGGTGGAAGAACGTCTGGGGAGCGCTGAAGACCAGGTTAATGAACTGTTGAAAAGGGAAAAAAAGTATGTGCAGCGTATAGCTGAACTGGAATTTAAAACTGATGATCTTGAGAACCGCTCCCGCAGGAGTAACCTGAGGATTGTGGGGGTGCCAGAAAAAGCGGAAGGAAATAACCCCACTGAGTACATTGAGTCATGGCTGAAAAACACTGTAGGAGGGGACGGTCTCACTAAAATGTTTTCCGTTGAAAGGGCACATCGTGTGCCCACTAGACCCCTGCCCCCAGGATCAGCCCCAAGAGTCATCTTGGCTAAAGTTCTGAATTATCGGGACCGGGATACCCTGCTGAGGAAAGCCAGGAACTGTGCAGATCTAACCATAGACGGCAATCGCATCTCCATCTACCCAGATTATTCTGCTGCCGTCCAAAAGCTCCGAATGACGTTTGGAGAAGTCAAAAGGCGACTACGAGACTTGGATTTGCGCTATTCAATGATTTACCCAGCTAGACTGAGAGTCGCTGCATTGGATCGGGTGCACTTTTTTTAGAATCCAGAGGAAGCGACACACTGGCTGGATTCTAACACCAAAAATATCAGAGCGGAACGGTCCCGCTGAAGCAGACTCTGAGTGAAGTGGAAACAGTGATTACCTGTCATTCAGTTTGAATTTGATAAGTTAAAGGGAACCTGTCACCACGTTTTTGGAAGATGGGATAAAAATAGCGTTAAATAGGGGCAGAGGTGGGCATTACATTAGTGTGTGTGTTATGCGTTTATTACCCACCTAAGTTGCCGAAATAACTTTGCAAAGTCTCCGTTTTCGCCTGTCAATCAGGCTGGTCAGGTCACATGGGCGTGGTGTCTTCACCCAGATTTGGCGTAGTTTTCCGTTGGTGGCGTAGTGGTGTGCGCATGCCCAAAGTCCGGAATCCTCTTCCAGGGGATTTAAAATAGCGCGGTGTTCGTTATTGCATTGGTGATCGGTGGGCGCGGCCATCTTCCTTTGGCCGCGCGTGCGCAGAAGCGGCGCTCTGCTGGCCGCGGCTTCAGGAAAATGGCCGCGGGATGCCGCGCGTGCGCAGATGGATATCGCGGCGGCCATTTTCCTGAAGCCGCGGCCAGCAGAGCGCCGCTTCTGCGCACGCGCGGCCAAAGGAAGATGGCCGCGCCCACCGATCACCAATGCAATAACGAACACCGCGCTATTTTAAATCCCCTGGAAGAGGATTCCGGACTTTGGGCATGCGCACACCACTACGCCACCAACGGAAAACTACGCCAAATCTGGGGGAAGACAACGCCCATGCGACCTGACCAGCCTGATTGACAGGCGAAAACGGAGACTTTGCAAAGTTATTTCGGCAACTTAGGTGGGTAATAAACGCATAACACACACACTAATGTAACGCCCACCTCTGCCCCTATTTAACGCTATTTTTATCCCATCTTCCAAAAACGTGGTGACAGGTTCCCTTTAATGGTCATCTCTGAGATGACATAATGTTATGCTGGTATATGTGAGTTGTGTTCGGCGGCGCAACGGACATTGCAGTTTGATAAATGTGGACGGGAGAGTAGTTGGAGCATTGAGCTTGTATTGTTAGGCTGTAAAAACGCCCTCTTAGATCTCAAATAGAGAGGGAGAGTGAATTCTTATCAGCTTAAAAGTTGTGTGAGACAATCAATCTTTCGGGAGGGGGATGGAAGGGAAGGTTGGGAGTTATTTCAGTTGGAAGTTTGGGAAGGTGGGGGGGCGGGAGGGAAGGGCAAGGGGGGGGAGGACCGAGACCTCTTTTTTTAATGAGTCAAACGTTTGGTACTGTGATATATCATGGGGGGTAGAATTAAAATTCTAAGCTGGAACGTTAGGGGTCTCGCAAATGTCTCAAAGCGGGCCGCAATTCTACAATATCTGCTGAAACTGAGGCCCTCAGTGATATGCCTTCAAGAAACACACCTGGTAGAAGACAAAGTAGCTATATTACAAAAAAGATGGGTGAGGAAGGCTTATCACTCGACGTACTCAGCCTATGCTAGGGGAGTGTCGGTATTAATCCACTATTCTACTCCATATGAAGAAGTGGAGGTTATAATAGACAAAGATGGGCAATACGTGTTTATTGTATGTAAGATACTGCATAGATTATTATGTATAGTGTCTTTATATATCCCTCCACCGTTTTCAGGAAAAAAGATACAGGAAATTCTGGACATATCGGGGAAATGGACTGGAGTCCCGTTGCTTGTAATAGGAGACGTGAATAATATTGCAAATGATCATTGGGATAGGGGCAAACATACAGGGAACAGAGAGGAAGGGAATGTAACACCTTTTGGAAACTACATGAGGGAAATTGGATGGATAGACTTGTGGAGAGTTCGAAATATGGAAAACTACACTTACTCGTGCTACTCGGCGACGTATGGTTCCTTGTCTCACATTGATGTGGCTTTAGGAAATGAAGGGATGGATAACTTGGTGCAGGAAGTGGAATATTTGCCCAGAGTTCTATCGGATCATTGTCCTCTGATGGTATCTCTACAATTGGGAGAACAGGGGAGGTTGGCAGGTATGGGATGGAAAATTCACCCCTTTTGGTTACGGTTGCTGGATATGGGAAAGATAGGAGAGGAACTGGGTGAATTCTTTAGGATAAACGAAGGTAGTGCAGAGGGTCATATAGTTTGGGATACTATGAAGGCGTTTTTGAGAGGGATCTTATTCAGAGAAGTATCTCGATTTAAGACTAGGTCTCAAAAACTAGATAAAGCAGTGATGGAGGAATTAAGGGCAGCAGAGGAGGCATTGGGGGCACAGTGTTCCAAAGCTACGCAGACCCGCATGAGAGTGGCCCAGTCGGAGGTTAATAAACTTCACATCCGTAAGGCAGAGAGACTGCGGGCATTTCAGAACGAGGCATTCTATGCGGAGGGTGAGAAAGTGGGGCACCTGCTCTCAGTCGTAGCTTCGGCACAACGGGAATCCTCGCATGTATACGCAATTAAAACAAAGGAAGGTAATGTGGTTACACAAGTGGATCACATTTTGGATGTATTTAAACAATTTTACAGTGAGTTATACTCCTCTAAGATACATAAAGGTCAAGAGGAGATGGACAGGTATATGAGTGCGATTAAGCTTCCTAGACTAGGTGAGGAAGATAGAGAATGGATGGATAGGCCGATGGCGGCGGAGGAACTGAGGGTGGCACTGGCGGATATGGCGGGTAATAAGGCCCCGGGGGCGGACGGCATTCCGGTAGAGGTGTACAAAACTTTTAATGAAGAAATAATAACTAAATTGGAGAAGGTATTTAATGAGTCGTTGGAGAGGGGAATACTACCTACATCTATGAGAGAGGCCATTGTAGTGGTCATTCCTAAAGCTGATAAGGATCCGCTGAATCCGGAGTCCTACAGACCAATCTCACTCCTTACGGCGGATATAAAGATTTTGGCGAAGGCCTTGGCCAACAGACTAACCCATGTGATTGATAAAGTAATCCACCCAGATCAATCTGGATTTATGCCCAACAAATCTACAGCAATCAATTTAAGGAGACTATATTTAAATATGCAAATTCCAGCCGAAAATGCTGGAAAGAGAGTGGTGGTGTCTTTGGATGCCCATAAGGCCTTTGATTGTGTAGAATGGAATTACTTGTGGTCAGTTTTGTTGTGCCTTGGGTTCGGGCCTAAGTTTATATCTTGGTTGGGTTTGCTATACTCCTCTCCAATGGCAAAAATTAGAGTAAATAATAAATTATCTGATAGTTTCTCATTGCATAGGGGTACAAGGCAAGGGTGCCCATTGTCTCCGTTGCTATTTGCCCTAGCTGTGGAACCCTTGGCCGCTAAAATAAGGGAGGCACGAGACATAAAAGGATTTGTCTATGGAATGAAGGAGGAGAAGGTGTCTCTGTATGCTGACGATATTTTGTTATTTTTGGGGGACTCAGGGGAGAATCTGGATAACGCGGTGGCATTAATTGAGGAATTTGGGGAATTCTCTGGACTCAAAAAAAATTGGGACAAATCGTGCATTATGCCCATCGATGAGGTAGAAAGGGGTACAGGGGAGGTGGAAATGTCAGCAAAATTGAAGGTAGTTTCGAAATTTAAATATTTGGGGATACAAATCGCCCTTCCTCTGACGAGGTTTGAAGAACTTAATCTAAGCCCTCTGCTACAAAAAATACGTACAAAAATTTCGGCGTGGAACAAACTACATCTCTCTGTAATTGGAAGAGTGAACCTTTTGAAGATGATTGTGATGCCACAGCTGTTGTATGTACTGCATAATTCTCCAATTTGGATTCCGCAGAGTAGGTTCCATAAAATCAAATCGCTGTTTGGCGAACTAATATGGGGGGGGAAAGCCCAAGGTTTAAACAAGAAACTTTGCAGAGGCCAAAGGCGGAAGGGGGCTTGGCACTCCCTAACCCTTGGGTATATTTTTTATCAGCACAATGCCAGCTTATTGGAGGATGGGGGGAGGAGACGGAAAAGGGGTAATCGCCCAGTAGTTTGAGATATTTGTTTGGAAAATGGCTTCTGGGTGAGAGTTTGGAAGGGGGGCAATTTTTTAAACTGGATTCTCTGTTTCCTACTGTTCTCCTAATTCATAAGGTATGGGAAAAAGTTAAACAGATTAGGGGTGTCACAGGCCTTACCAAATACTCACCTATATGGGATAATATAAACTTACAAGAATTTAAGCAAATGGAAGGATATGGGCCATGGAGAGAGGCAGGAATTAGAAAGATGGGTCAGCTACTGGGTCAAGGGGGACTTAAGTCATTTGTGGAGTTACAAACAGAATTCCAGTTATCACATTTAAATTTATATCATTATAAAAGAATTCAGCATGCTTATCGGTCGCAATGTCAGAGAAAACTTATTGAGATCCAGATTGATATCACGCTGGCTTCCATTTTGGAGAACAGCGGGAAAAGGGGGGCTATTTCAGAAGTGTATAGAGATTTATTATTCACCTTTCTAGTCAAACATCCCATCAAGTCTAGAGTGAAATGGGAAGCTGAATTGGGAGAGTTAAATGATGACAGATGGGAATCTATTTTAGAATATGTGACTAAGATCTCTATGAGCGAACCTGGGAGGATGTCTCAATTATATGTGATTCATAGAGCTTACAGAACTCCTGATAAGACTGTTCAAGATGGGATTGAGGTCTGATTCCGAGTGTCCACGATGTTCGCAAGAACAGGCAGACATGTTACACATGCTGTGGCACTGCCCTAGATTGTCTGCCTTCTGGACATTTGTATTGAATCGGATTGAATTGGTATATAGATGTGTCATTCCCAGAGACCCTTTGGTCTGTATATTAGGTTATATGGAAGAAATAGCAGTGGTATCTATATTTAAACTGGCGATTGCTAGATTGTTGTTCATAGCAAGGAAATTGATAGCTCGGTTCTGGATCAGGGAGGAGCCTCCGACTAGAAGAGACTTTCTTACGCAGGCGGACCATATAATTTTATTGGAAAAAAGTATCTATACTAAGAGAAATAAACTAGATGTATTTCAAAAGATTTGGCAGCCATGGATAGAATGGAATTAGAATTGTGGGGAGGATGCATAATGTTATAGATGATGTTCATACTATACAACTGTATTTGAATTGGGGAAGGAATATTAGATGGGAATTTGGGAAAGCATTAAAGGGGTCTCGAAGCGGGGGGGGGGGGATAGGGAGGAAAAAGGGGGGGGGAGTTATGTTCATAAAATATATGATTATCTGTGAATAACAGCTTGATGTCATTTGTTATCATTGATTTTCCTTAATAAAAATTTATCTGATTTAAAAAAAAAGGAACCGAGATGAGATCCTCAGACCCCTTGTGAGACCATATGCTGGTGCGGTTGGCCCTGGGTTCCTCCTAATGCAGGACAATGCCAGACCTCATGTTGCTGGAGTGTGTCAGCAGATCCTGCAAGATGAAGCCATTGAAGCTATTGACTGGCCCGCCCATTCCCCAGACCTGAATCTGATTGAACACATAAGGGATATCATGTCTCGCACCATCCACCAACGTCTGACACAGACTGTCCAGGAGTTGGGGATGCTTTAGTCCAGGTCTGGGAGGAGATCCCTCAGGAGACCATCCGACGCCTTATCAGGAGCATGCCCACGCATTTTAGGGTGATCATACAGGCACGTGGAGGCCACACGCGCTACTGAGCATCATTTCCTTATCTTGAGGCATTTCCGCTGAAGTTGGATCAGCCTGTAACTTCATTTTCCACTTTGATTTTGAGCATCACTCCAACTCCAGACCTCCGTGGGATATTAGTTGTGATTTACGTTGATCATTTTTAGGTTTTATTGTTCTCAACACATTCCACTATGTAATGAATACAGATTTACAACTGGAATATTTAATTCAGTGATATCTAGGATGTGGGATTTTATCGTTCCCCTTATTTTTTTGAGTAGTGTATACGTCTATACTATGTGTAGATATTTATTTTATTCTAACATGTCAGTGTGATTCTACATTACACAGCACTGAATTGCCGGCTTTTCTATAGGACACCGGTGCTTATTTTTCGCAAATCACACTGATGGTCCGTGTGGTGTGAGTTTTTCTCGCACCCATAGACTTTCATTGGCGAGTCTCGGACGATATACGATGCAAATCACAGCAGGCTGTGATTTCTCTCGCACATATAATACGGCCGAGAAAACAACGGATGATGAGAGATGCCCCATAGATTAACATTGGTCCGAGTGCTATGCGATTTTTTCTCACATAGCACTCATCCCTATTCCTCTCTAGTGTGACTCTGGCCTGATACGTTTCCTTGGTTCCCGTCTTTCATAGTTGGGTCTTTTGTATCTATCAGCGGAAAAGGAACAAAACCATTGTGATTCTTATAAGGAGGCAACAAAAAACCCCTAAATATAACATTTTATAACAACCACACAATTTGTGACTCTTCAGGGTAAATCGCTATCTCAACATTGGATTAGAGCTGATACTATGAAGCTAAAGTGACTAAACAGAATTTCTTACAAAGTTGCCGTGTGCACTACTGGAAGGGATGGTGCTAAGGTTAGGTTCCCACACCTTCTTAAACCATAATCAAAAAGAACCTAGCACTCAACTTGATGCCTTTAGAGTGAGTTTAATTGTAGTGGTACACAATAAACGTTTCGGTCCTACACCTGGACCTTCGTCAGTAACGTACTGCAAAGTAGAAAGGGGACGAAAGGGTCGGAAGACACTAAGAAACGGCGTCTTAAAACTGAACCACACAAGAGCGGTACTGTGGAGACCGTGGCTGGTTGTGGCGGGAGCAGACACGGATTCCACCGCTGTGTGCTCCCGCCACAACCAGCCACGGTCTCCACAGTACCGCTCTTGTGTGGTTCAGTTTTAAGACGCCGTTTCTTAGTGTCTTCCGACCCTTTCGTCCCCTTTCTACTTTGCAGTACGTTACTGACGAAGGTCCAGGTGTAGGACCGAAACGTTTATTGTGTACCACTACAATTAAACTCACTCTAAAGGCATCAAGTTGAGTGCTAGGTTCTTTTTGATTATGATTAAACAGAATTTCTGTCACCTCCATAAAGAGGCACTTTTCCATGTTTGTCAGAACTGTCCGAGGACTATTAGAGGTGATAGTTTTCCCCAATTAGAAGGGACACCTGTGGATATTGGGGTCTTTACCTGCTACAATTCTGATTTACTCGGTAAAGTGCTGGAATCAATTTCTCCCAAAGGGTTAAATGACATCTGTAACTTCAGTGTCTTTCTATGAAGCTTCTTCTCCGAACTTTCTTCTTCTGTTTTGTGCTGTATTTCTATTACTCTCCGGAATCTGGAATGTATTAAGTCCTATAGAAACTGCGGAGAAAGAATCATTTCTAACTCTGTGTTTCCAGGATTCTTCTTGTGGGAATTGGCTGCGATATCCCCTGTGCAATATATTTTTAGTATTAAAGGGAACCTGTCATCAGATTTGGCTAATACGAGTTAAGGCCACTGCCTTTCAGGGCTTATCTACGACATTCTATAATGCTGTATATAAGCCCCCGATCTGACCTGCACGAGAAGAAAAATAACTTTTATTATAGTCACCTGCGGGGCGGTCTGGTCTGAGGAATGTCGCAGGTCTTGGTCCGGCACCTCCCATCTTCTTGCGTTGCCGCCCTCCTGCTTGCTTCATGGATCCAGGGCATCACGCTCCTGCACAGGCGCCAGGAAAAGTTAGAGAGGCCCAGCACCTGTGCACAGCAGTTCTTTGCTCAGCCCTCATCAGGGCAGATAAGTATGTCTGCGTGTGAGCGTGATTCCGGGAAGCCAAGAAGCAAGCAGGAGTGCGCCCCGCAGGTGACTATAATAAAAGTTAGTTTTCTTCTCTTGCAGGTCGGATCGAGGGCTTACCTACAGCATTATAGAATGCTGTGAATAAGCCCTGAAAGGTGGTGGCAATAACTCGTATAGGCCAAAGCTGGTGACAGATTTGCTGTAATAACTAATAATCATGTCACTATGGACGTGTGGTGGTTGTTTGTTTCTTTCCTTATTTTATTGTTTCATTTATTTTCTTTATGTCACGTACAGTGGGTACAGAAGGTATTCAGACCCCTTGAAATTATTCACTATTTCATTGCAGCCATTTGGTAAATTCAAAAAAGTTTCTATTTTTCTCATTAATGTACACTCTGCACCAAATCTTGACTGAAAAAAAAGAAATGTAGAAATTTTTGCAAATTTATTAACCCCTTAAGCCCCTAGGGTGGTTTGCACGTTAATGACCGGGCCAATTTTTACAATTCTGACCACTGTCCTTTTATGAGGTTATAACTCTGGGACGCTTCAACGGATCTTGGCAATTCTGACATTATTTTCTCATGACATATTGGGCTTCATGATAGTGGTAACATTTCTTCGATATAACTTGCGTTCACTTGTGAAAAAAAAACAGAAATTTGGCGAACATTTTGCAACTTTCCAACTTTGAATTTTTATGCCCTTAAATCACAGAGATATGACACACAAAATAATTAATAAGTAACATTTCCCACATGTCTACTTTACATCAGCACAATTTTGGAACCAAATTTTTTTTTTGCTAGGGAGTTAAGGGTTAAAATTTGACCAGCAATTTCTCTTTTTTACAACACCAATATTTTTTAGGGACAACATCACATTTGAAGTCATTTTGAGGGGTCTATATGATAGAAAATAACCAAGTGTGACACCATTCTAAAAACTGCACCCCTCAAAGTGCTCAAAACCACATTCAAAAAGTTTATAAACCTTTCAGGTGTTTTACAGAAATTTTTGGAATGTTTCAAGAAAAATGAACATTTAACTTTTTTTCACAAAAAATTTACTTCAGCTCCAATTTGTTTTATTTTACCAAGGGTAACAGGAGAAAATGGACACCAATATTTGTTGTACAATTTGCCCTGAGTACGCTGATACCCCATATGTGGGGGTAAACCACTGTTTGGGTGCATGGCAGAGCTCGAAACGGAAGGAGCGCCGTTTGACTTTTCAATGCAAAATTGACTGGAATTGAGATGGGACGCCATGTTGTCTTTGGAGAGCCCCTGATGTGCCTAAACATTGAAACCCCCCACAAGTGACACCATTTTGGAAAGTAGACCCCCTAAGGAACTTATCTAGGTGTGTGGTGAGCACTTTAACCCACCAAGTGCTTCACAGAAGTTTATAATGCAGAGCCGTCAAAATAAAAAAATCACATTTTTTTCACACATATGATGTTTTTGCCCCCAATTTTTTATTTTCCCCAGGGTAAGAGAAGAAATTGGACCCCACAAGTTCTTGTGCCATTTGTTCTGAGTACACCGATAGCCTATATGTTGGGGTAAACCACTGTTTGGGCGCATGGCAGAGCTCGGAAGGGAAGGAGCGCCATTTGACTTTTCAATGCAAAATTGACAGGAATTGAGATGGGACGCCATGTTGTCTTTGGAGAGCCCCTGATGTGCCTAAACATTGAAACCCCCCACAATTGACACCATTTTGGAAAGTAGACCCCCTAAGGAACTTTTCTAGATGTGTGGTGAGCACTTTGACCCACCAAGTGCTTCACAGAAGTTTATAATGCAGAGCCGTCAAAATAAAAAATCATATTTTTTCACAAATATGATCTTTTCGCCCCCAATTTTTTATTTTCCCAAGGGTAAGAGAAAAAATTGGACATTAAAAGTTGTTGTGCCATTTGTCCTGAGTACGCAGATACCCCATATGTGGGGGTAAACCACTGTTTGGGCGCATGGCAGAGGAAGGGAAGGAGCGCTGTTTGACTTTTCAATGCAAAATTGACAGGAACTGAGATGGGACACCATGTCACGTTTGGAGAACCCCTGATGTGCCTAAAACATTGAAACCCACCACAAGTGACACCATTTTGGAAAGTAGACCCCCTAAGGAACTTATCTAGATGTGTTTTGACAGCTTTGAACCCCCAAGTGTTTCACTACATTTTATAACGCAGAGCCGTGAAAATAATTTTTTTTTTTTTTTTTCACAAAAATTATTTTTTAGCCCCCAGTTTTGTATTTTCCCTAGGGTAACATGAGAAATTCGACCCCAAAAGTTGTTGTCCAATTTGTCCTGAGTATGCAGATACCCCATATGTAGAGGGGAACCACCGTTTGGGCGCATGGCAGAGCTCGGAAGGGAAGGAGCACCTTTTGTTATGCAGACTTAGATGGATTGGTCTGCAGGCGTCACGTTGCATTTGCAGAGCCCCTGATGCACCTAAACAGTAGAAATCCCCCACAAATGACCCCATATTGGAAACTATAGACCCCACAAGGAACTTATCTAGATGTGTTGTGAAAACTTTGAACCCCCAAGTGTTTCACTACAATTTATAACGCAGAGTCGTGAAAATAAAAATTAAGTTTTTTCCCACATAAATGTTTTTTTAGCCCCCCAAATTTTTATTTTCTTAAGGGTAACAAGAGAAATTGGCCCCCAAGAGTTATTGTCCAATTTGTCCTGAGTATGCGGATACCCATATGTTGGGGTAAACCCCTGTTTTGGCACACGGGAGAGCTCGGACGGTAAGGAACATTGTTTTACTTTTTCAATGCAGAATTGGCTGGAATTGAGATCGGACGCCATGTCTCGTTTGGAGAGCCCTGATGTGCCTAAACAGTGGAAACTGTTGTGAATTCCGTTCTCGGACTCCCTCCTGGTCGTGAATGGTACTTCGGTGAGTTCCGTCCTTGGACTCCCTCTGGTGGCCTTGAGTGGAACTGCTGGTCCTTGAGGTTGGCTTGCTCAGCTGGCCTCGTTTATTGCTATGCTGGCTTCTCTATTTAACTCCACTCAGATCGTTACTTCATGCCAGCTGTCAATGTCCCAGTACTGGTTCAGATCTCTCTTGGATTTTTCTGATGACCTGTCTACTCCAGCAGAAGCTAAGTCCCTGCTAGTTCATTTGTTGTTCATTGCGTACTGAATATATTTCTTAGTACTTGCTAAGTTCTAGTCCAGCTTGCTATCATGATATTGCCTTGCTAGCTGGAAGCTCTGGGGTGCAGAGTGGCACCTCCACACCGTGAGTCGGTGCGGGGGTCTTTTTGCACACTCTGCGTGTTTTTTTGTAGTTTTTTGTGCTGACCGCATAGATCCCTTTTCTATCCTCTGTCTATTTAGTGAAGACTGGCCTCCTTTGCTAAAACCTGTTTCATTCCTGTGTTTGTGACTTTCCTCTTAACTCACAGTCCATATTTGTGGGGGGCTGCCTTTTCCTTTGGGGAATTTCTCTGAGGCAAGGTAAGGCTTTATTTCCTATCTTTAGGGGTAGTTAGCTCTTAGGCTGTGAAGAGGCGTCTAGGGAGAGTTAGGTACGCTCCACGGCTATTTCTAGTGTGTGTGATAGGATTAGGGTTTGCGGTCAGCAGAGCTCTCACTTCCCAGAGCTTGTCCTGTCTTCTAGTCTAACCATCAGGTCATTCCAGGTGCTCCTAACCACCAGGTCCATAACAGGAAACCCCCAATTCTAACTGAAACCCTATCCCAAACACACCCCTAACCCTAATCCCAACCATAACCCTAACCACACCCCAAGCCCTGACACACCCCTAACCCTAATCCCAACCGTAAATGTAATCCAAACCCTAACCCTAACTTTAGCCCAACCCTAACCCAAATTTTAGCCCCAACCCTAACTCTAATTTTATCCCCAACCCTAACCCTAACTTTAGCCCCAGCCCTAACTGTAGCCCTAACCCCACCCCTAACCCCAACCATAGCCCCAACCATAGCCCTAACCCTAGCCCTAATGGGAAAATGGAAATAAATACATTTTTTTAATTGTTTATTTTTCCCTAACTAAGGGGGTGATGAAGGGGGGTTGATTTACTTTTATAGCGGGTTTTTTAGCTGATTTTTATGATTGACAGCTGTCACACACTAAAAGACGCTTTTTATTGCAAAAAATTTCCCTTCTGCTTTCAAACATGCCACAATCACGCCTACCTTTCTGGCCCAGATGTCACCTCTCTGCTGTCCAGAATCCCGGAGTGTCTATCAGCCATATCCTCCTTCTTCTCCTCTCGCTTCCTCAAACTCAATGTGGCCAAATCTGAACTCATCATCTTTCCTCCATCTCATAGATCTTCCATACCTGACTTATCTATTGCAATTAACGACATCACACTTTCCCCGTACCGGAAGTCCGCTGCCTCAGAGTAACCCTTGACTCTGCCCTGTTCTTCAAACTGCACGGCCAAGCTCTTTCCACCTCCTGTCGCCTCCAGCTCAAAAACATCTCCAGAATCCATCCTTTCCTCAACCGTCAATCTACTAAAATGTTTGTGCATGCCCTCATCATCTCCCACCTTGACTACTGCAACATCCTTTTCTGTGGCCTCCCTGCTAACACTCTTGCACCTCTCCCTGCACTGTAACCTCCCCACATTGGCAATGTGCCAATAAAGGGATTTTAATAAAATTTGTTTTTACCCTGTTGACACAACACACTTTTATAATCTCCACACATCTTACACATAACACCACATTATAAATTCACACACTAGTAAAACCAAAAGAATTATAATCATTACTATAAAACTATGCCTCTAGATAAAAAAAATCCTTGATGGGTGTAGCTTACAAAATGGGGTCACATATGGAGTATTGCCACTCTTTAGGCACATCAGGGGCTCTTCAAGCGCAACATGACGCCCGCAGACCATTCCATCAGTCTGAATTCCAAAACAATCTACTTTCCTTTCCAAGCATCCAAACAGTGGTTTTCACCCACATATAGGGTATTGGCGTACTCAGGAGAAATTGCACAACAACTTTTGTGATCCACTTTTTCTTTTTATTCTTGTGAAAATAAAAAAATCGTGCTAAAATATCATTTTTGTGGCTAAAAAGTTAAATGTTCATTTTTTCCTTCCACGTTTCTTCGGTTCCTGTGAAGCACCTGAAGGATTAATAAACTTCTTGAGTGGGTTTTTGAGCACTTTGAGGGATGCAGTTTTTACAGTGGTGTCACTTTTGGGTATTTTCTGTCAGATAGGCCCCTCAAAGTCACCTCAAATGTGATGTGGTCCTTAAAAAATTGTTTTGTAAATATGTTGTAAAAATGAGAAATCGATGGTCAACTTTTAACCCTTATAACCAAAAAATAAATAGGTTTCCAACATTGTGCTGATGTAAAGTAGACATGTGGAAAATGTTATTTATTAACTATTTTGTGTGATATATCTCTCTTATTTAAGGGCACAAGAATTCAAAGTTCGAAAATTGCAAAGTTTTCAAACTTTTTGACACATTTCCAATTTTTTCACAAATAAACATCATATTGAAGAAATTTTAGGACTATCATGAAGTACAATATGACATGAAGAAAACAATGTCATAATCACCAGGATCAATTTAAGCATCCAGGGTTATCACCTCACAAAGTGACAGTGGTGAAAAATGAAAAAATTGAAGTGGTCAGGAAAGTGAAAACAGGCTTTGGGCTGAAGGGGTTAAATACACCCTATAGCGCCACATGAAAGACACTAAAGGATACAACTTTATAATACTTAGGGGGCTGACAATAATCTAAGCGCTCCCTCCTATAACAGCTCTCCCTGACCTGCTTCCTGAGGACGGTGTGCCAAGCATCATGTCACTGGGTCTTCTATAAACCCGATAACGTGATGCAGCCGGACAGTCACAGTAATGCCAGTAGCCAACATGGCTGCAGCATCACCGTGTATGGCGGGCAATCCCCGCATGTTTATTGGCTGGGAACGCGAGCACGGTGCTCCATCACCTGCGATACTCCAGTAACAAGCTTGTCCGAGCCCCCGATGCCGGATCGAGTAGTGGAGAGCGGCTCCCTCATCACTAGTATCTACATAATTGTGCTGGAGCCGGGAGAGGAATCATCGCATTGTGGGAGAACTTCTCTGGGCTTCTGTCCTCTCATCCTGCAGTTTTCTGAATGGATCTAATGTGGCTGCATTCTGTCCACAGCTGTTATGCAGTAGCGTAGCTACTGGGGGGGAGAGGGGTTGGTTGCCCCAGCCCCCTGGGTTTTAAGGAGGCCCACCAGGAGCTACACTACTGTAATTGTATCGGTGTGCACAGCGCACCCATACAGTTACATTCTGCGGCAGTGCAGGGAGAATCGATCTCCCAGCTCTGCCGCCCCACTGCTATGAGGCACTTGAGCAGGCGGGGGGCCCAGTGCAAGCAAGGGGCCCCCCATCATCACAAGTTCAGCTCTATCGGCTAGATGCCGATACAGCTGACAACACTGATGAGAGAAGGAGCATTACCCTTTCTCTCCCATTATACCACTGTCAGCATCTGACTCCACCAACGCCGGCACTGACAGGTGGTCGCGATTACGTCATTACCTGGTGCCCGCTGTCTGGAGATGTGCGGGCACTCAGAGCAGTGGAGGAACCAGGAAGAAAGGTGAGTATTGGATTTATTTTTTTATGGGGCTTAATTATGCTATATAGGCTGCATTATATGAAGAGCTGCATTATGCTATAGAGGTTGCCTATGGGGTGCATTATATGAAGGGCTGCATTATGCTATAGAGGCTACCTATGGAGGTGCATTATATGAAGGGCTGCATTATGCTATAGAGGTTGCCTATGGGGTTGCATTATATGAAGGGCTGCATTATGCTATATAGGTTGCATATGGGGGTGCATTTTATGAAGAGCTGCATTATACTATAGAGGCTGCCTATGGGGGTGCATTATATGAAGGGCTGCATTATGCTATAGAGGTTGCCTATGGGGTGCATTATATGAAGGGTTGCATTATGCTATAGAGGTTGCCTATGGGGGTGCATTATATTAAGGGTTGTATAATACGATATAATGCACCCCATAGGCAGACTCTATTAAAGGTTTGGCAGATAAGAGATACGGCCATCACCTTTCAGGGCTAATAAACAGCATTCTATAATGCAGAATATCTGCCCCCAATCCAACCTGTGAGAGAAGAAAAATAACTTTTATTATACACACCTGTGGGGTGGTCTGGTCAGAGGGGTCTCGCTCTTTTAGGTCCAGTGCCTCCTATCTTATGATCACCGTCCTCCTTCTTGCTGCATGTGAATGATGCGTCTGCACCGTTCAGGTCAGAGGGCGCGATGATGCGATTAGTGTGCGCGCCGCCCTCTGCCTGAACAGTCAGTACGGAGGATGGAAGACAGAGCAGCGCCTGGAACGAGGAAGGTGACTATCGCAAGTGCCGGGGCCAGAGCGAAGAGAGGTGAGTATGTGATTTTTAAAAAAATTTTAATCGCAGCAACAGCATATGGGGCCACAATGTGTGGAGCATCTATGGGGCTACAATGTGTGGAGCATCTATGGGGCCACAATGTGTGGAGCATCTATGGGGCCACAATGTGTGGAGCATCTATGGGGCCACAATGTGTGGAGCATCTATGGGGCCACAATGTGTGGAGCATCTATGGGGCCACAATGTGTGGAGCATCTATGGGGCCACAATGTGTGGAGCATCTATGGGGCCACAATGTGTGGAGCATCTATGGGGCCACAATGTGTGGAGCATCTATGGGGCCACAATGTGTGGAGCATCTATGGGGTCACAATGTGTGGAGCATCTATGGGGCCACAATGTGTGGAGCATCTATGGGGCCACAATGTGTGGAGCATCTATGGGGCCACAATGTGTGGAGCATCTATGGGGCCACATTGTGTGGAGCATCTATGGGGCTACAACGTTTGGAGCATCTATGGGGCCACAACGTTTGGAGCATCTATGGGGCCACAATGTGTGGAGCATCTATGGGGCCACAATGTTTGGAGCATCTATGGGGCCACAATGTATGGGGCATAATGTGTGGATCATCTTATGGGGCCATCAACCTTTGTGCAGCATTGTATGGGGCAAATGTTTCTATAGAGCATCTTATGGGACCATTATTAACCTTTGTGCAGCATTATATGGGGCGTATTTTGTATGGAGCATCTTATGGGGCCATCATGAACTGTATGGAGCATTATATGGGGCTCTTGATTCAATATGGATAGTCAAAAGCACTTAACCTACTGATGTCTCAATTAATTTTACTTTTATTGGTATCTATTTTTATTTTTGACATTTACCGGTAGCTGCTGCATTTTCCACCCTAGGCTTATTCTCGAGTCAATAAGTTTTCCCAGTTTTTTGTGGCAAAATTAGGGGGTTCGGCTTATACTCGGGTCAGCTTATACTCGAGTATATAAGGTATATAGGTCAAAACTGGTGACGGGTTCCCTTCAAGGAATGCATTGTACTATAGAGGCTGCCTATTGCGTGTGGATTATATTAGCGGCTGCATTATGCTATAGAGTCTGCCTAGGGGGTGCATTTTATTAAGGGCTGCAGTATACTATAGAGACTACCTATGGGGGGCTGCATTATACTATAGAATCTGCCTATGGGAGAGTGCGTTATACAATATGGAGGCTGCCTATGGGGAGTGCATTATACTACATGGAGGCCTATGGGGAGTGCATTATACTATATAGTTTGCCTATGGGGAGTGCAGTATACTATATTGAGGACTAAATTACAACAATTCTCCACATGAAAAGGAGAAACACCGAGGCATCCATAAGATAATAAATGTACAATATTTTATTGAAAAATTCTTATTACATAACGTTGATAAACCCACGGATTAAATCCGTACAATAGGAAACTTGTTTAAAAACAAGCAACAACGGGCAAGAATGGAAATAGAATCTCATATATGGCATGTAAGAAATAAGGTATAATTATGACAATCAATTCCCCATATAATGAAAACCCATACAAAATAATTGTAATGTAAAAATACAATCTTGCTGCGGACCTAAAATAGTCATATAACGTGAAATAACAGCAAATACAATTATGATGGAACAAAGGGAATAGTCACGAGATATATAAAGCTAGATTCCAGGCTAAAGAAAAATGTACAATTGCAAAAAAGTGCAAGGTGCTAAAGATCAATAGTCTAAATAGACCTATTGATCACTTTTAGAAGCAAAAAATCTGTATCAATGATTATACAGTCATATGAAAAAGTTTGGGCACCCCTATTAATCTTAAGCTTAATGTTTTATAAAAATGGTTTATTTTGCAACACTGCCACTTCTGGCCTTAACAAGAACTGTACCTGTGTTCTTCCATTTCCTTACTATGTTCCTCACAGTGGAAATTGACAGGTTAAATCTCTGAGACAGCTTTTTGTATCCTTCCCCTGAACCACTATGTTGAATAATCTTTGCTTTCAGATCATTTTACAGTTGTTTTGAGGAGCCCATGATGCCACTCTTCAGAGGAGATTCAAACAGGAGAACAACTTGCAAGTGGCCACTTTAAGTAGCTTTTCTCATGATTGCATACACCTGGCTATGAAGTTCAAAGCTCAATGAGGTTACAAAACAAAAAAAAGTGCTTTAGTAAGTCAGTAAAAAGTAGGTAGGAGTATTTTAAACAAGAAAATGATAAGGGTGCCCATACTTATGCACCTGTCAAATTTTGTTTGAATGCAGATTGCACATTTTCTGTTAGCAAAATAAACCTCATTTCAAGGCAGAAACATTACTGTGTCCAACAGTTATTAGATATATGAAACTGAAATAGCTGTTGCAAAAAAAAACAATTTTTATAAAACATTAAGCTTAAGATTAATAGGGGTGCCCAAACTTTTTCATATGACTGTATAAACCTCAAAAATAAGAGGGAAAAAGGTACGCTGAAACAGTGTCACAAAGAAACCATTACTTGGACCCAGATAGCTTTGTATGAGATGAATGTAACTTACATGATCTATCAGGTATTGCACGTATTGCGCCCATGCCGCTACCCCGACAGCGCCGTTTCGCCTACCAGTCTTCTTCCATATGGGGGCAAATGTTATTTATTGTACGGATTTAATCCGTGGGTTTATCAACGTTATGTAATAAGAATTTTTCAATAAAATATTGTACATTTATTATCTTATGGATGCCTCTGTGTTTCTCCTTTTCATGTGGAGAATTGTTGTAATTTAGCTGTTTGTGAGGTTAACATATACTTTTGTGGGATTTTGGATTTTTATATTGAGGACTATATTGAGGATTGTCTGGTGCGTTATACTATATGGAGGCTATCTATGGGGTTATCATACAGTGTGGAGATTACAGTGTTGGAGCTATCAAATAGTTTGGGGGATACTAAGGGGTCATTATATATACAGTGAGGGGACATTAGACTGTATAAGAGAGCTTCATCCTGTGTATAGGGGAGCTGTACAGGGGGAGACTCGGGACATTGTAAAATGTAAAGTGGGCACTTATTGTTATAGGGGAACTCAGGTTACTGTGACTGTCAAAGGAGCACACAGGGCAATATTACTTTCTAGGGGGCAAAATGTGTTTTCTAGGGCACCTGCACCCGCTATTACTATATTAAAAAATGGTTGCTTTTGAATTTAGAGGGCGCAGAGAACCACACAGAAGGTGCAGTAATAGGGACACATACGGCAGCAGCAGCTCAGTATTGGGGTATCAGGGGCAGTAATAGGGACACATACGGCAGCAGCGGCTCAGTATTGGGGTATCAGGGTCAGTAATAGGGACACATACGGCAGCAGCGGCTCAGTATTGGGGTATCAGGGGCAGTAATAGGGTCACATACGGCAGCAGCGGCTCAGTATTGCGGTATCAGGGGCAGTAATAGGGACACATACGGAAGCAGCGGCTCAGTATTGGGGTATCAGGGGCAGTAATAGGGACACATACGGCAGCAGAGGCTCAGTATTGGGGTATCAGGGGCAGTAATAGGGACACATACGGCAGCAGAGGCTCAGTATTGGGGTATCAGGTGCAGTAATAGGGACACATACGGCAGCAGAGGCTCAGTATTGGGGTATCAGGTTCAGGAATAAGGACACATACGGCAGCAGTGGCTCAGTATTGGGGTATCAGGGGCAGTAATAGGGACACATACGGCAGCAGAGGCTCAGTATTGGGGTATCAGGTTCAGGAATAAGGACACATACGGCAGCAGTGGCTCAGTATTGGGGTATCAGGGGCAGTAATAGGGACACATACGGCAGCAGTGGCTCAGTATTGGGGTATCAGGTGCAGTAATAAGGACACATACGGCAGCAGTGGCTCAGTATTGGGGTATCAGGGGCAGTAATAGGGACACATATGGCAGCAGCGGCTCAGTATTGGGGTATCAGGGGCAGTAATAGGGACACATATGGCAGCAGCGGCTCAGTATTGGGGTATCAGGGGCAGTAATAGGGACACATATGGCAGCAGCGGCTCACTATTGGGGAATCAGGGGCAGTAATAGGGACACATACGGCAGCAGTGGCTCAGTATTGGGGTATCAGGGGCAGTAATAGGGACACATACGGTAGCAGTGGCTCAGTATTGGGGTATCAGGTGCAGTAATAAGGACACATACGGCAGCAGTGGCTCAGTATTGGGGTATCAGGGGCAGTAATAGGGACACATATGGCAGCAGCGGCTCAGTATTGGGGTATCAGGGGCAGTAATAGGGACACATATGGCAGCAGCGGCTCACTATTGGGGAATCAGGGGCAGTAATAGGGACACATACGGCAGCAGTGGCTCAGTATTGGGGTATCAGGGGCAGTAATAGGGACACATACGGTAGCAGTGGCTCAGTATTGGGGTATCAGGTGCAGTAATAAGGACACATACGGCAGCAGCGGCTCAGTATTGGGGTATCAGGGGCAGTAATAGGGACACATATGGCAGCAGCGGCTCAGTATTGGGGTATCAGGTGCAGTAATAGGGACACATATGGCAGCAGCGGCTCAGTATTGGGGTATCAGGTGCAGTAATAGGGACACATATGGCAGCAGCGGCTCAGTATTGGGGTATCAGGTGCAGTAATAGGGACACATATGGCAGCAGCGGCTCAGTATTGGGGTATCAGCAGGATGAGGAGGTTGTGCAGGTTGGGAATAGATGGTGAAGGGGCTGCAATATGAGAAGTGAAATGTGTCTTTGTTGTATTCTCTGCAGACGAGTTGTAGCTGGAAGAAATTGTCATGTCGGTCTGGGCCAGATGGAAAAGACGGGAAAAGTGAATGATTCCATCAGAAAGATCAGCGGTAAGTCATTATCTGTAACTGTGCTGTGATCTGTTATATGTTCTGCAGGGCTGGTATCTACCACTGACCTTATGGCGGTAATATCCATATTGGTCTTTATATAGAGATTATTTTAAGTAACAGCGCGGTCATCTGCTGAGGTTCTCCTCCACTATTAGGGGGCGTCACCCAGCTGTAATCACGGTTACCTGGTTAGGGGCCCACTCAGAAGTTTTGCCCCCCTGAACCAAAACCCTAGCTACGCCTCTGCGTTACATCACTGTTCACACCACACAGAGAGCTCAAAAGAGCCTCAGTGCTGAAAGGGTTAATGTCCCTCCTCCCTGCACCCAGTAATGGGGAATCTCCAGCACCTACCTCCACCTGCAGAGCCGCACTCCACATATATGGCCACTCTGTGCACACAGGACCTGTGATGAGGTCACAGGAGGGGAGGAGTCAGGGGTCACATGATCAGGGGCCTCAGGACTCTGCTGTGCTGACAAGTATTCAGCTTCTCTGCTGCTGCTGCTCCTTTAAGAACAGGTAACGTTACAAAAGTAGAACAATTCCCCCATTAAGTGATTGGATCCCCCCAGACCTTTCATGGACCTTAGTGATATTACAGACGGGAGATTCCAAGAGCGCTAGATTCAGGGGTAATCCTAGTGCTGACTGAGCCGTGCGCCTCCATCTAAGAGAGCGGCCACAACCCCAGACGATGCAGCGGCCGGAGCAATGTTATTGATGGAGGGAATTTCTGAGAGCAGCAAATTAATAAGAATGTTTTACCGGAACCTCCTGGGCATCAAGAAAAACCGTCTCCTATTCCCACCTGGAATCTGAGCCATAATTGCCAAATCCCCCGATCTGTGGTCATCAACCAGAAGAGGCTTATTTACTGGGACAAATCCCCTCATCTTCCCCAAATCCTGGCTTTTCTCTTCCAGAATATCTCTGCCCATAACACAAAGGCTGGTGGAGCTGGTGCTGGTGACCTGATGCTATTAGAGGGTCACTACTGACACATTGGCTCCTTTCTTCTAGAGTCAGGAGGACTGTGGTGGATCTGTCGGCAGTGACATTTAGGGCTAAGTCCGGATGACCTCTCCTGTGCTCTCTATGGATATCTGTGTATTTGTCCCACAGAGCCCGGGGATTGGAAGGTGCACAGGTTGTAGTTATTATAGGGCGCAGGTTAGAAGATGAGGAGGAAAGCGAGTGAGGGACGCCTCCTGCAATGTCAGGTCCCAGTGTGGACCATCCTCCATCAGACCACACTTTTGGCATGGCCTCCCTGTAAGTGTTTGTTGGTTCGGCTGTATGTACAGAAGACGCTCGCTCTCCACCTTGGCATACAGATCTACTATACATTGATGAGAAAGTTGCCTCCATTGTTGTCTGGTCATTATTTGGTAGGTGTAGAAGTCCAGAGCTGATATTTTATTGGTTGGTTTATTGGTCGGCCTCGCAGTGCTGGGATCAGTCTGTTAGATTATAGTGATCGCCATCTTGGCCATTCCACAGTATTATAGGATATTGCAGAGCATCATATGATCTATGTGTTTCTGTAATACGCTGAACATGTTCTCTCCGTTACTGAATAATTATATCTCGGCTTAGAAGAACCCATGTAAGGGGTGTGGCTTGAGCTCTGCCAATGTAGGAGGCAAGAGTTCAGAGCTCCTGAATAAGACATCAACAAGCGACTTCTAAATATACAAGAGGATGATATTTTATTATTAACCAGTGTTTTGACCCACTCCTGAATACGGCTGGTCATATTGGACGCAAGTATAAGACTTTAATTCAAGAAATGTTATTCATTTGCCTCAGCTGATGTAAACCGTGGCTTTACAAAGGCTGGCGACAGAATATTTACTGCTTATTTATCTGAACAAAAACTTATATACTGGACCCTCAGTTATTTTCTCTACTATTATCTAGTATTTACAACGGGTCACAAGGAATATTTAAGCTCTAAAACCTGGCTATTAACAGGACCACAAGAGCAGGGTTACAGCATTTGAGGAAAAATAGTCCTGATTTTTGTGTCTCTCTATCTACATATTGATATAACAATTTGGAGGCGAGTGCAGGTTCTTTCATTTGCGGATTTCACAGGCTTGGTCCGAAGCATTTCGCATTATAATAGCAAAATTAAATAAGGGCACAGTGCTGTTTCTGAAAGTTACCTCAGGTGGAAAGCGGGTGCATTGATACCAGTGACAGAGCTTGTAAAGAAGTTCCGACTGCTTCTCATCTCCATAGACGCTTCATTAACAAGCAGACTGTGCCTCTGAGGGAGGGAAGATTACGGAAAACCTATCTTCATACCACCTGCCTTATCAATTTTTTTACTGGGATTTATTGGTCTCCTCAGGAAAAAGGTGTGTAACTGTGTCTTTATTAATATAAAGACATTCAGCAACACCACAGAAGAAGATCTGAGACTTGGATCCGGGGGTGATATTCATCTATCCCCTTTTCTTGTTTTTCTCTTTTTTTTTTGTGTGTGTGTGGGGTCTCTCTCCTGGAAACTATTATCGGTACATAATCCATTAGAACTTTCAGTGACTACTGCAACAACGATAATAAGATTATTACCTGTGCACAGGTTTGCAATACACTCCTCTCTAAACTCGCAAAATAGAACTTTACTGTTTGGAATATATTCTAGTGATAAGAGACATATATATATCTCCTTGGGCAAATCTATACAAGTTAACATCTGCCATATTAAGATTATATATTGTTTCTTTCTATTCCTTAGGTTACTCTACAAGTTATAAGGTATATTATATTTAATTGTACTGTATTGTGTCGTGATACCCTATACACCTTATTTTGGCTAAACTCATTTTGGAAGTATTCTAATCCAAAATGGAGTCGTCGGGGAGAAGAGCAAGTGTTAAACAATACTCAGTCAAGTTCAAGTGGGGATATCTCAAATCAACATAGTCCTGAAAAATCTAGATCTCCCCACAGGAAGGGGGAACAAAATTTCATGTCTGGAAGACCTTCCCACATCCCTTCACATAGCAATGCTGTTAAAAGGGGGGTAACCAGAAATCTTTACCTTCCAATTCTCAATCTAACATTCCCCTCCAAAAAGGGAATAATAAAGGGGCGTTCAAACCACCAATATTGAATGCCCAAAAAACAGAGGAAATGGATATGTCCAGTTCCTTTAAAAGAAAGGGTTTGGTCAGTCAGGAAAGCAAATTAGACACTTCCCTCGAGGACTCGATAATTCCTCTGGATGACCACTTACCCAACGGCAGCCCCGATAGACAGAGGTTCAAGAAAGATCATACAGAACCTCCTTTACCAATAAAGATTTCGCCTCCAGCTATTAATTTAGATGATTACATTAATTCCAACAGACAAGCTACTGAGGGTTTTCTTGCCACTCTTTTTAAGTCTTTTAGTGAATCCATGAGGATAGGATTTGAGATACAAAACCCTCCAAGAAACTTGTACCAGCTTTAACCTAAGATTCGAAAAAAACGAAAAACGAATTACCCTTATAGAAAAAGACACCTTTTCTCTTTCTAAACAGAATGCTTCTCTACAATCCGAAATTTTATCCCTCAAGAATAAACTAACTGATCTTGAGGATCGGAATAGAAGAAATAATTTGAAATTGAGAGGTGTACCTGAAAGTGTTCTCCAGAAAGATCTTTTGGGATACTCTAAAAATTTGTTTAAACAACTGATCCCAAACCTTACTGATTTAGAGTTGAGCATAGATCGCATACATCGTCTCCCTCGTCCCCAGGAGATTCCCAAGGATAAACCTAGAGATGTCATCCTCAGGATACATTTTTTTGAGATGAAAGAAAAGATCCTTAAAACCATCAGAGAAAGAGGGTCCTTCCCAGAGCCATTTAATAACATTAAATTATTTTCAGATTTCTCAAAGGCCACAATGGACCTAAGAAGCAGTTATGGAGAAACAACATCTAAACTGAGAGAATAATAATAATAATAATAATAATTAATAATTTTATTTATATAGCGCCAACATATTCCGCAGCGCTTTACAACTTATAGAGGGGACTTATACAGACAATAGACATTACAGCATAACAGAAATCACAGTTCAAAACAGATACCAGTAGGAATGAGGGCCCTGCTCGCAAGCTTACAATCTATGAGGAAAAGGGGAGACACGAGAGGTGGATGGTAACAATTGCTTTAGTTATTTGGACCAGCCATAGTGTAAGGCTCGGGTGTTCATGTAAAGCTGCATGAACCAGTTAACAGCCTAAGTGTGTAGCAGTACAGACACAGAGGCTATTAACTGCATAAAGTGTATGAGAACATGATGGAGGAACGTGATTATGTTGTTGTTTTTTTATTAATAGGCCACACAGGGGTAATTAGGTTAATGCGTTGAGGCGGTAGGCCAATCTGAACAAATGAGTTTTTAGGGCACGCTTAAAACTGTGGGGATTGGGGATTAATTGTATTAACCTAGGTAGTGCATTCCAAAGAATCGGCGCCGCACGTGTAAAGTCTTGGAGACGGGAGTGGGAGGTTCTGATTATTGAGGATGCTAACCTGAGGTCATTAGCAGAGCGGAGGGCACGGGTAGGTTGGTAGACTGAGACCAGAGAGGAGATGTAGGGTGGTGCTGAGCCATGGAGTGCTTTGTGGATGAGGGTAGTAGTTTTGTACTGGATTCTGGATTGGATGGGTAGCCAGTGTAATGACTGGCACAAGGTAGAGGCATCGGTGTAACGGTTGGCGAGGAATATGATCCTGGCAGCAGCATTCAGGACAGATTGGAGCGGGGAGAGTCTGGTAAAAGGTAGGCCAATTAGTAGAGAGTTACAATAGTCCAGACGAGAATGAATAAGTGAGACAGTAAGAGTTTTTGCAGAGTCGAAAGTAAGAAAAGGGCGAATTCTGGAAATGTTTTTGAGATGCAGATAAGAAGAGCGAGCCAGTGATCGGATGTGGGGGGTGAATGAAAGCTCGGAATCAAGGATGACTCCAAGGCAGCGGGCATGTTGCTTTGGAGTAATGGTGGAACCGCACACAGAGATGGCAATGTCGGGCAAAGGTAGGTTTGTAGAGGGAGAGAACACGAGGAGTTCAGTTTTTGACAGGTTCAGTTTCAGATAGAGGGAGGACATGATGTTAGAGACAGCGGTAAGACAATCACTGGTGTTTTCTAAAAAGGTCGGCGTGATAACAGGAGAAGAGGTATATAATTGGGTGTCGTCAGCATAGAGATGGTACTGGAAACCAAATCTACTGATTGTTTGTCCAATAGGGGCAGTATACAAAGAGAAGAGGAGGGGGCCTAGGACTGATCCTTGAGGAACCCCAACAGTAAGGGGAAGGTGAGAGGAGGAGGAACCAGCAAAACAAACAGTGAAGGATCGGCCAGAGAGATAGGAGGAGAACCAAGAGAGAACGGTGTCCTTGAGGCCGATGGAGCGGAGCATAGTGAGGAGGAGCTGATGATCCACAGTGTCGAATGCTGCGGAGAGATCCAAGAGAATTAGCATGGAATAGTGACCATTAGATTTAGCTGTTAGTAGGTCATTAGAGACTTTAGTGAGGGCAGTTTCAGTAGAGTGTAAAGAGCGGAAACCAGATTGAAGAGGGTCGAGAAGAGAATTATCTGAGAGATAGCGGGTAAGACGGGAGTGGACCAGGCGTTCCAGGAGTTTAGAGATGAAGGGAAGATTAGAGACAGGTCTATAATTAGCGGCACAATTTTGATCGAGGGAGGGCTTTTTAAGTAGTGGATGTATGATGGCATGCTTAAATGAGGAGGGAAAAATACCGGAAGTGAGGGAAAGGTTGAATATTTTTGTTAGGTGAGAGGTGACAGCCGGGGAAAGGGACTGGAGGAGATGCGACGGAATGGGGTCGCTGGTGCAAGTGGTCGGGCGAGAAGATGCAAGGAGCCTGCTTACTTCTTCTTCTGTAACTGGTTCAAAGTCAGAGAGTGAACTAGATGCAGTGGGGGAGGGAGGACAGTGCTTGGTATGAAGAGATTGGGAAATGATTTCCTGTCGAATGTGGTCAATTTTTTCTTTGAAGTAATTGGCCAGATCGTCAGCGCGGAGATCTGTGGTTGGGGCCTGCTCTCTTGGGTTGAGTAGGGACCGGAAAGTGTCAAAGAGACGTTTAGGGTTATTGGACAGCGAGGTGATGAGGGTGTTGAAATAGGTTTGTTTGGAGAGGTGAAGGGCAGAGTTGTATGTTTTTAACATGAACTTATAATGGATGAAATCTTCGGGCAGATTAGATTTTCTCCACAGACGTTCGGCGCACCTGGAGCACCGCTGCAGGAAACGTGTTTGCAGCGTGTGCCACGGTTGTCGCCGTCTGTGCCGAGTTGTTCTATGTATAGGAGGTGCAGCTTCATCCAGGGCACTTTGCAGGGTTTCATTGTAATGCTTCAGAGCAGAATTAGGACAAGAGATGGATGAGATTGGGGCCAATGAAGACTGCAAGTTCTTCATAAGTTTCTGGGTGTTAATGGCCTGTATGTTTCTATAAGTGTGGAAAGTGGGGGTGACCTGAGCGGGATGGCAGTTCTTGATAGAGAATGAAAGAAGGTTGTGGTCAGAGAGCGGGAGAGGGGAGTTTGTGAAATCATCCAGTGAGCAAAGCCGGGAGAAGACCAAATCAAGGGAGTTTCCATCATCATGTGTTGGAGAGTTAGTATGCTGCGAGAGGCCGAAAGAGGAGGTTAGAGATAAAAGGTGAGAAGCAGATGGGGAGAGGGGAGAAGCAATTGGGATATTGAAATCACCCATGATGAGGGTGGGGGTGTCATAAGAGAGAAAGTGTGGAAGCCAGGTGGCAAAATGATCCAGGAACTGGTGAGAGGGGCCGGGAGGACGATACACCACCGCCACTCGCATGGAGAAGGGGACGTAGAGTCTGACAGCATGGACCTCAAAGGAAGGGAATACAAGTGAGGGTACTTGGGGGATAATTTGGAAGGTACATTTGGGTGAAAGGAGCAGACCAACGCCTCCACCTGCTCTGTTGTCTGATCTTGGGGTATGAGAAAAGTGTAGTCCACCAAATGAGAGAGCAGCAGCAGCGGTGGTGTCTGACTGCTGGATCCAGGTTTCAGTAAGAGCCAGGAGATTAAGAGAGTTAGAAAGGAAGAAGTCATGAATGAAGGAGAGTTTATTACACACAGAGCGAGAATTCCAAAGGGCACAATTCAAAGAGACAGAAGGCATGCAGGGAATATTAATAAGGTTAGAGGGGTTTCTTGGTGTAGCAGTTGGGAGGTTTGACTGGCTATAACATGGGGGGCCGGGGTTCGGAGAGATGTCTCCAGCAACTAGGAGAAGGAGGATAGAAAGAGTGATCAGATGGTTAAGTGATTTGTGAGAGCGTCTCTTGTGTTGGATGGTGGGACTGCATGGATCTATACTGTTAAGCAATGTGAACAGAGCATGAGTGCTATACATAGGAGAGGCAAGGACAGAGGGGCCAATATGGATGGAGTGTAAAGAGTTTATGCAAGGGCGGTGATTGTGTGTGAAAGCAGCAGCCATGATATAGATTATACAAATACATATGGTGAGTATTTGCTGTGTGCCAACTGAATAGGGAATAGATTTTGATTGTCTTACCTGTCTCCTGCCCTGTCTAACTGCCATGTTATAACTGCTGAATACTTAGAAAAAAAAGTACTTTGAAAAAAAATGTACACGAATAATAGTGCACGAATGCCCCCTGCATGAATGCTTCCCCAAGCTATATCTACATTTATAGGTGGCCAGCTCTTAGATCTCACTTTTTTTTTTTTTTTTTTTTTTTTTGGTCTTCCCCCCTCTCGTTACCAATCAATCTAACTCAATTGAGACAGCAGGGCACAATAAATGTAGTGATCAGATAAACAAATGTCCAGGTCTACATGGATCATAAACCCCTTTCAAAAACAGTTATGCGAACTCTTGGCATAAGGACAAGCAGAATAGAATTAAATATCTAGAAACAAAAACAATTGCATAACAAGCTGGCTAACAAATATAGATATAAGCAGGAATCAATGCCGAAGGTAGAAGGACTCTGATACCATTCAAGCTTGCTTGCTGTCAGGGAATGGAGCAATAGACATGCAGGATATTTCAGTTCAAAGAATGAATGATATATTACCATTCAAGCTTGCTTGCTGTCAGGGAATGGAGCAATAGACATGCAGGATATTTCAGTTCAAAGAATGAATGATATATTACCATTCAAGCTTGCTTGCTGTCAGGGAATGGAGCAAATAGACATGCAGGATATTTCAGAATTACACATGCCATATAGGTGGGGGTTTCCTACTAAATTAATAGTTTGGTATAATAGTAAAAACTATCAAATTAGCTCTCCCCAGGAGGGTTCTAGATTTATTAACTTCCTCCTTGAAGAGATGGCCCTCAAGGACAAAGACTAAAAAGGGTCCCTTTTTTCAAATCTAAATATAAAATTTGCCTTTTTTTTGTGTAAATCATATTATTAAACAATTATCAAGAAACATTCAGTCAATACATATAGAATCATCTATACATAGAAAAACAGAAATATATTGCTTTCAATGTAACATTTAAATAATAAAGCATATTTGGATATAAAGCAAATCTCAGTAACAGCAATCTTCGGTATCGTTTATGTTTGAGGGAGACATCCCTCCTCTAACACATCAAAGAGCGATTTAGGGTTAGTACTCAATACCTGTAACTCAATCTTAGGAATATATTGTTTATTAATTAGGAGGGCAATCCATCAGGATTACACCGAAGATTTATAAGATGAAAGGAGAAGAAAAATACTAAGAGAAGAAGAAAAAGGAGAGAAAAGAGAAGAAGGAGGGAGGGGAAGGAGGGTCAGGGGAAAAGAGGAGGGGGAGGAATACTCGGATCCTGGCTTCCCATCCACCCTATTCACAATTCTAGTTTGTTTACTATTGAGACACAATGACCCATTGGCAAAATTGCGAATATTCATCTCTGTACATCAAAGATAAGATCAGTTATCTATCCAGGTCGTCAGGTCTGTAGTTTCTCGGAACATAACCCAAGGAGACCATGTATTCAGGACTTTATCCAAGGTTCCAGTATCCTGTCCCACCAGCTGCTCCATCCTGAAAATGTGGTTCAACTCTGAAATCAACTCAGAGCGCGAGGGGGACCTTGTTTGTTTCCAATATCGGGGTATAAGGTTGCGTGCTGCTGTGAGGAAGTGCCTAAGAAGGCCTCATTTGAACCGGGCAATGGAGAGATCACAAATAGATAATAAGGCCAATTCCATTGTAGGCTGTATCTTGTCAAATGCTAGCTTGTTATAGAGGTCGAAGACTGCTCCCCAGAAATCATGAATGCGTGGGCAAGACCACCAAATATGCGAATATGTCCCCTTGTCCGACCAACACCTCCAACACAAATCCGGAGTGGTGAGAAACATGTTGTGTATACTGTCTGGGCACCTATACCATCGAGTTAGTAATCTGTAACCTCTCTCCTGATAGTCTGCAGACAATGAGGATCTAAATGTGTATAGGAGACTCTTGTTTCTATCTTCTGGTGTCAGCGGTCTATTCAAATCATTTTCCCATCTCGAGAAAAATATGGGGGTGCCAGATCTAGTAGCCAGGGCGTCTTGAAACATTTTGTATAAGAATGATATTGTATGCGGCGTAGGATTCTCGCCCATACAGGTCGACTCGAAGGGAGTGAGTGATCTGAAAACATCAGTCTGCCTAGATATTTTGTGAATATAGCTTTTAATTTGTTCATATATGAACCAAGCATCAGGAGGGGGATCCGAACCAGTGAAGAGGGACCCTAGAGGCTTTATTGAAGATTGAGTGATATAGTCATAAATTACAGGATGGTCGTCTTTGTGTTTGTGTAAGAGGGTCATTTTGCCTAGACCTGCGGGGAAATCAGGATTATTGATGATCGGAGTTAAGGGGCCAGGTATAGTTGAGATACAAAGCTTTTGGTTACTATTCTTAAGAAAAAGGTTTAAGTTTCTCGTGAGAAAAGGAAGGTCATCTCCCTGTCTCCGTGAGCCTCCCCTCTGCCATATGTTAGCTATGGGGTTGGTCAATGAAAGATTGAATCCTAAGCTTACCCATTTTTTGTTATGCTTATGGTAGAATAGGTCTAGTACACATGTCCCCAATGATGCATAATTATAAAATTGAAAATTTGGGAGGTTCAGTCCCCCCTCCCGTCCAGATCTACTTAATAGTTGGTATGAGAGACGTGGTCGCCTGCCAGACCATACAAATCTCGTGATTGTAGCCTTGAGTCTGGAGAAGAAGGAAGGTGGAAGAGTAATTGGAAAGGTTTGGAAGAAATAGAGGAGACGTGGCAGTAAATCCATCTTGATGGCATTAATCCTACCAAGCCAGGACAAATGTAGTTTGTTCCATCTCTCCAGATCTATCTCAACTCCACGCAAGGCCACTTTATAATTAGCCTCGTACAATTGAGATGTCTTCGAGGTCAATGCAATGCCCAGATATCTAAGTGAATCTGTCTGCCATCTGAACGGAAAGGAGGAGCGCAACTGTGAGGCCAGAGAGGGCGGGAGGGAAACGTTCAGCATCTCTGATTTATGGGAATTTATTTTAAAATTGCTCAGGGAGCCAAATTTCTGTAATTCTGATAAGATGTTGGGAATACTGATGACAGGGGAAGTAACATATATGAGAACATCATCTGCGAATAGGGCTAATTTGTGTTCTTCTGATTGAAACCTAAACCCCTTTATGGACGAGTTGTTACGAATTGCAATGGCTAAGTGTTCCATAGTAAGTATGTATAATAGGGGGGAGAGGGGGCATCCCTGCCTCGTGCCATTTTTTATATTTAAAGGATCCGACAGGAGTCCATTTACTCTGATCCGTGCAGAGGGGTGTTCGTAGAGGGCCATGATGCTTCTCAACGTTTTCTCCTTCAGACCGATTCGCACTAATGTTTGATACACAAAATCCCACCCCACCCTGTCAAATGCCTTTTCAGCATCGATTGAAAAAATACAAAGAGGGACTTTACTTTTGCTTGCCTCATCTATCAGAGAAATAGATCGTATAGTATTGTCCCTCGCCTCTCTTCCAGGAACAAACCCCACCTGGTCCTGGTTAACCAGATGAGGTAATAAGCAGTTCAATCTTTTAGCAATCATTTTGGCATGTATTTTGACATCTATGTTGATGAGTGAGATGGGGCGATAGCTGCTACATAGTGTAGGGTCTTTTTTGGGCTTTGGTATAACTGATATATGAGCAACTAAAGCTTGAGAAGGAAAAGACCCTCCCGAGGCCATGAAATTACAAGTATCTAGGAGTGGAGAACATAACAGATCCGAGAACTGTTTATAAAAGCTAGCTGTATAGCCATCTGGTCCAGGACTCTTTCCCAGCTTCAGATCCTTAATTACTGAAGATATTTCCTCTAATGAGAAATCCCGCTCCAGATCTGTCAGGGACTCCTCCGAGATAGAGGGCATCTTGTTTAACTGAATGTAGGATTTGATCTTATCTCGGAGAGCATGAGAAGGAAGGTCCACAGAGTGGCACCCTATATTGTTGTTGTGAATTTGCTTTTTGCTCCCTCTAGTGGTTACTAGTTTTTTGACTCTGGTTTTTCTGTCATTCCTTTTATCCGCACCTGGGTCGTTAGTTAGGGGTGTTGCTATATAAGCTCCCTGGACCTTCAGTTCAATGCCTGGCAACGTAGTTATCAGAGCTAGTCTGCTGTGCTCTTGTCTACTGATCCTGGTTCCAGTTATATCAGCTAAGTCTGCCTTTTGCTTTTTGCTATTTGTTTTGGTTTTGTATTTTTGTCCAGCTTGTTCCAAATCTATATCCTGACCTTTGCTGGAAGCTCTAAGGGGGCTGGTGTTCTCCCCCCGGACCGTTAGACGGTTCGGGGGTTCTTGAATTTCCAGTGTGGATTTTGATAGGGTTTTTGTTGACCATATAAGTTACCTTTCTTTATTCTGCTATCAGTAAGCGGGCCTCTCTGTGCTAAACCTGGTTCATTTCTGTGTTTGTCATTTCCTCTTACCTCACCGTCATTATTTGTGGGGGGCTTCTATCCAGCTTTGGGGTCCCCTTCTCTGGAGGCAAGAAAGGTCTATGTTTTCCTCTACTAGGGGTAGCTAGATTCTCCGGCTGGCGCGTGTCATCTAGAATCAACGTAGGAATGATCCCCGGCTACTTCTAGTGTTGGCGTTAGGAGTAGATATATGGTCAACCCAGTTACCACTGCCCTATGAGCTGGATTTTTGTATTCTGCAGACTTCCACGTTCCTCTGAGACCCTCGCCATTGGGGTCATAACAGTTTGCCAGGCCGGTATTAAATGTTTAATGCATTGCAGAAGAGGGATTATAAGAAAGATGATTCTGAGTTTTTTTTTTTTTTCTTTTTCCCCTTTACCTCAGAGTGGCTATGCTTGCTGCAGACATGAATGTCCAGACCTTGATTACAAGTGTGGACCAGCTGGCTACTCGTGTGCAGGGCATACAAGACTATGTTATCAGAAATCCTAGGTCAGAACCTAAAATACCGATTCCTGAACTGTTTTCCGGAGACAGGTTTAAGTTTAGGAATTTCGTGAATAATTGTAAATTGTTTTTGTCCCTGAGACCCTGTTCATCTGGAGATTCTGCTCAGCAAGTAAAAATTGTTATTTCGTTCTTACGGGGCGACCCTCAGGATTGGGCTTTTTCGCTGGCGCCAGGAGATCCGGCATTGGCTGATCTTGATGCGTTTTTTCTGGCGCTCGGTTTACTTTATGAGGAACCCAATCTTGAGATTCAGGCAGAAAAGGCCTTGCTGGCTATGTCTCAGGGGCAGGACGAGGCTGAAGTGTATTGCCAAAAATTTCGGAAATGGTCCGTGCTGACACATTGGAACGAGTGTGCACTGGCCGCTAATTTTAGAAATGGCCTGTGATGTATTGTACATAGTCTGTTTAGCGTCTTGTGCTTGGGTGCGAGGAAGACACAGTAGACACAGGTTTAGTTATGACTTGCTTGTATTACTGCATACAAGTATGCCACAGGAAAAAAGGCTTTACACAATTGCAGGTACACAGGCAGGAGACATGGCAGATGACATAGCAGATCAGAATAAACGTTGAGTTCAACATGAAGCACAAACTGGTTCAGAGTCTCTCTCTGTGTTACTTCCCTTGCAAATGTAGATTAGCATGCAGCAGAGTTCCAGTGTCCACAAATACCAAGTCCAGACTTCCAGGAGCAGGTCACAGGCTGACTGCAGACATGATTCAGAAGCACTGATTGAACAGCTGAGGCTGCTTATAAAGGCAAGAGACAGAGAACAGGGCGGAAACAAGGAAGCTAGAAACTCCATACTGACTCAGGGCAAAGTAGCTACAACAAGACAAAGCAAAAATGGCGACGGAAAACTTAGGTTTCAATAACAGAAAACAACAGCAAATGTAGCAAAAATACTGAGAACCTTACATGGCCTTTCTGAAGCCATTAAGAATGTTATGGTGGGTTTTCCCATTCCCACAGGTCTGAATGATACTATGGCACTGGCTATTCAAATTGACCGGCGGTTGCGGGAGCGCAAAACCGCAAATTCCCTCATGGTGTTGTCTGAACAGACACCTAATTCGGTGCAATGTGATAGAAAAACCGCAAATTCCCTCATGGTGTTGTCTGAACAGACACCTGATTTAATGCAATGTGATAGAATCCTGACTAGAAATGAGCGGAAAATTCATAGACGCCGGAATGGCTTGTGCTACTACTGTGGTGATTCTACACATGTTATCTCAGCATGCTCTAAACGTATAGCTAAGGTTGTTAGTCCTGTCACCGTTGGTAATTTGCAACCTAAATTTATTCTGTCTGTAACTTTGATTTGCTCACTGTCATCTTATCCTGTCATGGCGTTTGTAGATTCAGGTGCTGCCCTGAGTCTCATGGATCTCTCATTTGCTAAGCGCTGTGGTTTTACTCTTGAACCATTAGAAAATCCTATTCCTCTTAGGGGTATTGATGCTACACCATTGGCAGCAAATAAACCGCAGTATTGGACACAGGTTACCATGTGCATGACTCCTGAACACCGCGAGGTGATACGTTTCCTGGTTTTACATAAAATGCATGATTTGGTTGTTTTAGGGCTGCCATGGTTACAGACCCATAATCCAGTCCTGGACTGGAAGGCTATGTCAGTCTCAAGTTGGGGCTGTCGTGGTATTCATGGGGATTCCCTGCCTGTGTCTATTGCTTCTTCTACGCCTTCGGAAGTTCCGGAGTATTTGTCTGATTATCAGGATGTCTTCAGTGAGTCTGAGTCCAGTGCACTGCCTCCTCATAGGGACTGTGACTGTGCTATAGATTTGATCCCAGGCAGTAAATTTCCTAAGGGAAGACTGTTTAATCTGTCGGTACCTGAACATACCGCTATGCGTTCATATATCAAGGAGTCTCTGGAGAAAGGACATATTCGTCCGTCTTCTTCCCCTCTTGGTGCGGGATTCTTTTTTGTGGCAAAAAAGGACGGATCTTTGAGACCTTGTATTGATTATCGGCTTTTAAATAAGATCACTGTCAAATTTCAGTATCCTTTACCGCTGTTGTCTGACTTGTTTGCCCGGATTAAGGGTGCCAAGTGGTTCACCAAGATAGACCTTCGTGGTGCGTACAACCTTGTGCGCATTAAGCAAGGTGATGAATGGAAAACCGCATTCAATACGCCCGAAGGTCATTTTGAGTACTTGGTGATGCCTTTTGGGCTCTCCAATGCGCCTTCAGTTTTTCAGTCCTTTATGCATGACATTTTCCGGAAGTATCTGGATAAATTTTTGATTGTTTATCTGGATGATATTTTGTTTTTTTCTGATAATTGGGATTCGCATGTGGAGCAGGTCAGGTTGGTCTTTAAAATTTTGCGTGAAAATTCTTTGTTTGTCAAGGGCTCAAAGTGTCTCTTTGGTGTACAGAAGGTTCCCTTTTTGGGGTTCATTTTTTCCCCTTCTGCTGTGGAGATGGACCCAGTCAAGGTCCGAGCTATTCTTGATTGGACTCAGCCCTCGTCAGTTAAGAGTCTTCAGAAGTTCTTGGGCTTCGCTAACTTCTACCGTCGTTTTATCGCTAATTTTTCTAGCATTGTGAAACCTTTGACGGATATGACCAAGAAGGGCTCCGATGTAGCTAACTGGGCTCCTGCTGCCGTGGAGGCTTTCCAGGAGTTGAAACGCCGGTTTACTTCGGCGCCTGTTTTGTGCCAGCCTGACGTCTCACTTCCCTTTCAGGTTGAGGTGGATGCTTCGGAGATTGGGGCAGGGGCCGTTTTGTCGCAGAGAGGCCCTGGTTGCTCTGTTATGAAACCTTGTGCCTTTTTCTCTAGGAAGTTTTCGCCTGCCGAGCGAAATTATGATGTGGGCAATCGGGAGTTGTTGGCCATGAAATGGGCATTTGAGGAGTGGCGTCATTGGCTCGAGGGTGCTAAGCATCGTGTGGTGGTCTTGACTGATCACAAAAATCTGATGTATCTCGAGTCTGCTAAACGCCTTAATCCGAGACAGGCCCGCTGGTCATTGTTTTTCTCCCGCTTTGATTTTGTTGTCTCGTATTTACCAGGTTCAAAGAATGTGAAGGCCGATGCTCTTTCTAGGAGCTTTGTGCCTGATGCTCCTGGAGTCGCTGATCCTGTTGGTATTCTTAAAGATGGAGTTATCTTGTCAGCTATTTCTCCGGATCTGCGACGTGTGTTGCAGAGATTTCAGGCTGATAGGCCTGAGTCTTGTCCACCTGACAGACTGTTTGTCCCGGATAAGTGGACCAGCAGAGTCATTTCCGAGGTTCATTCCTCGGTGTTGGCAGGTCACCCGGGAATCTTTGGCACCAGAGATCTGGTGGCCAGGTCCTTTTGGTGGCCTTCCTTGTCAAGGGATGTGCGGTCATTTGTGCAGTCCTGTGGGACTTGTGCTCGAGCTAAGCCTTGCTGTTCTCGTGCCAGCGGTTTGCTCTTGCCCTTGCCTGTCCCGAAGAGACCTTGGACACATATCTCCATGGATTTCATTTCTGATCTTCCGCTATCTCAGGGCATGTCCGTTATCTGGGTGATATGTGATCGCTTCTCCAAGATGGTCCATTTGGTTCCTTTGCCTAAGCTGCCTTCCTCTTCCGATCTGGTTCCTGTGTTTTTCCAGAACGTGGTTCGTTTGCACGGCATCCCTGAGAATATTGTGTCAGACAGAGGATCCCAGTTCGTTTCCAGGTTCTGGCGATCCTTTTGTAGTAGGATGGGCATTGATTTGTCGTTTTCGTCTGCTTTCCATCCTCAGACTAATGGACAGACGGAGCGAACCAATCAGACTTTGGAGGCTTATTTGAGGTGTTTTGTCTCTGCTGATCAGGACGATTGGGTGACATTCTTGCCGTTGGCTGAGTTTGCCCTTAATAATCGGGCTAGTTCCGCCACCTTGGTTTCGCCTTTTTTCTGCAACTCTGGTTTCCATCCTCGCTTTTCTTCGGGGCATGTGGAGCCTTCTGACTGTCCTGGGGTGGATTCTGTGGTGGATAGGTTGCAGCAGATCTGGAATCATGTGGTGGACAATTTGAAGTTGTCACAGGAGAAGGCTCAGCGCTTTGCCAACCGCCGCCGCGGTGTGGGTCCCCGACTACGCGTTGGGGATTTGGTATGGCTTTCTTCCCGCTTTGTTCCTATGAAGGTCTCCTCTCCCAAATTTAAACCTCGTTTTATTGGGCCTTACAAGATATTGGAAATCCTTAATCCTGTATCTTTTCGTCTGGATCTTCCTGTGTCGTTTGCTATTCACAATGTATTTCATAGGTCCTTGTTGCGGCGGTACATTGTGCCTGTAGTTCCTTCTGCTGAGCCTCCTGCTCCGGTGTTGGTTGAGGGCGAGTTGGAGTACGTGGTGGAGAAGATCTTGGATTCTCGCCTCTCCAGGCGGAGGCTTCAGTACCTGGTCAAGTGGAAGGGCTATGGTCAGGAGGATAATTCCTGGGTGGTCGCCTCTGATGTTCATGCGGCCGATTTAGTTCGTGCCTTTCATGCCGCTCGTCCTGATCGCCCTGGTGGTCGTGGTGAGGGTTCGGTGACCCCTCACTAAGGGGGGGGTACTGTTGTGAATTTGCTTTTTGCTCCATCTAGTGGTTACTAGTTTTTTGACTCTGGTTTTTCTGTCATTCCTTTTATCCGCACCTGGGTCGTTAGTTAGGGGTGTTGCTATATAAGCTCCCTGGACCTTCAGTTCAATGCCTGGCAACGTAGTTATCAGAGCTAGTCTGCTGTGCTCTTGTCTACTGATCCTGGTTCCAGTTATATCAGCTAAGTCTGCCTTTTGCTTTTTGCTATTTGTTTTGGTTTTGTATTTTTGTCCAGCTTGTTCCAAATCTATATCCTGACCTTTGCTGGAAGCTCTAAGGGGGCTGGTGTTCTCCCCCCGGACCGTTAGACGGTTCGGGGGTTCTTGAATTTCCAGTGTGGATTTTGATAGGGTTTTTGTTGACCATATAAGTTACCTTTCTTTATTCTGCTATCAGTAAGCGGGCCTCTCTGTGCTAAACCTGGTTCATTTCTGTGTTTGTCATTTCCTCTTACCTCACCGTCATTATTTGTGGGGGGCTTCTATCCAGCTTTGGGGTCCCCTTCTCTGGAGGCAAGAAAGGTCTATGTTTTCCTCTACTAGGGGTAGCTAGATTCTCCGGCTGGCGCGTGTCATCTAGAATCAACGTAGGAATGATCCCCGGCTACTTCTAGTGTTGGCGTTAGGAGTAGATATATGGTCAACCCAGTTACCACTGCCCTATGAGCTGGATTTTTGTATTCTGCAGACTTCCACGTTCCTCTGAGACCCTCGCCATTGGGGTCATAACAATTGTATAGGGAATTATAGTATTCATGGAAGCTGGTGAGTATGTCCTGCGGGCTATAAACTTTCCCACCCCTGGCATTTTTGATATATGGGATATATGTATGTGGGCCTCGTGGGTGTAGGGCTCTTGACAAAAACCTGCCACTCCTGTTGCTTGAGCGGTAAAAGCGGCTTTTTATTTTCTCTCTCACACACCGAGATTTCTGATCTAGAATAGAGAGCAATTTTTGTCTGGCTGTAGATAAACTCGACAGAGTGAGCGGAGAGAGGTCCTGTTTGTGTTGTGTTTCAAGTTTGAAGATTTGGCCAGAGAGGTCTGTAATTTCGGCTATGCGTTCCCTCTTAAGACGGGCACCATGAGACATGAATATGCCTCTTAGCACACATTTTAGGGTCTCTCATTTAATCGAAGGGGACGCGGGATCCACCACATGGTCCACCACAAAACGCTCAATAGATCGTTTTATCTCCCAGACACATGCCGGATCCTGTAATAAGTTCTCATTTAATCGCCATGAGAAGTTAGGTTTTGTGAGGGGGTTCATTTGGATTGAGAAATAAACGGGTGCATGGTCGGACCACAAAATCGACCCCACATCCGCCTCCACCCCAGAGCTCAGTATAGACTGAGAAACGAAGAAATAGTCAATTCTACTATGTGGCATGTATAGGTGAGTAAAAACTATAATCTTTTATGTTGGGGTGTAGTGCCCTCCACACATCTACCAACCGCATGTCATATAGTTGCTTCCTCACTTTTTTGATAGAGGACAGTGGGTAGGAGGACTTACCCGTTGATATATCTACCCGGGGATCCATTGGAAGGTTGAAGTCGCTTCCCAGGATTATCGGCGAGTCACCTGCAAATTTTTCCAGGAGTTTTTTGCACGTGAAGCCAAATTTCTGTTGACCCTGGTTAGGGAAGTAGACATTTGCCAAGATAAGTTCACGCGCTCTCCATGCCAGTTTCAAAAAGACAAATCTCCCCTCTGGGTCAATTATTGAATCTAGGACAACAGGCAGGAAGGACTTATGGAATCCTATAGACACCCCCTTGGACTTCGAATGGGGGTTCGTGCTGTGGAACCATTTAGGGTAATAATATGATATGCAATTGGGGGTCGCTCCCGATTTAAAATGAGTCTCCTGCAACATCAAGACTGAGACACGTTGCTTATGGCCAGTATATAGCACCTGTCTCCTTTTTTCGGGTATGTTCAGTCCCTTTGTATTAAAGGAGCAAAATTTAACCTTAGCCATAGTCAAAGTGTTGCTTGAGTGGGTGGGTAAACATGATGGGGCACCAGGTCCGAGGTAGATCCATATATGGCTTTTGGACAGGGGATGGGTTACGGGATTGAAAGGAGATAGTTGAGAAGGAGAACAAAAGAAGGTGTAGTGAAAAGAAGACAGAAAAAGAAGGTGAGGACATGGTGAGTAAACACCTGGAGAAGGAAATCACGATACGTCGACATGTCAACGAGACAACGCCCGTATCAGGTAGGGTGAGGAAGGGCCGAGAACAAGGTCCGGTCTCTCCATCCCCCCGCAGCCTATTAAACACATCAATTATCATATAACATAGTGCGAGAATACACACTGACTGACTTCTAAACACAGTTAAAGTTGAGTGTAAAGTCTAACTGTTTAATTTGAACTTCAAAAAGAAAAATTAGATTGAAGGGGCATTTAGTGCACCTTTAAACGATAATAAGAAAAGTACAATCCAAGTTCGAATAAAACTACTTCTATATATAAATGTAGAGAATCATGGTCAAATGGTAAACCTAAAGATATGACAGGTTAGGAGGCTATATGTAAATCATGAAATTCACATTAAGAGTAAACCAGAGAAGAGAGTAAGTCTCTTCAAGTTTTGTCAGGAGAGGGGTCCTGATTCTTGCGTTGTTTAGAGCTTTGGACTTTCAGCCATCTAGGCGATATATCTGGTAGCCTAGGAGAACTAGGCCAGTCGGGTAGATCAACCATTGGTAGTTCAAAAGCGCCCAGGAAATTGGCTAGGTCGCCCAGGTTACGGAATACGGCTGTTTTTCCTCCTTTAAAAGCTATCAGCTGAAATGGAAAGCCCCATTTGTATGGAATGTCTCTTCCCTGGAGGAGTGATAGTAATGGTCTCAGAGCTCTTCTCAATTGTAGGGTTCGCCTGGATAGGTCTGAAAGTATAAGAATCTGCGTTTCACCATAGTGTATTGTACCTTTCTGTCTAGCAGCCTGCATGACGGATTCTTTGGTTTTATAATAATGGACTCTACAAATGACATCTCTGGGTCGCGAGCCCGATTGTGGCTTTGGCCCTAGGTATCTGTGGATCCGATCAAATTCCATGGAGCCTGATCCCTCATCATTTAATAGCTCCAAAAATATTTTCTGTACCACAGGGTCTAGCTCAGATGGGCCTATGGACTCAGGGAGACCTCGGATCCTGATGTTATTACGTCTGTTACGATTTTCAAGATCCTCTATTCCAGTAGTCAGTTCCTCCATCCATAAAGTGTGGCTAGTTATAACCTCTCTGTGGGATTGTATTTCTTGCAGTATGAGTTCTTGAGATTTTTCTACATCCTCCACTCTAGTGGTAAATTCTGATTTTAAAGCAAGGAGTTCCTTTTTGTATGAATTTTCTATTCTGCAAGCAAATTTCTCCAGATTCGTTTTAGTAGGGAGAGTTTTAATAAATCTGGTAAGATCATGTATATTCAGGTCATCGGGTGTTTCGCCACTATCATCTCCTTCTTCCATTGCTCTTTCAGGAGAGCCATGTGAGACTAATGAGTCTTGTGAAGAACAACGGTCACCCGTAATTTTAATAGAGGACTGGGATCTGGTACTTCTATATTTGTTTGTAGTTATAAAACGATCCATGTCTACTGTGGAGACTATAGGGTCTGGAGGTGATTCTATTTGCTTTTTGGATTTGCCCATGAGTATTAGCAATTGTCAGATATTAGCTTTGGCCGCGGGGGAAATAAGTGAGACCTAGGAAGCTACATCTCGCAGCTCACTCCCTGATCAGCAGAGACCTCTCCCCCATAAAGATTTCCCCTCTATTTAGGGAGGTAGCTTATGAACCTGTTGAGCCAGGCAGTGTAACTTGTATAGTGTTACGCCCGAGTTTACAATGTCTTCAATATTATTCCACTCTAGGGAATGGTTCCTGTGGATGTTCGGGTGTTCTGTGTGCCCGGCGCTGCCTATTGTGTTAGTCCAGTCCCTCTCGTTAATGGCGGTGTTTCGCGCCAAAAAGAAATCCCAGGGTGGATCAGGAGAGGAGTCTCAGGTGGGACCGGGCCGATGTCAGATCACTACCGCACTCTGTCTCTCCCTGCACCTAGTGAGCCCACTATGGAATCGACGGGCGCGAGGGGACGATAGGGACCGGTGATTAGGGTTGAGCGACTTTCATTTTTTTAAGATCGAGTAGGGTTTTGGGAAACCCGATTTTGTCCAGAGTCGAGTCGAGTGCAGTCGGCCGATTATCGCTAAAAGTCGGGGATCGACCGAAACACGAAACCCAATGCAAGTCAATGGGGAAGCATAGTCGGCAGTGAGTGGAGGCCAGGAAAACACCTACAGTGCCCATTTTAATGCCAAAAACATCCATTCTTGTTTCTGAAGCTTGCCAATCTTAATTAACTGTATAATAATAGTTGGGCATAGGGAATTGGGGGAAAGTTGTGGGGGGAGTAGGGCTGGCTCAAGTTTTTTGTGGGCCCAGGAAATGCGGACTACGTCACGGCGGTGTTGCAGGGAAAGGTAAGTATTTAAACGTTGCAAGTGCTGTGATCCTGAGCAAGCAGGGGGGGGGCCCACTCGTTCGCATTGGCACTGGCACAGGGCCCCTCAAAGTACGGCGGTGTGTTTGCATGGCGGGGGCGCCTCCCCACGAGCAGCGACACTTTTGCGTACTCTGAGGGGCCCTGTGCCAGTGACGTCGCCAACGAGTATGCCCCCCCACCTGATGAAGGAACCTGCACTTTCATCTGCACCTTCCTCTTTGTCCTTGTGTAAGGTGGTATAACATGCGGGAAGGGGAACCTTACTTTCAGCAGGGTCAGATTCTGGCTGTGTAGAGTACAAGGGGAATGTAGTGGTCTAGGTCAATGTACCAGCAGACTCATTTAGCAGTGGCTGGGCAATGGGCAGGATGAGGAGGAAACAGATATAGGGCCAAAGAATAAAGTAGGCTAAATGCAGTTCAAAATTGGTAACAGGACTAAACAGGCGGCATTGCTTTGTTCAGTGGAGTAGCAAACCCAAGAGCAGCAGACACTGTTTCAAGGGCCTAACCACACTAGTAGGCCAAATGCAGTTTAATATCTGATAGTATAGGGCGAAAGCCAGAATGTGGAAGCTCAGCTTTGTTCAGTTGAGGACAACACCAGGCAGGGGCACACAGACAGACACCTTTAGTAGGCCGGAAAAGCCTATTGCATTTTTTAAAATGGTAATTTGGAGCAGAAGGTTGAAGCTCAGCTTTATTTAGTTGAGGACAACACCAGGCAGGGGCACACAGACAGACACCTTTAGTAGGCCGGAAAAGCCTATTGCATTTTTTAAAATGGTAATTTGGAGCAGAAGGTTGAAGCTCAGCTTTATTTAGTTGAGGACAACACCAGGCAGGGGCACACAGACAGACACCTTTAGTAGGCCGGAAAAGCCTATTGCATTTTTTAAAATGGTAATTTGGAGCAGAAGGTTGAAGCTCAGCTTTATTTAGTTGAGGACAACACCAGGCAGGGGCACACAGACAGACACCTTTAGTAGGCCGGAAAAGCCTATTGCATTTTTTAAAATGGTAATTTGGAGCAGAAGGTTGAAGCTCAGCTTTATTTAGTTGAGGACAACACCAGGGAGGGGCAGAAGCCGTTAGTAGGCCCTAACCACCATTTTTTTTTTTAAAAACCACTTAATGAGAGCCGGAAGGTTGAAGCTCAGCTTTATTTAGTTGAGGACAACACCAGGCAGGGGCACACAGACAGACACCTTTAGTAGGCCGGAAAAGCCTATTGCATTTTTTAAAATGGTAATTTGGAGCAGAAGGTTGAAGCTCAGCTTTATTTAGTTGAGGACAACACCAGGCAGGGGCACACAGACAGACACCTTTAGTAGGCCGGAAAAGCCTATTGCATTTTTTAAAATGGTAATTTGGAGCAGAAGGTTGAAGCTCAGCTTTATTTAGTTGAGGACAACACCAGGGAGGGGCAGAAGCCGTTAGTAGGCCCTAACCACCATTTTTTTTTTAAAAACCACTTAATGAGAGCCGGAAGGTTGAAGCTCAGCTTTATTTAGTTGAGGACAACACCAGGCAGGGGCACACAGACAGACACCTTTAGTAGGCCGGAAAAGCCTATTGCATTTTTTAAAATGGTAATTTGGAGCAGAAGGTTGAAGCTCAGCTTTATTTAGTTGAGGACAACACCAGGGAGGGGCAGAAGCCGTTAGTAGGCCCTAACCACCATTTTTTTTTTAAAAAACCACTTAATGAGAGCCGGAAGGTTGAAGCTCAGCTTTATTTAGTTGAGGACAACACCAGGGAGGGGCAGAAGCCGTTAGTAGGCCCTAACCAAAGTTGAAGGCCAAATGAAGTTTAATTTCTGATACTATAGGCCGAAAGCCAGAAGGTGGAAGCTCCGATTTAGACAGTGGAGGACAATTTGAATTAGGGACTGCAGACAGACTTAGTAGGCTGTCCCCTGTGGACCATGCATCCACCACATTAACCCATTGCGCCGTAATGGACACGTAATCTTCCGTGGCCATGCCTACAGGTCCATGCGTCTGTTGTCAGGTGCACCTTTGTACTCACAGATTGCCAGAGTGCATGGACAATGCGGTCTTCTACATGCTGGTGGAGGATTGGGATGGCTTTTCTCGCAAAAGAAGTGTCGACTGGTTAGCTTGTAGCGTGGTACAGCGTAGTCCATCATGGCCTTATTAATAGTAAATAAAATATATAACTAGGCTCTATGAACTTTTAAATAGGTTCCAGGGGTACACGGGCAGCATTGGTGTGGTCAGTGGAGGAGTATTGCAAGTAGGGGCCGCAGACAGGCTATCAAAGGCCTAAAATAACAAACAGTAGGCAGTCATGGCAGTTTTACATCGGTTACATGGATACACAGGCAGGCACTCCAGGCAGCATTGTGGTCAGTGGAGGAGTATTGCAAGTAGGGGCCGCAGACAGGCTATCAAAGGCCTAAAATAACAAACAGTAGGCAGTCATGGCAGTTTTACATCGGTTACATGGATACACAGGCAGGCACTCCAGGCAGCATTGTGGTCAGTGGAGGAGTATTGCAAGTAGGGGCCGCAGACAGGCTATCAAAGGCCTAAAATAACAAACAATAGGCTCATTGCAGTTTTACAGCGGTTACATGGATACACAGGCAGCTAGGTGGTGAGTGGAGGAGTATTTAAAGTAAGGACCGCAGACAGGCTATCAAAGGCCTAACATAACAAACAATAGGCTCATGGCAGTTTTACAGCGGTTACATGGATAGACGGGCAGGCAGCTTGGTGGTGAGTGGAGGAGTATTTAAAGTAGGGACCGCAGACAGGCTTCAAAGGCCTAACATAAGAAAATGGGCTGGCTGTAGGCACTTTATAATTGGTTCCAGGGGTACACGGGCAGCAGTGGTCTGGCCAGTGGAGGACTAGTGGAAGGAGGGACCGCAGACAGGCTTCAAAGGCCTAACATAAAAAAATGGGCTGGCTGTAGGCACTTTATAATTGGTTCCAGGGGTACACGGGCAGCAGTGGTCTGGCCAGTGGAGGACTAGTGGAAGGAGGGACCGCAGACAGGCTTCAAAGGCCTAACATAAAAAAATGGGCTGGCTGTAGGCACTTTATAATTGGTTCCAGGGGTACACGGGCAGCAGTGGTCTGGCCAGTGGAGGACTAGTGGAAGGAGGGACCGCAGACAGGCTTCAAAGGCCTAACATAAGAAAATGGGCTGGCTGTAGGCACTTTATAATTGGTTCCAGGGGTACACGGGCAGCAGTGGTCTGGCCAGTGGAGGACTAGTGGAAGGAGGGACCGCAGACAGGCTTCAAAGGCCTAACATAAAAAAATGGGCTGGCTGTAGGCACTTTATAATTGGTTCCAGGGGTACACGGGCAGCAGTGGTCTGGCCAGTGGAGGACTAGTGGAAGGAGGGACCGCAGACAGGCTTCAAAGGCCTAACATAAAAAAATGGGCTGGCTGTAGGCACTTTATAATTGGTTCCAGGGGTACACGGGCAGCAGTGGTCTGGCCAGTGGAGGACTAGTGGAAGGAGGGACCGCAGACAGGCTTCAAAGGCCTAACATAAGAAAATGGGCTGGCTGTAGGCACTTTATAATTGGTTCCAGGGGTACACGGGCAGCAGTGGTCTGGCCAGTGGAGGACTAGTGGAAGGAGGGACCGCAGACAGGCTTCAAAGGCCTAACATAAAAAAAATGGGCTGGCTGTAGGCACTTTATAATTGGTTCCAGGGGTACACGGGCAGCAGTGGTCTGGCCAGTGGAGGACTAGTGGAAGGAGGGACCGCAGACAGGCTTCAAAGGCCTAACATAAAAAAATGGGCTGGCTGTAGGCACTTTATAATTGGTTCCAGGGGTACACGGGCAGCAGTGGTCTGGCCAGTGGAGGACTAGTGGAAGGAGGGACCGCAGACAGGCTTCAAAGGCCTAACATAAGAAAATGGGCTGGCTGTAGGCACTTTATAATTGGTTCCAGGGGTACACGGGCAGCAGTGGTCTGGCCAGTGGAGGACTAGTGGAAGGAGGGACCGCAGACAGGCTTCAAAGGCCTAACATAAAAAAATGGGCTGGCTGTAGGCACTTTATAATTGGTTCCAGGGGTACACGGGCAGCAGTGGTCTGGCCAGTGGAGGACTAGTGGAAGGAGGGACCGCAGACAGGCTTCAAAGGCCTAACATAAAAAAATGGGCTGGCTGTAGGCACTTTATAATTGGTTCCAGGGGTACACGGGCAGCAGTGGTCTGGCCAGTGGAGGACTAGTGGAAGGAGGGACCGCAGACAGGCTTCAAAGGCCTAACATAAAAAAATGGGCTGGCTGTAGGCACTTTATAATTGGTTCCAGGGGTACACGGGCAGCAGTGGTCTGGCCAGTGGAGGACTAGTGGAAGGAGGGACCGCAGACAGGCTTCAAAGGCCTAACATAAAAAAATGGGCTGGCTGTAGGCACTTTATAATTGGTTCCAGGGGTACACGGGCAGCAGTGGTCTGGCCAGTGGAGGACTAGTGGAAGGAGGGACCGCAGACAGGCTTCAAAGGCCTAACATAAAAAAATGGGCTGGCTGTAGGCACTTTATAATTGGTTCCAGGGGTACACGGGCAGCAGTGGTCTGGTCAGTGGAGGACTAGTGGAAGGAGGGACCGCAGACAGGCTTCAAAGGCCTAACATAAAAAAATGGGCTGGCTGTAGGCACTTTATAATTGGTTCCAGGGGTACACGGGCAGCAGTGGTCTGGTCAGTGGAGGACTAGTGGAAGGAGGGACCGCAGACAGGCTTCAAAGGCCTAAAATAACAAACAATAGGCTCATGGCAGCTTTACAGCGGTTACATGGATACACGGGCAGCTTGGTGGTGAGTGGAGGAGTAGTGCAAGGAGTGTCTGTCCCAGTACTCCCAAAATATAAATAGATGTTAATGTCTCGCAAAACAACCAAAACAAAAAAAAAGGTGGCATACTTAGGTACAGGGGTGGGCTCATCTGCTGAGTTTCTGACATAGTAATTTGGCAGTAACTATTTAATGGTGCCAATATAGGACACAGACACAGACTACTTTAAGTTGCATCATAGATGTCTACAAATTTGTATTGTCAGTGCCAGACATTGAATGATGTCAGCGAATAGACTAAAGATTGGTGGAGCTGTGCGACATAATTTTGCACGTGGTAGAGCACATTTTGAACTGGGGTAGGGGGGAACTCTCTTGAGGCCGGCGGGACCGCCCCAGGGCCCCTCATGTTACAACGGTGTGTCTGACGTTGGGTGCGCACCACCACCGCCAGAGACACTACATTGTACTATGAGGGACCCAGTAGCAATGCCGTCAACCAAAAGCGAGCACACCCACCTCTTCAGACAAACAGCAGTCTCACGGGTGCTTGCGCCAAGTCGCGATACCACGGCCCCGTGTGGGGAGTTTTGCCATTTAGGGAGGTGTAAACATGTCGTATGCTGTACAATCAGCTGCAGCAAATTAGACATTAGAAAAGTAATTCACAGGCAAGAGCTTTTCATAGGAAAGCTAGGTGTCGGCCGGGCAAGGTGGGGCAAAAGATTTCGAAATCCAGTTGTGGTTCATTTTAATGAATGTTAGATCGTCAACATTTTGGGTAGCCAGACGAGTCCTTTTTTCGGTTAATATTGAACCTGCAGCACTGAATACTCTTTCTGATAGGACACTTGCTGCCGGGCAAGCAAGCTCCTGCAATGCATATTCTGCCAATTCTGGCCAGGTGTCTAATTTGGAGGCCCAGTAATCAAATGGGAATGACAGTTGAGGGAGAACATCGATAAGGGATGAAAAATAGTTAGTAACCATACTGGACAAATGTTGTCTCCTGTCACTTTCAATTGATGCAGCAGTACCTGTCCTGTCTGCGGTCATAGCAAAATCACTCCACAACCTGGTCAGAAAACCCCTCTGTCCAACGCCACTTCTGATGTGTGCACCCCTAACACTCCTAGTCTGCTGCCCCCTGGAGCTCGTGTGAGAACGATCACGTGCGCTGTGTGCTGGGAATGCCTGAAGCAAACGGTCAACAAGAGTTGATTGTTTGGTTGCTAATATTAGTTCCAAGTTCTTATGTGGCATAATATTTTGCAATTTGCCTTTATAGCGTGGATCAAGGAGGCAGGCCAACCAGTAATCGTCATCGTTCATCATTTTCGTAATGCGTGTGTCCCTTTTTAGGATACGTAAGGCATAATCCGCCATGTGGGCCAAAGTTCCAGTTGTCAAATCTCCGGTTGTGATTGGTTGAGGGGCAGTTGCAGGCAAATCTACGTCACTTGTGTCCCTCAAAAAACCAGAACCCGGCCGTGACACGCAACCAATTTCCTGTGCCCCCGGGAAAGGTTCGGCATTAAAAATATACTCATCCCCATCATCCTCCTCGTCCTCCACCTCCTCTTCGCCCGCTACCTCGTCCTGTACACTGCCCTGACCAGACAATGGCTGACTGTCATCAAGGCTTTCCTCTTCCTCTGGTGCAGACGCCTGCTCCTTTATGTGCGTCAAACTTTGCATCAGCAGACGCATTAGGGGGATGCTCATGCTTATTACGGCGTTGTCTGCACTAACCAGCCGTGTGCATTCCTCAAAACACTGAAGGACTTGACACATGTCTTGTATCTTAGACCACTGCACACCTGACAACTCCATGTCTGCCATCCTACTGCCTGCCCGTGTATCCTCCCACAAATAAATAACAGCACGCCTCTGTTCGCACAGTCTCTGAAGCATGTGCAGTGTTGAGTTCCACCTTGTTGCAACGTCTATGATTAGGCGATGCTGGGGAAGGTTCAAAGACCGCTGATAGGTCTGCATACGGCTGGCGTGTACAGGCGAACGTCGGATATGTGAGCAAAGTGCACGCACTTTGAGGAGCAGGTCGGAGAACCCAGGATAAGTTTTCAATAAGCACTGCACCACCAGGTTTAAGGTGTGAGCCAGGCAAGGAATGTGTTTCAGTTGGGAAAGGGAGATGGCAGCCATGAAATTCCTTCCGTTATCACTCACTACCTTGCCTGCCTCAAGATCTACTGTGCCCAGCCACGACTGCGTTTCTTGTTGCAAGAACTCGGATAGAACTTCCGCGGTGTGTCTGTTGTCGCCCAAACACTTCATAGCCAATACAGCCTGCTGACGCTTGGCAGTAGCTGGCCCATAATGGGACAACTGGTGTGCAACAGTGTCATCTGCCGATGGAGGGGTTGGCAGACTGCGTTCTGTGGAAGAGCTGTAGCTTCTGCAGGAGGAGGAGGAGGAGGAGGGGGTGCGAACGCCTACAGCCAACTGTTTCCTAGACCGTGGGCTAGGCACAACTGTCCCTAAATTGATGTCGCCTGTGGACCCTGCATCCACCACATTCACCCAGTGTGCCGTGATGGACACATAACGTCCCTGGCCATGCCTACTGGTCCATGCATCTGTAGTCAGGTGCACCTTTGTACTCACAGATTGCCTGAGTGCATGGACGATGCGCTGTTTAACATGCTGGTGCAGGGCTGGGATGGCTTTTCTGGAAAAAAAGTGTCGACTGGGTAGCTCGTATCGTGGTTCAGCGTACTCCATCAGGGCTTTGAAAGCTTCGCTTTCAACTAACCGGTAGGGCATCATCTCTAACGAGATTAGTCTAGCTATGTGGGCGTTAAAACCCTGTGTACGCGGATGCGAGGATAAGTACTTCCTTTTTCTAACCAGAGTCTCATGTAGGGTGAGCTGGACTGGAGAGCTGGAGATCGTGGAACTTTCGGGTGTGCCGGTGTACATGGCAGACTGAGAGACGGTTGGAGACGGTATTGTTTCCGCCGGTGCCCTAGATGCAATATTTCCTCCTACAAAACTGGTGGTTCCCTGACCCTGACTGCTTTTGGCTGGCAAAGAAACCTGCACAGATACTGCCGGTGGTGCGGAAAATGGTGGCCTTACAGTGACGGAAGGGATGTTGCGTTGCTGACTAGCTTCATTGGCCGAGGGTGCTACAACCTTAAGGGACGTTTGGTAGTTAGTCCAGGCTTGAAAATGCATGGTGGTTAAGTGTCTATGCATGCAACTAGTATTTAGACTTTTCAGATTCTGACCTCTGCTTAAGCTAGTTGAACATTTTTGACAGATGACTTTGCGCTGATCAGTTGGATGTTGTTTAAAAAAATGCCAGACTGCACTCTTCCTAGACTCGGATCCCTTTTCAGGGATTGCAGACTGAGCTTTAACCGGATGGCCACGCTGTCCTCCAACAGGTTTTGGCTTTGACACGCGTTTTGGGCCAGATACGGGCCCGGCAGATGGAACCTGTTGCGATGTTGATGCCTGCTGCGGCCCCTCCTCCACCTCCGCTTCTGAACTACTGCCGCCTGCACCCTGTTCCCCCAATGGCTGCCAATCGGGGTCAATAACTGGGTCATCTATTACCTCCTCTTCGAGCTCGTGTGCAACTTCGTCTGTGTCACTGTGTCGGTCGGTGGTATAGCGTTCGTGGCGGGGCAACATAGTCTCATCAGGGTCTGATTGTGGATCTGTACCCTGAGAGGGCAATGTGGTGGTCTGAGTCAAAGGAGCAGCATAGTACTCTGGCTGTGGCTGTGCATCAGTGCACTCCATGTCAGAATATACTTGTAATGGGCATGGCCTGTTAAATGTTTCACTTTCTAAGCCAGGGACGGTATGTGTAAAGAGCTCCATGGAGTGACCCGTTGTGTCGCCTGCTGCATCCTTCTCTCTTGTTGTAGTTTTTGCTGAGGAGGACAAGGAAGCGACTTGTCCCTGACCGTGAACATCCACAAGCGACGCGCTGCTTTTACATTTACCAGTTTCGGAAGAGGAGGCAAAAGAGCTAGAGGCTGAGTCTGCAATGTAAGCCAAAACTTGCTGTTGCTGCTCCGCCTTTAAAAGCGGTTTTCCTACTCCCAGAAAAGAGAGCGTTCGAGGCCTTGTGTAGCCTGACGACGAAACTGGCTCCACAGCTCCAGACTTAGGTGGAATATTTTTATCCCCACGACCACCTGATGCTCCACTACCACTACCATCATTACCAGCTGACAATGAACGCCCACGACGACCTCTTGCACCAGACTTCCTCATTGTTTTAAAATCTTAACCAAAGTAACTTTATTTGTTGCTGTCAAACAACTTACACGGTGAGCTATAACTTCAGTATGATTTCAATATCCCTTAACAGGTTGGTGAGACCACAAGGAAAATCAGGCACAATGTTACACACTCTGTTTTCTGTGGCACAAAATCACAGAGATGACACACACGCAGGACTGTCACTCAAGCACTAATGTCAATATTAATCTCCCACCTAATTTTTTTTTTTTTTTTTCTCAGGGAGACTTTAGAAACCAAATAATATTAAAAAAACCAAAAAAATAAATAGGCTTTCTATGGCCCACTGAATGAGAGGGAGAGAGGTGGCACACCCAGGAGTCAAGACTGGCACACAAGCTGAAAGGGCAATATTACTCTCCCACTGTTTTTTTATGTTTTTTTTTTTTTTTCAGGGAGACTTTAGAAACCAAATAATATTAAAAAAACCAAAAAAAAATAATAGCCTTTCTATGGCCCACTGAATGAGAGAGAGAGGTGGCACACCCAGGAGTCAAGACTGGCACACAAGCTGAAAGGGCAATATTACTCTCCCACTGTTTTTTTTATGTATTTTTTGTTTTTTAAGGGAGACTTTAGAAACCCAATAATATTTAAAAAAAAAAATAAATAGGCTTTCTATGGCCCACTGAATGAGAGGGAGAGAGGTGGCACACCCAGGAGTCAAGACTGGCACACAAGCTGAAAGGGCAATATTACTCTCCCACTGTTTTTTTATGTTTTTTTTTTTTTTTTCAGGGAGACTTTAGAAACCAAATAATAAGAAAAAAAATAAATAAATAGGCTTTCTATAGCCCACTGAATGAGAGATAGCACACACAGCAGTGGCACACAAGCCCTGACTGAGGCCAATATTTTTCTCCCACTGATTGATGTAGTGTTTTTGTGTTGAGGTAGATTTTAGAACACAAATCAAGGAAAAAAAAATAAAAATGCTTTCTATGGCCCACTGAATGAGAGAGAGGTGGCACACCCAGGAGTCAAGACTGGCACACAAGCTGAAAGGGCAATATTACTCTCCCACTGTTTTTTTATGTATTTTTTGTTTTTTAAGGGAGACTTTAGAAACCCAATAATATTTTAAAAAATAAATAAATAGGCTTTCTATGGCCCACTGAATGAGAGGGAGAGAGGTGGCACACCCAGGAGTCAAGACTGGCACACAAGCTGAAAGGGCAATATTACTCTCCCACTGTTTTTTTATGTATTTTTTGTTTTTTAAGGGAGACTTTAGAAACCCAATAATATTTAAAAAAAAAAAAAAAATAGGCTTTCTATGGCCCACTGAATGAGAGGGAGAGAGGTGGCACACCCAGGAGTCAAGACTGGCACACAAGCTGAAAGGGCAATATTACTCTCCCACTGTTTTTTTAGGTTTTTTTTTTTTTTTCAGGGAGACTTTAGAAACCAAATAATATTAAAAAAACAAAAAAAAAAAATAGCCTTTCTATGGCCCACTGAATGAGAGAGAGAGGTGGCACACCCAGGAGTCAAGACTGGCACACAAGCTGAAAGGGCAATATTACTCTCCCACTGTTTTTTTATGTATTTTTTGTTTTTTAAGGGAGACTTTAGAAACCCAATAATATTTTAAAAAAAAAATAAATAGGCTTTCTATGGCCCACTGAATGAGAGGGAGAGAGGTGGCACACCCAGGAGTCAAGACTGGCACACAAGCTGAAAGGGCAATATTACTCTCCCACTGTTTTTTTATGTATTTTTTGTTTTTTAAGGGAGACTTTAGAAACCCAATAATATTTAAAAAAATAAATAAATAGGCTTTCTATGGCCCACTGAATGAGAGGGAGAGAGGTGGCACACCCAGGAGTCAAGACTGGCACACAAGCTGAAAGGGCAATATTACTCTCCCACTGTTTTTTTATGTTTTTTTTTTTTTCAGGGAGACTTTAGAAACCAAATAATATTAAAAAAAACAAAAAAAAAAAAAATAGCCTTTCTATGGCCCACTGAATGAGAGAGAGAGGTGGCACACCCAGGAGTCAAGACTGGCACACAAGCTGAAAGGGCAATATTACTCTCCCACTGTTTTTTTATGTATTTTTTGTTTTTTAAGGGAGACTTTAGAAACCCAATAATATTTAAAAAAAAAAATAAATAGGCTTTCTATGGCCCACTGAATGAGAGGGAGAGAGGTGGCACACCCAGGAGTCAAGACTGGCACACAAGCTGAAAGGGCAATATTACTCTCCCACTGTTTTTTTATGTTTTTTTTTTTTTTTTCAGGGAGACTTTAGAAACCAAATAATAAGAAAAAAAATAAATAAATAAATAGGCTTTCTATAGCCCACTGAATGAGAGATAGCACACACAGCAGTGGCACACAAGCCCTGACTGAGGCCAATATTTTTCTCCCACTGATTGATGTAGTGTTTTTGTGTTGAGGTAGATTTTAGAACACAAATCAAGGAAAAAAAAAAAATGCTTTCTATGGCCCACTGAATGAGAGAGAGGTGGCACACCCAGGAGTCAAGACTGGCACACAAGCTGAAAGGGCAATATTACTCTCCCACTGTTTTTTTATGTATTTTTTGTTTTTTAAGGGAGACTTTAGAAACCCAATAATATTTAAAAAAAAAAATAAATAGGCTTTCTATGGCCCACTGAATGAGAGGGAGAGAGGTGGCACACCCAGGAGTCAAGACTGGCACACAAGCTGAAAGGGCAATATTACTCTCCCACTGTTTTTTTATGTATTTTTTGTTTTTTAAGGGAGACTTTAGAAACCCAATAATATTTAAAAAAAAAAATAAATAGGCTTTCTATGGCCCACTGAATGAGAGGGAGAGAGGTGGCACACCCAGGAGTCAAGACTGGCACACAAGCTGAAAGGGCAATATTACTCTCCCACTGTTTTTTTATGTATTTTTTGTTTTTTAAGGGAGACTTTAGAAACCCAATAATATTTTCAAAAAAAAATAAATAGGCTTTCTATGGCCCACTGAATGAGAGGGAGAGAGGTGGCACACCCAGGAGTCAAGACTGGCACACAAGCTGAAAGGGCAATATTACTCTCCCACTGTTTTTTTAGGTTTTTTTTTTTTTTTCAGGGAGACTTTAGAAACCAAATAATATTAAAAAAAAAAAAAAAAATAGCCTTTCTATGGCCCACTGAATGAGAGATAGCACACACAGCAGTGGCACACAAGCCCTGACTGAGGCCAATATTTTTCTCCCACTGATTGATGTAGTGTTTTTGTGTTGAGGTAGAATTTAGAACACAAATCACGGAAAAAATAAATAGGCTTTCTATGGCCCACTCAGTGAGAGATGGCACACACAGGGATGGCACTGTAGCAGAAATGCCAATCTTAATCTCCCACAAAAAAAAACAAAAAAAAAACAGGGACTGTCCTACAATTACTATCTCCCTGCAGTAATCTAAGCCAGGTATGGCAGGCAGCAATAGGAGTGGACTGATGCACAAATTAAATAAAAAGTGTGGACAAACAAAAAAGATAGCTGTGCAGAAAGGAAGGAACAAGAGGATATGTGCTTTGAAAAAAGCAGTTGGTTTCCACAGTGGCGTACACACAGCAATACAGCTATCACGGAGCCTTCTAGGGCAGCCCAATGAGCTACAGCGCTGAGGGGAAAAAAAAAAAAAAATAGCTTCCACAGTCCCTGCACACCGAAGGTGGTGTTGGACAGTGGAAATCGCTGCAGCACAAGCGGTTTGGTGGTTAGTGGACCCTGCCTAACGCTCTCCCTGCTTCTGACGAAGCGGCAGCAACCTGTCCCTAAGCTCAGATCAGCAGCAGTAAGATGGCGGTCGGCGGGAACGCCCCTTTATAGCCCCTGTGACGCCGCAGACAGCAAGCCAATCACTGCAATGCCCTTCTCTAAGATGGTGGGGACCAGGATCTATGTCATCACGCTGCCCACACTCTGCGTTCACCTTCATTGGCTGAGAAATGGCGCTTTTCGCGTCATTGAAACGCGACTTTGGCGCGAAAGTCGCGTACCGCATGGCCGACAAGCACAGGGGTCGGATCGGGTTTCATGAGACGCCGACTTAGCCAAGAGTCGGCGACTTTTGAAAATGATCGACCCGTTTCGCTCAACCCTACCGGTGATTAGGTCGCACTCTGAATAGCGCGCTACAGACGCCGACCAACTCACTGCACCCTCTGGAGCTGCTCTCTCCTCTCCGTTCCGTCGGCCAGGCTCACCGGGGCTGTCAGCGCTGTTCTGCGGTCCCCCTCACTGCCTCACTTCTGGCGCCGTCACCGCGGTCCGTCTTCTGCCGTGGGTCTGTCCCACTCCAGACCTTCGCAGAGGGGAGCTGTAATGGCGTCTCCTTCCTGGTACGCTGCGGCGCCAATCCGTGGCTCTCCTCCGCTAGCCACACTAGAACTCACGTTGCGCAGGAGCCAGGTGTGCTGAGTACGAAGCCGTGCTGTCTTCGGTCCTGACGTGCTGAACGGTCAGGTACCGGACTTTTAGGCCTTATTCGGCACAAAAGCTGAGGAGCTCGTACTAAACGTGACTGCTCCGCTCGAGGTCCAGGCCACGCCCCCGTAAAATTTGCCTTTTAATATTAAAAATAATTATTGTCCTCAAAACCAGAGATGTCTTTTTAGGATCTCTGCCACTAATTTTGTGTTGAAACCCCCTCGTAGGTGAGACCCATTTACTTGGTGTCCTCCAGAAGAACCTTTAAGGTTCACAATTTTTTGAACATTTTTGACAGGTTATAGTGAGGTTAAATATTCTCTGCTTAGTTTTGTTTTATTTGTATTTAAATACCGATGAAGATTCTTTACTGTTGAACTATTGTATTACATTTGGTTCTCTAGTTTTTTTTTTGTTTTCTTTAATTGTATCCCTTTCCATTCCCTCTCCCTATTCTTCACTGTTATATTTTCCCTCCCCTATTCCCAATTCCTGGTTTTTATTCAAAAAATTAATAAAAAATATTTAAAAAGAAAGTCCCGTCCAACCATTACAATAGCTACTTCATTAACACTGGAGGAATGAAATCTCCTTTTGTGCCACCAACCGGTGTTTTGTCTGCTCTTATTACACCCTGATATTCCGCACTTGGCATTCTTTATAAGGCTGTATTATAAAGGTTTACTAACTGGTTGTGTTGGTGGAAAAATCTTTGCAAATTCAAAACAATGTCTTTTTGTCTCAGGTATAACTTCACAACGTCGCTCAGCTTGTATCTGTTCGTCTCCCAAACAGTAAATTTGTAAACATGTTGGGTCTTCATTTGCTATAGGAACCATCAGACCTTGACTTTAAAAGTCGACATAAATCTTCTTCCTTGAGTCCAGCTGTCGTACCAAAGGATGTCATCTGGAAAGATGAATTGTGTCTCTTAATAATTTACGGTAAATGCTTAGACTCATGAGTTGTTACCGACATGTATGAAAAATGTGGTTCGGGAGGTAGAGTTAAAGGTGTCAAACTGACCTAACCATTGACCACCACACACCAGGAGATTTAAAGATAAACTTTTTTGCTTGGCAATGTTCTCATAGTACGTCCATTTTGCTTATTATGACTTTAAGATGTGACCTACAGTACTGAATTTGGTCGTAGGGACACGCTTCCAAAATCAAATCAGCCTGTCTACGTCAATTTGACGACATTCATCCTATTGTTCAGATGTTTCAGCTTTCCTTGATTCATCCTGTCTCATCCGTTTCCTTTGAAGCTTGTGTTCATGTTGTTCATTTGTCTCAGCTTGTTTTGCTTTCTTAGCTTTTGGATTAACTTGTCCAATAGATGGTTGTCTTTAGGCGGCATTTTAAAGACCAGTTCTTAGTATTATGACCCTTAGTAATCATCTCAAACTGATCATAGATGTAATAGGTGAATCTATATATAAAGCAGGGAATGTGTGACTGCCTCACAATCAGACTGTTCTAGTTGTCCAGAATCTTTTGTACAAGACACGCCTGATCTTCTTCGTAGACTGGAAGACCTTACAGTGGATCCTGAGGTGCAACTTGGGAGTGTAGATGTAGAGGCCCTCTACAGCTCAATACCCCATGATAAAGTGTTAGAAGCAATTAGACACTTATTGAGTACTAGAGGTTGCCAGTTCCGCGTGCATAACGAGTTTGTGCTAAAACTGATGAGGTTTTGTTTAACAAAAAACTTTTTCCTTTTTGATCAAAGGATATACCACCAGCTCAGGGGCACTGCGATGGGGTGCCCTTGTGCCCCCACGTATGCAAATTTGTTCCTGGGCTGGTGGGAGGAGTCCTATGTCTTTGGCAGCGAGATGGAAAGTATCGGACGTATCGATTGTTGGATAAGATATATAGACGACATTCTGGTAATTTGGGGTGATTCAGTGGAAAAATTTACATCGTTTGTGGATGCCCTTAATAGGAATGATCTGGGTCTACTCTTTACGTCTGTGATTGATCCATCGTCGCTGCCTTTCCTCGATATCCTGATAAGTAAAAAAGAGGGCACACTAACTACGTGCACATATAAGAAACCCACGGCAACAAACTCGCTGCTAAGGTGGGAAAGCAGTCATCCTACACACTTGAAAAGAGGAATACCCAAGAGTCAGTACCTCAGGATCCAGAGGAACTGCTCTACTGAAGAATCATTTGAGAAACAGGCACAGGAACTGCGGAGTAAGTTTCTGGAGAAAGGCTACCCTCCGGATGTTCTTAAACGGGCATACAAGGAAGTGAAACACAAAAAGAGATCAGAATTGTTGAGACCTGCTCCCAGAATGAAGGATGAGGGACATATGAGATTGATTACCACGTTTGATAACGGAGCACATGAAGTACGAAAGATTTTAACCAAACATTGGTCTATCTTATTGATGAACCCTGATATCGGTAAAGATCTAACGGAGCGGCCACTAATTACATACAGGAGAGGCCGCTCATTGAAAGATAGATTTGTGAAAAGCCATTTTAAGCGCCCTGTAGCTGGAACATGGTTAACAAACAACACAAAAGGGTGCTTCAAATGTGGTCACTGTGTGGCTTGTTCCCACATTGACATAGGTGCTGGATTTACAAGTAATGTCACGGGTAAGCAGAACTGTTATGATCCTCAGTGGCTTAGGATCACAAATCTAACCAGCTAAGTAGGAGATAATAGGACGAGCTCTGGGGATGTGGTAACTGGACTGACCGCAAACCTGATCCTAACCACACACACTATAGGTAGCCGTGGAATGTTTCCTGAAATCCTAGACGTCTCTTCACAGCCTGAGAAACTGGCTACCCCTAGAGAGAAAGTAAAGACCTCACTTGCCTCAGAGAAATAACCCCAAAGATATAGAAAGCCCCCCACAAATAATAACGGTGAGTTAAGAGGAAAAGACAAACGTAGAGATGAAACAGGTTTAGCAAATGAGGCCCGCTAACACTAGATAGCAGAAAATAGCAAGGGAACTGTGCGGTCAGTAAAAAACCCTATACAAAAATATCCACGCAGAGAATGCGAGAACCCCCACACCAACTAACGATGTGGGGGGAGCAACTCTGCACCCCAGAACTACCAGCAAGCAGAGATATCACATATTAGCAAGCTGGACAAAACTCATCATATTCTAGAAAAACATAATGAACACAGATGAACAAAAATAAGCAAGCAAAACTTAGCTTCTCTTGGAGAGACTGATAACGGATGTAGTCAGGAGAGATCAGAATAGCACTGAATACAACGACAACAGGCAAGGAATGAAGGGCCAGGTGAATTAAATAGGAAACCTGACTAGCAGATGACGAGACAGCTGATCCCAGCCAGAGACCTGCAGAATAACAAAAAGAGCCACCAGGGGGAGCCCAAAGAAAGAACTCACACAGTACCACTCATGACCACAGGAGGGAGTCCGGAAACAGAATTCACAACACAGTACACAATTAAGGAATTTATTAATTGTAGTAGTAAGGGAGTCATCTACAAGGCGACATGTGTCTGTGGGAAAGAGTATGTTGGAAAAACAATCAGGGAGTTTAAACGAAGAATTGGTGAGCATATGGGGGACATTATTCACAAAAGAGAGACCCCCATTGCTCGACATATCAACATCTGTCAGGGGGGCAATATAGGCTCCATTAAATTTATGGGTATTGAAAAGGTGGCAAAACCTTTGAGAGGCGGTAACTGGAACAAAAAAATACTGCAAAATGAAACCAGATGGATCTTCCACCTAAATACAGTAACTCCAAGGGGGCTCAATGAGCAACTGAATTATAGTTCCTTCATCTAGAGTTCATTTCGTGAAGGTCAGGCTTGGAATACCCTATAGCCATGAGACTGTCAAGACTGGAATTTGGGAATTAAAACTACCTGGCAGAGCCAATTTTGAAAATTACACCCATTTATGAAAAACTATACTGATGGAGTATAACACCTCCTTATTTTCGGATTGAATTTGATTTTTTCAGCCATTGGCGGAACAGTATAGTCCGATGAATCATTCTTAATAAGGTCTTTTCCATTTTACAACTGGGATTTTGTGGTGTATAACTCCTCTTTATTTTGGCCCTGAGGGATGTAGATATTTACACTCACTGGCCACTTTATTAGGTACACCATGCTAGTAACGGGTTGGACCCCCTTTTGCCTTCAGAACTGCCTCAATTCTTCGTGGCATAGATTCAACAAGGTGCTGGAAGCATTCCTCAGAGATTTTGGTCCATATTGACATGATGGCATCACACAGTTGCTGCAGATTTGTCGGCTGCACATCCCAAAGATGCTCCATACAAGGCAGGATGGATCCATGCTTTCATGTTGTTTACGCCAAATTCTGACCCTACCATCCGAATGTCGCAGCAGAAATCGAGACTCATCAGACCAAGCAACGTTTTTCCAATCTTCTACTGTCCAATTTCGATGAGCTTGTACAAATTGTAGCCTCAGTTTCCTGTTCTTAGCTGAAAGGAGTGGTACCCGGTGTGGTCTTCTGCTGCTGTAGCCCATCTGCCTCAAAGTTCGACGCACTGTGCGTTCAGAGATGCTCTTAGGCCTACCTTGGTTGTAACGGGTGGCGATTTGAGTCACTGTTGCCTTTCTATCAGCTCGAACCAGTCTGCCCATTCTCCTCTGACCTCTGGCATCAACAAGGCATTTCCGCCCACAGAACTGCCGCTCACTGGATTTTTTTTCTTTTTCGGACCATTCTCTGTAAACCCTAGAGATGGTTGTGCGTGAAAATCCCAGTAGATCAGCAGTTTCTGAAATACTCAGACCAGCCCTTCTGGCACCAACAACCATGCCACGTTCAAAGGCACTCAAATCACCTTTCTTCCCCATACTGATGCTCGGTTTGAACTGCAGGAGATTGTCTTGACCATGTCTACATGCCTAAATGCACTGAGTTGCCGCCATGTGATTGGCTGATTAGAAATTAAGTGTTAACAAGAAGTTGGACAGGTGTACCTAATAAAGTGGCCAGTGAGTGTATGTTGTTTGGTCCATTTGGACATGTATGGCCAAGTGTTTGGGAATTTTGCACTTGGACTAGTTTTTATGAGGTAGTTTTTAAAAAAAGGTTATAATAAAAGTTATCTTTTATATTTTTGTTTTCTCTATGCTATTGGCCATTTGAATAAGAGAGATTTTGGGGCGATCTGTCCCTTTGCTATTTTTCTAGTTGTCCATAGCAACCAATCACAGCTCAGCTTTCACTTTACCTCAGCAGCTTTAATGCTGAAAGCTGCACTCTGGTTGCTATAGGTAACCATAACGATCTTACTATGAGTAAATGAGGCCCCAGCTGCTTTTACAACAGCCATTGCTATAATTACAGACTTTAGAGTGACTTATCAGGTTGCTGCACCTTAGCGACTATATGGTTGCTGTTCCTTTAAGAGTGACTCTTTGGGTGCTGTCCTTCTGAATTCTTAGGACCTTTTGGGCAACAGCTATCACTTTGCATTCAACACACAAACACCCATTTGCTCTTTTATTTCTATAGAGCCTAAATTCTGGGTTCCAAAATTTTGAGTTTTAGGCTAAGTGCACACATTGCAGAATTGCCACGGAAATTTCCATGGAAATTCCGCAACTCCTGCCGCGGGTATATCGCATGTGGAATTGGCATGCGTATTCCCGCTAAACACTAGCTTTTTGCAAAATTAATCTGAAGCATCGCTTGGAAAGGCGATTGACAGGTTGGTCACATTTGTCAAACATAGTGTTTGACAAGTGTGACCAACTTTTTACTATTGATGCTGCCTACGCAGCATCAATAGTAAAAGATAGAGTGTAAAAAAAAAAAAAAAAGGTTATTCTCACCTTCCTACGGCCCCCGATCTCCTCAGAGGTGCATGCGGCGGCTTCCGTTCCCAGGGATGCTGTGTGCGAAGGAACTGGGATGACGTCATCGCAGGTCCTTTTGCACACAGCATCCCTGGGAATGAAAGACGCCGCGTGCACCGCTGAGAGGTGGGGGGACTCCGGGGGCCATCAGAGGGTGAGTATATCATGATTTTTTATTTTAATTCTTTTTTTTAACAATGATATGGTGCCCAGTCCGTGGAGGAGAGTCTCCTCTCCTCCACCCTGGGTACCAACCGCACATGATCCACTTACTTCCCGCATGGTGGGCATAGCCCCATGCGGGAAGTAAGCGGAACAATGCATTCCTATGTGTGCGGAATCCCCGCGATTCCGCAAATTAATTAACATGCTGCATTTTTTCCAGAATGCGTTTCCGCTCTGGAAAAAAAATGCAGCAAGTGCATACAAAATGCGCATTGAATTCTTTTAATAGGATGCTTAATGTATGAGGTTTTTTTCACGGTTTTATCGTGTTTTTATAGCGAAAAATCGTGGGCACACAGCCTTAATGTTCGCAGTATTTTTAGTCTGGTGATAAAGACGGGCCTTGCAAAATTTGACTCAAACCGGGTGAAAAATGTGGTTTTGTATTCCACAGGCTACCGCACACAGATTATCTGCTTTATATACAATGGGAGAAATGATTATTTGATCCCTTGCTGATTTTATAAGTTTGCCCACTGACAAAGACATGAACAGTCTATAATTTTAAGGGTAATTTTAACAGTGAGAGATTAGAATATCAAAAATAAAATCCAGAAAATCACATTGTATAAATTATATAAATTTATTTGCATTTTGCTGGAATGGGCTACAAAACCATAAGTAATACGATGGGTGAGAAGGAGACAACTGTTGGTATAATGGTAATATAGATAGATAGATAGATAGATAGATAGACACTGCTCAAAAACATTAAGGGAACACTAAAATCCCAAATCCTAGATATCACTGAATGAAATATTCCAGTTGTAAATCTTTATTCATTACATAGTGGAATGTGTTGAGAATAGTGATGAGCGAGTATACTCGTTGCTCAGGTGGTCTCCGAGTATTTATGACTGCTCGGAGATTTAGTTTTCCTTGCCGCAGCTGGATGATTTACGGCTGCTAGCCAGCCTGAGTACGTGTGGGTTGCCTAGTTGCTAGGGAATCTCCACATGTAATCAAGCTGTCTAGTAGCTGCAAATCATCCAGCTGTGGCAAAGAAAACTAAATCTCGGAGCAGTCATAACTACTCGGAGACAGGATTGTAAACAAGAAGATCAAAATGTTCCTCAGGATCATCAGGTAGATGGAGAGAAGGTGTCATGAGATCTCTTCTATGATGTGTAGACGGCTGTGAAGGTCTTGTGCACTGCTCAGTCTTGTTTTATCCACCAGTATTATATGTTTTATACTTGTGTAATGAGAATGTTGGAGATGGCAGGATTAGAGCTGATCATGGATGTGACTTCTTCATCTGTCCGTGATTTATAATATTTGTTTCAGGGTGAAGATCTGACCCATATTAATACTACAGAGACATATGTGAGGGGTGATGAGGGGTGTAAAGAGGAGATTCCTACATATGACTACCCAGGTGAGAAGGAACCCCTAAGGCTAGGTTCACACTGCGTTTTGTACAATCCGATTAACGGATCTGTTAAACGCATGTCCAGAAATGAGCCAAATTTGGTGAAAATTTGGCTTCACGTTAACGCATGCGTTAACGCACTTGACTGCGTTTATGTCATTTTGATGTCCGTTCGTGAAGCATCCGTTTGTCTGCGTTCAGGCACTGTCAATAATGTTGTTCTCTTTTTTTTTGCTCTTTTGTCAGCGTTGGGTGTGTATGGAAAACATTCTCCATTTTGCAAGCATTGAGTGAAGTTCTGCTAGCAAGATGTTTGTGTCTGAGCTTGTTAGATTTCGCTTGATGCAGTTGCAACTTCGGCAGAGAAGGCGTATTTCCCAAAGGAGATATTGGATCCATGAAGTGAATTTTTTACGGAATACATATGGTGCCTTTCACACCCTGTATGTTCAGCTTTGGGATCATCCCTTTAAATTTCAACGTTATCTTCAGATGGCCATTGAGACCTTTGATGTTCTGCTCTCACTTTCCGTGATAGTATTTGTGCGGAGCAACGTTTAGTGGTGACTCTGAGGTAATTATGTTTTTTTAACATTGTTCTATTGAAAAAGACAGGATGTAATTTATCGTGGAGCATATCTCATATAATTATGTACACTTTTGCAATTGTCCGATTCCATTTTAACTTGCCTTTATTTTAGTTGTCCTTTAAAATCTTATCAATATGTCCATAGGGAAATAGCTATGGAGGATATCCACTAGATTAAAACATAACCTTTAATAAATATATAAAATACTCGGGTCCTAACAAAACACATACATAGACAGTGAAACAAAGTGCTAAAGTGAACCAGTGCTCAATATAAAAAAATTGGAACAGTCTTACCAATTTAAACGGACGAATGGAGGAAGTCTCACCAATTCTGTGGGGTAGGTGGTTCCAAGATAGATACAAAACGAGAGGAAACCGGGCCAAGGGTAGGGAATGGAATATTACCACTGTCTTCCCTGTGAACCCTTGAAGAGCTCCTGTCCTCACAAGGACAGGCCCCAAGTGAGCCCTGCTATGGACACCCACCAACCACAATATACCCTAATTGTCTCTTTTCTCCCTACGCGTTTCAACTCCAATAAAGGAGAATCATCAGGGGAGTTATATATAGGAAATACCAATGGGTCTCCTTAATAGTCCAGAAAAGACAGTCCATTAAAGTCCATACTGGTCCGTATACATCTATGCAAATTGGGTCCCGCAGTGGCTGGGAGTCCCACCAAAAGTCAGCAAAAACAATAGCTGTGTCCGCAGCTTAGAATGAATCCTCACATACTGACCGGAAAACCTCCCTTTTTATACATATATATTTGTCAGCTGTAAAAGTCTGTACCCCAATTAGAGAAGGAGTGGGGCTACATACCAAATCCTGGCTGCGTCCATTGTCTCGCCGCGCGGTAAACTATTTCCGGCAGCTGAGACGCATATGCGGCGCGCCCCCACACCGCCGCAGGGCCGAGGGGTGCCCGGAGCCGGGCCTCTGAGATCTCAGTCCTGGGGTTGTCACGGTGGCTAGACCCGGTCCGTGGCCCTGTCTGTCAGTGGGGGACGTCCGGTGCAATAAGTGGTGTTGTAACGGTGCAGGTCGCGGTAAATAATGAGGACACCAGGTTGCAGTCTCTTTACCTCTTTACTGAAGATGTTGGAGACCTCAGTCCAGAGCGCTGTTAACTGGGTTTTCAGAGACCGGCCGGTCCAACGACACATCAGGAGTTCCTCCTTACAGGTGGGAATCAGTATCTACCTTCTAGCGCTGTGTGTTGTAGTTCTTCCCTGCTGAGCTCCCGGGATAGTCCTCACAACTGTTTCTTTCTGTCTCTACTGTTCTTTCTCCGTCCTCCAGATGATATGGTAGGACGCACCCGTATGACGGGGTAGGCCTGGAGTTCTTCCAGGACCCTAGAGTCGCCCCTCTCCCACAGCTGCCTCCGTTGTCTGCTTAGGTGTTAAGTGAGACAGCCAACCTGTAATTAGCTGTCCTGCCGTGGTTTGCAATGTACTTAAAGTCTCTTACTTGCTCGGCGTTCCGGCCACCGACTATTTGCGCCTCAGAAGGATGTTGCCTAGGTCTAGCAGCAAGACCCCTTCTGGTATTTCTCCTTTTCTGTATTCCCGTTGTTTACTGGTTAGTTCTGCTCTGAGGAGTCTGCCAGGATCCCATCCCTGACAGGTCCTCTCACTAGCTCTTCCCAGCTACTTCTCTCCGTCTTCCTGTCCAACCCCCAGTTTTACCAGAGTTGTGAGGAGTGGCCTACTAGATAGGAGTGTGAAGTGAGGTGGCCGGAGTGTGAAGTGTGGTGTGAGTGTACCTGGTCAGAGAAACTCCTTTAGTGCAATCAGACGTACCACAGCTCCCCATAGTGGCGGAGCCACAGTACTGCAACAACCAGGACTCTGGGGTGCTGCACTCCCCCCCGGTTAAATCCAGTACTCCGGGACTGGGAAAACAAGAACAATAATACATGTTAACAGGAAACACACAAACTTTTGAAATAGCATAACAATTGAACATAACAAGGCTTCCCTTTACGGGAGGTGAGGATTCTTGAACGTTGCAAAAGTTAGGTCATGCACAGTTTATGACTCTCAGTTCAGTGATTAAAACAGCGGGGACCCCGGGTAAACAAAGGGGCCCCCCCTTTTTGAAAGTTTTTGAGCAATTCACCGTCCATTTAAAAACCTGTAACAAAAAGATATATATACAACATTTTCAATTAAATAGCAGCCCTTATTAATACCTCCAAAGTTTGTAGCGGAGGGGAGTTTGATTTTGAGTGCTGCGTGTGGACCTTCGCAGCGCAGGGGTTGCTATTGGCCTAACAGGGCCCGCTATGCTTGCTACCGCTGGTGTAGTGCGCTGTCTTCTAACTACACTTCTAGTGAGTCTGGGTAGCACTGGCAGGTTGGGGCTCTCAGAGCTGCTGCTATCAACAGTGGGTACGGCAGGCTCACTGATAGCAGAGGGAGGATTTGCCGGTTCAACGGTTGGCATGGCTTCTTCAGGCAAGGCTTGTTGAGGTTGCGGGGCCGGATGATCTGGTACCACCGTTGTTTCTGGTGGGTCCGGCTGTGGAAACGTTAGAACAGGTACCGCGATGGCCTGATTTATCTGAGTCCAGGACTGGGGAAAGTCACCAAGGACAGTATGGAACATCTTCTCCTTTTCTACCGGCGGGGAGATTTCTGGGGCCGTGCCCCTCTCTTTCAACTTATCGGGGCAGACCTTAAGGTGATCCCTGGATACCGCTGTTGAGGTCTCCCCTCTGTCCTTGCTGATGAGACAGACCTTAGTGTTGTCGAAGTCGGATGGCAAGATGGTATACGGTTCCGCTTCCCATTGGTCATCAAGCTTGTGTAACCTCCTCTTTCGTTTAAGCACTTGTTCACCAGGTGACAGGGGAATCGCAGGAGCGTGTTGATTGTAGTCCCTTTCTTATTTCTGCCTAGCCTGGGCGAGACTTCTCTCCACACACTCCTGTACTTCGCGGTATCTTCGCTGCCTTTCTGTATCCCAATCTGCCTCCGGCGAGGTATCTTCGGGTACTAGGACCCCCATGTCCAGATCAACGGGTAACCGACTAGACCTTCCTCGCATCAGGTACGCTGGAGTACAGTTGGTGGAACTTACTGGGATGTGGTTGTACATATCCACCAAGTCAGGCAACTTTGTCGGCCACAGGTTCCGTTCCTCCACAGGCAAGGTCTTCAATAAATCGATTACTACCTGGTTCATCTTCTCGCACATCCCGTTGGTTTGGGGGTGGTACGGTGTAGTTCTGATCTTCTTACACCCGTACAACTGGCAGAATTCTTGGAACACTTCCGCTTCGAATGCAGGCCCCTGATCGGTCAGTACTTTCTCTGGGTAGCCATGGGGTCTACAAAAGTGCTGCTGGAAGGCCCTGGCGGCAGTCCTAGCTGTTAGATCCTTGACAGGCACAACCACCAAAAACCTGGAGTAGTGGTCCACGATGGTAAGGGCGTAGATATAGCCCGACCGGCTAGGCGTCAGCTTCACATGATCCAGCTCGACCAGTTCGAGCGGCCGTTTGGTGATGATAGGCCGCAGGGGAGCCCGTTGACTGTCACGGTCCTTCCTTCGCAGACTACACGGACCACACTCTCGACACCACTTCTCAATGGTTCTCTTCATGCCAATCCAATAGAACCTCCCTCGGAGCAGCTTCTCCAGCTTCCTCCATCCGAAGTGTCCGGCTCCATCATGGTAGGCTCCCAGAACCATGGGCGCATCTCGCCTTGGCACCTCTATCTGCCACACCAATTCATGAGTACGTGGGTCGATGCTCCTCCTGCACAACTTGCCATCATGGATAAACAGTTTGCTTCTCCCCTTCCACAGCTGTTGAGTTTCTTGTGGATCATCTGGGCCAGGGTGCAACCCAGCCTGCGTCAAGAGTTCCTTCACCTGACGGACCGCGGGGTCACTATCCTGGGTTTCTGCCCATCCGTGGTGGGGCAGGGGATTCAGCGTGGCATCCGGTTGGTTCTTGTGCCTGTTCTTCACATGGTGAGAGTTCTGAGTGGCTTTGGGGCGATGGAAGGCAGGCAGCTCCACCTCTTCAAGTGCCTCCGGGTCTTCTCCCACTTCTGGTAGATTGGGCATTCGGGACAGAGCATCGGCATTGGCATTCTGGTGTCCTGCCCGATATTTGATGGTGAAATCATAGTTGGACAGCCGGGCCATCCACCGCTGTTCCAAAGCCCCGAGTTTGGCAGTATCCAGATGCGTTAGCGGATTGTTGTCCGTGAAGACGGTGAATTTCGCAGAGGCCAGGTAGTGCTTAAATCTCTCTGTCACTGCCCAGACAAGGGCAAGGAATTCCAGTTTGAAGGAACTGTAGTTGTCAGGGTTCCTTTCCGTGGGACGGAGTTTCCTGCTGGCGTAAGCGATCACCCTTTCTTTGCCGTTCTGAACCTGGGACAGCACGGCTCCTAATCCCACATTACTGGCATCTGTGTACAGCACAAACGGTTGATCGTATTCGGGGTAAGCCAGTATCTCTTCTCCCGTCAGTGCCGACTTCAAACAGGTGAAGGATTCCTCCAGCTCTTCGTTCCAATCAAAGGGGGTTTTCCTCCCCTTGGTCTTCTTTGGTTGGCCCACCAGCAGATTTTGCAAGGGTGCGGCCTTCTTGGTGAAATCCTTAATGAATCTCCGATAGTAACCTACCAACCCGAGGAACTGCCGGACTTCGTGGAGGTCACTGGGCTTTGGCCAGTCCTTGATCACTGTGACCTTGTCGGAGTCTGGGGCCACTCCTTCAGCGCTCACCACATGGCCCAGGTACTGCACTTTAGGTTTCAGCAGATGACACTTGGACGGTTTCACTTTTAGGCCGAAGTTGGACAAGGCTTCGAACACCTCGGCCAGGTGCTTCAGATGGTCTTCGTAGGTTTTAGAGAAGACTATGACGTCATCCAGATATAGCAGTACGGTTTCAAAGTTCAGGTGTCCCAGGCAGCTCTCCATCATCCTCTGGAACGTTCCGGGAGCATTGCACAATCCGAAGGGCATGTAGTTGAACTCACAGAGGCCCATTGGCGTCGTGAAGGCCGTCTTCTCTTTGTCCGCCTCCGCCACAGGAACCTGCCAGTACCCACTGGTGAGATCTAAGGTAGAGAAGTAGTTAGCAGATTTTAAAGCAGCCAGAGATTCCTCTATCCTGGGCAGTGGGTATGCGTCCTTATGTGTAATGCGATTCAACTGCCTGTAATCAACACACATCCTCATTGTACCATCTTTCTTTTTAACGAGGACTAACGGAGCTGCCCAGGGGCTACAGCTGTCTCTCACCACCCCAGCCTCCTTCATTTCCCGCAACATGTCCTTGGCACACTGGTAATGAGCTGGGGGTACAGGGCGATATCTCTCTTTTATGGGTCGGTGATCTCCCGTGGGGATGTGATGTTGGATCCCTTTCACCTGCCCAAAATCTGAGGGGTGTTTGCTGAATACCTGCTCGTACTCGTGTACTACCCTGTAAGCCCCCTGTATTTGATGAGATGGGGTAGAGTCAGTGCCCACATGCAATTCCCGACACCAGTCTTTCGAGTGCTCTGCAGAACCTTTGTTCTCCGCCACGTTTGACGGGACCAAGGGTCCAGGTGTCTGTATTACACTATTATTGACAGTGAACAGTTTGGCGAGTGTGGTATACTTGGTTAGGTGGACCTCTTCCTCCCCACAATTGAGGACACGTACGGGCACTCTCCCCTGTCGGACGTCGACCACCCCCCGGGCTGTCAGAACAGTAGGCCTATTGTCTGAATATACAGGTTCTACCAAGGCCTGGTAGTCCCTACCCCTGAGGCCTATGGCTGCTCGACACCATATTAACATTTCACTCTTGGGAGGTATCGCGATGGGGTTTGAATCACTTACAGTGACACGACCAATCTCACCACCAGTCAGCTCTACCTGCTGTCTCTGCATCAGAGCTCTGATTTCCTTCTGCAGGGCACGTTGCTCACTGTGGCCAGCGTTTTCTGCCACCTGTTGCAACAAAACAATCACTTCTGCAAGACAATTTTCTATAACATTAGTACCAAGAGTCATCATGGGATTACATTCTCGACGATCAATATCTACAATCACAATCCCTTGGGCTTTCAATTCCACCCGCCCCACTTTGATGGTGACCTCCTTATACCCCACTTGTGGCAACGGCTGACCATTACTGGCGATTATGGTGAAATCATCGTCAGGGCCACGAGTAATATCAGCGTCCTCCCAATACCGTTTGTAGAGCACGTAAGGTATAGTCATCACCTGAGAACCGGTGTCCAGCAAAGCATTCAAGGGGATTCCATCAATCACTACAGGGAGAACTGGTCGTCCTCCAATATACTTGGTTCTCCAATGCTGCGGGCCTGACCGTCCTACTCCTGGGGGTTGGCCCTTTGCCCCAGGGGTTGCTCGTTTAAAGGACAGTACCTTGCAAGATGGCCCACCTGGTGACAGCGGCGGCAGATGGGTCGTCCATCCTGGTGGAAGCGGTCGTCGGGCCGGCTCCTGGTCGGCGGAGTCCTCCTCTGTCGCATCCAAGGGACATCCTCCGGGCTGGAAGCCAACTGGATCTTCTCTTTGGGGGCCTCCTGTAGGGACTGCACCGTCCGGGCCAGGGCAGCGACGCTCTTAGTTAGCTCTTGCATCTGGAGCCGAAGTCCTGCGGGGGAGTCGTCCTCGAAGCTCTGGGCGTCGGCCTCCGCGGCAACTGGGGTATCCGATGCCACCTCCTGGTGGTAGGTGAGAGCGGGGCGCCTGGGTGTTACTGCGCGGCTGGGCTGTCGCTCCTGCAATGCCTGGATAGCTTTATCTTTAAACTGCACAAAAGTCAAGTCTGGATTTTGCATAGCCAGGAAGTGCAATTGGCCCCGCTGGTGACTGCACAGGAGCCCCTCAATGAACCGCTCCTTCAGGATTTTATCTTCATCCTGCATGCTGCCGGGGTCACTCTGCTTAATGGCCCGCATCGCTTCCTGGAGATTAAGGGCATAGTCCCGCAAGCTATCCTGTGACCTTTGTTTGCATCCATAAAAAATCAGTTTAATTTCTGTAGCAGTGCGAGTATCAAAGGTGGCTTTAAGCTTGGCAAAAATCTGTTGTGCAGTTCCTTTATCCTCAGCGGGCCAGGATTTCAATTCTCTAAGAGCCGCCCCAAAGAGTTGGCCGGTTATCATATGGACTTTCTGGGGCTCGGTTAGGGGATAGAACTCGAGCAGGCTGCAGAGCCCTTCTTTAAAGTCAGTGAATGTATGCGCCTCCCCAGAGTATCGTGGGAGCCAGGTCGCTCCGGGCAGGTAGGGCATGGAGAAGGGCATTATGGCTTTTGCGTTAGCGGCGGTGTCCGACTGGCTGATGGGGGCAGCGGGCCCTGCGGCAGCCAGTGGCGGTATTAGGGCTGCGGCTTCGCCCGCTGCGGGGACCGGAGCTGCCCCTGCGTCCGCGGCTGCGACCGCCACCTCCTCTCCTCCCGACTCAGACATGGCTGTCCCTTCCTCCCACTAACCTGCTGGGGGTCGGAGTTCCTCTTCCGGGATTGGCGCGTTACCGCGCTTTCCGTTCCGCGCTTCTTTTGGCTGATCCCGCCCACGTAGCTAAGGCGCCTCCCTCCGCGCGCGGCAATGGCGAATTTTGGCGGTAACTCTCCGCGGCAAGCAGTAGCACACAGTTCTCTCAATAAAGTACAGTCCAAGCACGATAAATCACAGTCTCTAGGCACACATGACCTGATTCTTCAGGCTTAAGTAGATCCTGTTCGTGACGCCAAGTCTGCGGCGCGCCCCCACACCGCCGCAGGGCCGAGGGGTGCCCGGAGCCGGGCCTCTGAGATCTCAGTCCTGGGGTTGTCACGGTGGCTAGACCCGGTCCGTGGCCCTGTCTGTCAGTGGGGGACGTCCGGTGCAATAAGTGGTGTTGTAACGGTGCAGGTCGCGGTAAATAATGAGGACACCAGGTTGCAGTCTCTTTACCTCTTTACTGAAGATGTTGGAGACCTCAGTCCAGAGCGCTGTTAACTGGGTTTTCAGAGACCGGCCGGTCCAACGACACATCAGGAGTTCCTCCTTACAGGTGGGAATCAGTATCTACCTTCTAGCGCTGTGTGTTGTAGTTCTTCCCTGCTGAGCTCCCGGGATAGTCCTCACAACTGTTTCTTTCTGTCTCTACTGTTCTTTCTCCGTCCTCCAGATGATATGGTAGGACGCACCCGTATGACGGGGTAGGCCTGGAGTTCTTCCGGGACCCTAGAGTCGCCCCTCTCCCACAGCTGCCTCCGTTGTCTGCTTAGGTGTTAAGTGAGACAGCCAACCTGTAATTAGCTGTCCTGCCGTGGTTTGCAATGTACTTAAAGTCTCTTACTTGCTCGGCGTTCCGGCCACCGACTATTTGCGCCTCAGAAGGATGTTGCCTAGGTCTAGCAGCAAGACCCCTTCTGGTATTTCTCCTTTTCTGTATTCCCGTTGTTTACTGGTTAGTTCTGCTCTGAGGAGTCTGCCAGGATCCCATCCCTGACAGGTCCTCTCACTAGCTCTTCCCAGCTACTTCTCTCCGTCTTCCTGTCCAACCCCCAGTTTTACCAGAGTTGTGAGGAGTGGCCTACTAGATAGGACCACCCCCCCTGGTGGCCGGAGTGTGAAGTGTGGTGTGAGTGTACCTGGTCAGAGAAACTCCTTTAGTGCAATCAGACGTACCACAGCTCCCCATAGTGGCGGAGCCACAGTACTGCAACAACCAGGACTCTGGGGTGCTGCACATATACCGGAAGTAACGACATCATTGTAAGAGGTCGCTTCCGCCCACCATGTTTTCGAAGTCTTCGCTGATCCGAGGGAATATCAAGGATGCAAAATACTGTTTATGGTGATACTCATATAGATAGAGTGTGAGTGTTCTGGTGCCCTAATGCCGCTGTGGACACATATTTCCGGTCCACAAATATAGTCAGTGGCCAGCGTTCATACGGGGCAAAACAGGTGTCCACGCCATCTTGCGTGTGTCAATTCTGGCGGACACCATATATATAAAATGCAGATGATTAATACAGCGGTGCCATCTTGTGTGCGCCATAATAGCCCTCTGCTAGGGTACTCCTACATCACTATAGGAGAAATGTCCTTTATGTCGAGCTCCATATTACCGGAGCTCGGCGCCCTGATAAAGGATCATAGTTGCCAGTGTGGATACGTCTTTTCTCACCATTAGATGAGCCTAAATAAGACAGTAATGTAAATTAATATACACCATATTATGTGTCATTCAAATGTAATTTCATGACAGACACTATATATGAAAAATGATAGACTGTTATGACTACATATCTTATGAACGCCCCAGCAGTCGATTACCAAAATGTCCATATGTCTATCTCAAAAAGATGTATCTTTAGATTTACCAAGGATTAGTGTGTAGCAAAAGAGAGGGAGAAGGGAAAAGAGAGGGAGAGGGATATACTTTACTTTATGGTCCCACCCAGTAAACGAAGTGTATAACCTTCCCACCAATAGATCCTAAGATATCAGAAAAATAAAAAATGGATGACCAATTGTGATAGATATCATATTGACCATAGTGATGGTACAAAAAGCATCCATATTCAATTTATAAGAAGGATATACAGGTCCTTCTCAAAAAATTAGCATATAGTGTTAAATTTCATTATTTACCATAATGTAATGATTACAATTAAACTTTCATATATTATAGATTCATTATCCACCAACTGAAATTTGTCAGGTTTTTTCTTGTTTTAATACTGATGATTTTGGCCTACAACTCCTGATAACCCAAAAAACCTGTCTCAATAAATTAGCATATCAAGAAAAGGTTCTCTAAACGACCTATTACCCTAATCTTCTGAATCAACTAATTAACTCTAAACACATGCAAAAGATACCTGAGGCTTTTAAAAACTCCCTGCCTGGTTCATTACTCAAAACCCCCATCATGGGTAAGACTAGCGACCTGACAGATGTCAAGAAGGCCATCATTGACACCCTCAAGCAAGAGGGTAAGACCCAGAAAGAAATTTCTCAACAAATAGGCTGTTCCCAGAGTGCTGTATCAAGGCACCTCAATGGTAAGTCTGTTGGAAGGAAACAATGTGGCAGAAAACGCTGTACAATGAGAAGAGGTGACCGGACCCTGAGGAAGATTGTGGAGAAGGACCGATTCCAGACCTTGGGGAACCTGAGGAAGCAGTGGACTGAGTCCACTGTGTGCAGGAAATGGGCTACAGGTGCCGCATTCCCCAGGTAAAGCCACTTTTGAACCATAAACAGCGGCAGAAGCGCCTGACCTGGGCTACAGAGAAGCAGCACTGGACTGTTGCTAAGTGGTCCCAAGTACTTTTTTCTGATGAAAGCAAATTTTGCATGTCATTCGGAAATCAAGGTGCCAGAGTCTGGAGGAAGACTGGGGAGAAGGAAATGCCAAAATGCCTGAAGTCCAGTGTCAAGTACCCACAGTCAGTGATGGTGTGGGGTGCCATGTCAGCTGCTGGTGTTGGTCCACTGTGTTTCATCAAGGGCAGGGTCAATGCAGCTAGCTATCAGGAGATTTTGGAGCACTTCATGCTTCCATCGGCTGAAATGCTTTATGGAGATGAAGATTTCATTTTTCAGCACGACCTGGCACCTGCTCACAGTGCCAAAACCACTGGTAAATGGTTTACTGACCATGGTATTACTGTGCTCAATTGGCCTGCCAACTCTCCTGACCTGAACCCCATAGAGAATCTGTGGGATATTGTGAAGAGAAAGTTGAGAGACGCAAGACCCAACACTCTGGATGAGCTTAAGGCCGCTATTGAAGCATCCTGGGCCTCCATAACATCTCAGCAGTGTCACAGGCTGATTGCCTCCATGCCACGCCGCATTGAAGCAGTCATTTCTGCCAAAGGATTCCCGACCAAGTATTGAGTGCATAACTGAACATTATTATTTGATGGTTTTTTTGTTTGTTATTAAAAAACACTTTTATTTGATTGGACGGGTGAAATATGCTAATTTATTGAGACAGGTTTTTTGGGTTATCAGGAGTTGTAGGCCAAAATCATCAGTATTAAAACAATAAAAGACCTGACAAATTTCAGTTGGTGGATAATGAATCTATAATATATGAAAGTTTAATTGTAATCATTACATTATGGTAAATAATGAAATTTAACACTATATGCTAATTTTTTGAGAAGGACCTGTATATAGGAAAACTGATAAAGGTTTAGACAAATATAAAGGAGGGGGCCAGTATGGAGGATGCTGTAAGTAACATGAATGATAGGTCCCAAGAAAGAAAAAGGGAACTACTTTCAAGGCTCCAAATGGGTTCAATATCCAAAATGGGACATCCATTAGATATTGCCACTGAAAGTAACTATAAGTAGGAGCAATGGCTCCATTACTATATGATATACTTCAATATGACTTATTTTGTTTTCTTTGGCTGTTTCTATAGCTCAAGGCCTACGACCGAATCCAGACACAGAGATGGAATATAGATATAAAAAAGCCATGTGAGATTTCCGACAAAAGCAACCAACAAATGGCTCCTGTTCATGAAATTAGCAATCCCTATTAAGATGGTGAGGTATAATAAAATGACAGGGGAATGTATATAGGAGGGAGGGGAGAAGGGGGGGGAAGAGAAATACTTTTTATGCCCTGCCTAAGGTCCACAAGGGCCTGGACCCTCTGAAGGGTAGGCCCATCGTGTCTGGCATAGGGAGTATCGGACAAAACATCGGTATTTACCTTGATGATGTCCTTAGACCCTTTGTATTATCACTCCCGTCGTATGTCAGGGACACGATGGACCTACTCCGTAAACTAGAGGGCATCTCTCTGGAACCTGGCACATTGCTTGCCAGCATTGATGTTGAGGCTTTGTACTCCTCAATCCCGCATGATTGCGGGATTGAGGGGGTGCGTCGCTTTCTCAGTACTAGGGGTTGTCAATTCAATGCCCATAACGAGTTCATCTTGACCCTCCTTGAGTTTGTACTCACTAACAACTATTTTACTTTTGATGGCAGGACCTTCCACCAGCTCAGGGGCACTGCTATGGGGAATCCCTGCGCACCCACCTATGCAAACCTGTTCCTGGGCTGGTGGGAGGATCGCATTGCCTTTTCAGACTCATATAACAATTACCTGGCCCATATTGATTTATGGGTCAGGTATATTGATGACATCTTTGTTTTATGGAAAGGGACAAGAGATGAGTTTAGTGAATTTGTTATGTCTTTAAACAGTAATGACGTGGGACTTAAATTCACATTTGATATACAGGATTCACAATTACCTTTCCTGGATGTCTTGATCTCCAAATCAAAGGACGGAGATCGCCTGGAGAGCACTATATACAGAAAGCCCACTGCAACTAACTCTCTCCTAAGATGGGACAGTAATCATCCCTATTCCCTAAAGAAGGGCATCCCAAAGGGTCAGTATCTGAGATTGCGGCGCAACTGTTCCAACCAGAGAGATTTTAAAATCATGGCCGATGACCTTAGGCTGAGGTTTTTGGCCAGAGGTTATCCGGATCGGATTTTGCGGGAAGCATTCCGGCATGCCAACCAACAGGAGAGGGAAAATCTCTTAACACCTCGAAGAGAGGAGACCGAACCCTCTAAAGTGACGAGACTAATTTGCACCTATGACAACGGTGCATCATCTGTCAAAAATATCATACGAAAACACTGGGGCATCCTAAAGATGGATGAGGATCTAAGGGATACCATGGGAAATGAACCAGTCATTACATATCGCAGAGCGAAGACATTAGGCGATCGACTTGTACATAGTCATTTCAGCACACCTAGGGAAACGACTTGGCTCCCACAGAGACCAGCGGGATTCTTTAGATGTGGTGGATGTGTGATGTGTGACTCAATGTGCACCGGAAAGGAATTCTTTAATGAAAACACACAACAGACTTTTAAACTAAAGAAGTTTATAAACTGTAAAAGCACGGGTGTCATTTATAGAGCCATCTGTCAATGTGGCATCACTTATGTTGGAAAAACAATAAGGGAGTTGAGGAGAAGGGTGGGGGAACACCTAGGTGACATACGAAATAAAAGAGACACCCCAATTGCTAAACATGTTAACAGCATGCATGGGGGAGATGTGAGAGCCATACGATTCATGGGGATTGACAGAATTGATATGCCAGTCAGAGGCGGTGACCTTGACAGACTGTTGCTCCAGAGAGAGGCCGGCTGGATTTTTATGCTGGACACTTGCCATCCTCAAGGCCTGAATGATCAGATCAATTTTGGATGTTTTCTATAAAATAATTCTCTTCCCCCCCCCCTTCTCCCCTCCCTCCTATATACATTCCCCTGTCATTTTATTATACCTCACCATCTTAATAGGGATTGCTAATTTCATGAACAGGAGCCATTTGTTGGTTGCTTTTGTCGGAAATCTCATATGGTTTTTTTATATCTATATTCCATCTCTGTGTCTGGATTCGGTCGTAGGCCTTGAGCTATAGAAACAGCCAAAGAAAACAAAATAAGTCATATTGAAGTATATCATATAGTAATGGAGCCATTGCTCCTACTTATAGTTACTTTCAGTGGCAATATCTAATGGATGTCCCATTTTGGATATTGAACCCATTTGGAGCCTTGAAAGTAGTTCCTTTTTTCTTTCTTGGGACCTATCATTCATGTTACTTACAGCATCCTCCATACTGGCCCCCTCCTTTATATTTGTCTAAACCTTTATCAGTTTTCCTATATATATCCTTCTTATAAATTGAATATGGATGCTTTTTGTACCATCACTATGGTCAATATGATATCTATCACAATTGGTCATCCATTTTTTATTTTTCTGATATCTTAGGATCTATTGGTGGGAAGGTTATACACTTCGTTTACTGGGTGGGACCATAAAGTAAAGTATATCCCTCTCCCTCTCTTTTCCCTTCTCCCTCTCTTTTGCTACACACTAATCCTTGGTAAATCTAAAGATACATCTTTTTGAGATAGACATATGGACATTTTGGTAATCGACTGCTGGGGCGTTCATAAGATATGTAGTCATAACAATCTATAATTTTTCATATATAGTGTCTGTCATGAAATTACATTTGAATGACACATAATATGGTGTATATTAATTTACATTACTGTCTTATTTAGGCTCATCTAATGGTGAGAAAAGACGTATCCACACTGGCAACTATGATCCTTTATCAGGGCGCCGAGCTCCGGTAATATGGAGCTCGACATAAAGGACATTTCTCCTATAGTGATGTAGGAGTACCCTAGCAGAGGGCTATTATGGCGCACACAAGATGGCGCCGCTGTATTAATCATCTGCATTTTATATATATGGTGTCCGCCAGAATTGACACACGCAAGACGGCGTGGACACCTGTTTTGCCCCGTATGAACGCTGGCCGCTGACTATATTTGTGGACCGGAAATATGTGTCCACAGCGGCATTAGGGCACCAGAACACTCACACTCTATCTATATGAGTATCACCATAAACAGTATTTTGCATCCTTGATATTCCCTCGGATCAGCGGAGACTTCGAAAACATGGTGGGCGGAAGCGACCTCTTACAATGATGTCGTTACTTCCGGTATATGCGTCTCAGCTGCCGGAAATAGTTTACCGCGCGGCGAGACAATGGACGCAGCCAGGATTTGGTATGTAGCACCACTCCTTCTCTAATTGGGGTACAGACTTTTACAGCTGACAAATATATATGTATAAAAAGGGAGGTTTTCCGGTCAGTATGTGAGGATTCATTCTAAGCTGCGGACACAGCTATTGTTTTTGCAGACTTTTGGCGGGACTCCCAGCCACTGCGGGACCCAATTTGCATAGATGTATACGGACCAGTATGGACTTTAATGGACTGTCTTTTCTGGACTATTATGGAGACCCATTGGTATTTCCTATATATAACTCCCCTGATGATTCTCCTTTATTGGAGTTGAAACGCGTAGGGAGAAAAGAGACAATTAGGGTATATTGTGGTTGGTGGGTGTCCATAGCAGGGCTCACTTGAGGCCTGTCCTTGTGAGGACAGGAGCTCTTCAAGAGTTCACAGGGAAGACAGTGGTAATATTCCATTCCCTACCCTTGGCCCGGTTTCCCCTCGTTTTGTATCTATCTTGGAACCACCTACCCCACAGAATTGGTGAGACTTCCTCCATTCGTCCGTTTAAATTGGTAAGACTGTTCCAATTTTTTTATATTGAGCACTGGTTCACTTTAGCACTTTGTTTCACTGTCTATGTATGTGTTTTGTTAGGACCCGAGTATTTTATATATTTATTAAAGGTTATGTTTTAATCTAGTGGATATCCTCCATAGCTATTTCCATATTGATTCTGAGGGTTTAGACACGGCAAGTTCTATTACAAGCCTTAGCTGCTTTCCAATATGTCCATAGTGCTAATTTTTTTTTTTTTTGACAGATATCTGGCTACCGGAGAATCTTTTGCGTCACTGCATTTTCAATTTTGACTGGGGAAATCAACCGTTTGCCAACTAGTTTGTGAAACTTGTGATGCCATTTGGAACAACTTACAACCACTTGTGCTACCAACCCCGACAACAGAAATGTGGCTATCGATTTCCAAACATTTTGAGGATGTGGCTAATTTCCCCAATTGTATTGGTGCCGTGGATGGCAAGCACATTCGGATTCAGAAACCAGTGCATAGTGGATCCCTCTACTATAACTATAAGAAATACTTTTCCATTGTATTGATGGCTATTGCGGATGGTAGATACCGTTTTGTTGCTGTGGATATTGGTGCATATGGACGGACGAACGATTCAAGAGTCTTCAAAGAGTCCAACATGGGGAAATGTTTGTACAGCAACAACTTCAACATACCCTCAGCACGACCTCTTCCGGGGACCGAAGGCCCAAGTTTGCCTTATATTTTAGTTGGGGATGAGGCGTTCCAACTCGGACACAATCTCCTAAAGCCGTACTCAAGCTGTAGTCTAAACTCCACAAGACGCATGTTTAATTATCATTTGAGCCGGGCAAGACATTATGTGGAATGTGAAAGATAGCCGTAGGCACTACTATTGATAGTGGTGCACAAGTAGGTGACCAAACCATATAATGTTATAGATAGACTTGGCAAACACGTGATGAGATGCAAGTGAGAATTTAATTCAGGAGAGTACATACAATAGACGTTTCGGTCATAGACCTTCATCAATGTACCTCTCTTAGAGAGATTACTTGTAAATAGATTTTAGGAGATTAACCCCATTTAGCATCAGGTTCAGCTCTGTATAAAAGCGATATATGGCACCAGAGATGTGTTGTCCGGACGCGGTATCCACCGCTCGTCCTGAGTGGACGAGCGGTGGATACTGCGTCCGGACAACACATCTCTTATTGTATGTACTCTCCTGAATTAAATTCTCACTTGCATCTCATCACGTGTGTGCCAAGTCTATCTATAACGTTATGTGGAATGTGCCTTTGGTATTTTGACCTTAAAATGGCGTATATTACTAACTTGCATGCAACTGCAACCTGAAAATGTGGACCGTGTAGTGAAGGCATGCATCTGCCTGCACAATTTTGTTTCCAGGCATGAACCCCAGGTGGTTGACCCTGATGACTGTGAGTCGAACCTCATGAGCATAGATTCGACAACTGTTCGGTCTACAGTTGAAATAATGAGGATTTGTGATGAATTTGCAATTACTTCATACATGAAGGTCTTGTTCCATGACAAGACAGACACGTGTGAAAATGTTGAAGCCTGTTTATATTGGTGCAATGTGTGGGGAAATTCCCTTTTTTTTTCTTTTTTTAAATTTGTTTATATTACCTTAATCAATTGTAAAAAGTTCAATCCATACAAGAATATGAAATGTTATAATAACAGTTAACTTTACTAAAAAATATTCTGAAGACATTGTGTGTCCAACCTGATTGTTGGTAAACATTTTAACATTTGAGATCCCATAGGGATGAACAAAAACATACACGATTAACTTGGGTCCAAAATTTTTTTTACACAAACAAAGTTTGGTGATTGTTTAAACAGTAGTTACAGACTGTGATATTGCGCGGGCGTATTGTCTGCCCAACTGTATGCTGGACTGCTACATTGCCTTTGAATTTCCATACTTTGTTCACCCTGGCCACTGTATTGTGGTTTGTATGACGGCATGTCCATGGTTCTTGATCTCGAGGAAGTGGGTTCCTGAGGGCCCAAAAATTCCTCGACTAGGTCATTTAATCTTTGCCTAAACATTACATTCCTGTGTGGCGGTATATTTTGGACTACAGGCACATATGACAAAATCAGAAACTTCCACTCATTGGCTGCATATACTGATTCACGGGATTTCAATTCCGTAATTTCCTGCCTTAAATCTCTGTGTTCACAGCGACACAGATCCTCTAACCGTTGAAGTCCATCTACAATTATGGCATCGACTTCATCTTTGGCAGATGATCACTTGCGTCAGCAGTGTTCTTGCAAACGGGCACTGACAATAGGAGCCACAGTACTACTCTCCATTGATCGTGGCTCGCTCAGGCCAGACACATCTTCAGCGCCCGTCTGTTGGCTTGTTTCCTGTAGAGATGGCTCAGGTTCCTCTACCTCTTGAGGCGCAGCAGTACTGCATATCGTTCTATATAAAAAAAATATATTATTTAAGAGATTTTAATTAAATACTTGTTCGTCTCTCACACCGAAGCTTTTTACTTATGAGCGCTGGGACATCGTTTTCTGTAGAAACAACAATTGCTCATTGGCACTCACTGGGGGTGTTTTGGCTGCTGCGGAAGTCCCGTACAAATCGATCTCTAATGGATCTCCACCGGGTATGGACAGCATTGGCTTCAAAGAAAAAAACAAAAAAAAATTATTTGACAGCTTGCAATCTTTACATTTTGCAAGTTAAGTTCAGCAATAATTACCAATTTTTTTCTTAGAGGATGCGGACTTATCCAAATTTCGTGGGTCCAACTGGCATATTATTTTCTCCCACAACTTCTGGTTTTTAGTAATATCGTGGTGGGAGCTGTCACTTTGATCCCATTTGGACAGATTCTCTTCCACTAGTGTTATTAGTGTCTCATTTTCAATGTCCAAGGGCTCTTCGTCAACCGTAATGTTCCTTCTTTTTTTGGCGGGCTGCTTGGACTATGTAAACACAAAACGTTATATTAAAATGTATACGTTCATTTTTGGTTGCATACCTTTATCTCATCACCAAAACTACATTATTATGAAGGACAGTTATCCTAATTTTTTTTCATTTTTACCACTGTTAACGTTTTATAAATTATATTGCAATGTTTAATCATTTATTTTTGTTGGTTGTCCTTGTACTGTTTGGTTTATGTTATATGTATGTAGTTTTTTAACCAGGGTTTTAAACGTTTGTTGTGTTATGTTTGTTTTGTATGTTTCATTTTTTAATAAAAAAAAAAAAAGGAACCAAATTAGTATTTTTTTTTGTTCATAAAGGAACATTTGGAGTGATTTTTACCGCTTCTAGGTGAGGTGAAGACAGGCGGTGAGGCTGATTTGTTTTTTTTCCTTTTTCAAAAACAACAACCTACGGTGTAGTAAAAAAAAAATTACAATTCTTGTATCAAGTCATTTATGTGTAAAAAGACACAAAATGTGTGGCATGTACCTTCTTGGACACTTTTGCAACTTTTTTGGGGGGTGGCCTGGCAGGTTCAAGATCAGAAGATTCCTATTTGCAATAAAGACATGATTACACATGATTACCTCAATACACTAGAGTGGCACACAACATTTATTGTGGCTTTTTAAATCGAAAGCCTACCGATTGCGATGAGAAGACTGCAGACACGCTGCTGCTGCTTGATCCCTCACTATCTGACATCTGTGTACAAGCAAAACAATACATTTAGAACACACATATCCGATGGCCACTACACACTCACATTATATATACAGAAATATATAATACATAGAATTGTACTTACATTGCCTCTGATTGCTCACAAGATCACACCGTGTGTTGCTGGCGTTTTCAGCAGAGTATATATATGCTCCAAAATGGCTGAAATCATATTTCCTGTCACATGACTGCATGGACTAGCCTCATTAACGCAATCCAAGGCATGGTTTCATTTGGACATTTTGCTTCATTTGCGTCTGGCTGCGTTAGCAATAGATTTCAATGACAGAATTAACGCTTCTGTTACTCTTGCGTTAGCTTGACCGGAACCGAAAAAGCTGCAGGCCGCGTTGAAAGGTGCGTCATAAAAAAAACGGAATGTTGCTAATGCATGCCAATTTTGACATGCGTTACAATGCATCATACAAATGCAAGTCTATGGGTGCGTTACAATGTCCGTTACATTGCGTTTTGCCTACTTAAAAACGTGTCCGTTAGACGGACTGCCCTAGCGCAATGTGAACCCAGCCTTAACAAGTGTCCCTCATACAGTATTTACATAAAGGGTAAAGACTGAGTCACACATAACGATATCGTTAACGATATAGTTGCAACGTCACGCTTTGTGGTGACGTATGTTGTGAATTCTGCTCTTGGGTTCCCTCCGGTGGCTGTTGGTGGTAATGCAGTTGTCCCTGGGTTGCAATCCTGGGCAGGTGTTTCTGCTGATTGCAGCTCTGACTGGGCTATTTACCGTATATACTCGAGTATAAGCCGACCCGAGTATAAGCCGACCCCCCTAATTTTGCCACAAAAAACTGGGAAAACTTATTGACTCGAGTATAAGCCTAGGGTGGAAAATGCAGCAGGTACCGGTGAATTTCAAAATTAGAAATAGATACTCCATACCATTCATTATGGCCCCATAGATGCTCCACATAAAGCTGTGCCATATATAATGCTCTGCACCGTTCATTATGGCCCCATAGATACTCCACATAAAGCTGTGCCATATATACAATGCTCTGCACCGTTGCCCCATAGATACTCCACATAAAGCTGTGCCATATATACAATGCTCTGCACCGTTGCCCCATAGATAGCTGTGCCATATATATAATGCTCTGCACCGTTGCCCCATAGCTGTGCCATATAGTGCTCTGCACTGTTGCCCCATAGCTGTGCCATATAGTGCTCTGCACTGTTGCCCCATAGCTCTGCCATATAGTGCTCTGCACTGTTGCCCCATAGCTCTGCCATATAGTGCTCTGCACTGTTGCCCCATAGCTCTGCCATATAGTGCTCTGCACCATTGCCCCATAGCTGTGACATATAGTGCTCTGCATCGTTGCCCCATAGCTGTGCCATATAGTGCTCTGCACCATTGCCCCATAGCTGTGCCATATAGTGCTCTGCACCATTGCCCCATAGCTGTGCCATATAGTGCTCTGCACCGTTGCCCCATAGCTGTGCCATATAGTGCTCTGCACCGTTGCCCCATAGCTGTGCCATATAGTGCTCTGCACCATTGCCCCATAGCTGTGCCATATAGTGCTCTGCACCGTTGCCCCATAGCTGTGCCATATAGTGCTCTGCACCATTGCCCCATAGCTGTGCCATATAGTGCTCTGCACTGTTGCCCCATAGCTCTGCCATATAGTGCTCTGCACCATTGCCCCATAGATGCTCCACATAAATCTGTGCTGCTACTGCTGCAATAAAAAAAAAACACATACTCACCTCTCTTGCTTGCAGCTCCTCGGCGCCATCTTCCCGGCGTCTCTCCGCACTGACTGATCAGGCAGAGGGCGGCGCGCACATTATATGCGTCATCGCGGCCTCTGCCTGAACAGTCAGAGCGGAGAGACGCCAGGAAGATGGCGCGACGCCCGGCGTGTGGAACGAGGACAGGTGAATATGACATACTTACCTGCTCCCGGCGTCCCGCTCCTTCCCCCTGCCTGTCTTCGGTGCCGCAGCCTCTTTCTCTGTCAGCGGTCACCGGCACCGCTTCATTAGAGAAATGAATATGCGGCTCCACCCCTATGGGGGGTGGAGCAGCCTATTCATTTCTCTAATGAGCGGTCCCACGTGACCGCTCAGGGGAAGAGGCTGCGGCACCCGGAGACAGTGGGACGTGCAGGGGGGGTGCCAGGAGCCCCGGAAGCAGGTAAGTATATGACAGTGCTCACCCGCCGACCCCACCACAGATCATGACTCGAGTATAAGCCGAGGGGGCACTTTCAGCCCAAAAATTTGGGCTGAAAATCTCGGCTTATGCTCGAGTATATACGGTAGGTGTGCAGGATTCATTAGTCATTGCCAGTTGTCTATTGTTCTTGGAGGGTTTGCATCTGTCTGTTTCCTCCTGCCCTGCTACCAAAATCAGCAAAGATAAGTGTCTGGTTTTGTTTCTGCAGCACACATGCCGTGTGCTTTACAATTCAGTGCTATTCATTGTTTTTCTTAGTCCAGCTTTGACTGTGTTTGGATTTATTCAGTCAAGTTGGATTCTCAGGAGATGCAGATATACATTCCATGTCTTTAGTTAGATGGTGGAATTTTGTATTATCTGCTGTGGATATTTATAGGGTTTTAATACTGACCGCTTAGTATTCTGTCCTATCCTTTTCTATTTAGCTAGAGTGGCCTCTTTTGCTATATCCTGTTTTCTGCCTGTGTGTGTTTTTCCTCTTATACTCACAGTCAATATTTGTGGGGGGCTGCCTATCCTTTGGGGGTCTGCTCTGAGGCAAGATAGAATTCCCATTTCCATCTATAGGGGTATTTAGTCCTCCGGCTGTGTCGAGGTGTCTAGGATGTGTTAGGTACACCCCTGTTGTGAATTCCGCTCTTGGGCTCCCTCCGGTGGTTGTAAGTGGCACTTTTGCGAGTTCTGCTCTTGGGCTCCCTCCTGTCGTTTTGAGTAGAATGGCTGCTTCTTGGATTTAGCATCAGCAGCTGCTTCCACTGATCGTCTTTCTGCTCGGCTATTTTAGTCTGGCCTTATCCCTCAGTCAATGCCAGTTGTCAATTGTTCCTGCTTGGAGTCACAGCTCTTTTGGATTTCTCTGATACTCTGACCAGTTCAGCAAAGATAAGTCCTTGCTTGTCCTTTTGCAGTCCACTTGTTGTGGACTTATTGTTCAGCACATTTTATGTTTTTTCTCTTTAGTCCAGCTTATCAGTATGGATCTCTTCAGCTAAGCTGGAAGCTCTGGGCAGCAGATTTTGCCCTCCACACCTTTAGTCAGGTGTGGAGATTTTTACATTCTCTGCGGTGGACTTTTTCTAGTTTTTATTACTGACCGCACAGTGTTCTGTCCTGTACTATCTATCTAGCTAGAAGTGGCCTCCTTTGCTACATCTTGTTTCATTCTACGTATGTCATTTCCCTCTCCACTCACAGTCATTATTTGTGGGGGGTTGTCCTATCCTTTGGGGATTTTCTCTGAGGCAAGATAGCTTTCCTGTTTCTACCTTTAGGGGTAGTTAGCTCTTAGGCTGTGACGAGGTGTCTAGGGAGTGACAGGAACATCCCACGGCTACTTCTACTGTTGTGTTGAGATCAGGAACTGCGGTCAGTATAGTTACCACCTGCTCAGAGCTCGTCGCATGTCGCTCCTAAATCACCAGTCCATAACAGTACAACTGGCCAAAGATTAGTTAAACTCATCTCAAAAGAAGGAAAAAAAAAGAGTTCTGAGCCATTTTTTTTCCTTTAGTCTGTTTTGTCTTTTTTCTTCCTCTTAATCTCTGGGTGGTTCAGGATTTTGGCGAGGGCATGGATGTTCAGGGTTTGTTTTCTCGTGTGGATCAGCTTGCTGCAAGAGTACAGAGTATCCAAGATTATGTTGTTCAGACTCCGGCTTTAGAGCCTAGAATTCCTACTCCACATTTGTTTTATGGGGATAGATCCAAGTTTTTGAACTTTAAAAATAACTGCAAATTGTTTTTTGCTCTGAAACCCCGTTCCTCTGGTGATCCCATTCAGCAAGTTAAAATAGTCATTTCTCTGCTGCGTTGTGATCCTCAGGACTGGGCATTCTCCCTTGAGTCAGGGGATCCGGCATTGCTTAATGTAGATGCATTTTTTCAATCGCTTGGATTATTGTATGACGAACCCAATTCTGTGGATCATGCAGAAAAAACCTTGCTGGCCTTGTGTCAGGGTCTGGAAGCGGCAGAATTATACTGCCAGAAATTTAGAAAATGGTCGGTGCTCACTAAATGGAATGAGGATGCTCTGGCAGCAATTTTCAGAAAGGGTCTTTCTGAAGCCCTTAAAGATGTTATGGTGGGGTTCCCCACGCCTGTTGGTTTGAGCGAATCTATGTCTCTAGCCATTCAGATTGATCGGCGCCTGCGCGAGCGCAAAGTGGTGCACCATATGGCAGTGTCCTCTGAACAGAGTCCTGAGCCTATGCCTGAACCAGGGATTCAAGCTTGAGGAGGATAATTTGCATATTCTAGGTGCCTTCTGGGAAATAGCGAAGAGTCTCCCTCAGCAAGAAGATCGTTGGGTACAGCCGGGACCAGCTGCTTGGAAAGCATCACCAAACCAGGGATTCAAGCTTGAGGAGGATAATTTGCATATCCCAGGTGCCTTCTGGGAAATAGCGAAGAGTCTCCCTCAGCAAGAAGATCGTTGGGTACAGCCGGGACCAGCTGCTTGGAAAGCATCACCAAACCGGGCGCCTTACGGCGTGCAAATTTTTGCCTGTAGGACATTATTGCAAGAAAGCTTGGCTGAGTAGATTACACAAGAAGGAAAACACACAGCAAGTCAGCAGGATCTAGGAGCAACATGGCAGATGTGACAACCTACATGGTGAGCTGCAGCATGTGCTACATGTTCACAGATCGACCAGAAGAAGAATCCAATTTCACCTGTCAGAAGTGTAGACTAGTGGCCCTTTTAGAAGAAAAGGTGCGGGGTCTGGAAGAAAGAATAGCAACTTTGAAACTCATCAAAGAGAATGAAGACTTCCTAGACAGAACAGAAGCATCTCTACTGGTCAGAGAAGTTGAAAAAAGTGTCAGACAACCTCCAAAAGCAGATGAGTGGAAGCATGTGACCAAAAGAAGCAAGAAGACCATGGAGAAATCACCAACCACACAACTGAAGAACCGATATCAAATCTTTGTAGAGGATGAAGATGGCACACCTACGGATGAAGCACTACCAGCAAGCAAAAAAGAAAAGGGTACACAGCAACAAGTGACAGCAAAAAGTACAGCCAAGAAGCAACGAAGAGTGGTGGTGGTGGGAGACTCACTACTGAGAGGCACAGAAGCAGCCATCTGCAGACCGGACATAACCGCAAGAGAAGTATGCTGCCTTCCAGGTGCGATGATCAAGGATGTGACCGATAGGATACCAAAGCTCTTCAGCTCCAAGGACGTCCACCCATTTCTTCTGATACATGTTGGCACCAATGACACGGCAAGGAAGGATCTACCGACAATCTGCAAGGATTTTGAAGAGTTGGGGAAGAAAGTAAAGGAGCTGGATGCACAGGTAGTTTTTTCTTCTATCCTTCCAGTAGACGGGCATGGCACCAGGAGATGGAACAGGATCCTTGATGCGAACAACTGGCTAAGACGATGGTGCAGACAACAAGGATTCGGATTCCTGGACCACGGTGTGAATTACTTGTACGATGGACTCCTCGCCAGAGACGGACTACACCTCAACAAACCTGGGAAACACACATTCGCCAGAAGACTCGCTACACTCATCAGGAGGGCGTTAAACTAGAAGAAGAGGGGACGGGAAGAAAAACATTAGACTCGAACAAAGAAGACCCAGGAAAACATACTCAGAAGGGAGGTAAGAACATTTCTAAAACAATCCACAGCGAGGAGATTGGAACAAAACAAAATCCTCTAAACTGCATGCTCGCAAACGCCAGAAGCCTGACAAACAAGATGGAAGAACTAGAAGCAGAAATATCTACAGGTAACCTTGACATAGTGGGAATAACCGAGACATGGTTAGATGAAAGCTATGAATGGGCAGTTAACTTACAGGGTTACAGTCTGTTTAGAAAGGATCGTAAAAATCGGAGAGGGGGAGGGGTTTATCTCTATGTAAAGTCTTGTCTAAAGTCCACTTTAAGGGAGGATATTAGCGAAGGGAATGAGGATGTCGAGTCCATATGGGTCGAAATTCATGGAGGGAAAAATGGTAACAAAATTCTCATTGGGGTCTGTTACAAACCCCCAAATATAACAGAAATCATGGAAAGTCTACTTCTAAAGCAGATAGATGAAGCTGCAACCCATAATGAGGTTCTGGTTATGGGGGACTTTAACTACCCGGATATTAACTGGGAAACAGAAACCTGTGAAACCCATAAAGGCAACAGGTTTCTGCTAATAACCAAGAAAAATTATCTTTCACAATTGGTGCAGAATCCAACCAGAGGAGCAGCACTTTTAGACCTAATACTATCTAATAGACCTGACAGAATAACAAATCTGCAGGTGGTCGGGCATCTAGGAAATAGCGACCACAATATTGTACAGTTTCACCTGTCTTTCACTAGGGGGACTTGTCAGGGAGTCACAAAAACACTGAACTTTAGGAAGGCAAAGTTTGACCAGCTTAGAGATGCCCTTAGGGTACCGTCACACATTGAAATTTCCATCGCTACGACGTTACGATTCGTGACGTTCTAGCGATATCGTTACGATATCGCTGTGTCTGACACGCTACTGCGATCAGACACCCTGCTGAGAATCGTACGTCGTAGCAGATCGTTTGGAACTTTCTTTCGTCGCTTGATCACCCGCTGACATCGCTGGATCGTTGTGTGTGACAGCGATCCAGCGATGTCTTCGCTTGTAACCAGGGTAAACATCGGGTAACTAAGCGCGGGGCCGCGCTTAGTAACCCGATGTTTACCCTGGTTACAAGCGTAAACGTAAAAAAACAAACCGTACATACTCACCCGTCGGTGTCCTTCAGGTCCCTTGCCGTCTGCTTCCTGCTCTGAGTGCCGGCCGGAAAGTGAGAGCAGAGCGCAGCGGTGCTGCGCTCTGCTCTCACTGTAAGGCTGCACTCAGAGCAGGAAGCAGACGGCAAGGGACCTGAAGGACACCGACGGGTGAGTATGTACTGTTTGTTTTTTTACGTTTACGCTGGTAACCAGGGTAAACATCGGGTTACTAAGCGCGGCCCTGCGCTTAGTTACCCGATGTTTACCCTGGTTACCCGGGGACTTCGGCATCGCTCCAGCGCCGTGATTGCAACGTGTGACCGCAGTCTACGACGCTGGAGCGATGATTATACGACGCTGCGACGTCACGAATCGTGCCGTCGCAGCGATGAAAATTTCAATGTGTGACGGTACCCTTAATCTGGTAGACTGGGACAATATCCTCAGAAATAAGAATACAGATAATAAATGGAAAATGTTTAAGAATATCCTAAATAGGCACTGTAAGCGGTTTATACCTTGTGGGAATAAAAGGACTAGAAATAGGAAAATCCCAATGTGGCTAAACAAAGAAGTAAGACAGGCAATTAACAGTAAAAAGAAAGCATTTGCACTACTAAAGCAGGATGGCACCATTGAAGCTCTAAAAAACTATAGGGAGAAAAATACTTTATCTAAAAAACTAATTAAAGCTGCCAAAAAGGAAACAGAGAAGCACATTGCTAAGGAGAGCAAAACTAATCCCAAACTGTTCTTCAACAATATCAATAGTAAAAGAATAAAAACTGAAAATGTAGGCCCCTTAAAAAATAGTGAGGAAAGAATGGTTGTAGATGACGAGGAAAAGGCTAACATATTAAACACCTTCTTCTCCACGGTATTCACAGTGGAAAATGAAATGCTAGGTGAAATCCCAAGAAACAATGAAAACCCTATATTAAGGGTCACCAATCTAACCCAAGAAGAGGTGCGAAACCGGCTAAATAAGATTAAAATAGATAAATCTCCGGGTCCGGATGGCATACACCCACGAGTACTAAGAGAACTAAGTAATGTAATAGATAAACCATTATTTCTTATTTTTAGGGACTCTATAGCGACGGGGTCTGTTCCGCAGGACTGGCGCATAGCAAATGTGGTGCCAATATTCAAAAAGGGCTCTAAAAGTGAACCTGGAAATTATAGGCCAGTAAGTCTAACCTCTACTGTTGGTAAAATATTTGAAGGGTTTCTGAAGGATGTTATTCTGGATTATCTCAATGAGAATAACTGTTTAACTCCATATCAGCATGGGTTTATGAGAAATCGCTCCTGTCAAACCAATCTAATCAGTTTTTATGAAGAGGTAAGCTATAGGCTGGACCACAGTGAGTCATTGGACGTGGTATATCTCGATTTTTCCAAAGCGTTTGATACCGTACCGCACAAGAGGTTGGTACACAAAATGAGAATGCTTGGTCTGGGGGAAAATGTGTGTAAATGGGTTAGTAACTGGCTTAGTGATAGAAAGCAGAGGGTGGTTATAAATGGTATAGTCTCTAACTGGGTCGCTGTGACCAGTGGGGTACCGCAGGGGTCGGTATTGGGACCTGTTCTCTTCAACATATTCATTAATGATCTGGTAGAAGGTTTACACAGTAAAATATTGATATTTGCAGATGATACAAAACTATGTAAAGCAGTTAATACAAGAGAAGATACTATTCTGCTACAGATGGATCTGGATAAGTTGGAAACTTGGGCTGAAAGGTGGCAGATGAGGTTTAACAATGATAAATGTAAGGTTATACACATGGGAAGAAGGAATCAATATCACCATTACACACTGAACGGGAAACCACTGGGTAAATCTCACATGGAGAAGGACTTGGGGATCCTAGTTAATGATAAACTTACCTGGAGCAGCCAGTGCCAGGCAGCAGCTGCCAAGGCAAACAGGATCATGGGGTGCATTAAAAGAGGTCTGGATACACATGATGAGAGCATTATACTGCCTCTGTACAAATCCCTAGTTAGACCGCACATGGAGCAATGTGTCCAGTTTTGGGCACCGGTGCTCAGGAAGGATATAATGGAACTAGAGAGAGTACAAAGGAGGGCAACAAAATTAATAAAGGGGATGGGAGAACTACAATACCCAGATAGATTAGCGAAATTAGGATTATTTAGTCTAGAAAAAAGACGACTGAGTGGCGATCTAATAACCATGTATAAGTATATAAGGGGACAATACAAATATCTCGCTGAGGATCTGTTTATACCAAGGAAGGTGACGGGCACAAGGGGGCATTCTTTGCGTCTGGAGGAGAGAAGGTTTTTCCACCAACATAGAAGAGGATTCTTTACTGTTAGGGCAGTGAGAATCTGGAATTGCTTGCCTGAGGAGGTGGTGATGGCGAACTCAGTCGAGGGGTTCAAGAGAGGCCTGGATGTCTTCCTGGAGCAGAACAATATTGTATCATACAATTATTAGGTTCTGTAGAATGACGTAGATCTGGGGATTTATGATGGAATATAGGCTGAACTGGATGGACAAATGTCTTTTTTCAGCCTTACTAACTATGTTACTATGTTACTATGTTACTAATGTAATAGGATTTTGACTAAAGCAGAACAGCGGGGATACAGACGTCAGAATGGGCTGTGTTTTTACTGTGGTGATTCTGCTCATGCTATTTCTGATTGCCCTAAGCGTATTAAGAGGGTCGCTAGATCTGTCACCATCAGTATTGTACAGCCTAAATTTCTCCTGTCTGTGACCCTGATTTGCTCATTGTCATCCTTTTCTGTCATGGCATTTGTGGATTCAGGCGCTGCCCTGAACTTAATGGACTTAGAATTCGCCAGGCGCTGTGGTTTTTCTTTGCAGCCTTTGCAGAGCCCTATTCCTTTGAGGGGTATTGATGCTACACCGTTGGCCAAGAATAAACCTCAGTATTGGACTCAGCTGACTATGTGCATGGCTCCAGCACATCAGGAAGATTGCCGTTTTCTGGTGTTGCATAATTTACATTATGTTGTTGTACTGGGTTTTCCATGGTTACAAGTACACAATCCAGTGCTGGATTGGAAATCTATGTCTGTGACTAGTTGGGGTTGTCAAGGGGTACATAGTGACGTTCCTTTGATGTCAATTTCCTCTTCCCCCTCTTCTGATGTTCCTGAATTTTTGTCAGATTTCCAGGATGTATTTGATGAGCCCAAGCCCAGTTCCCTTCCTCCACATAGGGACTGCGATTGTGCTATTGACTTGATTCCTGGCTGTAAGTTCCCTAAGGGCTGACTTTTCAATCTGTCTGTGCCAGAGCATGCTGCCATGCGGAGTTATGTTAAGGAGTTTTTGGAGAAGGGGCATATTCGGCCGTCTTCGTCACCATTGGGAGCGGGATTCTTTTTTGTTGCCAAGAAGGATGGCTCCTTGAGACCCTGTATTGATTATCGCCTTCTTAATAAGATCACGGTCAAATTCCAATACCCTTTACCTTTGCTTTCTGATTTGTTTGCTCGGATTAAGGGGGCTAGTTGGTTTACCAAGATTAACCTTCGAGGGGCATATAATCTTGTTCGTATTAAACAGGGTGACGAATGGAAAACTGCATTTAATACTCCCGAAGGTCATTTTGAATACCTTGTGATTAGTGTTGAGCGATACCGTCCGATACTTGAAAGTATCGGTATCGGAAAGTATCGGCCGATACCGGCAAAGTATCGGATCTAATCCGATACCGATACCCGATACCAATACAAGTCAATGGGACTCAAGTATCGGACGGTATTCCTGATGGTTCCCAGGGTCTGAAGGAGAGGAAACTCTCCTTCAGGTCCTGGGATCCATATTAATGTGTAAAAGAAAGAATTAAAATATTGCTATACTCACCTCTCCGACGCAGCCTGGACCTCACCGAGGGAACCGGCAGCATTGTTTGCTTAAAATGCGCGCGTTTACTTCCTTCCGTGACGTCACGGCTTGTGATTGGTTGCGTGCCGCCCATGTGACCGCGACGCGACCAATCACAGCAAGCCGTGACGTAATTTCAGGTCCTGAATGCCGTGACGTAATTTCAGGTCCTGAATGCAGAATTCTGCATTCAGGACCTGAAATTACGTCACGGCTTGCTGTGATTGGTCGCGTCGCGGTCACATGGGCGGCACGCAACCAATCACAAGCCGGGACGTAATTTTAAAATGCGCGCGTTTCCTGCCTCCCGTGATGTCACGGCTTGTGATTGGTCGCGTCGCCCATGTGACCGCGACGCGACCAATCACAAGCCGGAACGTAATTTTAAAATCCTGAATGCCTAGAATTAGGCATTGAGGACCTGAAAATTACGTCACGGCTTGCTGTGATTGGTCGCGTCGCGGCCACATGGGCGGCACGCGACCAATCACAAGCCGTGACGTCACGGAAGGAAGTAAACGCGCGCATTTTAAGCAAACAACGCTGCCGGTTCCCTCGCTGAGGTCCAGGCTGCGTCGGAGAGGTGAGTATAGCAATATTTTTTATTTTAATTCTTTCTTTTACACATTAATGTTGTTTTGATACCGATACCCGATACCACAAAAGTATCAGATCTCGGTATCGGAATTCCGATACCCGCAAGTATCGGCCGATACCCGATACTTGCGGTATCGGAATGCTCAACACTACTTGTGATACCTTTTGGGCTTTCTAATGCTCCTTCTGTATTTCAGTCCTTTATGCATGATATTTTCCGCAATTATCTTGATAAATTCTTGATTGTGTATTTGGATGATATTTTGATTTTTTCCGATGATTGGGAGTCTCATGTGAAGCAGGTAAGGATGGTATTCCAGATCCTTCGTGATAATGCCTTATTTGTGAAGGGGTCTAAGTGCCTATTTGGAGTTCAGAAGGTCTCTTTTTTGGGGTTTATTTTTTCTCCTTCATCTATAGAAATGGATCCTGTTAAGGTCCAAGCCATTCATGACTGGATTCAACCCACATCTGTGAAGAGCCTTCAGAAATTTTTGGGCTTTGCTAATTTTTGTCGCCGTTTCATTGTCAACTTTTCCAGTGTGGTTAAGCCCCTGACCGATTTGACGAAGAAAGGCGCTGATGTGACGAATTGGTCCTCTGCAGCTGTTGAGGTCTTTCAGGAGCTTAAACGCCGATTTACTTCTGCCCCTGTGTTGCATCAGCCGGATGTTTCTCTTTCTTTTCAGGTTGAGGTTGACGCTTCTGAGATTGGGGCAGGGGCCGTTTTGTCACAGAGGAATTCTGATGTTTTCTTGATGAAACCGTGTGCCTTCTTTTCCCGAAAGTTTTCGCCTGCGGAATGCAATTATGGTGTCGGCAATCGGGAATTGTTGGCTATGAAGTGGGCATTTGAGGAGTGGCGACATTGGCTTGAGGGAGCCAAGCACCGCGTTGTGGTCTTGACCGATCATAAGAATCTGATTTACCTCGAGTCGGCCAAGCGGCTGAACCCTAGACAGGCTCGATGGTCCCTGTTTTTCTCCTGTTTCGATTTTGTGGTCTCATATGTTCCGGGATCTAAGAATGTTAAAGCGGATGCCCTCTCTAGGAGTTTTTTGCCAGATTCTCCTGGAGTCCTTGGGCCGGTTGGCATTCTTAGGGAAGGGGTGATTCTTTCTGCCATCTCCCCTGATTTGCGGCGGGTGCTTCAGGAATTTCAGGCTGATAAGCCTGACCGCTGTCCTATGCCTGACCGCTGTCCTATGGGGAAGCTGTTTGTTCCTGATAGATGGACAAGTAAGGTAATTTCTGAGGTCCATTATTCGGTATTGGCCGGTCATCCTGAGATTTTTGGTACCAGAGATTTGGTTGCTAGGTCCTTTTGGTGGCCTTCCTTGTCGCGGGATGTGCAATCTCTTGTGCAGTCTTGTGGGACTTGTGCCCGGGCTAAGCCTTGCTGTTCCCGTGCTAGTGGGTTGCTTTCGCCTTTGCCTGTCCCTGAGAGGCCCTGGACGCATATTTCCATGGATTTTATTTCGGATCTTCCTGTGTCCCAGAAGATGTCTGTTATCTGGGTGGTTTGTGACCGGTTCTCTAAAATGGTCCATTTGGTACCTTTGCCTAAATTGCCTTCCTCCTCTGATTTGGTTCCATTGTTTTTTCAGCATGTGGTTCATTTTCATGGCATTCCGGAGAATATTGTGTCTGACAGAGGTTCCCAGTTTGTTTCTAGGTTTTGGCGGGCCTTTTGTGCTAGGATGGGCATTGATTTGTCTTTTTCTTCGGCGTTCCATCCTCAGACAAATGGCCAAACTGAGCGAACTAATCAAACCTTGGAAACCTATTTGAGATGCTTTGTGTCTGCTGATCAGGATGATTGGGTGGCTTTCTTGCCATTGGCCGAGTTTGCCCTTAATAATCGGGCCAGTTCGGCTACTTTGGTTTCGCCTTTCTTTTGTAATTTTGGTTTCCATCCTCGTTTTTCTTCAGGGCAGGTTGAGCCTTCTGATTGTCCTGGTGTGGATTCTGTGATGGACAGGTTACAGCAGATTTGGACTCATGTGGTAGACAATTTGACGTTGTCTCAGGAAAAGGCTCAACGTTTTGCTAACCGCCATCGGTGTGTTGGTCCTCGGCTTCGGGTGGGGGATTTAGTCTGGTTATCTTCTCGTCATGTTCCTATGAAGGTTTCTTCCCCTAAGTTCAAGCCTCGGTTTATTGGTCCTTATAAGATTTCTGAGATTATCAATCCATCAATTATCAATCGTTTGGCCCTTCCAGTCTCTTTTGCCATCCACAATGTTTTCCATAGATCTTTGTTGCGGAGATATGTGGTACCCGTTGTTCCCTCTGTTGATCCTCCTGCCCCGGTGTTGGTTGAGGGGGAGTTGGAATATGTGGTTGAGAAAATTTTGGATTCTCGTTTTTCGAGGCGGAGGCTTCAGTATCTTGTCAAGTGGAAGGGTTATGGCCAGGAGGATAATTCTTGGGTTGTTGCCTCCGATGTCCATGCCACCGATTTGGTTCGTGATTTTCACTTGGCTCATCCTGATCGGCCTGGGGGCTCTGGTGAGGGTTCGGTGACCCCTCCTCAAGGGGGGGGTACTGTTGTGAATTCCGCTCTTGGGCTCCCTCCGGTGGTTGTAAGTGGCACTTTTGCGAGTTCTGCTCTTGGGCTCCCTCCTGTGGTTTTGAGTGGAATGGCTGCTTCTTGGATTTAGCATCAGCAGCTGCTTCCACTGATCGTCTTTCTGCTTGGCTATTTTAGTCTGGCCTTATCCCTCAGTCAATGCCAGTTGTCAATTGTTCCTGCTTGGAGTCACAGCTCTTTTGGATTTCTCTGACACTCTGACCAGTTCAGCAAAGATAAGTCCTTGCTTGTCCTTTTGCAGTCCACTTGTTGTGGACTTATTGTTCAGCACATTTTATGTTTTTTCTCTTTAGTCCAGCTTATCAGTATGGATCTATTCAGCTAAGCTGGAAGCTCTGGGCAGCAGATTTTGCCCTCCACACCTTTAGTCAGGTGTGGAGATTTTTACATTCTAGTTTTTATTACTGACCGCACAGTGTTCTGTCCTGTACTATCTATCTAGCTAGAAGTGGCCTCCTTTGCTACATCTTGTTTCATTCTACGTATGTCATTTCCCTCTCCACTCACAGTCATTATTTGTGGGGGGGCTGTCCTATCCTTTGGGGACTTTCTCTGAGGCAAGATAGCTTTCCTGTTTCTACCTTTAGGGGTAGTTAGCTCTTAGGCTGTGACGAGGTGTCTAGGGAGTGACAGGAACATCCCACAGCTACTTCTAGTGTTGTGTTGAGATCAGGAACTGCGGTCAGTATAGTTACCACCTGCTCAGAGCTCGTCGCATGTCGCTCCTAAATCACCAGTCCATAACACACCCCACGGCTACTTCTAGTTGCGGTGTCAGTTTAGGGATTGCGGTCAGTATAGGTTCCACCTACTCCAGAGAAAGTCCATGCGGCTCCAAGGTCACCAGATCATAAAAGACGTAGCAACGATCCCGTTAACGATCTCATTATGTGTGACAGCGACCAACGATCAGGCCCCTGCTGGGAGATCGTTGGTCGATGGGAATGATCAGGACCTTTTTTTGGTCGCTGATCACCCGCTGTCATCGCTGGATCGATGTGTTCACTTGTAACCAGGGTAAGTATCGGGTTACTAAGCACAGGGCCGCGCTTAGTAACCCAATATTTACCCTGGTTACCATTGTAATAGTTTTTTTTAAAAAAACAGTACATATTCACATTCTGATGTCTGTCACGTCCACCGGCGTCCACAGGGTTAAAACTGCTTTCGGCAGGAGCGCTGGTAATGCACGCGCTGCTGCCGAGAGCTTCCCTGCACTGACTGTGTCAGTGCCGGCCGTAAAGCAGAGCACAGCGGTGACGTCACCGCTGTTACTGCCGGTGCTGACACATTCAGTGCAGGGAAGCTCTCCTGCCGAGAGCAGTTTTAACCCTGTGGATGCCGGGGGACATGACAGACATCAGAATGTGAGTATGTAGTGTTTTTTTTTTTTTACTTTTACAATGGTAACCAGGGTAAATATCGGGTTACTACGCGCGGCCCTGCACTTAGTAACCCGATGTTTACCCTGGTTACCCGGGTGCTGCAGGGGAACTTCGGCATCGTTGAAGACAGTTTCAACGATGCCGAAGTCGTTCCCCTGATCGTTGGTCCCTGGAGAGAGATGTCTGTGTGACAGCTCCCCAGCGACCACACAATGGCTTACCAACAATTACAGCCTGGTTGTATCGCTGGTCGTGATCGTTGGTAAGTTGTTTAATGTAAAGGTACCTTAAGGGTACCGTCACACAGTGGCATTTTCATCGCTACGACGGCACGATTCGTGACGTTCTAGCGATATCGTTACGATTTTTCAGTGTCTGACACGCTACTGCGATCAGGGACCCTGCTGAGAATCGTACGTCGTAGCAGATCGTTTGAAACTTTCTTTCGTCGCTGGATCTCCCGCTGTCATCGCTGAATCGTTGTGTGTGACAGCGATCCAGCGATGCGTTCGCTGGTAACCAGGGTAAACATCGGGTTACTAAGCGCAGGGCCGCACTTAGTAACCCGATGTTTACCGTGGTTACCAGCGTAAAAGTAAAAAAAAAAAAACCGTACATACTCACCATCTGATGTCCGTCAGGTCCCTTGCAGTCTGCTTCCCGCTCTGACGGTCTGCCGGCCGGAAAGTGAGAGCAGATCACAGCGGTGACGTCACCGCTGCGCTCTGCTCTCACTGTACGGCGGCACTCAGTCAGAGCGGGAAGCAGACGGCAAGGGACCTGACGGACATCAGATGGTGAGTATGTACGGTTTGTTTTTTTTCACTTTTACGCTGGTAACCACGGTAAACATCGGGTTACTAAGCGCGGCCCTGCGCTTAGTAACCCGGTGTTTACCCTGGTTACCCGGGGACTTCGGCATCGCTCCATCACCGTGATTGCAAAGTGTGACCGCAGTCTACGACGCTGGAGCGATAATTATACGACGCTGCGACGTCACGGATCGTGCCGTCGTAGCGTCCAAAGTGTCACTGTGTGACAGTGCCCTAAGAATGGAGATGAGATCAAGTAGGATTACTTGATTATTTAAACAATTTGCAGTTTTTCCTTCTCTTCTTTAGAAGTCAACAAACTGGCTCCATAACACAATGCATAATTAGCATAGCAGCAAACATCAGTAGTGATTTAAGGATAAGCACACAATAAAAGTCAATATTCCAGGCTTACACAAACAAAAGTCTGTTTTATTGACCAACAATAAATCAACACTTAAATTTAAAGCCAATATACAGATAAAATTCTATTATTCTTTGTTTGCTAAAAAATAGTTGCCTGGTTAATTAAGATACAATGCTGTATATCTTCACAATGCCAAAAGTAAAAAAGATTGTTTTTAGAAATATTAAAAAATATATAAAATCACCCCCCCTTTCACCACATTCAAAATAAAACAATAAAAAAAACCATACACATATTTGGTATAGAAGCATTCAGAATCGCCCGATCGATCAATATAAAAAAATAATTAACCCGATCGCTAAATGGCGTAACGAGAAAAAAATGTCAAAATGCCAGAATTCCTTTATTTGGTCGCCACAACATTGCATTAAAATGCAATAAAGGGTGACCAAAAGATCGTATCTGCACCAACATGGTATCCATTAAAAACATGAGCTTGGCATGCAAAAAATAAACCCTCACCCAACCTGAGATTATGAAAAATGGACAGAGAGTGATGGGTATCGGAAAATGGTGCAATTCTTTTATACTTTATCTACTAAAGATGAGTTATTTTTACTGATACAGAGGGTATAGAAAGTATTCAGGCCCCTTTACGTTTTTCACTCTTTGTTTCATTGCAGCCATTTGGTAAATTCGAAAAAGTTCATTTTTTTCTCATTAATGTACACTCCACACACCCTCTTGACTGAAAAAAACAGAAATGTAGAAATTTTTGCAAATTTATTAAAAAAGAAAAACTGAAATATCACGTGGTCATAAGTATTCAGAACCTTTGCTCAGTATTGAATAGAAGGTGAATGATGATAGACAGCCATTTTCAGGTTACTCAAGAGATGCTCAATTGGGTTTACATCAGGGCTCTGGCTGGGCCTGTCAAGAATGGTTAAAGAGTTGTTCTGAAGCCACTCCTTTGTCATTTTAGCTGTGTGCTTAGGGTCATTGTGTTGTTGGAAGGTGAACCTTTGGCCAAGTCTGAGATCCAGAACACTCTGGATGAGGTTTTCATCCAGAATATCTCTGTACTTGGCCTTATTCATATTTCCTTCAATTGCAATAAGTCGTCTTATCCCTGCAGCAGAAAAACACCCCCACAGCATGATGCTGCCACCACCATGTTTCACTGTTGGGATTGTATTGAGCACGTGATGTGCAGTGCCTGGTTTTCACCACACATACCGCTTAGAATTATCACCAAAAAGTCATATCTTCATCTCATCAGACCAGAGAATTTTATTTCTCATAGTCTGGGAGTCTTTCATGTGTTTTTTAGCAAACTCAATGCGGGCTTTCATATGTCTTGCACTGAGGAGAGGCTTCTGTTGGGCCACTCTGCCATAAAGGCCCCACTGGTGGAGGGCTGCAGTGATAATTGACTTTGTGGAACTTTCTCCCATCTCCCTAATGCATCTGTGGAGCTCAGCCACAGTGATCTTGGGGTTCTTCTTTACCTCTCTCAACAAGGCTCTTCTCCCACGTTTGTTCAGTTTGGCTGAACGGCCAAGTCTAGGAAGACTTCTGGTGGTCCCAAACTTCTTCCATTTAAGGATTATGGAGGTCACTGTGCTCTTAGGAACCTTGAGTACTGCAGAAATTATTTTGTAACCTTGGCCAGATCGGTGCCTTGCCACAATTCTGTCTTTGAGCTCCTTGGCCAGTTCTTTTGACCTTTTGATTCTCATTTGGTCTGACATGTACTGTGAGCTGTGAGGTCTTATATAGACAGGTATGTGCCTTTCCAAATCAAGTTCTATCAGTTTAATTAAACACAGCTGAACTCTAATGAAGGAGTATAACCATCTCAAGGAGGATCACAAGGAAATGGACAGCATGTGACTTAAATATGAGTGCCTGAGCAAAGGGTCTGAATATCGTATTTTTTGGATTATAAGACACACTTTTTTCCCAAAAAATTTGGGGAGAAAATGGGAGTGCGTCTTATAATGTGCATCTACCTTACCATTACCGTTGCTGCAGGCCACAGGCTGGGATGAAGGGGTGTCCAGCGGTGCTGCTGGTGTCTGGCGCTGCTGTCCATTGCTCTGCGGATGTCTCCAGTGCCTAGTGGCACTGCGGAGGTGTCCGGGGCTGCTGTCCGATGCTCTGCTGGTGTCTCCGGTGCTGCGGGTTCGTGGCCGGTGCTGCCCGATGCTGCTGCGTCTGTCTCCGATGCTGCGCAGAAGCAGATCTCAGCAACGAACTCTTGGGAAGTGAGATTTCAGCGCTGAAATTTCATCTGCTGAAATCTCAGTGTTGAGATCTCCATCTGCGTATATGCCGCCCACTGGGCAGCCATTTTCCCAGAGTCCACCTCACAGGAAACCATGGGACTGCCGGGGCTCTGGCCTTTCACAAAATGTCAGCAGAGCTCAGGTAGCACACAAGACCACTACAGCAGCACCAGACAGTGTCGGTGGGGCACCCTCAGCACCAGCAGAGCACCGAGCAGCAGCGCCGACACCCACAGCACTGCTGGGCACCGGAGACACCTGCAGAGCACCTGGCAGCAGCGCTGGACACCCATAGCACTGCAAGACACCCCTTCATCCCAGCCTCTGGCGTGCAGCATCACCCCACTCCTGCCTCCTCCAGCAGTGACCCTGGGTCCCCGCTTCACAGCAGCCACCACCCCAGTAAGCAATAAGACTCATGGATTATAAGAAGCACCATCATTTTATTTAAAAAAAAATCCTATTCTTCTCAAAATTTGGGATGCTTCTTATAATTTGGAGCGTCTTATAAAGCAAAAAGGATGGTACTTATGACCATGTGATAATTCAGTTTTTCTTATTTAATAAATTTGTAAAAATTTCTGTTTTTTTTTCAGTCAAGATGGTGTGCAGAGTGAACAATATTAAGAAAAAAAAATGAACTTTTTTGTCAGCCACCAATTGTGCAAGTTCTGCTACTTAAAAAGATGAGAGAGGCCTGTAATTGACATCATAGGTAGACCATAATTACGAGAGACAAAATGAGAAAACAAATCCAAAAAATCACCTTGTCAGATTTGGCAAGATTTGTTTTTGCAAATAATGGTGGAAAATAAGTATTTGGTCACCTAAAAACATGCAAGATTTCTGGCTCTCACAGATCTGTAACTTCTTTAAGAGGCTCCTCTGTCCTCCATTCATTACCTGTAGTAATGGCATCTGTTTGAACTTATCAGTGTAAAAGACACTTGTCCACAACCTCAAACAGTCACACTCCAAACTCCACTATGGTGAAGAACAAAGAGCTGTCAAAGGACACCATAAACAATATTGTAGCCCTACACTAGGCTGGGAAGACCGAATCTGCAATAGGCAAGCAGCTTGGTTTGATTAAATCAACTGTGGGAGCAATAGTAAGAAAATGGAAGACATAAAAGGCCACTGATAATCTCCCTTGATCTGGGGCTCCACGCAAACTCTCAGCCTGTGGGGTCAAAATGATCACAAGAAAAGTGAGCAAAAATCCCAAAACCACATGGGGGGACATAGTGAAAGACCTGCATAGAGTTGTGACCACCGTAACAAAGAATGCTGAGTTGCATCAAAAGAACACCATCCCTACTGTGAAGCATGCATGTGGCGACTTCATGCTTTGGGGCTGCTTCTCTGCAAAGGGACCAGGACGACTGATCCATGTACATGATAGAATGAATGGGGACATATATCGTGAGATTTTGTGTGCAAACCTCCTTCCATCAGAAAGGGCATTGAAGATGAAACATGGCTGGGTCTTTCAGCATGATAATGATCCCAAGCACACCACCAAGACAACGAAGGAGTGGCTTCGCAAGAAGCATATGAAGTTCCTGGAGTGGCCTAGCCAGTCTCCAGATCTCAACCCCATAGAAAACCTTTGGAGGGAGTTGAAATTCAGTGTTGCCCAGCAACAGGCCCAAAGCATCACTGCTGTAGAGGAGACCTGCATGGAGGAATGGGCCAACATACCACCAACAGTGTGTGCCAACCTTGTGAAGACTTACAGATAAAGTTTGAACTCTGTCACTGCCACCAAAGGATATATAACAAAATATTGAGATGAACTTTTGTTAATGACCAAATACATATTTTCCACCATAATTTGCAAAAAAAATCTTGTCAAATCAGATAAGGTGATTTTCTGGATTTGTTTTCTCTTTTTGTCTCTCATAGTTGTGGTCTACCTATGATGTCAATTACAGGTCTCTCATCTTTTTAAGTGGGAGAACCTGCACAATTGGTGGCTGACTAAATACTTTTTTCACCACTGTATATATAATTATCTCTTGATGAGAAGATTCACTGAGAAAAGCATAAAACTACACTTTATTAATTCCAAATGTAAAAATATACCCATAATTCACCCCCTGAAGGTTATTTAGAAGGTGACTAATAGAAAAAACATATACCCCACGTCTCTGTATATAGGCTGAGGTGACATATACACACTCGCTCTATTCTATTTCAGAACCGCGTTGAAATCGAATCCAATAATTATCTGCAAAAAATATTCCTGTAGGCAATCATAAATGCGGAAACTGTTCTTTTGGTTTCTTCCATCTTACCACCAAATATTTACAGATGGGAGGTATTTCACATAAGGTCCAAGATTTTATAACATGCCTCCCAAATTACGTTGTATACGTTGTTTTTGCCCATGCAGTTTTCATTATATCGGAAAGACTATTCGTCCCTTATTTGTATGTTTCCGTGAGCACTTTAATTCCATCACCTCAGGTAAAGGGGTCCCTAGATTAATTGAACATATGAGGAAAAAACATGCAGGCAATCCTGAAGTCCTGTGGTTTGCAGGGATTAAAACCATTAAAATGCCTGCGCAAGGAGGTGACCTCAATAAATTATTATTAAGAAAGGAGGATAGATCGATTATTCGGACTCGTGCTCAAGGTCCATCAGGCTTTAATGACAAACTCGACATGGCTGTGTTTTTGTGATTTGTTTTTATTTATCTGTTTTTAACAATATTTTTTGGACTACATGTATCTGGTTTTCACTTGTTCACAATTAATGATATGCTTTCCCCCAATGGTGGGTGGGACAAGGGCAATGGCTGCTGATAAATATTCTGTGAGCTTTGTCCTACATATGACCTGTTGAAGAGCAATGTAAGCGTGAAACGATCGTCGTCTGTATTTGCCCCACTGTTTTATCTGCTGTTATGATGATGCCACAATAAAGGGTTTTGTTGCACGGGACGGTATGTGCCAATCCGCTTTCTTTTCTATGGACATACAGATTCTCTTTCTTTGGAAGTGGCACCCGTAATCCCTGGTGTGTGTGCAGCTTCATCAACTTGAGGTCATACAGCGGTGCCTTCATCCTGCTTCTCTCCCATGGTATGTGAAATGTCAAAATAATGTATACCATGAGGCAGTAAAAAAAGAATCATGAGAAAGACTACTAAGGAAAAGCTGACAACAGCAAGGGTGAAAAGAAGTGTGCGCAGTCCAGGAGCGGCGTCAAACTGCGAGGTCGTCTGGGGTGAACCACTAAGTCTAAAAAGTTATATAGGGCAATCAATGAAAATATATATTAAATCAAGAAAAAATATATATTAAAGAAAGGAATATCGAAGGGGAGTGTGTTATGACCTGGTGGTTAAGGAGCAACATGGGACGAGCTCTGAGGAGGTGGTATCTGTACTGACCGCAGTTCCTGATCCTAACACCAACACTAGAAGTAGCCGTGGGATGTTCCTATAACTCCCTAGACACCTCGTCACAGCCTGAGAACTAACTACCCCTAAAGAAGGAAACAGAAAGCTATCTTGCCTCAGAGAAAATCCCCAAAAGGAAAGATAGCCCCCCACAAATATTGACTGTGAGTGGAGAGGGAAATGACATACACAGAATGAAAACAGATTTTAGCAAAGGAGGCCACTTCTAGCTAGATAGACAGAATAGAAAAGAATACTGTGCGGTCAGTATTAAAAGCTAAAAAATCCACACAGAGTTTACAAAAAATCTCCACACCGACTTACGGTGTGGAGGGCAAATCTGCAACCCCAGAGCTTCCAGCTAAGCTGAATATATCATACTAACAAGCTGGACAAGAAAAAACATAACATGAGCTGAACGATTAAGTCCACAGCAAGTGAACCACCAAAAGAACAAGCAAGGACTTATTCTTTGCTGAAATGGACAGGCTATCAGAGAAATCCAAGGAGAGATCTGAATCCAACCAAGAAACATTGACAGCTGGCACTGACTGAAGACCAGAGCCAAGCTAAATAGCAGAGCCAGGAGAGACGATCAGTGCAAGCAGCTGCTAAAGCTAAACCCAAGGAGCAGCAGTTCCACTTAAAACCACCGGAGGGAGCCCAAGGGCAGAATTCACAAAAGTGCCATTTACAACCACCGAAGGGAGCCCAAGAACGGAATTCACAACAGGAGTGCTCCCACAGGAATGGAAGCAAACGCGCAGTCACAAAAGCGGCTCTGGAAAAAGGGGCTGACTGAAGAGAAAGCGCTCTCAGCTGAGGTCATGAAAAACCCAGTAAATATAATCCAGAATATTTTTTTTTTTAGAATAATTTTTATGAATAATTTCTAGGGGGTACTATGTCAAAATTAAAACAGGGCTGAGAAGCAAGAATAATCCCCTGCTCATAAAAAATGAAATATTTATCTAAAAGTATAAAGTATATATGTGAGGAACAGTATATGACATGGAGAGGATGAAAAAACAATTCAAATAGGTATATATTAAAATCAAAATTGTATAAATTTATGTAGGTACAGAAGGAAAACACCATGCTGTGGAAGGTGTGAGAGGGCCAGTGGAACGTACCTCTCTGATAGAACCAATCCACCGTGGAGGAAACACTGAAACACAATAGGTTCTAGCCAGAAGAGTAAAACACAAACATTTTTTTTAATTTTTTTGCTTTTTATTTCTCTATTAACCCACCTGGATGAAAGAGATTCTAGAACTTTGTGTGCATACATTCACTCGCCAATTAAATTTTAGAGTATACACTCAATATGAAAGAAATAAATAATTAAATAGAAAAATATAAAAATTATTATATAAAAAAATTATTATAATTATATGTATAGTACAGGCAAGAAAAAAGAAGGCACTCGCCGATCTAAAAGTTGGCAATCTTTATTCAATCTTCATATAAAAACTTCATGGCGAGCAGGAGCAAACGACGGCCATATCGCACTGTGCTTGCGCTTCTACAGGTCAGATGCTGAAATCGCCTGCTTCATTCTGAAGAGCACCCAATCTGAGCATATGTGGCTGGCAGTGTAATGACTGTTGATTAATACCTGGCTCCAGGAGTGGAGAGGAATTAGCTTTGTTCAGACAGTGCCGTTTTTTGTCTTTTTGGTCAATGGAATAATTATATGTCTAAAATACCAAGAGACCGCTTAAATCAATTAGAACCTCCAAAATTTTGCTTGAGCCTTGTGAATATATCCACTTGCCAATTAGAAAATATGTACTCAATAAAGAGAGAAAAAAAATAACTAAAAAGAAGTTATATACATATATAAAATATTTCCAGTACATAAAAGCAAGGGACCCAATATATCAAATGAAAACCTCTGTAATTTCATTTAAGCCTTGTGGTTTCAGGCTGCCAAGTTTCTAGATCCAGTAAACCTCTTTTCTATTCAACTTCATAATTCTATTTGGCATATGTTTTGGGATGTGATCTATAGGACTAATTTTTAAGGCATTAACATTTTTAATATGTACTAAAGTATAGCGTCTAGAAAGACCTTTTTTGATATTATGACGGTGTGAGTTCAGCCGGAGATGTACTACTTGGGTGGTTCTCCCAACATATTGTTTCCCACACGGACACTCAATGACATATATCACAAATTCGGAGTTACAGTGTTCAGGAAGAACGGAATCGTAAAACTTTCTTTAGTAGTGCACAAAATAATACTATTAGATCTAGGATTAATATTCGAACGACATAAACAGTTTCTGGAACCACACTTAAAAACCCCTTTAATTGAGGTGGTGATTCCATTGTCAATAGAGTTTACATTTTTTAAGCGACTGGGGGCTACTATATCTCTGATGGTGGGGGCTCTTTGAAATGTAATTGTAGGATTTCTTGGAAGGCTTTTATTTTTCTGGAGGACATGCCAGATTTGATTATGTTCATTAGAATATTGCGCTATAAAGTTCAGCATATGTATATTATCCACAGAATTTTTTGCTTTATATTCAAGTAGTGCACATCGATTACGTTTTGCTGAATTTTTATAGGCATTCTTGACTAGATAGGGAGGGCACTTTTGATTAAGAAATTTTTCTTTTAGTGAATTAGATTGTTCTCTATCATCACTATCAGATGTACAGTTTTTTCTGATATGGCGGAATTAATTATTATTAAGAATATTTTTAAGCCATTTATCATAATGCCCACTACTGAAGTGTCGACTTTTTTAAAAAACGTTTTACTACAGATTTTTCCATCTTCAATAAATAAAGTTACATCTAAAAAATTAATAGAGAAGTTATTATAAAAAAGTAAAAAAAGACCCCAGCCATTAAAATTAATATATTGAATAAAATCCTCTATATTATTATTAATATTATCCCAGCTAAAAAATAAATCATCTATAAATCTTTAATAAAAAATGATATTTTGCACCAATTGTTGTCCATGATGAAAAATTTCTTCAAAAACCTCCATAAAGAGATTGGCATATGTAGGTGTTACCTTAGACCCCATCGCGGTCCCATTGGTTTGATGATAAAATGCATTTTCAAATGTAAAAAAAAATATTTTTAAATATAAAATCCATTCCTTTCATAATAAAATCCTTCTGTGTCTCAGAGAGTCTAAGATCAAATTTAAGAAAGTGATGAAAACAAATAAGACCAATATTGTGTGGAATATTGGAATATAATGCGGACACATCCATGGTGAAAAAAACATAATGGGGTTTCCATAACAAATCGTGAAGAAGCCCTAATAGATGGGTGGAGTCACGAAGGTGGCTATTTAACTGTAAAACATGGGGAGGCATGATTCTATCTATGTAGTGTGCCAGGTTAGATGCCAAGGATTTGATACCGACAATAATAGGTCTACCTGGTGGATTCAGCAGGGAGGTGGTAAAAAAATGGAATGCTAGGATTCTTTATACAGAAATTTTTTTTTTTTATTATTAAAAATATTAGATTTTAACCCTTCGGTAATAAGGTCATTGTATGCCCTTATTGAACAAAAATAGTTATTATATGAACTTTTCTCATAATAATTTTCATCAGACAGAATTCTGCATGCTTTTTTTGTATAAATCAGGTTTATTGATCAAAGCAAAAAATAAAGGTAACGAGTACAATCAAGTAAATTGACACGGTACTAGGCAAAGTTACAAGTTGATCAGGTAAGACGTTGAGACACCGCCATGAATCTTGCAATTTAACATTCTGGTAGATAATACTGTTGATTATATTGGTATTATAAAGTATTAACAATAAAGAACAACAGGAACAGTTGGAAACCATTACTAAGTCTCTATGATTATTCGAGAGTCACAATGATCATTCAAACTAAATAAGGGGAAGACAAACAAAGAAAGTAGGGTAAAGAAGAAGAAGGGGGATAGAGAGAAGAGGAGAGGAATGGGTAAGGGAGTGGGATATGTTGGAAAGAAGTGTGGCCGTTATCCCGTTCCAGCAGCCAGGACGCGAGCTGAAAAATAATCTGGTGATAGACGAGGGCGAGCTGCGTAGTCCGTCAGGTTCTAGAAATCCAGAGAACTAGATCAGGGTTTTCCCTAAAAGCAATCCAGGGAGCCCATGTATTGTAAATTTTGTCTGCATTGCCTGGAGACTGATTTATCAACTGCTCCATTCTATAAATGTCATTGAGTTCTGCCACAAACTCCGCACGTGAAGAAAATTTTTCTTGCTTCCAAAAGCGTGGGATTAGGTTCCTAACTGCAGTAAGAAAGTGTCTGAGGATGCCCCTCTTAAACCGAGAAATCGACAGGTCACAAAGGGACAATAATGCTAGGCTTGCTGAGGGTTGGATCTCTGTGATAGACATCTTATTATGAAGTTCAAAGACAGCCAACCACAAGTCCTTTATGGGGGGGGGGGCAATCCCACCAAATATGCATATAGGAGCCTATCTCTTTTAAGCATCACCAACAGGTGTCAGGAGTCGTGGGGAACACCGCATGCACCATCGAGGGACATATATACCATCTTGTTAAAATCTTATAGCTCCTCTCCTGTGACACCGTGCATAATGACGATCTAAACGTGAAGAGAAGAATTTTTTCTCTGTCTTCAGGTGATAAAGGCCTTCCCAGATCATTCTCCCATTTTGAGAAGAACAATGGCGAACCCCGCAGCGGAGTCCCCCCCCTTGGAAGATTTTGTATAGCAGTGAGACAGTATGGTCCGGAGGTTTGGTGATGTGCAAAGTATCGCAAAAGGAGTTAGTGGTCTGCCAATATTGCTTTGTTTAGAGATCGCGTAAATAAAACTCTTAAGTTGCTCATAGAAAAAACAATCAGCAGAGGGTGCTTCCTCCTCCGGAAATAGTTCCTGAAGGGACTTCATTCCGGTCTCTTTTAAATAATCATGAAGAATGGGTTTGGAATATTTTCTCTTGTTCAGATACATCCCTCTATTTAGCCCTGCAGGGAAGGCAGGGTTGTCATAAATTGGGATCAAAGGGCCTGGGAGGGTTGTGATCTGAAAGTCTTTGTTTCTATTTTTGATAAGAAGCAATATGTTTCGTGTGAGGAAGGGTATGTAAACACCTGGCCCCATCCCTTTACCCCCGGACCAAAGAACAACCTGGGAGTCACGGCCATTAGGATCATTTTCTAGATTTACCCATTTTTTGCTATTTTCGCTGTGGTAGAGGTCCAGGATACATGTTCCTATTGATGCATAACTATAGATCGCAAGATCTGGGAGGCCAAGGCCGCCCGTCAGCTTGGACCTGCTTAATAACATATATGAAATACGCGCCCGACTGTGAGACCATACAAATCGGGTGATTATTTGTTTGAGGCGGGAAAAGAAGGAAGCTGGTAGATATAAAGGTATTGTTTGAAAAAAATATAAAAGGAGTGGTAAGAGATCCATTTTAACTGCGTTAATCCTGCCTAACCAAGATAATTGAAGCCTATGCCATTTTTCTAAGTCTAAGTCGATTTTCTGCAGGCCTGTTGTAAAATTAGCCTCAAACAATTTAGATGTCTTGCCTGTAATTTTAATACCCAAGTAGGTGAGGAAGTCAAAACGCCATTTGAATGGAAAGGTTATCTGTAATTGGTCAACCAAAGAGTTGTAATGAAATGTTTAAGATTTCGGATTTGTGAGAGTTAATTTTAAAATTACTTAAGAGGCCAAATTTGTGAAGTTCCGAAACAATGTTTGGTAGGCTCGTAGATGGAGAAGTGATATATAGAAGGATATCATCTGCAAAAAGTGCAAGTTTATGTTCTTCTGATTGTAGTTTTATACCTTTAATTGAGGGGTTGTTTCTCAATGCCACAGCCAGATGCTCCATTGTTAATATATATAAGAGGGGCGAGAGCGGGCACCCCTGCCTTGTACCATTTCCGACCGGGAACACATTTGAAAGTGTGCCGTTGACAGTGACCTGGGCACTAGGAGAGGTATATAAAGCGGAGATCCTGCGCAACATATTTTCCTTTAAGGTACCTTCACACTTAGCGGCGCTGCAGCGATACAGACAATGATGCCGATCGCTGCAGCATCGCTGTTTGGTCGCTGGAGAGCTGTCACACAGACCGCTCTCCAGCGACCAACGATGCCGAGGTCCCCGGGTAACCGTCAATTGACATGATACACAGGGGGTCCCCCTCTCTGCACGTTCGGTCAAGTAAAGAAATAGTTCGGATTGTGTTGTCTCTCGCCTCCCGTCCTGGGACAAAGCCTAAAGGTACCGTCACACTAAACGATATCGCTAGCGATCCGTGACGTTGCAGCATCCTGGCTAGCGATATCGTTTAGTTTGACAGGCAGCAGTGATCAGGATCCTGCTGTGATATCGCTGGTCATTGAAGAAAGTTCAGAACTTTATTTGGTCGTCAGACCGGCGTGTATCGTCGCGTTTGACACCAAAAGCAACGATACCAGCGATGTTTTACACTGGTAACCAGGGTAAACATCGGGTTGCTAAGCGCAGGGCCGCGCTTAGTAACCCGATGTTTACCCTGGTTAACAGTGTAAAATGTAAAAAAAACAAACACTACATACTCACCTTCGCGTCCCCCGGCGTCCGCTTCCCACACTGACTGAGTGCCGGCCGTAAAGTGAAAGCACAGCACAGCGGTGACATCACCGCTCTGCTGTTAGGGCCGGCGCTCAGTCGAATGTAAGTATGTACTGTTTGTTTTTTTACATTTTACACTGGTAACCAGGGTAAACATCGGGTTACTAAGCGCGGCCCTGCGCTTAGCAACCCGATGTTTACCCTGGTTACCCGGGGACCTCAGCATCGTTGGTCACTGGAGAGCGGTCTGTGTGACAGCTCTCCAGCGACCAAACAGCGACGCTGCAGTGATCGGCATCGTTGTCTGTATCGCTGCAGCGTCGCTTAATGTGAAGGTACCTTAAGTGGTCCTGATTTATTAGTTTTGGTAAGAGGGGCATAATTTATTTGCTAACATCTTCGCATATATTTTAATATCTAAGTTTATCAATGAAATCGGGCGGTAATTATTACACGTAGAAAGGTCTTTACCAGATTTGGGAAGCACCAGGATGTGAGCGGTAAGTGCCTGTGTAGGGAAAGAACCTCCATTAGAGACAAAGTTACAAGCTTTCAGGAATATTGGGCTGAGCAGTGAGCTGAACGACTTGTAGAAGCCTGCTGAGAACCCATCAGGGCCCGGGTTCTTTCCTTGTTTTAAGGCACTAATGGTTTCAGAAACCTCTTCTATTGAGAATTCCCTTTCAAGATCAACCAGGTCGCCCTCAAGCAGTATGGGTAGTTTATTTTCCTGTAAGTATGCCTTAATTTTATTACGGAGAGATTGTAATGGTGCATCTTTATAAGGTCCTGCTATATTATATAGGGATTTGTAATAGTCGCTGAAGTTGGAAAGAATATCTCTAGTGTTGAACACTTTTTTTCCCTTCTCTGTTTTTAATAAAAGGAATGTAGGTATTAGGATTACGTGGGTTAAGAGCTCTGGCTAAAAGTTTACCACTTTTATTGCCGAGTTGGTAGAAGCGGCTTCTGAGTCTCTCCCTAAGATATTTAGATTTTTTATCTAAAATAGTCAACAATTTCTGCCTTACTGATGAGAGCCGCGCAAATGTACTGGCCTCAAGATCTCGTTTATGTTGGTTCTCTAGTTGATGAATTTGTTCTGTTAAATTAATTATTTCCGCCGCTCTTTCCTTTTTCAACCGAGCACCATGGGAGATGAGAACACCTCTCACTACGCTTTTCAAAGCTTCCCATTTCACAGTGGGAAATGTGGTGTCCTCCTCGTGGTCCGTCACGAAATCCGCAATTGTCTGCTCAATCTCGGATTTACATATGGGGTCTTGAAGCAGATTTTCATTCAAACGCCAGGAGAAGCCTGGTCTCAAAGCAGTATGAAGTGAAATTGATAAGTATACAGGTGCGTGATCCGACCACAGTATCGACCCCATGTCTGCCTTTACCTGTAGGTCAAGCAACTTTTGTGAAACAAAAAAATAGTCTATCCTACTATAGGTATTATGGATTTTCGAGAAGAAACTATAGTCCTTGACTGTAGGATTAAGAACCCTCCAGACGTCTACCAGTCTCAAACTGCGCAACTGGGATCTTATTTTATTAATAGAAGATGAAGAATAGGAAGACTTACCCGAAGAGACGTCCACTGCAGGGCTCATTGGGATATTAAAGTTGCCTCCAAGTATCACAGGAGAGGAGCCAGCAAACTCCTCGAGGAGCCTTTTGCAGTCAGCTCCAAAATTCTGTTGCCCTTGGTTTGGGAAATATACGTTAGCTATTACAAGTTTATATGTTGCCCATGTGATAAGTAGAAAGATATATCTACCATTTTTGTCTATTAAAGAATCCAGGATCTCGGGCGTAAAGGACTTGTGGAAAGCTATTGAAACACCCTTTGATTTAGAATACGGGTTTGGGCTATGATACCATTTGGGATAATTTTTCGTGATACAGAGTGGCACTACTCCAGTTTTGAAATGTGTCTCTTGAAACAGTAACACAGAGACCCGTTGTTTGTGACCATCAAACAGGACCCGCCTTCTTTTTTTCTGGGATATTTAGCCCCTTTACGTTAAAGGAGTAGAATTTGATTTTATCCATTATCTAAAGTTTTCCCAATAGCTCGTGGAATCATGCGCCTCGTCCGCTGAAACAAAGGACAGCCAAGAGTGGTAGGGAGAAAACGATGGGGAAGGAGGGAAGGTAGGGTAAAGAGAAAGCAATAGAACACGAAGAACAGAGAAAGAGGTGCGTTAAGGTTGACGCACCAAATCTGATCTTGCATCTGTGTGGTTGGTGCAAAAAGGAGAAGAGAAAATTCCCTCCTCTCCCCCAGCCCGCGCACCATAAATGGGAAAAGGAAACCGAGGAGAGCACTGACCGCCCCCCCCCCAATTCCCCGTGGACTTAATAGGTCCCATGAACAAGAACTTACAAACATATAAAGTCTAAACAAATCAAAATAATAATAACCCTAACAGGGTCAAGGTGTCCTGCATATTAACAGAAAACTAAAAGCAGTAATGACATTCGTGACACGATATGCTCAAATGTTCTGAAATCAAGACCAAACCCCCTTGGCAAACCCACAATAAGTCTCTCAGCTTAGCCAGGAGATTCAGCCAATTGACAATAGGTTGACATAGGACCCATTTAGCTGCAGCAGAGCATCTAAACACATTGCAGTACTAATCTGGAACTTAAGTGAAACTAGAGAAAAATAGAGATAAGAGGAAAAGATTTCATGGAGGGTCAGAAGGGCCCTCGTTGGTGTGTCGTTTCTTAGAATGAGGGACCTTAAGCCATCTCGGAGGAGCATCTGGAAGTGTTGGAGTTAAGGGCCATTCTAGGAGATCAATTAGCAGAAGTTGAAATGTTCCTAGGAAGTTAGCCAAGTCCCCAATCGGACGAAAATATGCGCTTTTGCCACCTTTGAATGCTGTTAGTTGGAATGGGAACCCCCATCTATAGGGGATATCTCTTTCTTTGAGAATCGCCAACAGGGGTTTCAAGGCTTTGCGCAAAAATAGGGTACGTCTGGATACGTCTGACAAGAGTAGAATTGGTTGGCCTTCAAACTGGAAAGATCCCTTTTTCGTAGAGGCCATCATGATGGCCTCCTTAATTCTGAAATAATGCACCCTACAGATGACGTCTCTGGGGCGTGAGTCAGACGTGGGTTTAAGATCAAGGGATCTATAGATCCTGTCAAATTCAATGGTGTTGTCCTCGCAGTCACCAAGAATGTCCAGAAATATTCTCTGAACTGTATGATCTAAGTCCTGAGGACTAACTGATTCTGGAAGGCCTCGTATTCGATTATTACGCCTGTTGCGGTTTTCCAAATCTTCAAGACCAGATGACATTTCCTCCAGTTTCATAGTATGATCCATTAAGATTTCTCTGTGTGCATGAAGTTCTTGCGTCTTTTCCACGTCCTCTATACAAGATGTGAATTCCATCTGCAGGTTATGTATCTCCTTTTTGTACGAGTTTTCAAGCCTGCACGCAAAGCCTTCTAAGTCTGTTTTTGTTGGGAGAGCTTTAATATATTTGCTTAGTTCAGTTATATTCATGTCTTCAGGTAAATCTTTATCTCCTTTACTGTTATCTGTAGATTTTATAGGAGAGGCATGTGAAGTCTGTGGCTCTTTTGAGGTAGAACTCTTTTTATGCGAGGCTTGCGACATTGTTGATCTCGTGTTCCTTGTTTGGAGTGGCTGGTTTAGAAACCGTTTCATGTCCTCCAAGAGAGGCTCCTCATGTAAGCTTGTGGGTTGTCCAGAAGTCTTTTTAGTTTTGCCCAAAAATGTCTGCTGCTGCTATTGATTGCTCATGAAGATATTTAGGGGAACGTGGGGGTGCAGTATTACCACATTAGTCACGGCCCCCCCATCAGCAAGCCCCCTCCGAGGTGCAGGTGTTTATGATCTTAGAGTTGAGGGGAGCATGTGCAGTGCCTCAGGCGAGGAAAGGGAGAACCCCCAGATGTTATTGTCAGTTCCAGCACTAGGTGTCGCCAGAGATCTAAGATTGTAAAATGTAGATCTATTAGAGGATATGCTGATAAGTTGTTTTCCAATATTAATATAACAAAGGCACAGCAATGATCCAGTGGGAGACAACGGCAGAGTGACCGCAGCAGGGAAAAGGGGGCAAGGAGCAAATCAATGAACAGGTGTACCAAGAGCCCCAGGTATGTTCATGTCATGTGGGTGCTTCTTTATGGAAGGGCCGGTCCCCAAGATGGCATCCACCTCCCAATGGCGGGAAAATAACTGGAGCGAGAGACACAATGGCGGGTGCTCCAGGGGCTCCCTGTCCCACTTATACCAGTCCTACCTCGGTCTCTCTCCACCTCGCTGGGGCCCGGACCGCGTGTTCCCTGGAGTCTTTTCTGCAGGAGCTCCAGCTAGGCACGTCCGCGGCACACCCTGCTCGGGTGCCGTTTGAGATCCAAGGGTGGGAAGGCCACTCTTTCCTCTCCCTCACCGCCCCCTCAGCTCAGTGGAGGGTCCGTGGTCGTCTCTCTTCCGCCGTGCTCTTTACTGTGCACCGCTTGCCAGTCCTCTCCGTGCCTCCCGCAGGGCCCGCGGTGTCTTCACTCTGCCGGTCTGCTTCTTACGCGGCTGTGCTGCGGGGCCGCCTCGCGTCTGAGGGTCCGGTGTGTCGACTCCTCGTCGCTAAAAGCCACAGACCGAGGGTCCAACTTGATCCAGGAATGTTAGTGTAGAATATCTGGTGGTCTGTGTTTCGATTAAGGCCGGGGAAAAGCCTATATCTCCTTTTTGCTGGAGATCTCCACCATGCGTCCTTCTTCTCCCTTCTGCATGCTTTTTTAATATAATCACATATGTTTTGGACTACAGTTCCTCCCCCTCGTCCACTGATCTGATTCTAATCGTGTTATTCGTAGATAGTGCTTTCAATGCCTGTCTTTCTTTCAGGCACAGATTATTCTTTTTAGTAAATACTTTCTTATTAATTTCTTTTGATAACACCGATTTGGACAATTGAACTTTCTGATGACCCTGAACTCTAAAACTGTGTGTCATCTGATCTTTTGGTGCCGTTTTTTCAAATGTGAGAATGTATTTAAACCCTGGACTTCTCTGACTCCTGTATATTGTAAGTGGTATGTCTTGACGAAGGGGTCGCCTGAACCCTGAAATGCGTTGAATAAACCATGTTGAACTTTCACTATTCCTGGAATTCTTCTTGCGGCAGCGCGGTGATGATCCTCTCCTCCTACTAAGTGTATGATCACCACTTGAACATATTAGAGGCAATTATTTGTCCATTTTAACCCCTTCATGACCCAGCCTATTTTGACCTTAATGACCTGGCCATTTTTTGCAATTCTGACCAGTGTCCCATTATGAGGTAATAACACAAAAGTCACATGGACGCTAAATACAATCAGATCTGGGGGGTGGTGAAAAAGTGGTCACCAGGGCGATCATAGCCAAAGGGGGGGCAAAGCCACCCCCCTTGGTCTAAAGTACAAGTCCCCCTGTTTCTGCAGATATGGTGAAATTTCAGTTAGCCCTTTCACCCGACCTGCAGGAACACGATCCTGCCATGACGCCACAGGTCGGATTGGCACCGACTTTCATGACGCCTACGTGGCGTCACAGGTTGGGAAGGGGTTAATGACATGAGCGACTTTTTGCAGACTGAACAGTAGGTGTCGCTCGTGTCAGCCAGAAGGTTGGAACATAGGTCTTCGTAGGAATCAGTGAGAAAGTAAATATGAAGTAAAAAAAAAATAAAAATAAGAAAAAACAGTAACATTTCAATCCAAACGTATATTTATGTGTGGCAGGGCTACCTTTCATCCAGCTTTAAGATCATACATATTAATCCTATATGACCTATAGCAAATAAATGCTTGGTCCCATTCCGTAAGACTCAGTGAAACAACAGAACCATATAAAATCATAACATGGCTCAAGGAATGCAAAATATACAACTTTATTAACAGAATTTAGACATAAATAAAAACAAGGTACCTCACAATGCAACTAAAACATCACCCAGGTCTGAGGCACTATACATATATACTTCTTACTATACCACACTGCTATGGATACTCATAATCATGATGACAGTAGTACATAGTAGCCTGAACCCTTATTGTAATATAGGCAATAATATACTTGGCACTCAGGAGAATTTTGTGGTGAAGTAAAACATGATTTATTCAGTGCATCCAGTTCAACATGAACGTTTTCAGTCCCAACATAGGACCTTCATCAGACAGGATTTTTGAACACTGCAATATACATATACAAAAATAACAAAAAAGATTTTTTAGAGACAAATTGCAGAAAACATGATGCACATTAAGGTTACAAATGCATTCTCATTAGAAATATATGGCACAAAAAACCAAACATCACTGGTAGATTTACCAAAACACAACAACAATGGTGACGGACTTGGTGAATCCTGATTTGGTGAGCCGTGAGTGGTGAGTTTCATAGTGGGGATACAGCGGGCTGTGAATGTGTTGATGAACGGATAAACGACAAGATCATCATGCTTAGGCCTGGGTGGTGGCCCGCCAGAGTGGGGAATTAATTGGTGACAATGCCCCAGGATCATGCGGGGTAAGCTGCCTAAAACACAAGAACACAGATGCATAACGTATGTGACAAACATCAGATAGTACGTGAAGGTATGTACAGATATCAAGCTGCCAAAATTGAGAATAAGTGCTGGAATATAGCATAAGGTCACCATGATGAGTGGTGACCTTGAAGTGTGACCATCTGAGCTGCCTAAGGGTTGTAGTGGGTGGTGTGGCTATCGAACCCCTGATGATGTGATGAGGGTAGGCGAGAGATGTTCCCCCCACACATATATACAGTGTGGTATAAGTACCTGGACTACACAACGTGTCTGAATGGGCCCACACGTGGTTCTAATATCAGACCGGGTCCAGGAGGTGTAGTACGGCCTATAACAATAAGGAAAATCACATATGGCCAGTGAGGGTAAATGCCAGGAGGTATAAATGAGGGTAAATGCCAGGAGGTATTAATGATGACCCATGGCGAGTGCTAGATGCAAGGACACATTACCTTTAGCAGAAAAAATGAGGAAGCGCTGTGGACAGGCGAGATACTCGCTGATGTGGGGAGCGCTGCAGGGAAAAAGGTGGTATCAAATAAATGAGGAGTCCTGGATGTACAAACAAGACAGGGGGACCAACGGAATAGCCTAGCGTCGCCATACCTGGTGCTGCTGCGATTCGAAAGCGCCGTGCTGCAGGGAGCCCTCCCGGAGAAGCTGGCTTACCAGCGGTACTTCCGGGTTAAATGCTCGTCGGCAGGGGGTCAGCTGACCCGCTGCGTCATCGGCGTCACGTGACAGGTGCCGGGCGCGCATGCGCCGGACCAGTGGCTGTCACAAGGGGCGTACAGGGCGCAAATGCAGAGCCAAGTTTTTCTATGTGTTGAGACTATAGGATGTTACAATATAGGAGAGCCGGAGTGTTAATAAAGCTACCGTATGAAAGAGTTTTGTGTACAAAGGGGGATTGTTAGTCACAGGTTGATAACATAATGGGACCCCATGTAGACTTAAGGAGTTTTAAGGGGTTTTAAACCGTCTGAACTCTAGGGGGATCCAAAACGGGCGGTCACATAATTTTAATATAGAGACAATATTAATACTCTATATTGCTATGGCATGACTTAGATATACTGTACCATGTGAAGAATGGATGGTGCTCGGTGCATAGAAGTGCAGCTAACGGTTCTGTGAGGATATAAAACAAGGAAAATAAAATCAGTACAGCATGATAAACATAGCCGAAATTACAGTACAATCTTCACAGTAATTTTACAAAAAAGCTGAGACGTCGTAGTCCCTATTCAGTCCCTTGGGTTCTAAAGTCTGCAACGTATAAATCCAGAATGCTTCTCTTTTCTGGAGCATTTTAATACGGTTCTGGCCCCTTCTAGGGACAGCAATTTGTTCCAGAACCTGGAAACGAAGTTGAGCAATGCTGTGATTTTTCTCGGAAAAATGATGTGGGAGGGGAAGGTGAGTCTTATTGCATCGGATCGTGGACTTGTGTTGAGCCACTCTATCCCTCACCATTTGGGTGGTCTCCCCCACATATGCCAAACCACATGGGCACTTTATGAGGTATACCACAAACGTGGATTCACAGGTGTAGAATCCTTTTATGGGAATCGCCTTCCCAGTTTGTGGGTGAAAGACACAGGGGCCCTTCTGTATGTTACTGCATTGAAGACAATTCAAGCAGGGGAACGTGCCCTGTCTTTGGGTTTGAAGGAAAGTTTGTCTAGGGACCACTGTGCTTGAACCAATGTCTGCCTTCACCAGTTTGTCTTTAAGATTCCTTGCCCGCTTGAAACATGAGAGAAAGGGCTTACTGAATTCCGGGATATTGGGGTAACTACTTTTTAGGATATTCCAATGTCTTCTAATGGTAGACTGCACTAAACCGGAAAACGGATGGAAGGTGGAGACAAAAGGAATCCTTTTCTGATCGTCTATTGGTCTAGTGTTGGAAAGGTTTCTTTTGGCTTCTGTTAGAACTCCCCGAGGGTACCCCCTCTTGATGAACTTCTGTTCCATTTCGGTGAGTCTGATTTTTTTGATTTCCCTGTCAGAGACAATTCTCTCTATCCTATGAAACTGTGATTTCGGAATGGAGTTCTTAACTGAGGGTGGGTGGCAGCTCGTGAAGTGAAGGAGGCCATTGCGATCAGTTGGTTTGGTGAACAAGTCAATTGCTAGGGTGCCGTCTCTTTCCTTATATACCAGGGTGTCCAGAAAGCTAATTCTGTGTGTGTCATGATGTCTAGAGAATTTAAGTTCGGGCCAGATGTTATTGATGTGTTGGTCAAAGGAAAGGAGTGACTCAATGGGGCCATCCCAGATACAGAATATGTCGTCGATGTATCTCCGCCACACCCTACAGTGGTCTTTAAACAGGGGATGATCGTACACATAATCGTTCTCAAAGGCTGCCATATAGGCCACGGCATAGGGGGGCGCTACGTTCGCGCCCATTGCAGTGCCTTGTTGTTGGGCATAGAAAGTGTCCTGCCACATGAAGTAATTTTCTTTAAGTACTAAACCTAAAAGGTCAGCACAGAGATGACGTATTTTAATGTCTACTTTATTCTCACTCAAGAGTCTGTCCGTGGCTGCCAGGCCTTTCTCATGTACTATTGACGTGTACAGACTGTTGACGTCCCAGGTGATTAGTAGGGAGGACGGGGCTATGGGGCCTAAGGACCTAATGACCTGTATGAAGTCATTGGTGTCCAACACAAAGGAACGTGTGGTTTTGATTAGCGGTGTCAAAATCTTTTCAAGCACCATGGATAGAGGTGACAAGACAGAGTCGGTCAAGGACACAATGGGCCTGCCCGGTGGTTTGTTTAATCGTTTATGAATTTTAGGCAAAATGTAAAAAATAGGAGTGATGGGATCTTTTTTGATAAGGAATTCCCTCATTTTGCTGTCGATAATACCAGTTTGAAAATGAAAGTCTATAATCGGTGCAATTTGTTGGATCAGTCGGTTTAGGGGATTGTGGGGTATTACTTTATAAACCGTGGTGTCATTTAATTGTCTAGTGACCTCCTCAAGGTAGTCAGTCCTGTCCATGATCACTGTCGCCCCACCCTTATCAGCTGGTTTGATTATGAGAGACTTATCTGACGCTAGTTGCTCCAACGAGAGTTTCTCTGAAAGTGAAAGATTAGTCTGGAACCGGAACTTCCCCCGGTCCATATCGCGAGTCAGGTTATGAATGTCTCTTTCGACGAGGGAAACGAAAGTTTCCACTGGTGGGTTGGATCGTGGAGGCATGTACTCACTGCGGGTTCGTAGCCCCAGATCGTGAAGTTCAAGTGAGGTCTTGTCCTGCCTTGAAGGATTCAATGCAGGAGGCAATTCCGAAAAGTGGACACGCAATCTGAGGTTCCGGAAAAACCTCTGTAGGTCCATATTGAGTTCGAACGAGTTGAACTTGTACATTGGGCAGAAGGATAAACCTTTCTGGAGTACAGCCAACTGATGTGTGTCCAGGATTTTTGAAGAGATGTTAACTACCAGCGGGAGGTCCTTACCTGCGAGCGTGTCGCCATCTGGTTTCTGGTTTCCCCGGCGGCATTGGTCCCCCCGCCTCGTTTTCCCCTTTGACGGCCACGATTGTGCCCTAAAAAAGAAGAAGAGTGGAAAGTGGAAGAGTTTGAGGTGCCAGGTCTGCTGTCGATAGAGCCAGATGAACTTAAAGAGCTGTGTCGTCTGGAAGAATGGCGAGTATCTCGCCACTGATAGACCCGGTTCTGTAGGTAGTCCTCGGTATCCCGTAAAAATTTTGACCTTTTCCTCTTTTCTACTTCCATTCTGTGTGACTTCAAGAGATCTTGATTCTTCAGTTTGAGTTCCTGGAACTCTTCCTGGGGCATGGTACTGATCAGTTGGTTTTCTATGGCACTTATTTGATTGTTCACCGTTTCCAGGTTCTTTTGGAGGTAGGACAGAGTTAGAGTCATTAGATCTGCTGAACATTTGTTCAGGATATGTTCAAACTTGGTGCAGTAATCTTTATCTTCCCTGAAGAAGGTCGGTTGAAGAGAGACCCGTAGGCCCCGTGGGATCCTCTGGACTCGGAGGTACTCAGCTATAGTGACGATATGCAGTTCCAGGTTGACTGCTCTTCTGGACTCACGTTCCAGATCACGATTCTTTAACTCTTTCGTGGGGATTTGTAGGAAGTCGCTTGGAGCGGTTACTTTGGAGAGAATGTCCGCCGCTTCTGTTGCGTTAAAGGAGAAGGTTTCACTTGACATCGTCCTAGGTGCTCGTGAACGGATTCAATATGTAGTGTAGTAAAGCACGGCACTCTGGGTATCTGGGAGGTGCTCAAGTTAGGTATCCAACCCGTGGTACATAGGCAATAATATACTTGGCACTCAGGAGAATTTTGTGGTGAAGTAAAACATGATTTATTCAGTGCATCCAGTTCAACATGAACGTTTTCGGTACCAACATAGGACTATCGACAGCAAAATGAGGGAATTCCTTATCAAAAAAGATCCCATCACTCCTATTTTTTACATTTTGCCTAAAATTCATAAACGATTAAACAAACCACCGGGCAGGCCCATTGTGTCCTTGACCGACTCTGTCTTGTCACCTCTATCCATGGTGCTTGAAATGATTTTGACACCGCTAATCAAAACCACACGTTCCTTTGTGTTGGACACCAATGACTTCATACAGGTCATTAGGTCCTTAGGCCCCATAGCCCCGTCCTCCCTACTAATCACCTGGGACGTCAACAGTCTGTACACGTCAATAGTACATGAGAAAGGCCTGGCAGCCACGGACAGACTCTTGAGTGAGAATAAAGTAGACATTAAAATACGTCATCTCTGTGCTGACCTTTTAGGTTTAGTACTTAAAGAAAATTACTTCATGTGGCAGGACACTTTCTATGCCCAACAACAAGGCACTGCAATGGGAGCGAACGTAGCGCCCCCCTATGCCGTGGCCTATATGGCAGCCTTTGAGAACGATTACGTGTACGATCATCCCGTTTAAAGACCACTGTAGGGTGTGGCGGAGATACATCGACGACATATTCTGTATCTGGGATGGCCCCATTGAGTCACTCCTTTCCTTTGACCAACACATCAATAACATCTGGCCCGAACTTAAATTCTCTAGACATCATGACACACACAGAATTAGCTTTCTGGACACCCTGGTATATAAGGAAAGAGACGGCACCCTAGCAATTGACTTGTTCACCAAACCAACTGATCGCAATGGCCTCCTTCACTTCACGAGCTGCCACCCACCCTCAGTTAAGAACTCCATTCCGAAATCACAGTTTCATAGGATAGAGAGAATTGTCTCTGACAGGGAAATCAAAAAAATCAGACTCACCGAAATGGAACAGAAGTTCATCAAGAGGGGGTACCCTCGGGGAGTTCTAACAGAGGCCAAAAGAAACCTTTCCAACACTAGACCAATAGACGATCAGAAAAGGATTCCTTTTGTCTCCACCTTCCATCCGTTTTCCGGTTTAGTGCAGTCTACCATTAGAAGACATTGGAATATCCTAAAAAGTAGTTACCCCAATATCCCGGAATTCAGTAAGCCCTTTCTCTCATGTTTCAAGCGGGCAAGGAATCTTAAAGACAAACTGGTGAAGGCAGACATTGGTTCAAGCACAGTGGTCCCTAGACAAACTTTCCTTCAAACCCAAAGACAGGGCACGTTCCCCTGCTTGAATTGTCTTCAATGCAGTAACATACAGAAGGGCCCCTGTGTCTTTCACCCACAAACTGGGAAGGCGATTCCCATAAAAGGATTCTACACCTGTGAATCCACGTTTGTGGTATACCTCATAAAGTGCCCATGTGGTTTGGCATATGTGGGGGAGACCACCCAAATGGTGAGGGATAGAGTGGCTCAACACAAGTCCACGATCCGATGCAATAAGACTCACCTTCCCCTCCCACATCATTTTTCCGAGAAAAATCACAGCATTGCTCAACTTCGTTTCCAGGTTCTGGAACAAATTGCTGTCCCTAGAAGGGGCCAGAACCGTATTAAAATGCTCCAGAAAAGAGAAGCATTCTGGATTTATACGTTGCAGACTTTAGAACCCAAGGGACTGAATAGGGACTACGACGTCTCAGCTTTTTTGTAAAATTACTGTGAAGATTGTACTGTAATTTCGGCTATGTTTATCATGCTGTACTGATTTTATTTTCCTTGTTTTATATCCTCACAGAACCGTTAGCTGCACTTCTATGCACCGAGCACCATCCATTCTTCACATGGTACAGTATATCTAAGTCATGCCATAGCAATATAGAGTATTAATATTGTCTCTATATTAAAATTATGTGACCGCCCGTTTTGGATCCCCCTAGAGTTCAGACGGTTTAAAACCCCTTAAAACTCCTTAAGTCTACATGGGGTCCCATTATGTTATCAACCTGTGACTAACAATCCCCCTTTGTACACAAAACTCTTTCATACGGTAGCTTTATTAACACTCCGGCTCTCCTATATTGTAACATCCTATAGTCTCAACACATAGAAAAACTTGGCTCTGCATTTGCGCCCTGTACGCCCCTTGTGACAGCCACTGGTCCGGCGCATGCGCGCCCGGCACCTGTCACGTGACGCCGATGACGCAGCGGGTCAGCTGACCCCCTGCCGACGAGCATTTAACCCGGAAGTACCGCTGGTAAGCCAGCTTCTCCGGGAGGGCTCCCTGCAGCACGGCGCTTTCGAATCGCAGCAGCACCAGGTATGGCGACGCTAGGCTATTCCGTTGGTCCCCCTGTCTTGTTTGTACATCCAGGACTCCTCATTTATTTGAAACCACCTTTTTCCCTGCAGCGCTCCCCACATCAGCGAGTATCTCGCCTGTCCACAGCGCTTCCTCATTTTTTCTGCTAAAGGTAATGTGTCCTTGCATCTAGCACTCGCCATGGGTCATCATTAATACCTCCTGGCATTTACCCTCATTTATACCTCCTGGCATTTACCCTCACTGGCCATATGTGATTTTCCTTATTGTTATAGGCCGTACTACACCTCCTGGACCCGGTCTGATATTAGAACCACGTGTGGGCCCATTCAGACACGTTGTGTAGTCCAGGTACTTATACCACACTGTATATATGTGTGGGGGGAACATCTCTCGCCTACCCTCATCACATCATCAGGGGTTCGATAGCCACACCACCCACTACAACCCTTAGGCAGCTCAGATGGTCACACTTCAAGGTCACCACTCATCATGGTGACCTTATGCTATATTCCAGCACTTATTCTCAATTTTGGCAGCTTGATATCTGTACATACCTTCACGTACTATCTGATGTTTGTCACATACGTTATGCATCTGTGTTCTTGTGTTTTAGGCAGCTTACCCCGCATGATCCTGGGGCATTGTCACCAATTAATTCCCCACTCTGGCGGGCCACCACCCAGGCCTAAGCATGATGATCTTGTCGTTTATCCGTTCATCAACACATTCACAGCCCGCTGTATCCCCACTATGAAACTCACCACTCACGGCTCACCAAATCAGGATTCACCAAGTCCGTCACCATTGTTGTTGTGTTTTGGTAAATCTACCAGTGATGTTTGGTTTTTTGTGCCATATATTTCTAATGAGAATGCATTTGTAACCTTAATGTGCATCATGTTTTCTGCAATTTGTCTCTAAAAAATCTTTTTTGTTATTTTTGTATATGTATATTGCAGTGTTCAAAAATCCTGTCTGATGAAGGTCCTATGTTGGGACCGAAAACGTTCATGTTGAACTGGATGCACTGAATAAATCATGTTTTACTTCACCACAAAATTCTCCTGAGTGCCAAATATATTATTGCCTATGTACCACGGGTTGGATACCTAACTTGAGCACCTCCCAGATACCCAGAGTGCCGTGCTTTACTACACTCCTTATTGTAATATCACATGCCACCACTGGTAAGCCATACCTAAGTGGGAGACATACAAGGAGTCCTTCTTACCTCCCCGGAAGAAGAACAGGTGAAACGTGCGTCGGGGTGGGACAATCGCTCAGGCTTCGGCACGCCACTTGGTAAATATACTTATACTCATTTCTACACATATATACCCGCACTTAGGGGACTCTGATTGGATTTGGAATTTGTAAGAAGGACTCCTTGTATGTCTCCCACTTAGGTATGGCTTACCAGTGGTGGCATGTGATATTACAATAAGGGTTCAGGCTACTATGTACTACTGTCATCATGATTATGAGTATCCATAGCAGTGTGGTATAGTAAGAAGTATATATGTATAGTGCCTCAGACCTGGGTGATATTTTAGTTGCATTGTGAGGTACCTTGTTTTTATTTATGTCTAAATTCAGCTTTAAGATCAGTCTGGGTCTAAATGAGGCAGTGTACTCTGCACTGAAAAAAGAAAAAACTGTATCATGTCCCACAGTGGTTATTGCAAGGGAAAATGGAGACGGCCTCATGGAAGCACCGATGGGGAGGGGCCCCATTCCATACTGCGCCTCGCACCTCTATCGGAGGAATGAGGGATCTTCAGTATGTCTCACTCCTCTTGCTGCACGCCACCCAGGTGTCGAGGCAAGCCAGGTTCAGCAGGGCAGGTAGCCACAGGCGCCGCTGTCGCATCGCAGCAGGACTCACCCCCACGGGCGCCGCTCCTCTCAACTGTGGCCGTGAAGACAGCTCATCTGTGCAATGACCGCGGACGTATGGTCGGAGCAACCACAGGATCCGGTGAGTATTGCAGTCAGGCGTTATTAATGGGGGAGACCTGCGGCACTGTTCCAGCGGGGCCTGGGATGGATCCCGTTCTCACGAGGCCCCTACAAGCGGCAACCACAGGGCTCACTCTTCCAGGAGCTTTCCGTAGCCTCCTGGACAACCACTGCTGTTCGTTTCCCTTGGGGCACAGGGGGAAGCAGTTCCCGGCTGATTTTATGCTTAATTGATTTTTTTAGATCAGTAATTAATAGGTTTTTTGGCCTGGGGATGGGAGCTAATGAAGCACACGTCCGTCCTTGCAGCAACCCAGGCCACGCCCCCCTGCTCTCCTTTTAACATGGGCAAAACGCTACTCAGACAACATAGGATGAGGGTAAAACAGTGTACCAATGCTTTATTGAACCACAAAACAGGCAGATAACACATAGAACAGTCCCAGCACAATACCCAAGATGGAGCCCAGGATAGAGTCTCACTGTAATGCCACTGCAGCGCAGTGTGCACAACCTTCACCAGGGGGAGCTGGTGAAGGAAGAGAGGTTGCGCTTAGTGTCACACCACAGTGCAGCAGTGCAGATGCCACTAGATGGCGAGAGTGGGCAGACGAGCCAACAAACAAACCCCGGCCTGGATGATGACACTCACCCTTCCATGGACTCACTGGGAAAATAGCTGCTTTGACTTCAAGGGTCGCTACCCCACCTTTGGCACACACAGAGGGGAGGTAATGACAAGCGTAGGAAGATGACAGTTCATACAAGGTACAAGGCTAGTTGATTCAAGGATCACAACTTGGCTCCATCTTTCAGGGTCGACTACGCCACATGTGGCATGCACACAGAGAGGAGATAACAAGTGTAGGAAGATGACAGTCCATTGAGTCCATACAAGGTACAAGGACAGTTGATCTGAGGATCACAACCTGGCTTCTCCATGGTTCAGTGATGGTCAATGGAGCAGTTCTGTATTCTTCCAACCAAGGCTGAAAACCCCTAGGTTGTTTCCTATAGAATGATAGATCCAAGTCCCTTGTGAAGATGTTGTGGCTGCTGTACTGTCTCTTGTCCTTTGGATGTATAGATGTCTTGGCAGAAACTCTCTGGCTGTTTCTCTCTCAGTCTCTTTATCAGAGGCATGTAACCTATTTTTAGACTTAACAAGTGTCCTTCATTCAGCATTTACATAAAGGGTAAGAATGGAGATGAGATCAAGTAGGATTACTTGATTAGTTAAACAATTTGCAGTTTTTCCTTCTCTTCTTTAGAAGTCAACAAACTGGCTCCATAACACAATGCATAATTATCATATCAGCAAACATCAGTAGTGAATTAAGGATAAGCACACAATGAAAGTCAATATTACAGGCTTACACAAACAAAAGTCTGTTTTCTTGACCAACCTGAAATCAAAACTTAAATTTAAAGCCAATATACAGATAGCATTCTATTATTCGTTGTTTGCTAAAAAATAGTCAACTGGTTAATTAAGATACAATGCTGTATATGTTCACAATGCCAAAAGCAAAAAAGATTGTTTTTAAAAATATTAAAAAATATATAAAATCACCCCCCCTTTTGCCCCATTCTAAATAAAACAATAAAAAAACCAAACATACACATATTTGATATAGCAGCATTCAGAATCGCCCGATCTATCAATCTAAAAAAATAATTAACCTGATCGCTAAATGGCGTAATGAGAAAAAAAATGTCAAAATGCCAGAATTCCTTTATTTGGTCGCAGCAGCATTGCATTAAAATGCAATAAAGGGTGACCAAAAGATAGTATCTGCACCAACATGGTATCCATTAAAAACATCAGCTTGGCACACAAAAAATAAGCCCTCACCCAACCTGAGATTATGAAAAATGGAGACGTGACGGGTATCGGAAAATGGTGCAATTCTTTTAAACTTTATCTACTAAAGAGGAGTTATTTTTACTGATACAGAGGGTATAGAAAGTATTCAGGCCCCTTTACATTTTTTCACTCTTTGTTTCATTGCAGCCATTTGGTAAATTCAAAAAAGTTCATTTTTTTCTCATTAATGTACACTCCACACACCATCTTGACTGAAAAAAACAGAAATGTAGAAATGTTTGCAAATTTATTAAAAAAGAAAAACTGAAATATCACATGGTTATAAATATTCAGAACCTTTGCTCAGTATTGAATAGAAACACCCTTTTCAGCTAGTGCAGCCATGAGTCTTCTTTTGAATGATGCAACAAGTTTTTCACACCTGGATTTTGGGTATCCTCACCATTCTTCCTTGCAGATCCTCTCCAGTTCCGTCAGTTTGGAAGGTGAATGATGATGGACAGCCATTTTCAGGTTTCTCAAGAGATGCTCAATTGGGTTTACATCAAGGCTCTGACTGGGCCTGTCAAGAATGGTTTAAGAGTTGTTCTGAAGCCACTCCTTTGTCATTTTAGCTGTGCGCTCAGGGTCATTGTGTTGTTGGAAGGTGAACCTTTGACCAAGTCTGATCCAGAATACTCTGGAAGAGGTTTTCATCCAGAATATCTCTGTACTTGGCCTCATTCATGTTTCCTTCAATTGCAACGAGTCGTCTTATCCCTGCAGCAAAAACACCCCCACAGCATGATGCTGCCACCAAAATGTTTCACTGCTGGGATTGTATTGGGCACGTGATGTGCAGTGCCTGGTTTTCTCCTCACATGCCGCTTAGAATTATCACCAAAAAGTTATATCTTCATCTCATCAGACCAGAGAATCTTATTTCTCATAGTCTGGGAGTCCTTCATGTGTTTTTTTTTTTAGCAAACTCAATGCAGGCTTTCATATGTCTTGCACTAAGGAGAGGCTTCTGTTGGGCCACTCTGCCATAAAGGCCCCACTGGTGGAGGGCTGCAGTGATAATTGACTTTGTGGAACTTTCTCCCATCTCCCTAATGCATCTGTGGAGCTCAGCCACAGTGATCTTGGGGTCCTTCTTTACCTCTCTCACCAAGGCTCTTCTCCCATATTTGTTCAGTTTGGCTGAACGGCCAAGTATAGGAAGACTTCTGGTGGTCCCAAACTTCTTCCATTTAAGGATTATGGAGGTCACTGTGCTCTTAGGAACCTTGAGTACTGCAGAAATTATTTTGTAACCTTGGCCAGATCTGTGCCGTGCCACAATTCTGTCTCTGAGCTCTCTGGCCAGTTCCTTTGACCTTTTGATTCTCATTTGGACTGACATGTACTGTGAGGTCTTATATAGACAGGTATGTGCTTTTCCAAATCAAGTCCTATCAGTTTAATTAAACACAGCTGAACTCCAATGAAGGAGTAGAACCATCTCAAGGAGGATCACAAGGAAATGGACAGCATGTGACTTAAATATGAGTGCCTGAGCAAAGGGTCTGAATACCGTATTTTTTGGATTATAAGACGCACTTTTTCCCCATGTACCTTACCGTTACCGCTGCTGCAGGCCACAGGCTGGGATGAAGGGGTGTCCGGCGTTGCTGCTGGTGTCTGGCACTGCTGTCCATTGCTCTGCGGATGTCTCCGGTGCCTAGTGGCACTGCGGAGGTGTCCGGCGCTGCTGTCCGATGCTCTGCTGGTGTGCGGGTTCGTGGCCGGTGCTGCCCGATGCTCGATGCTGCTGCTGCGGCGGTCTCCGGTGCTCAATCCGGCAGTCCTATGGTTTCCTGTGTGGTGGACTCAAGGAAAATGGCAGCCGGGGGAGCAGCGCATGCGCAGGAGATCTAGGCACCGAGCTCTTGGGAGGTGAGATTTCAGTGCTGAAATCTCATCTGCTGAAATCTCTGTGCCGAGATCTCCATCTGCGTATGTGCCGTCCACTGGGCGGCCATTTTCCCGGAGTCCACCTCACAGGAAACCATGGGACTGGCCTTTCACAAAATGTTGGCAGAGCTCGGGAAGCACCTGAGACCACCACAGCAGCACCGGACAGTACCGGTCAGGAACCCGCAACACCAGACACCAGCAGAGCAACGAGCAGCAGCGCCAGGCACCCACAGCACCGCTGGGCACCGGAGACAACTGCAGAGCACCGAGCAGCAGCGCTGGACACCCATAGCACTGCCGGACGGACACCCCTTCATCGCAGCCTCTGGCCTGCAGCATCACCCCACTCCTGCCTCCTCCAGCAGCGACCCTGGGAACCCGCTTCCCCGCAGCCACCACCCCCAGTAAGAAATAAGACTCATGGATTATAAGAAGCACAATCATTTTATTAAAACAAAATTTCCTATTTTTCTCCTCAAAATTTGGGATGCTTCTTATAATCCGGAGCGTCTTATAAAGTGAAAAGGACGGTACTTATGACCATGTGATAATTCAGTTTTTCTTTTTTAATAAATTTGCCAAAATTTCTGTTTTTTTTTCAGTCATGATGGTGTGCAGAGTGTACATTAATGAGAAAAAAATGAACTTTTTTGTCAGCCACCAATTGTGCATGTTCTCCCACTTAAAAAGATGAGAGAGGCCTGTAAATGACATCATAGGTAGACCATAATTACGAGAGACAAAATGAGGAAACAAATCCAGAAAATCACCTTGCCTGATTTGGCAAGATTTGTTTTTGCAAATTATGGTGGAAAATAAGTATTTGGTCACCTAAAAACATGCAAGATTTCTGGCTCTCACAGATCGGTAAATTCTTCTTTAAGAGGCTCCTCTGTCCTCCACTCATTATCTGTAGTAATGGCACCTGTTTAAACTTATCAGTATAAAAGATACCTGTCCACAACCTCAAACAGTCACACTCCAAACTCCACTATGGTGAAGAACAAAGAGCTGTTGAAGGACATCATAAACAAAATTGTAGCCCTGCACAAGGCTGGAAAGACTGAATCTGCAATAGGCAAGCAGCTTGGTTTGATGAAATCAACTGTGGGAGCAATAATAAGAAAAAGGAAGACATAAAAGACCACTGATAATCTCCCTTGATCTGGGGCTCCACGCAAATTCTCAGCCTGTGGGGTCAAAATGATCACAAGAAAAGTGAGCAAAAATCCCAGAACCACACGGGGGGACATAGTGAATGACCTGCATAGAGCTGTGACCACCGTAACAAAGGCTACCATCAGTAACACACTATGCCGCCAGGGACAGACGTGTCCCCCTGCTTAAGCCAGTACATGTCTGGGTCCATCTGAAGTTTGCTAGAGAGCATTTGGATTATCCAGAAGAGTATTGGGAGAATGTCATATGGTCTGATGAAACCAAAGTAGAACTGTTTGGTAGAAACACAACTTGTCATGTATGGAGACAGAATGCTGAGTTGCATCTAAAGAACACCATCCCTACTGTGAAGCATGCTGGTGGCAACATCATGCTTTGGGTCTGTTTCTCTGCAAAGGGACAAGGACGACTGATTCGTGTACATGATAGAATGAATGTATCGTGAGATTTTGAGTGCAAACCTCCTTCCATAAGCAAGGGCATTGAAGATGAAACATGGCTGGGTCTTTCAGCATAATAATGATCCCAAGCACACCACCAGGACAACGAAGGAGTGGCTTCGTAAGAAGCATATGAAGGTCCTGGAGTGGCCTAGCCAGTCTCCAGATCTCAAACCCATAGAAAACCTTTGGAGGGAGTTGAAATTCAGTGTTGCCCAGCAACAGGCCCAAAGCATCACTGCTCTAAAGGAGGATCATGGAGGAATGGGCCAACATACCACCAACAGTGTGTGCCAACCTTGTGAAGATTTACAGATAAAGTTTGACCTCTGTCACTGCCACCAAAGGATATATAACAAAATATTGAGATGAACTTTTGTTAATGACCAAATACATATTTTCCACCATAATTTGCAAAAAAGTCTCCTGATGAGACGTCTTTGGTGAGGTCGATGAAACCCGTAGAAATGAGAGGCTTGGAGACGAGTGTATAAACGTCACTGCACCCTATATTCCGAGATGTGGGGTATATGTTTTTCTATTACTCACTTTCTGACTAACCTTCAGGGGGTGAATTATGGGTATAGTTTTACAACTGGAATTAATAACGTTTAGTTTTATCCTTTTGTCAGCAAACATGAGGAATGACAAGAGACAACCCATTTAAGAAGATCCGATTTTGGATAAAACTATTCCAACATTATGAACATAAAAAAGGCTTCTCCCCTCTCTGATGTTTATTAACAGTTGATTTGCAAGTAAAATATTTCCCATATTAAGAAAATGAAAAAGGCTTCTCTGATGTCTAACAAGAAGCGCTTTCCGATTAAAACATTTCCCCGAATTCTGAACAGGAAAAAGGCTTCTCTCATGTGTGAATTCTCTGGTGCTTAACACAATATGATTTACTGTTAAAACATTTCCCACATTCTGAACAGCAAAAAGGCTTCTCTCCTGTGTGAATTATCTGGTGCTTAACACAATCTGATTTATTGTTAAAACATTTCCCACATTCTGAACAGGAAAAAGGCTTCTCCCCTGTGTGAGTTCTCTGATGGACAACCAAATTTGATTTCTGTGCAAAACATTTTCCACATTCTGAACAGGAAAAAGGCTTCTCCCCTGTGTGAATTCTCTGGTGCTTAACACAATCTTTTTTACTATTAAAACATTTCCCACATTCTGAACAGCAAAAAGGCTTCTCTCCTGTGTGAATTATCTGATGCTTAACACAATCTGATTTATTGATAAAACATTTCCCACATTCTGAACAGGAAAAAGGCTTCTCTCCTGTGTGAATTATCTGGTGCTTAACACAATCTGATTTATTGATAAAACATTTCCCACATTCTGAACAGGAAAAAGGCTTCTCCCCTGTGTGAGTTCTCTGATGGACAACCAAATGTGCTTTCTGTGAATAACATTTTCCACAGTCTGAACAGGAAAAAGGCTTCTCCCCTGTGTGAGTTCTTTGGTGGGAAACAAACTGTGATTTACGTGCAAAACATTTCCCACATTCTGAACATGAAAAAGGCTTCTCTCCTGTGTGGGTTCTCTGGTGCATAACAAGATCTGGTTTATTGTTAAAACATTTCCCACATTCTGAACAGGAAAAAGGCTTCTCCCCTGTGTGAGTTCTGTGGTGGGTAACAAACTGTGATTTACGTGCAAAACATTTCCCACATTCTGAACATGAAAAAGGCTTCTCTCCTGTGTGGATTCTCTGGTGATTAACACACTCTGATTTATTTTTAAAACATTTCCCACATTCTGAACAGCAAAAAGGCTTCTCCCCTGTGTGAGTTCTCTGGTGGCGATCAAGAATCGATTTATGATTAAAACTTTTCCCACATTCTGAACAGGAAAAAGGTTTCTCCCCTGTGTGAGATCTCTGGTGGATATCAAGAGCGAATTTATGATTAAAACATTTCCCACATTCTGAACAGGAAAATGGCTTATCCCCTTTGTGAGTTCTCTGGTGGGTAACAAAACTTGATTTAGTTGCATAATATTTCCCACATTCTAAACAGGAAAAAGGCTTCTCCCCTGTGTGAGCTCTCTGGTGGCTATCGAGAGCCGATTTCTGAATAAAACATTTCCCACATTCTGAACAGGAAAAAGGCTTCTCCCCTGTGTGAGATCTCTGGTGGATATCAAAAGCGGATTTCTGATTAAAACATTTCCCACATTCTGAACAGGAAAAAGGCTTATCCCCTTTGTGAGTTCTCTGGTGGGTAACAAAACTTGATTTATTTGCATAATATTTCCCACATTCTGAACAGTAAAAAGGCTTCTCCCCTGTGTGAGTTCTCTGGTGGGTAACAAAAGTTGATTTCAGTGCAAAATATTTCCCACATTCCGAACAGGAAAAAGGCTTCTCCCCAGTGTGAGTTCTCTGGTGGGTAACAAAATTTGCTTTCTGTGCAAAACATTTCCCACATTCCGAACAGGAAAAAGGCTTCTCCCCTGTGTGAGTTCTCTGGTGTATATCAAGTGCTGATTTATGTTTAAAACATTTCTCACATTCTGAACATGAAAAAGATTTAGCTCCTCTGTGAATTCTCTGGTGAGTAACAAAATGTGATTTCCATGTAAAATATTTCCCACATTCTGAACATGAAAATGGCTTTTTTGCATTAGGAGAAGTTTGTTTTTTATTGCCTCTTTTTGGACTTTGATTTTCCTTAGTAGTCGGTAATAAATCAGAAGGGACCTGCTTCATAGGATCGGATGACAGATCTTTGCTGTAAATGGAGGATGGTATGTCTGGAGTAATAGCAATCATTTCAGTTTTATCTTGTAGGATCTCAAGATCATCGGATTTAAAAATTGAAGATATTAGCTGTCCCTCTAATCTGGTCCAGTCATCTGCTAAGAAAAAAACTATTTTTTAATAAAATATCCTTGAGTTTTATATTTTTGAACATTTCTACTTAAACTATCCATAAAAATGGCAAGCTATGTAAAAAAACTTTAATTATTTATTAAGACAATGACAGTCTTGCAGTGTGCTCAAACAACATTTAGGATCCCTGTATTTAGCAATACTATAGCGAGAATTTATGGTGTGTGTCTCCTGAAGCACAATTTTGGCACTATATGTTGGGTAATAAAATGGCAAATGTGTAATTTTCCACTCTCCAACATCACTACCAAGACAACGACAGTTCACAGTCTAATAGAAAACCTTGTTGGATGAACCAGTAATGCATGGTGTTCAACTGCTTGTTCATTATGCCTCCCAAATATCAAATAAAAAGAAACTAGTGTTATGTAAGCGAAAAAAATACCAATTCTCTCACAAAAGACAAGTCCCCACTCAGGTCTATTATCTGTCAATGGAAAAGCAGAGGTTCCCACACTGTTAGTAGCTCAAAGGCTATTGAAAAGCAACAAGGTTTCCATAAACCAATTCAGCAAAATCAGCTCTCACTTCTGAGTCTTCCAGTGTGCTCAAACAACATTTAGTATCACTGTATTTAGCAATACTATAGTGAGTAGAACCCACTTAATTTATAGTGTGTGTCTCCTGAAGCAGAATTTGAGCACTATCTGTTGGGTAATAAAATGGCAAGTGTGTAATTTTTCACTCTCCAACATCCACCGTGTGTTAATTTACAAAAAGTGGCTGTGGAGTCAAAATATTCACTCCTCCTAAGGATTCTAACCCTCAGTGAATTAATTTATGAAATGGAATCACTTTGTGGGGATTTAGACTGTTCTGGTTTTCTGTCATTTAGTTATATTAGGGCTTCTGCATTTGATGTGTCCAATCTCATCTGGGATCTGTTCCTGCAGTTCAGCTGGAAAAATCTACTCGCTACTACAGCCAATTGGAAAGTACCACACCCTACTAAAGCTCAAAGCATATTGTCAGAATCTGCCTGATACAGCATTGTTCTCCTCGGGTTCAGTCCTCTGTGCTCAGCTAGCGACTTGTGTATTTGTTTCCTGTTCAGACCATGACCCATTTACTGACTACTCGCATCTTCTGATTCTGTATTCTGTCCTTCTAGTTCTGACCCAGCTACCTGACTATTCTTCTCGCCATCTAACACCACAGCATAGCAGGTAACACCATGGTCCAAGCCTAGGGGTCCCTTTGTAAGTCCAGATTCCATGTAAGGGTGTTACAGGGTCATGAGCAAGGCAATCTTTGGGATATGGAAAGCAGAGAAGATAGTGCCAAGCTTTTTCATGGTGGACATCTTTTGAGCTGTCAAGTGACCACGAATAATGCTCTCAATACATTGGGTCTTTAACCTATTCCAGCAAGATCTGTATTCAAATAGCTAAGTGGCGCTCCTTCCCTTCTGAACACTGCCATGTGGCCAGACAGTAGTGTACAACTGTATATAGGGTATTGTGCAAAGCTGGAAAATAATTTGAAAGATCCTTTTGTTTTCTATTATTCTTTTTGAAGAATTCCAAACTTACCACCACATAAAGTGACACAGATATGAAAAATGGGGCCTGATTAGGAACTACTGAAATGATCAAGCTCAACAGTCTTCATCAGTAATAAATGAGTAACTAGTGGTGAAACCTTTTCATTTAGTAACATCAGGTGGAGATAGGCAGCTGGAAACTTCATTATTTCTTTTGTGTCAAGCACTAGTGGATTATCTCTTAATAGTGGTGAAACCTCTCTGGTGTAATTAGCATATGGGTCTCGGAGACTTCACAATCTAAACTATCGTAAGTTCCAATATTTTCGGTCAGATGAGTTTCTAGAAGAAATATTAGGCATTTAAAGAGAACTGTGTATAAGGCCGGTTGAACACGTCCTGATATTTCCGGTATCGGAAAAAACGGTACCAGAGATGTCCATGTGTGTAATACTTGTGGCACACGTGTGGCAACCGTGTGCCACTTGAGTGCAGCATCAGTACCACATGGACGGCTGGCAGGGAATAAGCGCTACAGTAAGCACTGTTCTCCAGCGCCGGGTGCTGAAGATGCTCTCATCAGTCTCCCCCTGCTGGGAGGAGAATTATGAGAGTTATATTAAAGTCAGAATGATGACAGCAGGTGGGGGCTTTTGGGACTATTACTCCCATCAAACTATACCTGCTGCTAAGAACAGTGACAGCAGGAGCGGATGATGGGGGTATTTCTTACCCGCCACCTGCGCTATAACTAAATAAATTGGTGAAAAACCCAGCGTGGGTTCCCCTGTATTTTCTTTAACCAGTCTGGCAAAACTCACAACTGGAGGCTGCAACCCTCAGTTTTCAGCTTCAGCAAAGGCTGGTTGTCAAGAATAGAGGGGTCCCCACACTGTTTTTTTTAATTATTTAAATAAATAATTTAAAACAATTATATGGGGGTCCCCACATTTTTGACAACCAGCCTAAAAATAGCAGACCACAGCTGCCCAGAAATGGCTTATCTATTAGATGCACCAATTCTGGTGCTTTGCCTGGCTCTATCCACTTGCCCTGTAGCGGTGGAAAGTGCAGTTCATATTTGTGGGGTTGATATCACCCTTGTATTTCCAGGTGACATCATGCCCACGGCTTAGTAATGGAAAGGTGTCTATGAAACATCTCTCCATTACTAATCCTATAGCTAATTGGTAAATAAAGACACAGCCAGAATAAAGTCTTTCATTAGAATTAAAACAAAACACAGTTGTCGTTTTTATTTAAAAATAACAAACACAGAATTCTCATGGTGATCTGCTGTGAAGTCACTTAGCTTGAACTGTGGAGACCTCATCACTGAATATTTCCCATGGTCCTGAGGTCACTGCAGTTCAGCCTGACTGGGAGCCTCAATGATGTCACTGCTGGTTAATGATGCTGCACTCGCAGCAGCTCATTCACCAGTAGTTCTCAGCCTGGACGGTCACAATTTTCACCATCCAGGTTACCAATTAATTATTCCCCAGACGTGGATTACGGCATGGGACAGAATGACAGACAGGTTTGGTATATTGTTGTTTTTTATTTTATTTTTATTACAGGAGAACGAGGGCTTCGGTGGAAATAGGCGTTAGGTGAGTATAACTGTGTTTGTTATTCTTAAAACAAAACACAGTTTTCCATTTTTATTTATTTCGAATAAAAGACTTCATCCTGGCTGTGTCTTTATTTACCATGTAACTATGGTGTTCGTAATGTATAGACACCTATCCATTACTAAGCCACGGGCTTGATGTCACCTGACAATACAAAGGTGACATCAACCCCAAAAATATAAACCCCACTTGCCACCACTACAGGCAAGTGGAAAGAGCCAGGCAAAGTGCCAGAATTGGCGCATCTAATAGATGTGCCTTTTCTGGGTAGCTGCGTGCTGGTAAATGTTTAATCTGTATTTGTAGTTATCTGTTAATGAGATTCTCGTGCTTTAGGGTGATAATGTTGCTGTGGCTTGGGCTGTGGCCGGGGCTTTATGTAGTGCTCTGTGTACATATTCATCTGTATTGGCTTATGACAGGTGTGACAAAACACTCCGGGATCGCCTTTGCTGGGGTCAAAGGTCACGTGGTTTGTGCAATAAACTCTAAGGCGTACAGCAGGATTCTGAGTAGACTGACCGTAGGTCAGGTTTATTAACGTGAAAGCAATCATAAAACAAAAAAAACCATAAAAATAAATCCTTAGCCTGTCCGGCTCTAACTAAACAAATACGGTGCTATCTAACAACTGGGGGGGCTTCTCCCACCCAGCTAACATTACACAGTTCATGAGCACAGCTCTCACTCACGTTTTTCCCACACAGACAGGCATTCTGTGTGCCCCAGGCTGACGCCTGATTCCTCCAGCTGGTCATCTTTTAAACCTGCACTTATTAACCCATGAGTATGCTGAAGACACTGAGCAGCCTAACTCACATAGGACAGGTATCTAGGCGAGATATACCTGCCCCCAACTACCAGACCGACATGACTCTTACATATCCCCCCCTGCTCAGACCACTCCGGTCGAGCAAGGACACTCCCGAAACAGTGCACTTGGGATAGGGCATCGGCGTTTCCCATGTGCGCCCCTGGGCGATGCTCTACTGTGAAAGAGTAGGCCTGCAGGGCAAGGAACCAGCGAGTTACCCTACTATTACGGTCCTTGTGGAGGTGCATCCACTTGAGAGGGGCATGGTCCGTGACCAGCTTAAACTTCCTACCTGCCAGGTAATACTTGAGGGAGTCGAGAGCCCATTTAATGGCTAGGCACTCTTTTTCAACCACGGCATACCTCTGCTCATGTACATTTAATTTCCGGCTGAGGTAGAGGACCGGGTGTTCCACTCCGTCCTTCACCTGGGAAAGTACAGCTCCGATACCAGTATCAGAGGCATCAGTTTGCACCACAAACTCGCTGCTGAAATCGGGAGTCACTAGTACGGGCTGAGAGCACAAAGCCCGTTTCAGGCTGTGGAAGGCCTCTTCGGCCGCTGAAGTCCACTTTACCATGACGGAATCCTTCCCTATGGTAAGATCCGTCAAGGGGGTGGCAATGGCTGCAAAGTTGGGTATGAACCTGCGATAATAGCCGGCAATCCCCAGGAACGCTTGAACTTGTTTCTTGTTCACTGGCTGCGGCCAGCTCTGAATAGCCTGAATTTTGTCGATCTGGGGCTTAATCACTCCTCTGCCTATCACGTAGCCCAAATATCGGGCTTCTTCAAGCCCGATGTGACATTTCTTGGGGTTCGCAGTTAAGCCTGCTTCTCGCAGGTCATCAATCACCGCCTGTACTTTCTGGAGGTGAGTCCCCCAGTCCATGCTGTAAATTACGATGTCATCGAGGTAGGCAGAAGCGTACTGCCTGTGGGGCCTCAAGACTCGATCCATCAGTCTCTGGAACGTTGCTGGTGCTCCGTGAAGTCCAAATGGCATGTAGATATACTGGAACAGACCTTCGGGTGTAGCAAATGCCGTCTTTTCTCTGGCCGCCTCGGCCAGAGGGATCTGCCAGTACCCCTTTGTTAGATCCAGGGTCGTAATGTATCGGGCTTTACCAAGCCGGTCGATCAACTCATCGACCCGGGGCATAGAATACGCATCAAATTTAGAAGCCGCATTCAGTTTCCTAAAGTCATTACAAAATCTTATGGAGCCATCCGGCTTGGGTATCAACACGATTGGACTGGACCAAGCGCTGTGCGACTCCTCAATGACTCCTAAGTCCAACATTGCCCTCACTTCCCGGGAGACGGCTTCACGGCGGGCTTCCGGAATCCGGTAAGGCTTCACATGGACTGTGACCCCGGGTTCTGTGACGATCTCATGTTTCACCAGCTTAGTCTGGCCAGGTTTTTCCGAGACAAACTGTCGGTTCTGTAACAAAAACTGCTTCACCTCAGATTTTTGTCGTTCCGAGAGAGTCTCGGCAATCTGCACCTCCGGTACGGTAGGTGCGCAAACCGGGCGGGGTATATCCACCGCTAGGGCAGAGCGGTCTTTCCAGGGTTTTATCAGATTCACATGGTAAATCTGTTCTGGCTTTCTTTTACCAGGCTGGTATACTTTATAGTTCACTTTACCAACCCTCTCCATGACCTCAAAGGGGCCCTGCCATTTCGCCAGAAATTTACTATCCACCGTAGGGATTAGGATCAACACCCTATCCCCGGATGCAAAGGTATGGACCTTAGCACCTCTATCATAACTTTGCCTCTGGGCTCCCTGGGCCTGTAACATATGGTCCCTAACAATGGGCATGACCGCAGCAATACGGTCTTGCATTTGTGTTACATGGTCGATCACCGTTTTAAAGGGAGTGACTTGACCTTCCCAGGTTTCTTTTGCGACGTCCAACAGACCACGGGGACGATGTGCGTACAATAGTTCAAAAGGCGAGAATCCTGTGGAAGACTGGGGAACTTCCCTAATGGCAAACAGCAAATAGGGTAACAAGTAATCCCAGTTCTTCCCGTCTTTGTCTATCGCCTTCCGGAGCATTTGTTTTAAGGTTTTATTGAACCGCTCAACCAACCCATCTGTTTGAGGGTGATAGACAGATGTACGCAATGGGTCTATTTGTAGGAGCCTACAGAGCTCCTTCATCACCCTTGACATAAAGGGAGTCCCCTGGTCGGTGAGTATCTGTTTAGGAATTCCCACCCGACTAAACACTTGTACCAACTCTTTAGCAATCGTTTTGGTAGCCGTGTTTCGTAAAGGGATGGCTTCCGGGTAGCGAGTGGCATAGTCCACGATGACGAGAATATGTTGGTGCCCACGTGCAGACCGGGGAAGAGGCCCAACCAAATCCATCCCAATTCTCTCAAATGGGACTCCAATGACAAGGAGAGGTACCAAAGGGCTACGGAACCGAGTTTTAGGTGCGGAGATCTGGCACTCTGGACAGGACTCACAATAGTTACGCACATCACTATGTAAGCCGGGCCACACAAAACAATGGGATATCCTTTCTGTGGTTTTCTGCACCCCCAGATGTCCCCCCATTATATGTCCGTGGGCCAGGTCCAGTACCTTCCGCCGATAAGGTTTGGGTACCACTAACCGTTGCACAGTGTCCTCCCCTTTTTTCTCTACCTGGTAGAGCAAATCATTTTCAAGAACCATATACGGGTATGCTAGCCTGGTGTCAGGTTCTACGGGTACCCCATCTATTATTTTTACGTTTTTCCTAGCCGGAGCCAGAGTAGGATCTTTCATTTGCTCGCTGTGAAAGTCATCCACCTGGACTTCCAAATCTGGCAGGCAGGGGGCTGGATGGCTACCTGCCCCCGCCTCTCGCTGAGTTTCCTCAGTTTCCTCAGTTTCCCCCGCCATAACTGAGAAGGGGTACTTAAGGTTAGATTCACTAATCTCCCCAGCAGCATCTTCCTGTGGGGTCTCCTCCAGGAGCTCGGGACCTCCAGATAGCATGGGAGAAGATTCACGGTTACAGCTACCGTGAAGGAGCAACTGATTCTCCCACAACTGCCAGAAATGAGGAAAATCCCTGCCCAGGATTATATCATGTAACAATGCGGGAACGAGTCCCACTTTGTGTTGCACAGACCCATAGGGAGTGGAGATACATATGACCGCTGTAGGATATGAGCAGGTGTCACCATGCACACACGTTACAGAAAATTTATCAGACGGACCAGATGGAAGTGCCACCAGACTGGCTTTCACCAGAGTCACCACACTTCCAGAGTCTAGTAATGCCACAACATTTTTCCCATCAACAGATAATTCACACAGGTGTTTCGCTGTATCATTTTGACCCGCATTCACACTTACTAGCCGTGTAACCAAAGACATGCGTTTCTTAGAGTCCGTAACGTCGCACTGCATGGGTTCAGTGGTAACAGGACAGTTCGCAGAAACATGGCCCTTCTCATGGCAACGGAAACACCTAACAGGCCCCCTATTGAAACCAGAGTCCGACACCCTTGATCTCAGGGTGCGAGCAGTCCCGTGTTCCTCCCCCACAGTTTTTGGCAATTTTCCTTCCCCCGCAGTCCCTGGAACAGTCTTACCGGTTCCACGAGGAGGAGGTACAGTTCGGGTAGTAGCGGTATCATCAGGAAGTCCTTCCGTCACGGAATAACGCTCCACCAAGTCCACCAATTGATCCGCTGTCGCGGGATTTCCTTGGCTCACCCACTTTTTCAGCGCCGGTGGTAGTACTCTCAGGTACTTGTCCAGAACGATCCGCTGGAATATCTCCGGAGTTGTCAGTACCTCGGGTTGCAGCCATTTCTTTATCAAGTAGATCAGGTCGAACATCTGCGATCGCGGCGGTTTATCTGGCTGATAGGTCCACTGATGTACCCTCTGTGCACGGACAGCCGTCGTCACACCCAGCCGGGCCAGGACCTCAGCTTTCAGCCTCTCAAAGTCCTGAGCGACTTCCGGGTCCAAGTCATGGTAAGCTTTTTGGGCCTCACCGGAGAGAAACGGAGCAATTAGATTGGCCCATCGTTCCTTCGGCCACTTCTCTCTCAACGCTGTCCGCTCAAACGTTGTCAGGTACGCCTCGACGTCATCTTCTGCGGTCAGCTTTTGCCAGTACCGACTCACATGGATTCTCCTGGACTCTGCTTCCGGGTTAGCCTCAGGCATGCTCACCAAGCGCTGCGCCACCTGTTGGAGAAGTTGGCGGTCTGCAGTCGTCACGTCCACCAACTCCTTCACTGTGCGGCCATCAAGCGGTTAGCTTCCTGCTGTACGGCAGCGGACTGTACTAGGTCTTTCACCACGTCTTCCATACTGTCGCCTGTGCCACGGAGTGCCCGCGTTCTCCACCACAATGTGACAAAACACTCCGGGATCGCCTTTGCTGGGGTCAAAGGTCACGTGGTTTGTGCAATAAACTCTAAGGCGTACAGCAGGATTCTGAGTAGACTGACCGTAGGTCAGGTTTATTAACGTGAAAGCAATCATAAAACAAAAACAAACCATAAAAATAAATCCTTAGCCTGTCCGGCTCTAACTAAACAAATACGGTGCTATCTAACAACTGGGGGGGCTTCTCCCACCCAGCTAACATTACACAGTTCATGAGCACAGCTCTCACTCACGTTTGTCCCACACAGACAGGCATTTTGTGTGCCCCAGGCTGACGCCTGATTCCTCCAGCTGGTCATCTTTTAAACTTGCACTTATTAACCCATGAGTATGCTTTAGACACTGAGCAGCCTAACTCACATAGGACAGGTATCTAGGCGAGATATACCTGCCCCCAACTACCAGACCGACATGACTCTTACACAGGTCACTGATCCACTGCCACCTATTTTACATAAAAAATTACATCCAGCAAAATGTCACCGATGATGGCGGCGCCTGCACAGTAGCATCTGTAAGTAAGAGATAGATACTACTGCACAGGTGCCACCAGTGTCATTTGTAACAAATTTTTCCTCACAGTAGCCACAATATTATATACATTATCAACAATAATATTAACACTATTATATGCATTATGTAAAATAGGGAGCAGGTCACTAAGGGATCAGTGCCATAAGCCAATACAGATGAATATGTAAGCAGAGCAACACATAAAGCTCCGCCCACAGCCCCACCCACAGCCCCGCAGCACGAGAATCTCATTAACTGAAAAGTACAAATAAAGATTAAACAACAACCACAAGACGGATTTCTTCAACCAAGGTATCATTTTAAGCAGTATAATGGCACTGACCTGACACGGTGTGTAAGTTGCTGTGCACAATCCTGCTGACAGGTTCCCTTTAAATTTAGATCTTAAGCATTTGGAAGAGGCGATGGAGAGTTTTTTTTTTTTCAAGACTATCAGGGAGTTACAGACTCACATTAGTCATGAAGGCCGATCCCACCACAATCAAACTATCATACAGAATGAACAGGTAAAAAAAAAGACAGAGTAAAAAAAAAGTTACATTCCCAACAACAATGTATGTAAGAGGGGAGAACACTAAACCGGAGTTGCACTCATTTATGGTGGATCATTGGAGCTACTGAGTCCTGACCAAAAGCATAGATAATGTATTAGCACCCCCATTTCAGGAGAGATTGTGTAGAAATCTGAAATCCTTAGGATGGAAAACATAATGGAATTCATGATGTCTAAATAAATCTATGAAACCGGGGCTCGAGCCATGCCAACACATCTCCTGCAGGCGTGAATAAATGTATATTATGGCCATCAGCCATCCACAGCTTAGAGATATACCATGTGTGATGCAGTGACCCATGCTGTAGCCAGGGGGCGAGGTGTGGGCCCCTCAGGATACACATGGAGGCGTAACTGGGTTTGTGAAACAGTGTTCGGCTTAATTGTAAGTGGCCAGTATGTGTCGCAGAGGGAGTCTGCGCTGTTAGCCAGTATTGTTGTTCTGGGACTTGTAGTTCCATAAGAGTTGTGTTTGTGTAGCTTTAAAGGGAGGATTACAGGGTTAGAGGGAGAGCTGGGCAGGTCTGACTAACCACACACACATCCCACCTATAGGAGTGGTTACAGGTAAATAATGTGACCATGGTTTGGGTCACATGTGTCTGGGGGAGAGAGAGTGTATGGACCTAAATGGCCTGTGTGTTCTGAGATCCTGGATGACCTGAGTGTTGGGAGATCCTGAGAGTAGGATCGGATCCCTGAAGAGCAGATAGTGAGGCCATGGATCTGAAGGCCTGTGTTGGAAGATCCTGGGAGTAGGACTTCCTGAATAGCACATGGAGAGGCCGCATGTGCAGAGTCTGTGATGGCACTGCGTTGGGAAGCTACTGTTTCTTCTGAGGGTCTGGACTGTCGTGAGTGCAATGGTCACAAGGACGGTGATCACAGTTAGACAGTTTCCCCAGGAGAGAGGACTGACAGGAGGTCAGCGTGTGGAGCAGGAGCTCCAGGAAGGTAACCCAGAGTTGGGGGACTGTGTGTTCTGACGAGGGTCAGTTAATGAACTGTGCAGTCACCCATGGTAACTGGACGGAGTAAGGTCCAACATGTTTAGTGAGCGCAACTTAATGTCATGTTTCAGTGCAGCATGTAATGGAATGTTCGCGGTACGGTTTATGACTGCATAATAAACCGCATACACTGTTTAACCCCTTCATGCCGCGGCCCTTTTTCGTTTTTGTGTTTTCGTTTTTCGCTCCCCTCCTTCCCAGAGCCATAACTTTTTTATTTTTCAGTCAATATGGCCATGTGAGGGCTTATTTTTTGCGGGACGAGTTGTACTTTTGAACGACATCATTGGTTTTACCATGTTGTGTACTAGAAAACGGGAAAAAAATTCCAAGTGCGGTGAAATTGCAAAAAAAGTGCAATCCCACAGTAGTTTTTTGTTTGGCTTTCTTGCTAGGTTCACTAAATGCTAAAACTAACCTGCCATTATGATTCTCTAGGTCATTACGAGTTCATAGACACCTAACATATCTAGGTTATTTTTTATCCAAGTGGTGAAAAAAAATTCCAAACTTTGCTTAAAAAAAAAAAAAAAAAGTGCCGTTTTCCGATACTCGTAGCGTCTCCATTTTTCGTGATCTGGGGTCGGGTGAGGGCTTATTTTTTGCGTGCCGAGCTGATGTTTTTAATGATCCCATATCGGCGCAGATGCGTTCTTTTGATCGCCCGTTATTGCATTTTAACGCAATGTCGCGGCGACCAAAAAACGTAATTCTGGCGTTTCGGATTTTTTTCTCGCTACGCTGTTTAGCGATCAGGTTAATGCTTTTTTTTAATTGATAGATCGGGCGATTCTGAACGCGGCGATACCAAATATGTGTAGGGTTTTTTTTTTTTTTTTATTGTTTTATTTAGGATGGGGCGAAAGGGGGGTGATTTAAACTTTTATATTTTTAATATTTTTTTCACATTTTTAAAAACTTTTTTTTTTCACTTTTGCCATGCTTCAATAGCCTCCATGGGAGGCTAGAAGCAGGCACAGCCCGATCGGCTGTACAAAACAGCTGACATGTCACGACTTTGATGTGCGCTCACCGCCGGAGCGCACATCAAAGCAGGGGACCCGACATGCGCAGTACATGTACGGCGCATGTCGCGAAGGGGTTAAGAGGAAAGTGTTCCTGTGTGCCTTAAATTTCGCAGCCAAGTGAGTGTCCCCCAATACATTCAATAAGCGCTATCTTACATATGGTGCTAGACTGCGATCAACGGTCCAGGTGTGCTGTTTCATGTATGTTCTTCAGTTTCTAAGTATGTTGTTATATTTTACTCTGCTGCCACCCAATGGCCTTTTTCCTTATGGCAGCTTGTTTTTAACCCTTTCACGACATGCGCCGTACTATTACTGCGCATGCCGTGTCAGCCCATTTGATGTGGGCTCCGGCGGTGAGCCCACATCAAAGTCGAGACATGTCAGCTGTTTTGTACAGCTGACATGTGCGCGCAATAGCGGCGGGTGAAATCGCTATTCACCCGCCGCTATTAACCTGTTAAATGCCGCTGTCAAACGCAGACAGCGGCATTTAACTACCGCATCCGGCCGGAAATGATGGCATCGCCGACCCCCGTTACATGATCGGAGGTCGGCGATGCTTCAGTATTGTAACCATAGAGGTCCTTGAGACCTCTATGGTTACTGATGCCCGGCAGCTGTGAGCGCCACCCTGTGGTCGGCGTTCACAGCACACCTGATTTTCTGCTACATAGCAGCTAACAGCAGATCGCTGCTATGTAGCAGAGCCGATCGCGCTGTGCCTGCTTCTAGCCTCCCATGGAGGCTATTGAAGCATGGCAAAAGTAAAAGAAAAAAAAAGTTGAAAAAAATATAAAAGTTTAAATCACCCCCCTTTCGCCCCAATCAATAAAAAAAAATCAAACCTATACATATTTGGTATCGCCGCGTTTAGAATCGCCCGCTCCATCAATAAAAAAAAAGCATTAACCTGATCGCTAAACCGCGTAGCGAGAAAAAAAATCAAAACGCCAGAATTACGTTTTTTTGGTCGCCGCGACATTGCATTAAAATGCAATAACGGGCGATCAAAAGAACGTATCTGCACAAAAGTGATATTATTAATAACTTCAGCTCGGCATGCAAAAAATAAGCCCTCACCCGACCCTAGATCACGAAAAATGGAGACGCTACGGGTATCAGAAAATGGCACTTTTTTTTTTTTTTTTGAAGCAAAGTTTTGAATTTGTTTTCACCACTTAGATAAAAATTAACCTAGTCATGTTTGGTGTCTATGAACTCGTAATGACCTAGAGAATCACAGTGGCAGGTTAGTTTTAGCATTTAGTGAACCTAGCAAAAAAGCCAAACAAAAAACAAGCGTGGGATTGAACTTTTTTTGCAATTTCACCCCACTTGGAATTCTTTTCCTGTTTTCTAGTAAAAGACATGGTAAAACCAATGGTGTTGTTCAAAAGTACAACTCATCCTGCAAAAAATAAGCCCTCACATGGCCATATTGATGGAAAAGTAAAAAAGTTATGGCTCTGGGAAGGAGGGAAGTGAAAAACGAAAATGCAAAAGGGCCGTGACTTGAAGGGGTTAATTATTCTTTTGGGCATGTCTTCCACTTCCGGTTCAGGGGTCAAGTCTTCTCTTCCTCTGGCAGCCATTTCATTTTCAGTTTACTTTCTGTTGTGAGAGGACACACTTTAACCGGGCTTAGGAAGGCATCAGTCTTTCGACCTCTTTTGTTGCTCACACTTGCAGTCATACTTGGTGCTACATCTTAATGTACCTGGTCTACACCTGCATTTCTGGAGAAAGTACTGTATTACCAGGTATCGGCTGTATGTCCAGATGTCAAATAAACAAGTCTGGATTGCACAATCCCTGGTGTGCATCATATCTCCGGACGCTGAGCAGCATTGGTCCTGTCTGCCTCACGTGGAGGAAAATACTGAAGGTACGATTATCTCTCTCACAACGCTTATTAATCAACGACACCTCCATTCGCCTCATGTGGGGACAGAACAGTCGAAAGACTGCCTTGAAGCCCGGCCAGAATCACCCTTATATCCCTATCCATGTGCCCACGCTCCGCCTGCTCACATACTTCAGCCCTGCTCTGCTAAGAAATCTCCTGCAGCGTCACCTCAGACCGCATTGTGCATAAAGGCTCTCTGTATATTATACCACATCGCTGCAGATTGTCGGACCGCAGAACCCCACAATTCTCCAAAAACACCTTGGGAATCTTATCAGGGGGTCGCAACTAAGCTGCGCAGTGATTTCCAGCCCCCAATTCAAAAATTATAGTTACTTACCGATAACGGTATTTCTCTGATCCCATGATGGCACCACGGAGAGAGGGGTCCGCCCCCAGGGACAGGAAACCTACAGGTGAAAAAGGGCGGTACCTCTATCCCACATCAGTTGGTTTACAGAGCCTTTATACAGAACTTCAGCTGCAACTTAATATTTACACAAATTAAGCTTAACAAATTTAACTTAACAGAGGCACCGTGACTAAAGCTAATTTATTAGTACATTATAATGTGCACACCTGTGTGTGAAAAGGGAAAGAATATACGGGTGCCATCATGGGATCAGAGAAATACCGTTATCGGTAAGTAACTATAATTTTCTCTATCCCCATGATGGCACCACGGAGAGATTTGCATAGATTGTAACTCTTAGGGAGGGATCACTGCCTCTAGAACCCTTCGCCCAAAGGTGAGATCAGAGGAGGACAAGTCTAAGCGGTAATGTTTGAAAAATGTGGACTGGGAAGACCAAGTGGCCGCTCTACATATCTGTTGTATTGAAGCGCCAGCTCTCTCTGCCCAGGATGATGCCACTGCTCTGGTTGAGTGAGCCCTTATATTCTCCGGGATGGCTGTCCCGCCGGATGAGTAGGATAGAGCGATGGCATCTCTTATCCACCTTGCTAACATGGCTTTCGATGCTTTCTGTCCCTTCCGTGGACCCTGGAAGCAGACAAACAGAGCCCTATCCTTCATGCACTCCCTAGTGGCTGACAGATATTGGACAAGGCACCTTTTTACATCTAGGGTATGCAGTGTTTTTTCCCCCTCATTTTTGGGGTTGGGACAAAATGAGCAGAGAGATCTCTTGTGTCCTATGAAATTGTGATGCGATTTTAGGGAGGTAAGCCGGGTCCGTTTTTAGAATGACTCTATCGTCGAGGATTTGAGTAAAGGGAGGACACGCGGATAATGCTTGTATATCGCTGACATGACGGGCTGAGGTTAGGGCCACTAGGAGTGTGGTTTTTAGAGATAGGATCATTAGGGGTGCGTCTGCCAGGGGTTCGAAGGGAGGTTTGGTTAGAGCGTTTAAAACAAGGTTTAGGTCCCATGGAGGGGCATTATGGAGAGGGATAGGCCTTGATCTACCCGAGGCTTTAATGAATCTCATGATCCATCGGTTTCTGGCTAGATCATGATTATACAACGCTCCCAAGGCTGCTACCTGAACCTTTAGAGTACTCGTAGCTAAACCTTTTTCCAATCCCTTCTGCAGGAACTCAAGAATTTTCCCTATTGGGATTTCCCCCGATGGGTCTGCGCCCGATACTGACATGAATTTTTTCCACACTTTCCCGTATATTCTGGTGGTTACGAGTTTTCTACTCTGTAATAATGTGGACACTAGATTGGGTGAGAAACCTTTATCACTTAGTAGCTTCCTTTCAAAAGCCAAGCTGTTATGTGTAGGCTTTTTACGCTGGGGTGAAACACTGGACCCTGAGATAACAGCTTCTGAGTGTCCGGTAGAACCCACGGGCTTTCTATGGACATTTTTCTTAGCCAAGAAAACTATATTCTGCGAGGCCAGAATGGAGCTATTACTATCACTGTTGCTCCCTCCTCCCGAATTTTCCTCAGAACTAGGGGGATGAGGGATATTGGAGGGAACGTGTAGACGAGACGATAATTCCAGGGGATTGTAAGGGCGTCCAGAGCTACTGGCCCCAAGGGACCCCCTTGGTAAAATTTACTGGGTCCGCCCACCATTCTAGGGAGTGTATCGTAGTTGATGATATACTTAATTGCCCGTCTAAATTTCCGCCCAGATATAGGCTTGAATTTAAAGTCTCCCATTGTAGGTCCCGGGTATGACACTCTGCCCACTGTACGGCCGGGATGCAAGCTGTCATGGAGCCCAGCAGGGACATAGCTTTTCTGAGAGTGGTGATTGGAGATGTCGACAACTGTAACACAGCCTGTGTCATTTTTTGAATCTTCCCCTGAGGAAGGTAGCACATTTGTGTGGTTGAGTCCAAGACTATCCCTAAGTACTCCTGTACCTGAGAAGGGACTACTCTGGATTTGGGAAGGTTCAGTAGCCAACCTAGCCTCGACAGAGAAGTCATGACCAAATCCAACTGTTTGCAGTGATGGAATGAGGTCCCTGCTACAAGGAGGTCGTCCAGATAGGGAACTATCAGGATATTCTGTTCCCGTATGTGAGCCATCACTTCTGACATTATCTTCGTGAACACCCGAGGTGCAATAGCTAACCCAAAGGGGAGGGCCCGAAATTGGTAGTGTTTCACTTCCCCCTGGATATTCACTGCTAGTCTGAGATACTTTTGATGATCCCTGTGGATCGGCACATGGTAATATGCATCTCGTAAGTTTAGAACAGTCATGAAACACAAGGGAAAGAGTATTTTCACGCAAGATTTTATTGTCTCCATTTTGAAGTGTGGAATTTCAAGGAAACTGTTTAACTTTTTGAGATTTATAATCGTCCTGTACGATCCGTCTGGTTTCCCTCGAAGGAAGAGGGGGGGAGTAGAAGCCCATGCCTCTTTCCTGGTGTGGGACTTCCTGTAAGACCCCCTTCTGGATTAAGCTCAAAATTTCTTCGTGGAGAGCTGACTGTTCTTGCGATTGTCTCTGCGGTGTTACCATAAAGGAATTGTTGGGGGGAACACGGAATTTTAGTTTGAGCCCTTCTCGTATTATGCCTAATATCCAGGGACTGTTTGAAATTTTTTCCCAGGCTGGAAGAAAACCGGCTAGTCTCCCACCGACCCGGGGAATACCTTCATTGTGTTTTCTTATTATCGGGAGTGGCTTTGTTGAACAAAAATCCCCTGTTCTTATTTCTCTTGCCTTCCCATGCCTCTTTGTTCCCTTTTGGAGGTCTCCTCCGCGTGAACTTTCTATTCCGAAAGGGACGCCTGTAAGACTGATTGGGGAATCCGGGGAAAGATTTTTTCTTATCCCCGGCTTTGTCGAGGATATCGTCTAGCGTTGAACCAAACAAGAATTCGCCTTCGCAAGGTATTGAGCATAGTCTCGTTTTCGTTTGCAAATCCCCTGGCCAGCATTTTAGCCACAGGGCACGTCTTGCGGCATTTGAGAAAGAGGCTGACCTGGCTGCTAGTCTAACTGAATCTACTGATGCGTCAGCCAAAAAGGCTGCTGCACCTTTCATTACCGACACTGATTTTTGAATTGTCTCCCTTGAGACTTTCCCCTTTAATTGAGAATCCAAGTGCTCGAGCCACACCATTAGGGCACGGGCCGTGCAGGTGGCCGCGATGGCTGGTTTTAGTCCACCCCCTGCAGCTTCCCAGGAGTTTTTCAAGAAAGTCTCAGCTTTTTTGTCCATTGGGTCTTTTAAGATACCCATGTCCTCAAAGGGCAGGGCAAACTTTTTAGAGGCCTTTGCTATGGCCACATCTAATTTTGGCGCCTTACTCCAGGATGAGCAGGCTGGGTCATCGAAAGGGTACTTCCTTTTGGGAGTCAGGAGAACTTTTTTGTCTGGCTTTTTCCATTCTCTCTTAATTAGAGAGTGAATTTTCTCATTTATTGGGAATGCTCTTCTTTTCTTTTGTTCCAGACCACTGAACATTATGTCCTGCGCTGTTCTTTTAGGCCGTTCATCTACCAGACCCATTTTCGTTCTAACGGCTTTCACTAAGGCGTCTTGTCTCCTCGATAGGGAAGCAACTGCGTCCCCCTTCTGAGGATAACGAAGAGGTCTCAGGGGCTGATGAACCACTAGAGTCAGATAGCTCGCTTTCTGACTCGTCCGCACTAGATTCAGGGAACCCATGACTTGCTTTGTGTTTTTTCTTTGTGGTTTTAATGCTTTTAAGGGCACTCTCCACTTGACTTCTTATTAATGACTTAAGATCTGAGGCAAATGCTGGGGATTCCTCCTGAATCTTCTTCTCTATGCAAGTGCTGCACAGCTTCTTCTCCCAGGAGGAAGGCAGCTACTCTGAACATATAGCACATACGCTGTGCTTTGTTTTGCCTGTACATTTCCTTCCCTAGGAAAAAGAGTAACCCCGTATTAAATTCAGCGCTTTCACGTAGATCACTCACCCCCTGTGGATCAGAGATATCGTCTCAGGCCTGGGGACTGTGTCCACTACTGGATTCATCACCGGTCGTGTGGTCTTTGCAGAACCCCGGCTGCGTTGTGACTCTGAGCGTCCGCTGCTGCTGCGCTGTAGAGAGGAAGAGTTCCCCTTGCGCTGATGCTATGAGTGCTGGCGCCGCTGTACCTGCGCTTGCTCAGGGGGATAGCTGAACTGACTTCCAGCCCATCCTGCTGCTCGTTTCCGCTCATAGTGGCCTCCGCACTGTTTGGTGCACTGGAGATTTGAATTTGCCACATTCTCCCGCCTGTGAGAGTTCTTTTTAATCTCCTGTGCCGCCGACGCCGGAAGTGGCGATCTGCGCATGCGCCCGCCTGACTTCCGGTTTTCCCGGATCGCCGGCTCCACATAGGGGAAGATATAAACGGGGACACCCGCGCGCGCGCTAGCGTTCCGTTTGCCGGCACCTGCACAGGTCCGGGCGGCAATGGCGCCGGCGTCTCAGCGGTCCCCTGCGACATCTGGTCACCTCCTCCCAGTCTTGTCTGGGGCTTATGGAAAGGTAGCCGCCGCTACCTCCATGCTGTGGTACAGGGCTATTTTGGTGACCGCCGCCACCAGCTCCTTCCTACCCCCTTTTTTTTTTTTTTTCGGTGGGGAAGGCAGACTTGATCCTTTTCACTGCCTTCCCCCCCCCCCACACTCACCCATGAGGCCCGCCGACCCCCGCGGTGGTGCTTCAGGGAAGGCAGAAAAGGGGAGAGAAAACCCGCTCGACCCAGCCGTGACAGGGCGCCCCTTTACCATTCCACAAGAGATGAGTTCAATGACAACCTGGACAACCTATGGGAACGAGTTGCCTCCCTCATGTCAAGCATCCAGCGCCACAAAGATGATGCAGCGAGTTTACAGGACACTATAACACAGCTAGACATGGCCCACGGCAGATTCAAGAGACTGTCCGCAAAGTATGCTGCCTTCCTAAAAGATTCTAAAATCGATGAAGCCCTATCAGAGTTAAGCAAGGCAGATTCCACAGACAGAGGAAGGGACGCCACCGTGCAAGACACCAAAGGTAAAGCGGAGCTTCTTATCTCCCATCTGCAAGAAACTAGATCACACAAGTCAGCCTCATCTAAACACTCTGTTCGGTCATACAAATCATCCTGCTCAAGGACTTCAGCCCTCAGAGACAGAATTCTAGAGGCCGGCTTAAATGCAGAGCGGTCCAAACTAAGACGTTCCTACACAGAAAAGAAAGCTGAGGCAGAAGTCAAGGAAGTTGAGGCAGAAGCAGAAGTGAAGAAAGCGGAAGCAAAGGCTCGAGCAAGGATTCTTCAAGCAGAAGCAGAGGCTCGAACAAAGATTCTTCAAAAAGAAAAAGAGGAAGAAATCGCTCTAGCTGAAGTAAAAATACTCGAGCAAGCATTGATGCAAAACCTCGACCCGATTTGCCTGCCACCACAGGAAGACGACCACCCAGCTGTTCGTACTAGCGACTACGTGCAGAAACAGATACCTGCAGCACACACCTTCTCCAGCGACGTTCAACCCAACATTGCGGAAATGTCCAAGTCAGCTCAACCTAAGGTGCCAGTATCGCCCACAGCCCCTACAGAGACCCAAGACCAACGCCATGATGCACCCCCTCAGGAGCAGTCATCACCGCAAGACAACCGCAAGGTGCACTCCAGCCTGCGTCCACAGTTCAAGCAGCAGTCATCAGAATCTCCAGAGGTCAAACCACAGCTTAACCCTGCAGCGACATCATTCTACCCGGGAACAATTCACCCTTCCACGCCACACAGCTTATACGTCCGAAGGGCACCACAAGCTAATACGGTAACAAGGAGTGAAGGATCGGACATGTCCGAGTTTGCCAGGTTCATGGTGAGCAGAGAGCTAATCAACACTAGCCTCTCAAAATTTGACGACTGTGCAGAGAACTACAGAGCCTGGAAAGCAACCTTCAAGGCTGCCATTGCTGATCTCAACCTATCCGCGGAGCAGGAGATCGACCTCATGGTAAAATGGTTGGGTCCCAAATCCACAAATCGTATTAAGAGTCTTAGGACCGTCTATGTGCAAGCTGAAGCAGGTCTCGCAGCTGCCTGGCAGAGACTCGAGAGAACCTACGGCAGCGCTGAAGCCATAGAAAAGTCCCTATTCAAGAGACTGCAGAATGTTCCAAGGATCAACCTTAAGGAAGCCCACAAGCTTCTGGACTTAAGTGATCTGCTAATGGAGCTGGAGCTTGCTAAAAGAGACCATCGTCTGTCTGGACTGTGCTACCTGGACACTGCCCATGGGTTGAACCAAATCGTCTCAAAGCTGCCACATAGTCTGCAAGAGAAGTGGGCAGTGTGCATCTCCAGGTATAAAAGGTCACATGACGTCACCTTTCCTCCGTTCATTCAGTTCTGCAAGTTCATTGACAAACATGCCCAAATGAGGAACGACACTAGCCTTGACTTCCTGGAGTCTAACACTGCAGCTCCAGCAACACCTTCATCAAGGTATTAAAGCGCCGCACATAGACGCAAGGACTCGAGGAACAGTGTAAGCGTCAAAAAGACTAACCTGCCATCACCTGCAGTACCTGCTGAAAAGCAGTACACTATTCCGTCGAGGTATAAGTCTTTCAATCGTGAGTGTCCCATTCACAAAAGACCACACTCACTGAACAAATGTAGAGGCTTCAGGTCGAAAACCATACAGGAGCGCAAGAAAATCCTCAGCGAACTTGGGGTATGTTTCAAGTGCTGCGCTTCATCAGAACACATGGCCAAGGACTGTAAATCTGCCATTAAGTGTGAAGAGTGTCACAGTGACAGACACCCATCAGCCTTGGACCCAGCCTCAGCCACCAGCGATCCAGCAGTCGCAGTTACCTCTAGTCCCGCTACAAGCCATGGCGGGGAGCCACAGAATTACGCCAAGTCCACCACAGCTGTTTCCTGCTCATGCTCAGAGGTATGTGGGGAGAATCAAAGTGCTAAATGCTGTGCCAGGATATGCTTAATCAAAGTTTATCCAGAAGGGCAACCAGAGAAGGCAGTTAAAATGTATGCCATCATTGATGATCAGAGCAATCGATCCCTAGCTGGACCTAAGTTCTTTGAAGCCTTTAGAATCAAGGGACCAGCAATGCCCTACACCAGTGTTCCCCAACTCCGGTCCTCAAGAGCCACCAACAGGTCATGTTTTGAGGATTTCCTTAGTATTGCACAGGTCATTGAATGCTTGCCTGTCCAGGTGATGCAATTATCACCTGTGCCATACTAAGGAAATCCTGAAAACATGACCTGTTGGTGGCTCTTGAGGACCGGACTTGGGAAACACTGCCCTACACTCTGAATACTTGCTCGGGGCGCATAGAGACTAGCGGCAGAGGAGCACAAGGTTTCATTGCTTCTCCTGTCAATGGATACGTAGAGATACCCCTACCTACGCTAATCGAATGCGATCAAATACCAGACCAAAGGGATGAGATCCCTACCACGGAAGCTGCTTTCCACCAACCACACTTAAAGACACTTAGCCAGCGTTATCCCACCTTTGGACACAGATGCTGAAATCCTACTTCTGCTCGCCAGAGATAATTTAAGGATACATAAAGTCCGCCAACAGTGTAATGGTCCTGACTATGCCCCCTACGCCCAGAGACTTGACTTGGGGTGGGTAGTCATAGGAAATGTATGCTTGGACCGAACAGTCCAATCCTTTAAGACCTACGTACACCGGGATAGGCGCACTACTTTCTGCAAACCGTGTCTTCATCACTATGAGGTGAAGGAAAAGCCTCCAGATCCTGTAAAGCTGCCTGATGTGATCCCTTCTCCCTATGCAGACAACCTAGGAAGATTGGTCTTTAATACCACTAAGGATGACAACAAACTAGCCCCGTCTATTGAAGACAAGGAATTTGTCAGGATAATGGACAATGAGTTCCTTAAGGACGAGACTAATCACTGGGTTTTTCTCCTACTCTTCCGAGCTACCAGGGTAAGGCTCCCGAACAATCGTGAACAAGCCTTGTCCAGATTCAACTCTCTCCAGTGCATACTAAGCAATAAACCAGAGATGAAAGAACACATCGTCACCTTTATGGCCAAAATATTCCATAACAACCATGCGCCTCCCTTAAAGGAAAACGAGGAGTGCTGGTACCTACCCTCATTTGGTGTATATCACCCGAAGAAACCTAAACAAATTAGAGTCCTCTTTGATTCAAGCGCCAAACATCAAGGCGTATCTCTCAATGATGTCCTCCTCACAGGTCCTAATCTGACAAACAACCTAGTAGGAGTGTTGATGAGGTTCAGAAAAGAGCCCATTGCCATCACCGCCGACATTGAACAGATGTTCCACTGTTTCATAGTCAGAGAGGACCACAGGAATTTCCTCAGGTTCCTGTGGTACAAGGACAATGACCCCAGCAAAGACATGGTGGAGTATGGCATGCGGGTGCACATATTCGGGAACAGCCCTTCACCCACAGTGGCAACCTATGGCCTGCGGAGAACCACACTAGAAGGAGAGTCCAAGTATGGAACAGACACCAGAGACTTTGTAGAGAAAGACTTCTACGTAGACGATGGACTAAAATCTCTACCCACAAAAGACGCGGCAATCGACCTACTTAAAAGGACCCAACATATGCTGTACCGAGCTAGGCTTAGACTGCACAAAATTGCTTCAAACAGCCTGGCTGTCATGAGAGCCTTTGAGTCAAGTGACCACGCACCTGGACTCAAGGACATAGACCTAGGACCAGACCGTCCGCCTTCGCAGAGAAACTTAGGCCTGAGGTGGAACCTGTCAGCCGACACCTTCGGTTTCCAAATCGGCTGTGCAGACAAACCATTCACTAAACTTGGTGTCCTGTCAGTGGTAAATAGCCTATATGACGCACTGGGATTCGTAGCACCAATTGCCATACAAGGTAAATCCCTTCTGATACAGCTTTTCAAAACCGTCAAGGACTGGGATGCCCCACTACCTCCTGATAAGGAACCAAAATGGGAAACCTGGAAGCAGTCTTTGTGTGCCTTGGATAAAATCCATATACCGAGATGCTACACTGGAATCTCACTTGCTGCTAGCACTAGGACAGAACTCCATGTGTTCTCGGATGCATCCACGGAGGCCATTGCAGCTGTTGCCTACCTGAAGGTGACGGGATCCGACAATCAAGATCATGTTGGTTTCGTTTTCGGCAAGGCTAAGTTGGCTCCCAAGCCTGACCACACTATTCCCAGGCTTGAACTCTGTGGGACCGAGCTTGCAGTAGAACCTGCAGACTTTATTTAGCATGAGCTGGACACTCACATAGATGACATACAATACTACAGTGACAGTAAAGTTGTCTTAGGTTACATCTACAACCAAACAAGGCGCTTCTACGTGTACATCAGTAACCGCATCGAGAGAATAAGAAGGTCTTCCAAACCTGAACAGTGGCACTATATCCCATCTAAACTTAATCCAGCCGACCATGCCACTAGACCTATGTCTATAAATTCTTTTGCTAACTCTTCTTGGCTTTCAGGCCCAAAGTTTCTGCTGGAACAGAAGGGAAGTGAATGTTTCCAGGAAGTCTTCAGCATCCAGAATCCGGTTGACGATCCAGAAGTCCGCCCGAAGTCAGTGCTCTGGCCACGAACGCTAAACCAACCTCCACCTTCGGGTGCCAGCGCTTCGAACGCTTCTCCAATTGGATGAAACTCGTCTAGACTATCGCAAGGTTAGTCCATATTGCGAGATCTTATCACAATTCACATGAAGACAAAGACTGTCATGGTTGGCACATCTGCCAAAAACCACTCTCTGCGAAGGACATTTCTCACTGCGAGTCCCTTATAATACTTTATGTCCAGCAGAGTGTATTCAGTACTGAATGGGAATGCTTATACCACAAACAGCAGATCCCTCTGAAAAGCCCCATTGCCCATTTGAATCCACTAATGGACAGCTTCGGTTTGCTGAGAGTCGGTGGTCGATTAAATCGAGTCAAGCTAGAGTATTCAGAGCAACATCCTTGCATCATTCCCAGTAGGCATCACATCACCGATCTACTGATTCGGCACTTTCATGAAAAAACTGAACACCAAGGCAGGCAGGTCACAGAGGGCAAGATACGGTCTGCGGGACTTTGGATCATAGGCATGAAAAGACATGTAGCGGGATCAATACATTGCTATGTGCAATGTCGCAAAACTAGAGGAAGACAGGTGCATCAACAAATGGCCAACCTGTTGTGAATTCTGCTCTTGGGTTCCCTCCGGTGGTTGCTGCTGGTAATGCGTTGTCCCTGGATTGTAATTCTGCTCAGGTGTCCCTGCTTATTGCTGGCTTGCTGGGTATTTAGGTTTGCAGGATCCATCAATCCTTGCCAGTTGTCCATGGTTCTTGGAGGATTCACATCTCTGTCTGGTTTCTCCTGCTCTGCTGCTCAAATCAGCAAAGATAAGTTTTGGCTTTTTGTTTCTGCAGTCCACATGCTGTGGCCTTACAGTTCAGTGCTTTTCAATGTTTTTTCTTGTCCAGCTTAGTCTGTTTAAGGATTTATTCAGCCAAGCTGGAATATCTGGAGATGCAGATATACCCTCCATATCTTTAGTTAGATGTGGAGTTTTTGTATGTTCTGTGGTGGATATTTTCTAGTGTTTTAATACTGACCGCATAGTACTCTGTCCTATCCTTGCTATTCAGCTAGAGTGGCCTCCTTTGCTAAATCCTGTTTTCAGTCTGCGTATGTTTTTTCCTCTCCTCTCACAGTCAATATTTGTGGGGGGCTGTCTATCCTTTGAGGATTTTCTCTGAGGCAAGATAGATTTCCCTTTCCTATCTATAGGGGTAGTTAGTCCTCCGGCTGTGTCGAGGTGTCTAGGTTTGTTAGGTACATCCCACGGCTACTTTTAGTTGCGGTGTTAAGTTCAGGAATTGCGGTCAGTACAGGTACCACCTTCTCCAGAGTACGTCTCATGCTGCTCCAAGGCCACCGGATCATAACACCGACCTACCCTTTGACAGACTGAGTGCTGAACCGCCTTTCACCTTCGTCGGCCTAGATGTCTTTGGGCCATGGATGGTATCTGCACGCAGGACTCGTGGAGGTCATGCCAACAGCAAACGTTGGGCCGTACTATTCACTTGCATGAGTGTCTGTGCCGTTCACATAGAAGTGATAGAATCTATGGACACATCCAGCCTGTTTAACGCTTTTCGGCGGTTTCTAGCGATTAGAGGACCAGTGAAACAGTTAAGATCCGACCGCGGAAGCAACTTCATCGGTGCATGTTGAGAGCTGGATATTGACGTCAAGCCAATTCAGGATCAACTGGCAGAGAGAGGTTGCACCTGGATCTTCAATCCTCCGCATAATTCTCACATGGGAGGTTCCTGGGAAAGGATGATCGGGATCTCACGCAACATCTTGAACTCTATGCTTATGGACATACACTCTTCAAGACTTACGCATGAGACCTTGGTTACTCTTCTGGCTGAAGTTTCTGCCATAATCAACTCAAGACCCCTTGTCCCAGTGTCAATAGATCCTGAAATGCCAACTATTCTTACACCGGCTACTCTTCTTACTCAAAAGATCGGGGACCCGCTAACAGTCAGCGGAGAGTTTACTCACGCAAACTCCTACCAGAAGCAGTTGAAACGCGTACAGTACCTCGCCGATTACTTCTGGAACCAGTGGGGAAAGGAGTACCTTGTGGTTCTGCAAGGAAGAAGAAAATGGCGACAGAGTAAACCGAATTTGAAAGGAGATATCGTGTTAATGAAGGAACAACAAGCTCAAAGGATTGACTGGCCTATGGGAATCATTACAAAGACTTTCCCTAGTGAAGACGGTAAGTGTTGTAAATTAGACTTTTTGGCTCCCTCTTGTGGTCACTAGTGATATGACACTTTGTTATTCCTTCCCTTGCTTGGCACCCACCTGGCCTCGTTAGTCCAGGGGTGTCGCTATTTGAACTTCCTGGATTTTCAGTCTGGTGCCTGGCATCGTTGTAATCAGATCCTTCTGTTTGCTCCTTCCTGCTGGTCCTGGTTCTTTGCAAAATTAAGCTAAGTCCTGCTTTCTTGTTTTTGGTTATTTACTGTGCTCCTATTTTTGTCCAGCTTGTACTAAATGTGATTTCTGATACTGCTGGAAGCTCTAGGGGGCGGATGTTCTCCCCCCGTGCCGTTAGACGGTTCGGGGGTTCCTGAATATTCCGCGTGGAGTTTTTGAGAGGGTTTTTGCTGACCATATAAGTCATCTTCCTATATTCTGCTATTAGTTAGTGGGCCTCTCTTTGCTAAAACCTAGTTCATTTCTTGCGTTTGTCTTTTCTTCTTACCTCACCGTTATTATTTGTTGGGGGCTTGTATCCAACTTTTTGGGGTATTTCCTCTGGAGGCAAGAAAGGTCTTTCTTTTCCCTGCTAGGGTTAGTTAGTTCTCCGGCTGGCGCGAGACGTCTAGAATCAACGTAGGTACGTTCCCCGGCTGCTGTTATTTGTGTGCTAGGTTCAGGTATATGGTCAGCCCAGTTACCACTGCCCTATGAGCTAGGTTTTATGTTTGCAGACTTCGCTATTTGTCTTTGAGACCCCCTGCCATTGGGGTCATAACAGGTAAGTGTTGTGAATTCCGTTCTCGGGCTCCCTCCTGTGGTCGTGAATGGTACTTTGGTGAGTTCTGTCCTTGGACACCCTCTGGTGGCTTTGAGTGGAACTGCTGATCTTTGAAGTTGGCTTTCTCAGCTGCCCTTGTTTATTGCTGCTGCTGGCTTCCCTATTTAACTCTGCTCAGATCGTTACTTCATGCCAGCTGTCAATGTCTCAGTACTGGTTCAGATCTCTTATGACCTGTCTACTCCAGCAGAAGCTAAGTCCCTGCTAGTTCATTTGTTGTTCATAGGTTTTTGAATATATTTCCCAGTACATGCTATGTTCTAGTCCAGCTTGCTATTATGATATTTCCTTGCTAGCTGGAAGCTCTGGGGGTGCAGAGCTGCACCTCCACACCGTGAGTCGGTGTGGAGGTCTTTTTGCACACTCTGCGTGGTTTTTGTAGTTTTTAATACTGACCGCATAGTTCCCTTTCCTATCCTCTGTCTATTTAGAGAACATTGGCCTCCTTTGCTAAAATCTGTTCCATTCCTGTGTTTGTCACTTTCCTCTTAACTCACAGTCAATATTTGTGGGGGGCTGCCTTTTCCTTTGGGGAATTTCTCTGAGGCAAGGTAAGGCTTCTATTTCTATCTTTAGGGGTAGTTAGCTCTTAGGCTGTGAAGAGGCATCTAGGGAGAGTTAAGCACGCTCCACGGCTATTTCTAGTGTGTGTGATAGGATTAGGGATTGCGGTCAGTAGAGTTGCCACCACCTCAGAGCTTGTCTCAGGTTTTCTATTTTAACCATCAGGTCATTCCGGGTGCTCCTAACCACCAGGTCCATAACAGGTAAGGTCCAGAAGGTGGAGCTGAAGGTCCTTAGGAAAGGTGAACCTAAGACATTTCAGAGGCCAATCCACGAGCTCGTATTGGTACTACCGATCGAGGACATTCCGGTAGGATAAACTATGAACAGAACACTGCAATAGTAGTTTGTCCATTGGATTATAGTGGGTCAGAGATAGTTTGGCCTAGTGCAGCTTATCTGATCCGAAGATGGGTTTTCCTTTGGATTATCTCAGGAACTGAATTAAATTAATGTCTTATCTTGTTAAAAGTTGTTATTATTGCATTACATGCATGTTTGGTTTCATTTTCTAGGTTGTTGGACTTTATTTCAAGGAGATTAATATAGTGAAATCCCTTACGGAATTTCAGACGGGGAGTGTGCTGTTTCATGTATGTTCTTCAGTTTCTATGTATGTTGTTATATGTTACTCTGCTGCCACCCAATGGCTTTTTCCGTATAGCAGCTTGTTATTAATTATTCTTGTGGGCATGTCTTCCACTTCCGGTTCAGGGGTCAAGTCTTCTCTTCCTCTGGCAGCCATTTCAGTTTCAGTTACTTGCTGTTGTGAGAGGACACACTTTAACCAGGCTTAGGAAGGCATCAGTCTTTCCACCTCTTTTGTTGCTCACATTTTCAGTCATACTTGGTGCTACATCTTACTGTACCTGGTCTACACCTGCATTTCTGGAGAAAGTACTGTATTACCAGTTATACGCTGTATGTCCAGATTTACAAAATAAACAAGTCTGGACTGCACAATCCCTGGAGTGCATCATGTCTTCGGACGCTGAGCAGCATTGGTCCTGTCTGCCTCACGTGGAGGAAAATACCGAAGTTATGATTATCTCTCTCACAACGCTTATTAATCAACCACACCTCAGTTTGCTTCATGTGGGGACAGAACACCAGAAAGCACTTGTGGAGGTGATTGCTATAACTCCGTGGGGTTATGAAGTTTTCTTTGGATTGGCGTGTCCCCCCAATACATTCAGTAAGCACTATCTTACACACGGCACAGGTGTAATGTTTTTCCTGTAGTTTATCACAATCCTCCTTGAAATTACTGTATTTTTTCAGACTATAAGACACACCGCACCATAGGACGCACCTAGGTTTTAAAGGAGGAAATTAGGAAAAAAAAACTGAAGCATAAAATGTGATCAATTCTGTACTTAAGGGCCCAATCTCATCCTGAATGCAAGGCCCAATCCTTATACGTGACCCCAACCCCATCTCCATCCTGGTATGCATGGCCCCATCATTAAACAATCAAAAAAAAAAAACCATTACAATTACCTACCCGGCACTCCCTCGAAGCCTCCTGCTCCGGTGCCAGCAACTGCTTTATGCTTTGAAGCAACGCAGAGAACAGTGGGTATTCATGAATATTCATTTCTCTTAAGTATCGCTACACGTGATCGCCGGTAGCAGCAGAAAGCCTGCGGCTGACACTGCGTGCTACTGAAGAGCAATGAATACTCACTGCTCTTTGCGCACATAGTCCTGACAGCTGTGCTCTGCTTGTGAGCAGGACATGACGTCACTGCCACGCGCTGCTTACAAGCATATAGCAGTTGCTGACATCGGAGAAGGACGTTGGAAGGGAGCGCCGGGAAGGTATGTGTAATACTTTATTTTAATGTTTTCTGATGGCGCCATGCATGCCAGGCTGGGGATGGGGGTGTGGGCAAATTATAAGGATGGCACAATGCATACCAGGACTGGGGTTGGGGGCCAAACATACCAAGATATTATTATGAAAGAGAAATGAATATTCATTGCCCTCCAAGCCCATTGGCGTGGAATGCAGTGAATATTCATTTCTCTTTAGCGGCAGCAACAGGAGTTAGCTGATGCCGCCGGCTCTAGCCCCTGTGACCCGCTACTCCACCGATGACGTTCCCCGACCTTAGTTGTCACTCATAAAAGCAGAATTTAACCAGAAAGACTGGACCTGGTCTTGGAGGGACCATATGAGCACATTTAGCAGCACAGAAGGGAGATAAGGTAGATTCATCCAATAAGATATCAGGGTTCTAGGAAGCCAACAGCATCATTACACTTTGCTTTCTCTTACAGGCTGATCATAATATTTTTCTTCAAGTGATTTTCTAACTTGTCAGCACATTCTATGTACGCAGTCATTTGGCTTTGTAGTTTACAGATCTGGGCAGGTAAGTGTCAGCGTCTTCTAATCCCAGGGGGTAGGTAGATCCTCCAGGAGGTAAGTTCTATAGAAAAGGGCTTTCTATGCCCAAAGTCATTTGAACAGGTTTGGGTGGAGGAGAGTGTTGTGGATTTGAGGCCAAATTGTGATCACACTATTGTAATAAGGCCGGCAGACTACACCACCGATAAAGGAGCCACAACCGGTGACTGAGAACAATCTGTGACTTCTCTGCATTTAGTGGTTACTACTCACCTGGGTAGTCATATGTAGGAATCGCCTCTTTACACCGCTCATCACCCCTTACATAAGTCTCTGTATTATTAATATGGGTCAGATCTTCACCCTGAAACAAATATTGTAAAAGTCACTGACAGATGAGAAGTCACATCTATGATCAGCTCTAATCCTGTCATCTTCACCATTCTCATTACACAAGTATACAGTGGGGCAAAAAAGTATTTAGTCAGTCAGCAATAGTGCAAGTTCCACCACTTAAAAAGATGAGAGGCGTCTGTAATTTCTATCATAGGTAGACCTCAACTATGGGAGACAAACTGAGAAAAAAAAATCCAGAAAATCACATTGTCTGTTTTTTTAAGATTTAATTTGCATATTATGGTGGAAAATAAGTATTTGGTCAGAAACAAAATTTCATCTCAATACTTTGTAAAATATCCTTTGTTGGCAATGACAGAGGTCAAACGTTTTCTGTAAGTCTTCACAAGGTTGGCACACACTGTTGTTGGTATGTTGGCCCATTCCTCCATGCAGATCTCCTCTAGAGCAGTGATGTTTTTGGCTTTTCGCTTGGCAACACGGACTTTCAACTCCCTCCAAAGGTTTTCTATAGGGTTGAGATCTGGAGACTGGCTAGGCCACTCCAGGACCTTGAAATGCTTCTTACGAAGCCACTCCTTCGTTGCCCTGGCGGTGTGCTTTGGATCATTGTCATGTTGAAAGACCCAGCCACGTTTCATCTTCAATGCCCTTGCTGATGGAAGCAGGTTTGCACTCAAAATCTCACGATACATGGCCCCATTCATTCTTTCATGTACCCGGATCAGTCGTCCTGGCCCCTTTGCAGAGAAACAGCCCCAAAGCATGATGTGGAAACCATGCTTTACAGTAGGTATGGTGTTTGATGGATGCAACTCAGTATTCTTTTTCCTCCAAACACGACAAGTTGTGTTTCTACCAAACAGTTCCAGTTTGGTTTCATCAGACCATAGGACATTCTCCCAAAACTCCTCTGGATCATCCAAATGCTCTCTAGCAAACTTCAGACGGGCCCGGACATGTACTGGCTTAAGCAGTGGGACACGTCTGGCACTGCAGGATCTGAGTGCATGGTGGCGTAGTGTGTTACTTATGGCAGGCCTTGTTACATTGGTCCCAGCTCTCTGCAGTTCATTCACTAGGTCCCCCCGCGTGGTTCTGGGATTTTTGCTCACCGTTCTTGTGATCATTCTGACCCCACAGGGTGGGATTTTGTGTGGAGCTCCAGATCGAGGGAGATTATCAGTGGTCTTGTATGTCTTCCATTTTCTAATTATTGCTCCCACTGTTGATTTCTTCACTCCAAGCTGGTTGGCTATTGCAGATTCAGTCTTCCCAGCCTGGTGCAGGGCTACAATTTTGTTTCTGGTGTCCTTTGACAGCTCTTTGGTCTTCACCATAGTGGAGTTTGGAGTCAGACTGTTTGAGGGTGTGCACAGGTGTCTTTTTATACTGATAACAAGTTTAAACAGGTGCCATTACTACAGGTAATGAGGAGAGGAAAGAGGAGACTCTTAAAGAAGAAGTTACAGGTCTGTGAGAGCCAGAAATCTTGATTGTTTGTTTCTGACCAAATACTTATTTTCCACCATAATATGCAAATTAAATGTTAAAAAAACAGACAATGTGATTTTCTGGATTTTTTTAACTCAGTTTGTCTCCCATAGTTGAGGTCTACCTATGATGTAAATTACAGACGCCTCTCATCTTTTTAAGTGGTGGAACTTGCACTATTGCTGACTGACTAAATACTTTTTTGCCCCACTGTAAATCATACTCGTGGATAAAACAAGACTGAGCACAAGACCTTCACACCCGTCTACACATCATAGTGGAGATCTCACGACACCTTCTCTCCATCTACCTGATGATCCTGAGGAACATTGAGATCTTCTTGTTTACAGTCCTGTGGAAGAAGAAGAGGATGGGGACATCTCTCTGGTGTTGTCCTCTTACTGGATAGATCTGGAGGAAACACATACAGGGACTGAATTAATTCTTTACTTACAGATAATTATAGGCCATGTGTATTTAGTCCTGTCTATTACCTGGTGATGTGAGGGGCTGGGGATCCTCCATCATGACGTCCTTGTACAAATCTTTGTGTCCTTCTAAATACTCCCACTCCTCCATGGAGAAATAGACAGCGACATCCAGACACCTTATAGGAACCTGACACATACAATGATACCGTCATCCCCCGTTCCCTTCATAGTGTTACTGTGTTAGGTCTCAGCATTCCCAGCAGTGTCACCTCTCCAGTCAGCAGCTCAATCATCTTGTAGGCGAGTTCTAGGATCTTTTGGTCATTGACGTCCTCATGTATCAGGGGGTGAGGTGGAGGCCCCGTGATTGGGCTCAGGGGTCTTCCCCATCTCTCAGTTACAGGGTCCTGACAGCACTCACTAGAGGTCTTCTTCACCACTGTGTAATCCTGGTTATGGAGAGACACATTAATAAATCTCACTACAGACATTTCCAGAGTCCTCACCTCTCCAGTTCTGTCCATCTGTTATTCCCACACATAAGAATGATGCAATGTGACGTCATCAGAATCTCTCACCTCTCCAGTAAGCCAGAAGAGGATCTCTAGGGTGAGGTGTAATATCCTCTCCGCCATCTTGTCTCTGTCCATATCCATCTTTGATGGGTAAATCTGGAATATTCTCTTATACAGAAGATCTTCTCTGAGAGGATCAGATATTATAGAGACCTGAATGAGAAGAAGATGAGCCGATGTAACATCATAAATATCCTGTGTAATAATACAATTACTGGAGATAATAAGGGAAGGAGGAGATTTATTATTTTAAGTTTAAGAAAGGAATGTAGGGCACTATCACGAAATATCTAATGTATAAATGGGATCGTCCTGAAGCATGTAGGAAAACTGTCACACGTGCACAAAAAAGGACATGCTAAATCGGAGATCACCAAAGAAGACATATAATTCAATACTTTGAGTATACCAAAAGACCAAATTTAAAAACATTTAAAACCAATGATGCCCATCAAAGATGGGTTCTGCCAATCGGACCTAAAGGCAAAATGAGACAGATATGCAGTATATATATATATATATATATATTGCGCCCAGACTTATTGGCGCGGGCATGCGGGGGTGTGGCCCCACTGTGCCACAGACCAGACTACCCTGGAAGGGGCGTAACTAAGTAGCTTCCTTGGTGTTCGCTGGAGCCTCTAGTGGTGAGGTCAGGCTTGTGCGGCAGGAAGCTACCAGGTACCACTCCAGGGTGGTGTATGGCTGTGGCTGCTGATTCCACCGGAGAACGGAACATAGACAGGCAAGCGGGCACGGCTGGCACTCGGGCACGGTTAGGACACAGGCAGGCAGACGGGTACAACAGAGACACTGGCAGGCAGGCACGGCTGGCTCTCTGGCAGGCAGGTACGGGTTGTTCTATGGCAGGACAGGCGGACTAGGCTGGTACACTGGAAGAATCGATAAGGACCGGTCTGCAGGCAGGTATGTAAAACAGGTAAGAACCTGTTCAGACAGGAGGACTTAAGAAAAGGTAGAGAAAGACCGCAAGAGCAGATGCAGAGAGAAAGCACAGGAGCTAGAGCCAAGAACAGATATGCAGGAGGCGGAGCCAAGTGCGGAAACGCAGGAGGTGGAGCCAAGAGCAAGAGGCGGAGCCAAGTGCAGAAATGCAGGAGGCGGAGCCAAGAGCAGGAGGCGGAGCCACATGCAGAAACACGGGAGGCCGAGCCACGTGCAGAAACGCAGGAGGCGGAGCCAAGAGCAGGAGACGTAGAACCGCAAGGAGCGGAGTCACAGAGCGAGAGCTGAGCGAAGCCGCAGAGCAAAGCCAAAGAGTGCAGAGCAAGGTCAAAGTGCAAAGCAAAGCTACAGAGAGCAGAGCTGAGAGCAAAGCCCCAGAGTTCAGAGCTGAGAGCAGAACAAAGTCAGAGCGCAGAGCTGAGTGCAGAGCAAGACCAAGACACAGAGTGCAGACACAGAGTGCAGACACAGAGTGCAGAGCTGAGAGCAGAGCCAGAGTGCAGAGCTGAGAGCAGAGCAAAACACAGAGTGCAGAGCCCAGAGCAAAACCACAGAGAGCAGAGCAAGGTTACAGAATGCAGAGCAAGGAGCAAAGCAAGGTCGCAGAGAGCAGAGCCAAAAACAGAGCAAAGCAAGACACAGAGTACGCACAGCAGGGAAAGGAAACTAAGCAGGGATATAAACCAACACAGGAACAGGACTTAGCTAAGACAAAGTCAGGAACAGGACAAGGCACAGAGACATGGACACAGGCCAGGGTACGACGCACCCCTTGGGTGGCGGACACGAGAGTTAAAGAGACAGGGCCTGGCACCTCAGCAGCTAAGAACTGACTGAGGGAGTAAGTTGCACAGGCCCCCACCAATGGGTGGGGATGACTTAAAAACAGGAAGCCTCATGGCGATTGGCCGGGAACACCTTAGCAAGGTGCACACAGTCTCAATAAGACACAGGAGTTGCCAGCGCCGTCCCCCTATGCACACAGACAGAGCATGCACAGAGCAAACAGCAGACATGAGGCACACAGCATGGAGCTAGCAGCAGAGAGAAGTCACAACAAGGCCCAGAGAAGTAAGTGAGTTTGAGTGTAATGCAGGTGAGGGATGGGAGGCCATGCAGCGATGCCAGCAGGGTTGTTACAATATATATGCCATTGACATTATATATATATATATATATATATATATATATATATATATATATACACAGTACAGACAAAAGTTTGGACACACTTTCTCATTGAAAGATTTTTTCTGTATTTTCATGACTATGAAAATTGTACATTCACACTGAAGGCATCAAAACTATGAATGTAACATGTGGAATTATATACTTAATAAAAAAGTGTGAAACAACTGAAATTACCGTATATACTCGAGTATAAGCCGAGATTTTCAGCCCAAATTTTTGGGCTGAAATTGCCCCCTCGGCTTATACTCGAGTCATGATCGGTGGTGGGGTCGGCGGGTGAGCACTGTCATATACTCACCTGCTTCCGGGGCTCCTGTCACCCCCCCTGCACGTCCCACTGTCTCCGGGTGCCGCAGCCTCTTCCCCTGAGCGGTCACGTGGGACCGCTCATTAGAGAAATGAATAGGCTGCTCCACCTCCCATAGGGGCGGAGCCGCCTATTCATTTCTCTAATGAAGCGGTGCCGGTGACCGCTGACAGAGAAAGAGGCTGCGGCACCGAAGACAGGCAGGGGGAAGGAGCGGGACGCCGGGAGCAGGTAAGTATCGCATATTCACCTGAACTCGTTCCACACGCCGGGCGTCGCGCCATCTTCCCGGCGTCTCTCTGCACTGACTGTTCAGGCAGAGGGCGCGATGACGCATATAGTGTGTGCGCCGCCCTCTGCCTGATCAGTCAGTGCGGAGAGACGCCGGGAAGATGGCGCCGAGGAGCTGCAAGCAAGACAGGTGAGTATGTGTTGTTTTTTTTTTTATTGCAGCAGCAGCACAGATTTATGTGGAGCATCTATGGGGCAATGGTGCAGAGCACTATATGGCACAGCTATGGGGCAATGGTGCAGAGCACTATATGGCAGAGCTATGGGGCAATGGTGCAGAGCACTATATGGCACAGCTATGGGGCAACGGTGCAGAGCACTATATGGCACAGCTATGGGGCAACGGTGCAGAGCACTATATGGCAGAGCTATGGGGCAACGGTGCAGAGCACTATATGGCACAGCTATGGGGCAACGGTGCAGAGCACTATATGGCACAGCTATGGGGCAATGGTGCAGAGCACTATATGGCAGAGCTATGGGGCAACGGTGCAGAGCACTATATGGCACAGCTATGGGGCAACGGTGCAGAGCACTATATGGCACAGCTATGGGGCAACGGTGCAGAGCACTATATGGCACAGCTATGGGGCAATGGTGCAGAGCACTATATGGCAGAGCTATGGGGCAACGGTGCAGAGCACTATATGGCACAGCTATGGGGCAACGGTGCAGAGCACTATATGGCACAGCTATGGGGCAATGGTGCAGAGCACTATATGGCACAGCTATGGGGCAACGGTGCAGAGCATTATATATATGGCACAGCTATCTATGGGGCAACGGTGCAGAGCATTGTATATATGGCACAGCTTTATGTGGAGTATCTATGGGGCCATAATGAACGGTGCAGAGCATTATATGTGGCACAGCTTTATGTGGAGCATCTATGGGGCCATAATGAATGGTATGGAGTATCTATTTCTAATTTTGAAATTCACCGGTACCTGCTGCATTTCCCACCCTAGGCTTATACTCGAGTCAATAAGTTTTCCCAGTTTTTTGTGGCAAAATTAGGGGGGTCGGCTTATACTCGGGTCGGCTTATACTCGAGTATATACGGTATGTCTTATATTCTAGGTTCTGCAAAGTAGCCACCTTTTGTTTTGATGACTGCTGTGCACACTCTTGGCATTCTCTTGATGATCTTCACGAGGTAGTCACCGGAAATGGTCTTCCAACAATCTTGAAGGAGTTCCCAGAGATGCTTAGCACGTGTTGGCCCTTTTGCCTTCACTCAGCTCACCCCAAACCATCTCGATTGGTTCAGGTCTGGTTCAGGTCTGGTGACTGTGGAGGCCAGGTCATCTGGCGTAGCACCCCATCACTCTCCTTCTTGGTCAAATAGCCCGTCACAGCCTGGAGGTGTGTTTGAGGTCACTGTCCTGTTGAAAAATAAATGTTTGCCCAACTAAACGCAAACTGGATGGAATAGCATGCCGCTGCAAGATGCTGTGGTAGCCATGCTGGTTCAGTATGCCTTCAATTTTGAATAAATCCTCAACAGTGTCACCAGCAAAGCACCCTAGCATCATCACACCTACTCCTACATGCTTCACGGTGGGAACCAGGCATGAAGAGTCCATCCGTTCAACTTTTCTGCGTCACACAAAAACACGGTGGTTGGAACCAAAGATTTCAAATTTGGACTCATCAGACCAAAGCACAGATTTCCACTGGTCTAATGTCCATTCCTTGTGTTCTTTAGCCCAAACAAGTCTCTTCTTCTTGTTGCCTATCCTTAGAAGTGGTTTCCTAGCAGCTATTTTACCATGCAGGCCTGCTGCACAAAGTCTCCTCTTAAGAGTTGTTGTAGAAATGTGTCTGCTGCTAGAACTCTGTGTGGCAGCATTGACCTGGTCTCTAATCTGAGCTGCTGTTAACCTGCGATTTCTGAGGCTGGTGACTTGGATAAACTTATCCTCAGAAGCAGAAGTGACTCTTGGTCTTCCTTTCCTGGGGAAATCCTCATGTGAGCCAGTTTCTTTGTAGCGCTTGATGGTTTTTGCCACTGCACTTGGGAACACTTTCAAAGTTTTCCCAATTTTTCGGACTGACTGATATTCATTTTTTAAAGTAATGATGGACATTCGTTTTCTTTTCTTAGCTGCTTTTTTTTTTGCCTTAATACAAATTCTAACAGTCTACTCAGTAGGACTATCAGCTGTGTATCCAACAAAACTGATGATTCCAACACCATTTCTAAGGCAAGAAATCCCACTTATTAAACCTGACATGGCACACCTGTGAAGTGAAAACCATTCCCGGTGACTCTTGAAGCTCATCAAGAGAATGCCAAGAGTGTGCAAAGCAGTCATCAGAGCAAAAGGTGGCTACTTTGAAGAACCTAGAATATAAGACATAATTTCAGTTGTTTCACACTTTTTTGGTAAGTATATAATTCCACATGTGTTAATTCATAGTTTTGATGCCTTCAGTGTGAATGTACAATTGTCATAGTCATGAAAATACAGAAAAATCTTTAAATGAGAACTTGTGTCCAAACGTTTGGTCTGTACTGTACATAAATCAAATGAAGAGTAAATGTAATTAATACACCCTGGTCAGAAAAAATGCTCCATTAATTTGGCACCTGATAGGGGGCATCTAAAAAAGAAAGTGCCGCCCCTTTAAAAGTGAATGTTGTTCACAGAAAGAATCTGCTTGCTTATTCTTTCAAAAAGTGATGCATACAAATAAATATGATACAATAGTAAAAACTACACTGTAAACTGAACAACAAATTCATTCCTATATAAATAGATGTGAAGAATAAGTAACCAAGGTTAGAGCAGTTTGTGGCCACTATAGAAGCCGGCTCTATTCTATGGACTTGGTCCCTAAGAAGGGTTAATAACTCCATTCCCTTAGCTTAACCCTTGATTAGGGTTGATGGAGGGGAAGTGTACACCCTCTTGTTAGTAATGGGGCCGGCCAAAAAGCACAACTAATGAGAAATCCCACAAACTGTGCCGCATACAAATTCAATAGAATGAATATGACATCAACAGTGAATAGTTAGTTGTACTGCAATTTAAATAACACATGTCATCATATAGGGATTATCCTCACAGTGAGGAGGCAGCAACAAATGCACAAAAGGAGGAACCATATGAATGAAAAGACATAAGAGTAGATGCTGGTAAATATGGATGTCTCAATAGTCTGCTAATAAAGCCATAACCATCGTTGCTGGACCTGCTATCACAGAGGGGGGCAAGTCAAGGTGATACCTATTGAACACGACCAGTGAGGGTGTCAGTCAAGATGCCAGAGGTCCGAAGGACATGAGAGCCCAACGCATGTCTCCACACACGGTGGCTTCATCAGGGGCAGGTGCAGCGGCTCAAGTATACTCCTATGTTTAAAGAGACATACTGAAACTGAAAGATCATTGTCAGCTGAGGGAGACCCCGGCCGAAGGTGCCGGAAGTGATGTCATTGGTGACGTTGCGGCATAAGAGAGTGTAGGTACACAGGCGTATTGATACAGACTGGGGCAATGTGCCAGCCGGCTCATTGAGATGAACTTGCACATGCGTCAAAAGAAGCAAGGCGATGGTGTTGCTGTGGTAATAGCTTCTATGGATGAAGCAGAGTGGTGGCGCATGCGTAGAGGTACCTACTTATATAGGCTCTTACAAAAAAGGAATCTAGAGCAGCTGATATTTTGCGCTACACAGCCGATAGTTGTATGGGGCTGGAGCACTAAGCCGTGGCATGAAATATTTATCAAGGAATCTCTCAAAAGGCCCCATATAAATAAAAATGAGGCATAAATGCCAGGATATAGATTAAAGAAACAGAGACCCCACTATTGCTATAAGACCTCTAAGAGTTTGTAAATAGGTCTGTAATGCTGCTGCAGTGCAGTGTAGCTCAACCTCCACCAGGGGATGCTGGTGAGGGAAGAAAGGTTGCACACACACCACTGAGCAGCAGCACCAGCACCACCTGGTGGCGAAAGAGTGATCAGATGGGCTGAGTCAGAAACAGTCAGGACAAGAAGTAACAGAGGTCATAGCAATACACGTGGTCAAATAAAAGCCAGAAGTCAGAGCCAGATGGGAGCAGAGATAACAGAGATGGGAGTCAAACAGGTCAGAAGACAAGCCGGGTCACATACCAAGAGGTCCAAGAACAGGGAGCAAATACTAAGACAAGCAGGGTGGCAGGAAAGGGAAGTCACAGGAACAGAGTAAACAGGAAGAGGACAAAAACATGATATCAAGGGATCACGCTGCTCTAGCCTGGGAGCATGAACTATCACTGTCATTGGTCTGCAGGCACAGCAGACTGAAATAGCCACACCGAACCCAAAACGAGGCAGAGAAGGTTAACCCCAGCATGACCAGACCGGGGAGAGAATAACATGAAACAAACCCTGGCCTGGATCATAACAAGGTCCACCTGTATTTTTTCTTACAAGGAACCAAATGTGTCTGTTGTGAACTATACTTCTTGGCTCCCTCTTGTGGTCACTAGTAGTATGGCACTGGGATTGTCTTTCCCCAGCTTGGTACCCACCTGGTTCGTTAGGCCAGGGGTGTTGCTATTTAAACTTCCTGGATTCTTAGTCTGGTGCCTGGCATCGTTGTAATCAGTTCATTTCTGTTTGCTCCTGTCTGCTGGTCCTGGTTCTTTGCAAGATAAGCTAAGTCCTGCTTCCTTATTTTTGTTTATTTGCATTGTTCTAATTTTTGTCCAGCTTGTACAAAATGTGATTCCTGATATTGCTGGAAGCTCTAGGGAGCTGATATTCTCCCCCCACACCGTTAGTCGGTTCGGGGGTTCTTGAATATTCAGCGTGGATATTTTGATAGGGTTTTTTGCTGACCGTATAAGTCATCTTCCTATTTTCTGCTATTAGTCAGTGGGCCTCTCTTTGCTAAAATCTAGTTCATTCCTACATTTGTCTTTTCTTCTTACCTCACCGTTATTATTTGTTGGGGGCTTGTATTTACTTTGGGGTCTTTTCCCTGGAGGCAAGAGAGGTCTTATTTTCCCTTATAGGGTTAGTTAGTTCTCCGGCTGGCGCAAGACGTCTAGAATCAACGTAGGTACGTTCCCCGGCTACTGCTAGTTGTTTGTGCTAGGATCAGGTATACGGTCAGCCTAGTTACCACTTCCCTATGAGCTGGTTTTTTGTGTTTGCAGACTTTGCTGAAACCTCTGAGATCCTCTGCCATTGGGATCGTAACAGTATGCCAGGCCTAGTGAATAGTTAATGCATTGCAGAAGTGGGATTAAAAGAAAAGAAGTTCTGAGTTTTTTTTTTTTTTTTTCTTCCTCCCCTTTTTCTCTGAGTGGCTTGAAGCTTTGCTGCAGACATGAATGTCCAGACTCTGATTACTAGTGTGGATCAGCTTGCTGCACGGGTGCAGGGCATTCAGGATTTTGTTACTAGTAGTCCTATGTCAGAACCTAAGACACCTATTCCTGAGCTGTTCTCTGGAGATCGATTTAAATTTAGGAATTTTAGGAATAATTGTAAATTGTTTCTATCTTTGAGACCTCGTTCGTCTGGAGACTCAGCTCAGCAAGTTAAAATTGTTATCTCCTTCTTGCGTGGCGACCCTCAGGATTGGGCTTTCTCGTTGGCACCAGGAGATCCGGCATTGGCAAATGTTGATGCGTTTTTTCTGGCGCTCGGATTGCTTTATGAGCAGCCCAATCTTGAAATTCAGGCAGAAAAAGCTTTGCTGGCTATCTCTCAGGGCCAGGATGAAGCTGAAGTGTATTGCCAAAAATTTCGGAAATGGTCCGTGCTTACTCAATGGAATGAGTGTGCTCTGGCCGCAAATTTCAGAAATGGCCTTTCTGAAGCCATTAAGAATGTGATGGTGGGTTTCTCCATTCCTACAAGTCTGAATGATTCTATGGCGCTGGCCATTCAGATTGACCGGCGTTTGCGGGAGCGCAAATCCGCTGGTCCTCTGGCAGTGTTGTCTGAAAGGACACCTGTCTCAATGCAATGTGATAGAATCCTGACTAGAACCGAACGGCAAAATCATAGACGTCAGAATGGGTTGTGTTTTTACTGTGGTGATTCTACACATGTTATATCAGCATGCTCTAAACGCCTAACAAAGGTTGTTAGTCCTGTCGCCATTGGTAATTTGCAACCTAAATTTATTTTGTCTGTGACTTTAATTTGCTCATTGTCTTCCTACCCTGTTATGGCGTTTGTGGATTCAGGTGCTGCCCTGAGTCTTATGGACTTGTCGTTTGCCAAGCGCTGTGGTTTTGTTCTGGAGCCTTTAGAAAATCCTATCCCTCTTAGAGGAATTGATGCTACGCCATTGGCGGAAAATAAACCGCAGTTTTGGACACAAGTGACCATGTGCACGACTCCTGAACATCGGGAGGTGATTCGTTTTCTTGTTCTGCATAAAATGCATGATTTGGTCGTTTTAGGTCTGCCATGGTTACAGACCCATAATCCAGTTTTGGATTGGAGGGCTATGTCTGTGTCAAGTTGGGGCTGTCAGGGAATTCATTGCGATTCCCCGCCGGTGTCTATTGCTTCCTCTACTCCTTCAGAAGTTCCTGAGTATTTGTTTGACTATCAGGATGTATTCAGTGAGTCCAGGTCCAGCGTTCTTCCTCCTCATAGGGACTGTGACTGCGCTATAGATTTGATTCCGGGTAGTACATTTCCTAAGGGAAGATTATTTAATCTGTCTGTACCTGAGCATGCCGCAATGTGTTCTTATATCAAGGAGTCTTTGGAGAAGGGGCATATTCGTCCATCCTCTTCCCCTCTTGGTGCGGGATTCTTTTTTGTGGCCAAGAAGGACGGATCTTTGAGACCTTGTATAGACTATCGGCTTCTGAATAAAATCACTGTTAAATTTCAGTATCCTTTGCCTCTATTGTCGGACTTGTTTGCCCGGATTAAGGGTACCAGGTGGTTCACCAAGATAGATCTTCGTGGTGCGTACAACCTTGTGCGCATTAAGCAGGGAGATGAATGGAAAACTGCATTTAATACGCCCGAAGGTCATTTTGAGTACTTGGTGATGCCTTTTGGGCTCTCTAATGCTCCTTCAGTGTTTCAGTCCTTTATGCATGACATCTTCCGGAAGTATCTGGATAAATTTATGATTGTTTATCTGGATGATATTCTGGTTTTTTCTGATGATTGGGACTCTCATGTAAAGCAGGTCAGGATGGTGTTTCAGGTTTTGCGTGATAATGCTTTGTTTGTGAAGGGCTCAAAGTGTCTCTTTGGAGTGCAGAAGGTTCCCTTTTTGGGTTTTATTTTCTCCCCTTCTGCTGTGGAGATGGACCCAGTCAAGGTCCGAGCTATTCATGATTGGACTCAACCCACGTCTGTTAAGAGTCTTCAGAAGTTCTTGGGTTTTGCTAACTTCTACCGTCGTTTTATCGCTAACTTTTCTAGCGTTGTTAAACCTTTGACGGATATGACCAAGAAAGGTTCTGATGTTGCTAATTGGGCTCCTGCAGCCGTGGAGGCCTTCCAGGAGCTGAAGCGCCGGTTTACTTCGGCGCCTGTTTTGTGTCAGCCTGATGTCTCACTTCCCTTTCAGGTTGAAGTGGATGCTTCTGAGATCGGTGCAGGGGCTGTTTTGTCGCAGAGAGGCTCTGGTTGCTCTGTAATGAGACCATGTGCTTTTTTTTCTAGGAAGTTTTCGCCTGCTGAGCGGAACTATGATGTTGGGAATCGGGAGTTGTTGGACATGAAGTGGGCATTTGAGGAGTGGCGTCATTGGCTCGAGGGTGCTAAGCATCATGTGGTGGTCTTGACTGATCACAAAAATCTGATGTATCTCGAGTCTGCTAAGCGCCTGAATCCTAGACAGGCTCGTTGGTCATTGTTTTTCTCCCATTTTGACTTTGTGGTCTCGTACCTGCCTGGTTCAAAGAATGTGAAGGCTGATGCTCTTTCTAGGAGCTTTGTGCCTGACTCTCCTGGAGTCTCAGAGCCAACTGGTATTCTTAAAGAGGGAGTAATCTTGTCGGCCATTTCTCCTGATTTGCGACGTGTGTTGCAGAGATTTCAGGCTGGTAGACCTGACTCTTGTCCACCTGACAGACTGTTGTTCCTGATAAATGGACCAGCAGAGTTATTTCCGAGGTTCATTCCTCGGTGTTGGCAGGGCATCCGGGGATTTTTGGCACCAGAGATTTGGTAGCTAGGTCCTTTTGGTGGCCTTCCTTGTCACGGGATGTGCGGTCATTTGTGCAGTCCTGTGGGACTTGTGCTCGGGCTAAGCCTTGCTGTTCTCGTGCCAGCGGGTTGCTTTTGCCCTTTCCTGTCCCGAAGAGGCCTTGGACAGACATTTCCATGGATTTCATTTCAGATCTTCCGGTGTCTCAAGGAATGTCTGTCATCTGGGTGGTGTGTGATCGTTTTTCCAAGATGGTCCATTTGGTGCCCTTGCCTAAGTTGCCTTCCTCTTCCGATCTGGTTCCTTTGTTCTTTCAGAATGTGGTTCGTTTGCACGGCATTCCTGAGAATATCGTGTCTGACAGAGGATCCCAGTTTGTGTCCAGGTTCTGGCGATCCTTTTGTGCTAAGATGGGCATTGATTTGTCGTTTTCGTCTGCCTTTCATCCTCAGACTAATGGCCAAACGGAGCGAACTAATCAGACACTGGAGGCTTATTTGACATGTTTTGTTTCTGCGGATCAGGATGATTGGGTGACCTTCTTGCCATTGGCTGAGTTTGCCCTTAATAATCGGGCTAGTTCCGCTACTTTGGTTTCGCCATTTTTCTGCAACTCTGGTTTTCATCCTCGTTTTTCCTCGGGACATGTTGAGCCTTCTGACTGTCCTGGGGTGGATTCCTGTCATGTTCCCAATGGCAGGGAATTTAGCAACAGAACACGGACAAAAACAGGACGAGCTCTAGGGTGATGGAACCTGAGCTGACCGCGATCCTGAACCTCAACACTCAACTAACAGTAGCCGGGGAGCGTTCCTGGGGGAACTCTAGACGCCTCGCGCCAGCCGGAGATCTAGCTTCCCCTATCAGAAGAATCACAGACCTCTCTTGCCTCCAGAGAAATATTCCCACAGAAATAGCAGCCCCCCACATATAATGACGGTGAAATGAGAGGAAGGCACAAACGTAGTTATGAAAACAGATTCAGCAAAAATGAGGCCCGCTTAAGCTAGATAGCAGAGGATACAAAAGGTGAACTGCGCGGTCAGCTTAAAACCCTTCAAAATACCATCCTGAAATTACTTGAACTCATGTGCCAACTCATGGTACATGAGTGGTAATTTCAGCCCACTAGAGCAACCAGCAGCAGAGAATTACATATCTGCAAGCTGGACTAAAAACATGAAAGCAAACATGAAACAGGGAAATCCAGACTTAGCTTGTCTTGAAGGCTTAGGAGCAGGTAGCAAAGGTAACAGAGACACACTGATACATTGATAGCCGGCAAGGGAATGACAGGAAAGCCAGGTTAAATAGGAAACACCCAGCCTCTGATGGACAGGTGGAAACCAGAGACCTCAACCCACCAAAGTCACCCAGTACCAGTTGTAACCACCAGAGGGAGCCCAAAAACAGAATCCACAACAGTAACCCCCCCCTTGAGGAGGGGTCACCGAACCCTCACGAGAACCCCCAGGGCGATCAGGATGAGCTCTATGGAAGGCGCGGACCAAATCAGTCGCATGAACGTCAGAGGCGACCACCCAGGAATTATCCTCCTGACCATAACCCTTCCACTTAACCAAATACTGGAGTCTACGTCTGGAAACACGAGAATCCAAGATCTTCTCAACAACATACTCCAATTCTCCCTCCACCAGCACCGGAGCAGGAGGCTCAACCGAAGGAACAACGGGCACCTCATACCTCTGCAATAACGACCGATGGAACACATTATGAATAGCAAACGATGCTGGGAGATCCAAACGAAAAGACACAGGGTTAAGAATCTCCAAGATCTTATAAGGACCGATGAACCGAGGCTTGAACTTAGGAGAAGAGACCTTCATAGGGACAAAACGAGAAGACAACCACACCAAGTCCCCAACACGAAGTCGGGGACCCACGCGGCGACGGCGATTAGCAAACTGCTGAGCCTTCTCCTGAGACAACTTCAAATTGTCCACCACCTGATTCCAAATCTGATGTAGCCTGTCCACCACCACGTCCACTCCAGGACAATCCGAAGGCTCCACCTGACCAGAGGAAAAACGAGGATGAAACCCCGAATTACAAAAGAAAGGAGAAACCAAAGTAGCAGAACTAGCCCGATTATTAAGGGCAAATTCGGCCAGTGGCAAAAAGGCAACCCAGTCATCTTGATCAGCAGAAACAAAACACCTTAAATAAGTCTCCAAGGTCTGATTAGTTCGCTCCGTCTGGCCATTCGTCTGAGGATGGAATGCAGACGAGAAAGACAAATTAATGCCCATCTTAGCACAAAACGTCCGCCAAAATCTAGACACAATCTGGGATCCCCTGTCAGAAACGATATTCTCCGGAATCCCATGCAAACGAACCACGTTCTGAAAAAACAAAGGGACCAACTCAGAGGAGGAAGGCAACTTAGGTAAGGGTACCAAATGAACCATCTTAGAAAAGCGGTCACACACAACCCAGATAACGGACATTTTCTGTGAGACAGGGAGATCTGAAATAAAATCCATGGAAATGTGCGTCCAAGGCCTCTTCGGGATAGGCAAGGACAACAACAACCCACTGGCCCGAGAACAGCAAGGCTTAGCCCGAGCACACACTTCACAAGACTGCACAAAGGTACGCACATCCCTTGACAAAGAGGGCCACCAAAAAGACCTGGCCACCAAGTCTCTAGTACCAAATATTCCAGGATGACCAGCCAACACAGAAGAATGGACCTCGGAGATGACTCTACTGGTCCAATCATCCGGAACAAACAGTCTTTCTGGTGGACATCGATCAGGTTTATCCGCCTGAAATTCCTGCAATGCACGTCGCAAGTCTGGGGAGACGGCGGACAATATTACCCCATCCCTAAGGATACCAGTAGGCCCAGAGTCTCCAGGAGAGTCAGGCACAAAACTCCTGGAAAGAGCATCTGCCTTCACATTCTTTGAACCTGGCAGGTATGAAACCACAAAATTGAAACGAGAAAAAAACAACGACCAACGAGCCTGTCTAGGATTCAGACGCCTGGCAGACTCAAGGTAAATCAGATTTTTGTGATCAGTCAAGACCACCACACGATGTCTAGCACCCTCAAGCCAATGACGCCACTCCTCAAATGCCCACTTCATGGCCAAAAGCTCCCGATTACCCACATCATAATTGCGCTCGGCGGGCGAGAATTTTCTAGAAAAGAACGCACATGGCTTCATCACCGAGCCATCGGAACTTCTCTGTGACAAAACCGCCCCCGCTCCAATCTCGGAAGCATCAACCTCAACCTGAAAAGGACGTGAAACATCTGGTTGACATAACACAGGAGCAGAAGAAAACCGGCGCTTAAGTTCCTGAAAGGCCTCCACAGCCGTAGGAGACCAATTAGCAACATCAGCACCCTTTTTAGTCAAATCAGTCAAAGGTTTAACAACACTGGAAAAATTAGTAATGAACCGACGATAAAAATTAGCAAAACTCAAGAACTTCTGAAGACTCTTAACAGATGTAGGTTGTGTCCAGTCACAAATAGCCTGAACCTTGACGGGATCCATCTCAATAGTAGAAGGAGAAAAAATGTACCCCAAAAAAGAAATCTTCTGGACTCCGAAGAGACATTTTGAGCCCTTCACAAACAGAGAATTGGCCCGCAGAACTTGAAACACCTTCCTGACCTGTAGAACATGAGACTCCCAGTCATCAGAAAACACCAAAATATCATCCAAATACACAATCATAAACTTATCCAGATATTCACGGAAAATATTGTGCACAAAGGACTGAAAGACTGAAGGAGCATTAGAAAGTCCAAAAGGCATTACCAAATACTCAAAATGGCCCTCAGGCGTATTAAATGCGGTTTTCCACTCATCACCCTGCTTTATCCGCACAAGATTATACGCACCGCGAAGATCTATCTTAGTAAACCACCTAGCCCCCTTAATGCGAGCAAACAAATCAGTCAATAATGGCAATGGATATTGATATTTGACTGTAATCTTATTCAGAAGGCGATAATCTATACAAGGCCTCAGGGAACCATCTTTTTTAGCCACGAAAAAAAAACCTGCTCCCAGAGGGGACGAAGATGGACGAATATGTCCCTTTTCCAAGGACTCCTTAATATAATTCCGCATAGCAGTATGCTCTGGCACTGACAGATTAAATAAACGACCCTTAGGGAACTTACTGCCAGGAATTAATTCTATAGCACAGTCACAATCCCTATGAGGAGGGAGCGAATTGAGCTTAGGCTCCTCAAAAACATCCCGATAGTCAGACAAAAACGCAGGGACCTCAGAAGGAGTAGATGAAGCGATTGAAATCAGAGGTGCATCATCATGAACCCCCTGACATCCCCAGCTTAACACAGACATTGTTTTCCAATCCAGGACTGGATTATGAGTTTGTAACCATGGCAGACCAAGCACTAGTACATCATGTAAATTATACAGTACAAGGAAGCGAATCACCTCCTGATGAACGGGAGTCATGCGCATGGTCACTTGTGTCCAGTACTGCGGTTTATTCATAGCCAATGGTGTAGAGTCAATTCCCTTCAAAGGAATAGGAACTTCCAGAGGCTCCAGACTAAAACCGCAGCGTTTGGCAAATGACCAATCCATAAGACTCAGGGCAGCGCCCGAATCCACATAGGCATCAACGGAAATGGATGACAGTGAACAAATCAGAGTTACAGACAAAATGAACTTAGACTGCAGAGTACTAATGGCAAAAGATTTATCAACCTTTTTTGTACGTTTAGAGCATGCTGATATAACATGAGCTGAATCACCACAATAAAAACACAATCCATTTTTCCGCCTATAATTTTGCCGTTCACTTCTGGACTGAATTCTATCACATTGCATAGTCTCAGGTGCCTGTTCAGAAGACACCGCCAACTGGTGCACAGGTTTGCGCTCCCGTAAACGCCGATCAATCTGAATGGCCATAGTCATAGACTCATTCAGACCTGTAGGTGCAGGGAACCCCACCATAATATCCTTAATGGCCTCAGAAAAACCATCTCTGAAGTTTGCAGCCCGGGCGCACTCATTCCACTGAGTAAGCACCGACCATTTCCGAAATTTTTGACAATATACCTCCGCTTCATCATGCCCCTGAGAGAGGGCTAATAAAGCCTTTTCAGCCTGAATCTCCAGGTTAGGTTCCTCATAGAGCAATCCCAGTGCCAGAAAAAACGCATCCACACTGAGCAATGCAGGATCCCCTGGTGCCAATGCAAATGCCCAATTCTGAGGGTCGCCCCGCAGGAAAGATATCACAATCTTGACCTGCTGAGCAGGGTCTCCAGAGGAGCGAGATCTCAAAGAAAGAAACAATCTGCAATTGTTCCTGAAATTCAGGAAGGTAGATCTATCTCCAGAAAAAAACTCTGGAATAGGAATTCTAGGTTCAGACATAGGAGTGTGAACAACAAAATCCTGTATGTTTTGAACTTTAGCAGCGAGATTATTCAGGCTGGAAGCCAAACTCTGGACATCCATGTTAAACAGCTAAGGTCAGAGCCATTCAAGGGTTAAGAGGAGGTAAGAAGCAGCTAGACAGCAATTAAGGGCTAGGCAGCAAAACTCTGAGGGAAAAAAAAAAAAAATTTCCCCTCAACACTTCTTTTTCTCCTGCTTCAGCCCAAACAATTAACACTTTGTGGGCCGGCTATACTGTCATGTTCCCAATGGCAGGGAATTTAGCAACAGAACACGGACAAAAACAGGACGAGCTCTAGGGTGATGGAACCTGAGCTGACCGCGATCCTGAACCTCAACACTCAACTAACAGTAGCCGGGGAGCGTTCCTGGGGGAACTCTAGACGCCTCACGCCAGCCGGAGATCTAGCTTCCCCTATCAGAAGAATCACAGACCTCTCTTGCCTCCAGAGAAATATTCCCACAGAAATAGCAGCCCCCCACATATAATGACGGTGAAATGAGAGGAAGGCACAAACGTAGTTATGAAAACAGATTCAGCAAAAATGAGGCCCGCTTAAGCTAGATAGCAGAGGATACAAAAGGTGAACTGCGCGGTCAGCTTAAAACCCTTCAAAATACCATCCTGAAATTACTTGAACTCATGTGCCAACTCATGGTACATGAGTGGTAATTTCAGCCCACTAGAGCAACCAGCAGCAGAGAATTACATATCTGCAAGCTGGACTAAAAACATGAAAGCAAACATGAAACAGGGAAATCCAGACTTAGCTTGTCTTGAAGGCTTAGGAGCAGGTAGCAAAGGTAACAGAGACACACTGATACATTGATAGCCGGCAAGGGAATTACAGGAAAGCCAGGTTAAATAGGAAACACCCAGCCTCTGATGGACAGGTGGAAACCAGAGACCGCAAGCCACCAAAGTCACCCAGTACCAGTTGTAACCACCAGAGGGAGCCCAAAAACAGAATCCACAACAGATTCCGTGGTGGATAGGTTGCAGCGGATTTGGAATCATGTGGTGGACAACTTAAAGTTGTCACAGGAGAAGGCTCAGCGTTTTGCCAACCGCCGCCGCGGTGTGGGTCCCCGACTTCATGTTGGGGATTTGGTATGACTGTCTTCTCGGTTTGTTCCTATGAAGGTCTCCTCTCCTAAATTCAAGCCTCGCTTCATCGGTCCTTATAAGATTTTGGAAATCCTTAATCCAGTGTCCTTTCGTTTGGATCTTCCGGTGTCGTTTGCCATTCACAACGTGTTCCATAGGTCCTTGTTGCGGCGGTACGTTGTGCCTGTGGTTCCTTCTGTTGAGCCTCCTGCTCCGGTGTTGGTTGATGGCGAGTTGGAGTACGTGGTGGAGAAGATCTTGGATTCTCGTCTCTCTAGACGGAGGCTTCAGTATCTGGTCAAATGGAAGGGCTATGGTCAGGAGGATAATTCCTGGGTGGTCGCCTCTGATGTTTATGCGGCCAATTTGGTTCGTGCCTTTCACGCTGCTCATCCTGATCGCCCTGGTGGTCTTGGTGAGGGTTCGGTGACCCCTCCTTAAAGGGGGGGTACTGTTGTGAACTATACTTCTTGGCTCCCTCTTGTGGTCACTAGTGGTATGGCACTGGGATTGTCTTTCCCCAGCTTGGTACCCACCTGGTTCGTTAGGCCAGGGGTGTTGCTATTTAAACTTCCTGGATTCTTAGTCTGGTGCCTGGCATCGTTGTAATCAGTTCATTTCTGTTTGCTCCTGTCTGCTGGTCCTGGTTCTTTGCAAGATAAGCTAAGTCCTGCTTCCTTATTTTTGTTTATTTGCATTGTTCTAATGTTTGTCCAGCTTGTACAAAATGTGATTCCTGATATTGCTGGAAGCTCTAGGGGGCTGATATTCTCCCCCCACACCGTTAGTCGGTTCGGGGGTTCTTGAATATTCAGCGTGGATATTTTGATAGGGTTTTTTGCTGACCGTATAAGCCATCTTCCTATTTTCTGCTATTAGTCAGTGGGCCTCTCTTTGCTAAAATCTAGTTCATTCCTACGTTTGTCTTTTCTTCTTACCTCACCGTTATTATTTGTTGGGGGCTTGTATTTACTTTGGGGTCTTTTCCCTGGAGGCAAGAGAGGTCTTATTTTCCCTTATAGGGTTAGTTAGTTCTCCGGCTGGCGCGAGACGTCTAGAATCAACGTAGGTACGTTCCCCGGCTACTGCTAGTTGTTTGTGCTAGGATCAGGTATACGGTCAGCCTAGTTACCACTTCCCTATGAGCTGGTTTTTTGTGTTTGCAGACTTTGCTGAAACCCCTGAGATCCTCTGCCATTGGGATCATAACAGTGTCAGAGTTAGACACAAAACCATAACTGGTCCTGATGAGACATTGCACACATATTCCAAAACAGCCAAAAGAAACCAAGCTACAGAACAGCCCATGTTTGCACTACACAGCCAGTGATATGTATGAGGCTGGAGCGCTGAATAGCAGCAGAAAATGCTTGTAAAAATTCTTACATATGGAAATGCCGCGCTCATACCAAGATGTAGACTGAAGAAGGAGGACCACACAATTACTATCAAATCATTAGGAGTATATATGACAATCTTCCTATATATTACTTTCAGAAGGACAAGTTGTGTCAATATTAGACACAGAGCAAGGGCTAATCCTAATAAGGCGAGATAAGGTGTTACTACAGGTCACACACCTAGTAGAGCGGTCTTAGTTAAAGAGAAATAATATATAGAATATATAGAAATTACAATCAAGGAAATATCCCATGGATTCATGGAAGAGGATAGCTACAAAAGAACCATAATGGTCCTGGCATAGAAGGCTGACTTATTTGATAGTTGATGCCTAATCAAGTGTCAAACGACAATACAGTCCTATAACGATCAGATATTCGATGGCAATGTATAATAAAGATCAATTAGATAAATAGACAGAAGCCATAAGATGTATTGGCATCACTAGAATGAGGAGTCAGATGTCCTCAGGGTGCAGCAGAGTGAAGCATTGACCATATATTTACTGCCATGGGTGCTGTGAATGTGTTAGAAGAAACAGCCATTCATCCATTTTATACAATCCCGAATCAGGTGTAAAAAAATACCAAGAAATGTAAGTACGGGAGTGAATGGCACATCAATTCCCGGGTCTGTCTTTGCAAATAGCAGAGGGACAAATCACCCCTATAGTAAGATGCAAGTAAGCCAAACAGAGCAAAGATGTCCATAATGGAAAAGTCATAGTTGTTTGCAGAAGCCTGTGAGGAACAAGTCTTCATTTAGACCCTTGGGGAGCGACTCTGAAGATCATAGATCCATTTAGATTCACAGCGAAGGACGAGGTTTGTGATGTTACAGTGCAACTAACTATTCACTATTGATGTCATATTCATTCTAGTGAATTTGTATGCGGCAGTGTTTCTGGGATTTCTCATTAGTTCTGCTTTTTGGCCGGCACCATTACTACACTACTACACTTCCCCTCCTTCAACCCTAATCAAGGGTTAAGCTGAGGGAATAACATTATTTACCCTTATTAGGGACCAAGTGCATAGAATAGAGCCGTCTTCTATAGTCGCCACAAACTGTTTCTATCTATTACCGTATTTTTCCAACCATAAGACGCCCATTTTTTCCTCCAAATTTGGGAGGAAAGTGTGGGTGGGTCTTATAGTAGGGATGTAGCATGTAGGGAGGGGGGGCAGCAACGAGTGGGATCGCACTGTTATCCCACTTCAGGAGGCAGAAAAATGTCCCTGCTGCCTGGAATCAGCGCTGGGGAAACCACATGGTCCTGATGATTAAAGTGCAGTGAATATTCCTTAGCTGCTTCCCTGCCCACCTATCAGCTGAGCCTTGAGCCAGGAGCAGAAAATGAATACTGCACTTAAGCAGGGACACACATGGTTTCCCCAGCGCTGGATTCCTGCAGCAGCTGGGGAGATCTGTGTGTCCGGGGGAGAAGGAGGCAGCAGCAGCAGGGGAGATGAGATCGCTGCATACCTGCGGAGGCTGGATGCTGAGTGCTGTGCACAAGAAGGACCTGTGTGATGTCAGAAGTGGGCGGGCTGGAGCATCACATGGCAGCACAGAGCCCTCCCTCTTCTTGACATCATCACAGGTCCTTCAGACTCCCCACTAGAATCTGCAGCTTCCTCTTATAACCTGTGCTGTGGAAAGGCAACAAGAGGGAGGGCTCTGTGTGTGCAGTCATGGGATGCTTTTACCTCACCACAGTGGCTGGCTGGCTGCCACAATTAAGAGGTTAGTCTACAAAATACAATAAAGCACTCTGCCACTCCTTTGGTGAACTATAACTCCCAGCATGTCATAGGATCTGCAGGACATGCTGGGAGTTATAGCTCTCCCATGGGATTTTAAAGCAGCACTCCAGTGTTATTTTGCAGTGCTGGAGTGGTGCTTTCAATATAAGCCCTGTGCCCCCATTCTTATGCTCACCCTCCAGCGTCTTCATATAGTACTTCACAGACACCACACTGGTCCCGCAGCTTCCAACATAATAACATACTATTATATATAATACCACATATAATAGTATGTTATTAAATATTTTACCACATTTTTTTGCTTCAAATATTTTTTTCCCTATTTTCCACCTCTAAAACCTGGGTGCGCCTTATAGTCCGGTGCGTCTTATAGTCCGAAAAATACGGTATATAGGAATACATTTGTTCTTCAGTTTACAGTGCAGCTTTCCTCGAACTATTTTATCTTATATAGAAGAATAAGCAAGCAGATTCTTTCCGTGAACGACATTCACTTTTAAAGAGGCAGCACTTTCTTTTTTAGATGCCCTCTATCAGGTGCCAAATTAATTGAGCATTTTTTCTGACCAGGGTGCATTAAGTGACATTTAGGGCTCATGCCCACTTGCGATGAAATCGGACAAATTCAATCCGATAAAAAAACACTGAAACTGTTCTCGCAGTCGGCAAAGGAGATCGAGGGCTTTGGGGATTTAGCGGATGTTATAAGTATGGTTTAATTAAGAACAGTAAAGGAGTCTGTGTGTTTATTTCAAATAAAGGATTTTTTAATGGGTGTCTGTGTTTTATTAACTATTTCACTATATGAGGTTAGCAATGGGGGCGTCTAATTGACGCATCTTCATTACTAACCTCGGGGCTTGATGTCACAAAGGTGACATCAACGCCTCAACTATTACCCCATATGCCACCGCTACAGAGCAGTGGGAAGAGCAAGGCTATGTGCCAGAATTGGCGCATCTTACAGATGCGCCTTTTCTGGGGCGGCTGAGAGCTGATGTTTGTAGCCAAGAAAGGGGACACTATCCATGGCCCCTTCCTAGGCTACAAATATCAGCTCTTAGCTGTCTGGCTAAAAATTATAGGGGGACCCCACGCCATTTTTTTCCAATAAAATATATTTTATAAATTACATACATATGCTCTAATTTGCACAAACACTGTACTAATTGTTTTTGCCACTGACATATATATAGCTCCCTATCATGCATCTATTTACTGTATGTAAACCATCTCTTCTATCCTGCTGTAATTTTTCAGAAGCCGACAAATGAATTACCGGCTAATCTTCTATCTAGCTCTCTCTGTACTATAAATATATATATATTTGTTACTGATATATATATATATATATGTCAGTGACACAAATATATATATATATATATATATATATATATATATATATATATATATATGTATTCTATGAGTATACAGTGTATGTTTTCTATCTTTTCTATTCTAAGCTGTCGGTGTGATTTTACTGCATGCGCACACAAATTACCGTCTTTTTTATTTCTATCTATCTAAATCGGATGCTAGGTGTGAAAAATCGGATTATACTCGCATAAAAAACGTATGACACTTGCATGACAATTGCATTGCATTCGTCCGACTCTCCTGCATCAAAATCGAACCGATTTTGAAATCACTAGTGTGTCTCCAGCCTTAATCCTGCCATCTCCACCCTTCTCATTACACAAGTATAATACATATAATAATGGGGGAAAGACCAAGAATGAGCACAAGACCATCACAGCAATCTACAAATAATAGGAGAGATCTCATGACTAGGGTTGAGCGAAACGGATCGGCCATTTTCAGAAGTCGACGACTTTTGGCAAAGTCGGGTTTCATGAAACCCGACCCGACCCCTGTGTGGGGTCGGCCATGAGGTCGGCGATCTTCTGAATCTGGTATCGGAATTCCGATACCGAGTTCCGATATGTTTGCAATATCGGGAATCGGTATTGGACTCCATATTTAAGTGTAAAATAAAGAATTAAAATAAAAAATATTGATATACTCACCTCTCCGGAGGCCCGTGCACCATACCGCTGTTAACCGGCAGCCTCCTTTGCTTAAAATGCTCGCGTTTAGGGCCTTCCATGACGTCACCGCTTCTGATTGGACGCGTGGCGGTCACATGAGCGGCACGCGACCAATCAGAAGCCGTGACGTAATTCTCAGGTCCTAAATTCCTCATTCTAGGAATTTAGGACCTGAGAATTACGTCACGGCTTCTGATTGGTCGCGTGCCGCTCATGTGACCGCCACACGACCAATCACAAGCCGCGACGTCATCCCTCAGGTCCTAAATTCCTAGAATGAGGAATTTAGGACCTGAGAATTACGTCACGGCTTCTGATTGGTCGCGTGCCGCTCATGTGACCGCCACGCGAACAATCAGAAGCCGTGACATCATGGAAGGCCCTAAACGCGCTCATTTTAAGCAAAGGAGGCTGCCGGTTAACAGCGGTAAGGTGCACGGGCCTCCGGACGGGTGAGTATATCAATATTTTTTATTATAATTCTTTATTTTACACATTAATATGGATCCCAGGGCCTGAAGGAGAGTTTCCTCTCCTTCAGACCCTGGGAACCATAGTATCCCATTGCACTGCATTGGGTTTCGTGTTTCGGCCGACCCTGACTTTTTTATAGGATCGGCCGATTTCACTCGACCCGACTTTTGAGAAAGTCGGGTTTCGTGAAATCCGACCTGATCCTATAAAAATAAAAGTCGCTCAACCCTACTCATGACACTTTCTCTTCATCTACCTGGTGATCCTGAGGAGCATTGGGATCTTCTTGTTTACAGTCCTGTTGAAGAAGAGGACGGGGACATCTCTCTGGTGTTGTCCTCTTACTGGACAGATCTGGAGGAAACACATGCAGGGACTGAATTCATTCTTTACATACAGATAACTATAGGCTGTGTGTATTTAGTCCTGTCTATTACCTGGTGATGTGAGGGGCTGGGGAACCTCCATCATAACATCCTTGTACAGATCTTTGTGTCCTTCTAAATTCTCCCACTCCTCCATGGAGAAATAGACAGCGACATCCTGACATCTTATAGGAACCTGACACATACAATGATACCGTCATCCCCCAATCCCTTCATAGTGTTACTGTATAATGTCCCAGCATTCCCAGCAGTGTCACCTCTCCAGTCAGCAGCTCAATCATCTTGTAGATGAGTTCTAGGATCTTCAGGTCATTGATGTCCTCATGTATCAGGGGGTAAGGTGGAGGCCCCGTGATTGGGCTCAGGGGTCTTCCCCATCCCTCAGACACAGGGGCCTGACAGCGCTCACTAGAGGTCTTCTTCACTATTGTGTAATCCTGGTTATGGAGAGACACATTAATAAATCTCACTACAGACATTTCCAGAGTCCTCACCTCTCCAGTTCTGTCCATCTGTTATTCCCATAAATAAGAATGATGTAATGTGACATCATCAGAATCTCTCACCTCTCCAGTAAGCCGGAAGAGGATCTCTAGGGTGAGGTGTAATATCCTCTCCGCCATCTTGTTTTTGTCCATATCCATCTTTGATGGGTAAATCAGGAAAGTTTTCTTATGTAGAAGATCTTCACTGAGAGGATCCAATATTGTAGAGACCTGAATGAGATGATGAGCCGATATAACATCATAAAAATCCTGTGTAATACAATTACTGGAGATAATAAGGGAAACATATGAGATAGAACGTTTAGATGTTGTATTCTCTAGTCTTATATGGACTGGAACATAAGCTGAATTGCTGACTAAGACATCTCCTCCATTCCCCCAATCTCTGGCTTTGTTACTCACTGTTTTGGCATCTGATTGGCTGTAGGAATTACAAGTTTGTTAAGACTGACCAGATACAGAGATTGGCGGGAGCACAAGCACAAATGGTATTATTATTATTTTACAACATTTTGTTTTTTCACTGACATCTACTAATAAAACCTATATATTTTAGGCCACAGACAACAAGCAGTTTCTTCCTCGGAGTCGGCAGCTGAATACGTTCCTCATAGACTCATCTTCCATAACACTAATTCTCCTCTCATTTACCGACACTGGAATCGGCATTAGCAATACTGCAGGAGATATTCATTACACGTGACAGGAGAAATAACTACTTCATGATGAGGACGACATCTTCATCTTCTACTACGGCTCTAGAAACATATTTGTCCAGAGTCCGTCACTGACTCCATCACCACTGGCCGTCTATATGAAGGTTTCCCATCTTCCCCGCACTATAACCTTCTATCACATTAGATCTCAGGTCTGATTCACACACAGAAGTTTGAGGCTTTTATAAGAGATTTTTTGTAAGAACAACAAGACAGGAGATATTTGATGTCAATGTCTCCATGTAGGCTTCCATTTATTACATGAAAAACACAGGTGTGGAAATATTCAAAAAATAATTATAGTGAAGTGTTAAGGCACCAAATAGAAAATTTTTACCCAGGATGAGGACACCTTGAACCAATGTTACAACCTCCACTATAATAAATTTTCAGGGTGGTGCATAGACGTGAGACTATTTATAAGGCTGGGGTCACACTAGCATATGGCATCCGACGAGATAGCATCAAATGTGATATGCTAATGTCTCTTGGCTCCTGCTCTGCTGCGAGCAGGAGCTGAGTGTCATGCTACTGTGCTCCGAGCCTCTCACACGCAGAGGATTAGAGCACAGCTGTGGAGCCAAAGAAACTAATTTCTCCATCTCCTCCATTGCCGGGGTCGGTGTATATCACACAGCACTGAGATGATATCCGTGCGCTGTGCGCTATATCACTCGCACCGATAGACTTATATGAGTACAAGTGAGCTAAGACTAGGTCAAGTCTCGGTGCCAATCGCAGCATGCTCAGATTGTTCTCTCATGCCGATTGAGCATGAGAAAATAATTGCAGATGTAAGTTGGCCCATAGAGTAACACTGGTCCGAGTGCTATGCGATGTTTTTTCACATAGCACTCGTCCGTATTATACGCTAGTATGACCCCGGCCTAATCAAGACAACGAAATGAATTAAGTCAGCATTACTCCTTTTAGAAAATACTTCAGTCCTTTTTAATGTTCATATGATTCAGGACAATGACATAAAGTGCGACAGTGCTAACAGCGTGACGGCAGGTGCAGTGATTTAAAAAAAAAAAGACATGACGGACAACAAACTTTTTGGACTTAATTTGCATTTCTACTCGTCCATGAACATGGACTAGTAGGACTGATTTATCTTCTAAAAGGGGTGAGTGCTGACTTTCTCCATTCCGTTATCTGGATTAGGCCGGAGTCACACACAACGTATAAAAATACGGTCCGTTTTTGATGGCCGAGATATGCAGAAAATTTCCTGAACAGTGATCCGTATTCAATGCGAGGATGCAATTTTTTCTCCAGAAATTATACGTGTGTCATCCGTATGGCATCCGTACTGCAAGCTTTTCTCGCCAGCTTGCAAAATGGACATAGAATGGATCCATGGCCTCAAATATTCATAAAAACATATATACAGTCTATATATATATATATATATATATATACACTCACTGGCCACTTTATTAGGTACACCTGTCCAACTTCTTGTTAACACTTAATTTCTAATCAGCCAATCACATGGCGGCAACTCAGTGCATTTAGGCATGTAGACATGGTCAAGACAATCTCCTGTAGTTCAAACCGAGCATCAGTATGGGGAAGAAAGGTGATTTGAGTGCCTTTGAACGTGGCATGGTTGTTGGTGCCAGAAGGGCTGGTCTGAGTATTTCAGAAACTGCTGATCTACTGGGATTTTCACGCACAACCATCTCTAGGGTTTACAGAGTGTCCTAATAACTGCTCCCTACCTGACAGCGGAGGTTGGCACCCTAAGTTTCTGCGGTAGGCGCCCCCACTCCTCGACGGCTGGCCCTAATAGCCCTACTTCCACCCTATATTCCCTAATTGAGACCTAATCGTTCTCAGAAAAAATGAAATAAAAATAAAAAATCAAAAAAATACACAAATAAACAAGAAAAAAGCAAAAAATTGAACTCAGCAAAAAAACACAATTATTTTTATCATATTAGACAAAAAGGTCCCTAACAGGGTGTAGCAAAACACAATTATTGGATACCAAATGCCAATATCTTGTTTGAATGAAAAAATATCAGTGTCTCGTTTATCCAGCAGATATATAAGTGGGCCAACACCCTATATTCCCTAATTGAGACCTAATCGTTCTCAGAAAAAATTAAATAAAAATAAAAAATCAAAAAAATGCAGAAATGAACAAGAAAAAAGCAAAAAATTGAACTCAGCAAAAAAAACAAATTGTTTTCATCATATTAGACAAAAAGGTCCCTAAAAGGGTATAGCAAAACACAGTTATTGGATAGCAATGCCAATATCTTGTTTAAATGAAAAACACCAGTGTCTCGTTTATCCAACAAATATACAAGTGGGCCACTTCATCACGCACTGCTCCATATAGTCATGTATATCACGGATTTTCAAACAATCAAAATATACCAAAAAAGATATGGTGTCCATAATAGGACTACAGCCCACAAAAACAAAAACATCCCCGCAGGGGACCACCAGAGCAGATTGAGCAGTCAAAAAATAATAATCACACTCCACAGTATAATACTGTAGCATATGTTTCTACTCATCTGCATCCCAGAAGCGTTATGGGTCCTGTAATCATCCAGCTCCGCTGGTCTCCTGCCGGGATATTCTCCCTAGATTGCCCGACGCGTTTCCCCCCCGTGGAAATCCTGGGGGTTCATCAGGGGACATGGAACAATGCCACAAAAAGAGATAGAGATGCAGGACAGATCAGTCAAGAACAATCCTCAGACCACCTCCAGAGATCTGCAGCATCAACTTGCTGTAGATGGTGTCACTGTGCATCGGTCAACTATACAACGCACTTTGCACAAGTAGAAGCTGTATGGGAGAGTGATGCGAAAGAAGCCGTTTCTGCAAGCACGCCACAAACAGAGTCGGCTGAGGTATGCAAAAGCACATTTGGAGAAGCCAATTTCTTTTTGGAAGAAGGTCCTGTGGACTCATGAAACCAAGATTGAGTTGTTTGGTAATACAAAAAGGCGTTATGCATGGTGGCAAAAAACACAGTGCGTTGTATAGTTGACCGATGCACAGTGACACCATCTACAGCAGGTTGATGCTGCAGATCTCTGGAGGTGGTCTGAGGATTGTTCTTGACTGATCTCACCATTCTTCTTCTCTGCCTTTCTGATGTTTTTCTTGGCCTGCCACTTCTGGCCTTAACAAGAACTGTACCTGTGTTCTTCCATTTCCTTACTATGGTCCTCACAGTGGAAATTGACAGGTTAAATCTCTGAGACAGCTTTTTGTATCCTTCCCCTGAACAACTAGGTTGAATAATCTTTGTTTTCAGATCATTTGACAGTTGTTTTGAGGAGCCCATGATGCCACTCTTCAGAGGAGATTCAAACAGGAGAACAACTTGCAAGTGGCCACTTTAAGTAGCTTTTCTCATGATTGCATACACCTGGCTATGAAGTTCAAAGCTCAATGAGGTTACAAAACCAAAAAAAGTGCTTTAGTAAGTCAGTAAAAAGTAGGTAGGAGTATTTAAAACAAGAAAATGATAAGGGTGCCCATACTTATGCACCTGTCAAATTTTGTTTGAATGCAGATTGCACATTTTCTGTTAGTACAATAAACCTCATTTCAAGGCAGAAACATTACTGTGTCCAACAGTTAATAGATATATGAAACTGAAATAGCTGTTGCAAAAAAAAAAAATTTTTATAAAACATTAAGCTTAAGATTAATAGGGGTGCCCAAACTTTTTCATATGACTGTATATATACACTCACTGGCCACTTTATTAGGTACACCATGCTAGTAACGGGTTGGACCCCCTTTTGCCTTCAGAACTGCCTCAATTCTTCGTGGCATAGATTCAACAAGGTGCTGGAAGCATTCCTCAGAGATTTTGGTCCATATTGACATGATGGCATCACACAGTTGCCGCAGATTTGTCGGCTGCACATCCCTGATGCGAATCTCCCGTTCCACCACATCCCAAAGATTTCATGTTGTTTACGCCAAATTCTGATCCTACCATCCGAATGTCGCAGCAGAAATCGAGACTCATCAGACCAAGCAACGTTTTTCCAATCTACTACTGTCCAATTTCGATGAGCTTGTGCAAATTGTAGCCTCAGTTTCCTGTTCTTAGCTGAAAGGAGTGGTACCCGGTGTGGTCTTCTGCTGCTGTAGCCCATCTGCCTCAAAGTTCGACGCACTGTGCGTTCAGAGATGCTCTTAGGCCTACCTTGGTTGTAACGGGTGGCGATTTGAGTCACTGTTGCCTTTTATATCAGCTCGAACCAGTCTGCCCATTCTCCTCTGACCTCTGGCATCAACAAGGCATTTCCGCCCACAGAACTGCCGCTCACTGGATTTTTTTTCTTTTTCGGACCATTCTCTGTAAACCCTAGAGATGGTTGTGCGTGAAAATCCCAGTAGATCAGCAGTTTCTGAAATACTCAGACCAGCCCTTCTGGCACCAACAACCATGCCATGTTCAAAGGCACTCAAATCACTTTTCTTCCCCATACTGATGCTCGGTTTGAACTGCAGGAGATTGTCTTGACCATGTCTACATGCCTAAATGCACTGAGTTGCCGCCATGTGATTGGCTGATAGAAATTAAGTGTTAACAAGAAGTTGGATAGGTGTACCTAATAAAGTGGCCAGTGAGTGTATATATATATATATATATATATATATATATATATATATATATATATATATATATATACACATTGCTCAAAAAATAAAGAGAACACAAACAACAGAATATAACTCCAAGTAAATCAAAGATCTGTGAAATCAAACTGTCCACTTAGGAAGCTACACTGTTTGAAAATCAATTTCACATATTGTTGTGCAAATGGAAATTATTGGCAATTATCATGACACATTCAATAAAGGAGTGGTTCTGCAGGTGGGGACCACAGACCACATCTCAGTACCAATACTTTCTGGCTGATGTTTTGGTCACTTTTGAATGTTGGTTGTGCTTTCACACTCATGGTAGCAGGAGATGGACGCTACAACCCACACAAGTGGCTCATGTAGTGCAACTCATACAGGATGGCACATGAATGTGAGCTGTGGCAAGACGGTTTGCTGTGTCTGTCAGCGTAGTGTCCAGAGGCTGGAGGCGCTACCAGGAGACAGGCCAGTACACCAGGAGACGTGGATGGGGCCGTAGGAGGGCAACAACCCAGCAGCAGGACCACTACCTCCGCCTTTGTGCAAGGAGGAACAGGAGCAGCACAACCAGCGCTACCGAGGTGCCGAATGTGCCAACGTGGCTACCAAGTGGAAAAAGTTGCTACCAAGGTGCCAAATGTGCCAAAGTGGATACCTAGTGGCCAAACTGGCTACCGAGGTGCCGAATATGCCATCGTGGCTACCAAGTGGCAAAAGTGGCTACCGAGGTGCCGAAAGTGCCAAAGTGGCTATCAAGTGGTCAAAATGGCTACCGAGGTGCCGAATGTGCCAAAGTGGCTACGAAGTGGCCACAGTGGCTACAAAGTGGACGAAGTGGCTACCGAGGTTCCGAATGTGCCAAAGTAGCTACCAAGTGGCCAAAGTGGCTACAGATGTGCCGAATGTTCTAAAATTGCTACCAAGTGGCCAAAGTGGCAACCGAGGTGCCGAATGTGCCAAAATGACTACCAAGTGGCCAAAGTGGCTACAGAGGTGCCGAGTGTGTCAAAGTGGCTACCAAGTCGCCAAAGTGGCTACCGATGTACCGAATGTGCCAAAGTGGCTATCAAGGGCCAAAGTGGCTACCAAGTGGCCAAAGTGGCTAGAGATGCCGAATGTGTTAAAATGGATACCAAGTGGCCAAAGTGGCTACCGAGGTGCCGAATGTGCCACAGTGGCTACCAAGTGGCAAAAGTGGCTACCGAAGTGCCGAATGTGCTAAAGTGGCTACCAAGTGGCAAAAGTGGCTACAGAGGTGCCGAATGTGTCAAAAAGGCTAGCAAGTGGCCAAAGTGGATACCAAGTGGTAAAGTGGCTACAGAGAGGCCGAATGTGTCAAAATGGCTACCAAGTGGCCAAAGTGGCTACCAAGTGGCAAAATGGCTAGTTAGGTGCCGAATGTGCCAAAGTGGCAACCAAGTGGCCAAAGTGGCTACCAAGTGGCCAAATTGGCTACCGAGGTGCCGAATGTGCCAAAGTGGCTACCAAGTGGCCAAAGTGGCTACCGAGGTGCCGAATGTGCCAACGTGGCTACCAAGTGGCCAAAGTGGCTACCGAGGTGCCGAATGTGCCAAAGTGGCTACCGAGGTGCCGAATGTGCCAAAGTGGCTACCAAGTGGCCAAAGTGGTTAGAGATGCCGAATGAGTTAAAGTTGATACCAAGTGGCCAAAGTAGCTACCGAGGTGCCGAATGTGCTAAAGTGGCTAACAAGTGGCCAAAGTGGCTACCAAGTGGCCAATGTGGCTACCGAGGTGCCGAATGTGCTAAAGTGGCTAACAAGTGGCCAAAGTGGCTACCAAGTGGCCAATGTGGCTACCGAGGTGCCGAATGTGCTAAAGTGGCTAACAAGTGGCCAAAGTGGCTACCAAGTGGCCAAAGTGGCTACCGATGTGCCGAAAGTGCCAAAGTGGCTACCAAGTGGCCAAAGTGGCTACCGAGGTGCCGAATGTGCCAAAGTAGCTACCAAGTGTCCAAAGTGGTTAACACGTGGCCAAAGTGGCTACCGAGGTGCTGAATGTGCCAAAGTTGCTACCAAGTGAACAAAATGGCTGCCAAGTGGCCAAAGTGCCTACCAAGCTGCCGAATGTGACAAAGTGGCTACCAAGTGGCCTAAGTGGCTACCAAGTGGCAAAAGTGGCTACAGAAGTGCCGAATGTTCTAAAGTTGCTACCAAGTGGCCAAAGTGGCTACCAAGTGGACAAAGTAGCTACCAAGTGACAAAAGTGGCTACAGAGGTGCCGATTGTGCCAAAGTGGCTACCAAGTGGCCAAAGTGGCTAGTGAGGTACCGAATGTGTCAAAGTGGCTACCAAATGGCCAAAGCAGCTACCGATGTACCGATTGTGCCAAAGTGGCTATCAAGTAGCCAAAGTGGCTACCACGTGGCTAGAGATGCCGAATGTGTTAAAGTGGAAATGAAGTGGCCAAAGTGGCTACCAAGTGGCGAAAGCGGTTACCAAGTGGCCAAAGTGGCTACAGAGGTGCTGAATGTGCCAAAATGGCTACCAAGTGGCCAAAGTGGCTACCGAGACGCCGAATGTGCCAAAGTGGCTACCAAGAGGCCAAAATGGCTGCCAAGTGGCCAAAGTGCATATCAAGGTGCCGAATGTGACAAAGTGGCTACCAAGTGGCGAAAGCAGTTACCAAGTGTCCAAAGTGGCTACAGAAGTGCCGAATGTGCCAAAGTGGCTACCAAGTGGCCAAAGTGGCTACAGAAGTGCCGAATGTGCCAAAGTGGATACCAAGTGGACAAAGTGGCTACTGAGGTGCCGAATGTGCCAAAGTGGCTACCAAATGGCAAAAGTAGCTACTGAGGTGCTGAATGTGCCAAAGTGGCTACCAAGTGGCCAAAGTGGCTACCGAGTTGCCGAATGTGCCAAAGTGGCTACCAAGTGGCGAAAGCGGTTACCAAGAGGCTAAAGTGGCTACAGAGGTGCCGAATGTGGCAAAGTGGCTTCCACGTGGCCAAAGTAGCTACCGAGGTGCCAAATGTGCAAATGTGGCTACCAAGTGGCCAAAGTGGCTACCAAGTGGCTACCGAGGTGCCAAATGTGCCAAAATGGCTACCAAGTAGCCAAAGTGGCTACCAAGTGGCCAAAGTGGCTACCGAGGTGCCAAATGTGCCAAAATGGCTACCAAGTAGCAAAAGTGGCTACAGAGGTGCCGAATGTGCCAAAGTGGCTACCAAGTGGCCAAAGTGGCTAGTGAGATGCTGAATCTGCCAAAGTGGCTACCAAGTGGCCAAAGTGGCTACCGATATACCGAATGTGCCAAAGTGGCTATCAAGTGGCCAAAGTGGCTACCAAGTGACCAAAGTGGCTACTGAGGAGCCGAATGTGCCAAAGTTGCTACCAAGTGGCTACCGAGGTGCTGAATGTGCCAAAGTGGCTACCAAGTGGCAAAAGTGGCTACCGATGTGCTACCACATGGCCAAAGTGGCTACCGAGGTGCCGAATGTGCTAAAGTGGCTACCAAGTGGCTAAAGTGGCTACCGAGGTGCCAAATGTGCTAAAGTGGCTACCAAGTGGCCAAAGTGACTACGCAGGTGCCGAATGTGCCACAGTGGCTACAAAGTGGCCGGAGTTGCTACCGAGGTGCCGAATGTGCCAAAGTGGCTGCAAAGGTGCTTAATGTGCTAAAAGGGCTACCAAGTGACCAAAGTGCCTACCAAGGTGCCGAATGTGCCAAAGTGGCTACCAAGTGGCCAAAGTGGCTACCGAGGTGCCGAATGTGCCAAAATGACTACCAAGTGGCCAAAGTGGCTACCAAGTGGCCAAAGTGGCTACCGATGTACCAAATGTGCCAAAGTGCCTACCAAGGTGCCGAATGTGCCAAAGTGGCTACCAAGTGGCCAAAGTGGCTACCGAGGTGCCGAATGTGCCAAAATGACTACCAAGTGGCCAAAGTGGCTACCAAGTGGCCAAAGTGGCTACAGAGGTGCCGAATGTGCCAAAGTGGCTATCAAGTGGCCAAAATGGCTACCGAGGTGCCGAATGTGCCAAAGTGGCTACCGAGGTGCCGAATGTGCCACAGTGGCTACGAAGTGGCCGAAGTGGCTACCGAGGTGCCAAATGTGCCAAAGTGTGAAAACAAGTGGATAGGTGGAGGGCACCACAAAATGTATCAGAAAAAGGAAGGTTCACTATGGGCTGTAACAAAACATGGAAAAAACAGCGAGACAAAGATCATGCCCATATGTAAAGGAACACCTCCAGACAATAATAAATGAAAAATATATAAACTTTTAATTGGCAATGAACCTCAAAAACTACATATATGTGTATGCAAAGAACAATAACACACAACACTTAAAAACATTTAAAATTGCAAAGAATGCAAAAACAACAACATGCCTATGCTGGAATAATTGTCAAATCCTATGATAGGGAAAATGACGTCCCACAAGAAAAATATGCTTCCCCCAATAAGATGATCCAAAGGATCTACCCACACAGTCAAGATATAACAATGAATAACCACTCAATGGTGTGGTGTCAATGTTGCAAAACCATAGCCCCCAACATGAGGTGCATAATTCCTGTGCAAAATAACTGCAATAATGTGCAGATCATGGTAATGGAGTACAACCAAAAAAGGCCCTGGAAAAGATGTGCCTGAGAATAGAGTCTGAAATATAACTCAAAAAATGACTGTTATAAGATAGGCACATGTGGCATGCAAGGGGAAGGGAGAGGAAGGACTACAGAATGTAACAGCCCAATAAAATGAAAACCTCAATCCCATAAAAAAAACCCCATCATACCAATAATGCTAATGGTCCAAAGCCCTGACCATGGGTGGAAGTCTGTGTGGAGAGGGGAAGCAATCTGTGGGTAGGCTCCCACGCGTATCGCCGCTCAGATGGCGGCTTCCTCAGGGAAAGATTATTATGTGGTGTGAACATTCAATGCAGTGACTTATATATGCATCCCTAAAGGCATAAAACATATTCACCTGTGCACGGAGAGATTGCGCGCATGTGGTGCCACCGCCATTTTGTCCATGTAAGAGTCCAAGTGGGAACAATAAAGTTTGGTCAAAAGTAATTCAGAGCGCATGCGTGCACACATAGAGAGAGCGCTGTCACGCAAGCTAGACCTCAAGAATACCACACTGCGCAGACGCCAAAATAGGCGGTCTGCGCATGCGCTACATACGTCCAAGGAAAAAATGCAAAGCGCAGTCCCGGGTACTTTGCAGCGCAAGGTCAGAAGAGGGTTTTGTTTGGCGCAAGCGCACCGCACACCTCAGTCCCCCTCATTATGATGAATACATTTTGTATGATAGAATAAAAGAGCTGTTACGCAAATTAGACCTCGGAGATGCCACACTGCGCAGACGCCAAAATAGGCAGTCTGCGCATGCGCTATATTCATCCAAGGACTTCTCCAAGCATGGAGAAATGCAAAGCGCAATCCCGGGTACTTGCAGCGCGAGATCAGAAGAGGGTTTTGTTTGGCGCAAGCGCACCGCACACCTCAGTCCCCCTCATTATGATGAATACATTTTATATGATAAAAAATAATAAAAGAGATGGATGGGATAAGTTGTATTTATATTTATAAACAGCTGAGCGCACAATAGCCAAGTGAGGGCATAGTCCTGTTATATCTAAATTGAACGAAATGACAAAACATTTAATCTATTCACAACCAGATGCAGACATGATGTATTTCCAAAAAATATTGCCAACGAGTTAATTACAAAAGGAAATGTGTATATGAGGGCAGTACCGTTGTCTGCGCCATACAAGAGCCTATTACCCTGGACACCTAAGGGTCTGTAGTGTCAAGGCAACATACCCCCTCAACTAGTGTGCGACTAAGCTGTGGAGTCAATGGGATTGATCATAATTATAAGAAAAACAACCAAAAAACCACATCTGAAAGGTCTGCGCACTATATATCAAAAGTTGATGAAATAGATGAGAACAGCGAATAAACACTGCACAAGATAAGGGATGATTTTGAACGCACGCACTACGCATATCTCGATCCACTATATTTAGAGAGTGCATGATGAATTACAGATAAACACAAATTAAGTTCAAATTAAGTTCATCAGGCGCATATGCGAGAAAAAATAAGTGCATGAGCACTTAATCCTAATACCAACATGCGCCTGTGCGTGAAAAGTATGTCGCACTAAGCCATGGCAGAGCTAGGTATATGGTATTGCAACATTGAAAAAGGAACAAATTGAAAAAATTGAAAAAATTGAATGTAGACCAATAAATGCAAGCAACACAGTGTATTGGCATATATACAAAACGACAGGGTGACTCCAAATGTGCCAAAGTGGCTACCAAGTGGCCAAAATGGCTACCAAGTGGCAAAAGTGGCCACCAAGGTGCTGAATGTGCTAAAAGGGCTACCAAGTGGCAAAAGTGGCTACTGAAGTGCCAAATGTGCTAAAGTGGCTACAGAGGTGCCGAATGTTCTAAAGTTCCTACCAAGTGGCCAAAGTGGCTACCAAGTGGCCAAAATGGCTACCAAGTGGCCAAAGTGGCAAGAGATGCCAAATGTGTTAAAGTGGATATCAAGTGGCCAAAGTGGCTACCAAGTGGCCAAAGTGGCTACGCAGGTGCCGAATGTGCCACAGTGGCTACAAAGTGGCCGGAGTTGCTACCGAGGTGCCGAATGTGCCAAAGTGGCTGCCAAGTGGCCGAAATGGCTACCAAGTGGCCAAAGTGGCTGCCAAGGTGCTTAATGTGCTAAAAGGGCTACCAAGTGGCCAAAGTGCCTACCAAGGTGCCGAATGTGCCAAAGTGGCTACCAAGTGGCCAAAGTGGCTACCGAGGTGCCGAATGTGCCAAAATGACTAGTAAGTGGCCAAAGTGGCTACCAAGTGGCCAAAGTGACTACCAATGTACCAAATGTGCCAAAGTGCCTACCAAGGTGCCGAATGTGCCAAAATGACTACCAAGTGGCCAAAGTGGCTACCAAGTGGCCAAAGTGGCTACAGAGGTGCCGAATGTGCCAAAGTGGCTATCAAGTGGCCAAAATGGCTACCGAGGTGCCGAATGTGCCAAAGTGGCTACCGAGGTGCCGAATGTGCCACAGTGGCTACGAAGTGGCTACCGAGGTGCCAAATGTGCCAAAGTGGCTACCAAGTGGCCACAATGGCTACCAAGTGGCAAAAGTGGCCACCAAGGTGCTGAATGTGGCAAAAGTGGCTACTGAAGTGCCAAATGTGCTAAAGTGGCTACAGAGGTGCCGAATGTTCTAAAGTTCCTACCAAGTGGCCAAAGTGGCTACCAAGTGGCCAAAATGGCTACCAAGTGGCCAAAGTGGCAAGAGATGCCAAATGTGTTAAAGTGGATATCAAGTGGCCAAAGTGGCTACCGAGGCGCCGAATGTGCCAAAGTGGCTACCAAGTGGCAAAAGTGGCTACCAAGTGGCCAAAGTGGCAAACGAGGTGCTGAATGTGCCAAAGTGGCTACCAAGTGGCCAAAGTGGCTACCAAGGTGCCGAATGTGCCAACTTGGCTACCAAGTGGCAAAAGTGGCTACCGAGGTGCCGAATGTGCCAAAGTGGCTACCTAGTGGCCAAAGTGGCTACCGGAGGTGCCGAATGTACCAATGTGGCTACCAAGTGGCAAAAGTGGCTACCGAGCTACCGAATGTGCCAAAGTGGCTACCAAGTGGCCAAAGAGGCTACCGATGTGCTGAATGTGCCAAAGTAGCTACCAAGTGGCCAAAGTGGCTACCAAGTGGCCAAAGTGGCTACCGAGGTGCCGAATGTGCCAAAGTGACTATCAAGTGGCCAAAGTGGCTACGAAGTGGCCATAGTGGCTACAGAGCTGCCGAATGTGTCAAAGTGGCTACCAAGTGGCCAAAGTGGCTACCAAGATGCCGTATGTGCCAAAGTGGCTACCAAGTGGCCACCAAGGTGCTGAATGTGCCAATATAGTTACAAAGTGGCAAAAATGGCTACCAAGGTGCCGAATGTGCCAAAGTGGCTACCAAGTGGCCAAAGTGGCTACCAAGTGGCCAAAGTACCTACCGAGGTGCCCAATGTGCCACAGTGGTTACCAAGTGGCCGAAGTGGCTACCAAGTGGCCAAAATGGCTACCAAGGTGCTGAATGTGCTAAAAGGGCTACCAAGTGGCAAAAGTGGCTACCAAAGTGCCGAATGTGCTAAAGCGGCTACCAAGTGGCAAAAGTGGCTACAGAGGTGCCGAATGTTCTAAAGTTGCTAAGAAGTGGCCAAAGTGGCTACCAAGTGGCTAAAGTGGCTACCGGGGTGCCGAATGTGTCAAAATGGCTACCAAGTGGCCAAAGTGGCTAGTGAGGTGCCAAATGTGCCAAAATAGCTACCAAGTAGCCAAAGTGGCTACCAAGTGACCAAAGTGGCTACAGAGGAGCCGAATGTGCCAAAGTGGCTACCAAGTGGCCAAAGTGGCTAGTGAGATGCTGAATCTGCCAAAGTGGCTACCAAGTGGCCAAAGTGGCTACCGATATACCGAATGTGCCAAAGTGGCTATCAAGTGGCCAAAAAGGCTACCATGTGACCAAAGTGGCTCCTGAGGAGCCGAATGTGCCAAAGTGGCTACCAAGTGGACAAAGTGGCTACCAAGTGGCCAAAGTGGATACAGAGGTGCCGAATGTGCCAAAGTTGCTACCAAGTGGCTACCGAGGTGCTGAATGTGCCAAAGTGGCTACCAAGTGGCAAAAGTGGCTACCGATGTGCCAAATGTGCTAATGTGGCTACCACATGGCCAAAGTGGCTACCGAGGTGCCGAATGTGCTAAAGTCGCTACCAAGTGGCTAAAGTGGCTACCGAGGTGCCAAATGTGCTAAAGTGGCTACCAAGTGGCCAAAGTGGCTACCAAGTGGCCAAAGTACCTACCGAGGTGCCCAATGTGCCACAGTGGTTACCAAGTGGCCGAAGTGGCTACCAAGTGGCCAAAATGGCTACCAAGGTGCTGAATGTGCTAAAAGGGCTACCAAGTGGCAAAAGTGGCTACCGAATGTGCCAAAGTGGCTACCAAGTGGCCAAAGAGGCTACCGATGTGCTGAATGTGCCAAAGTAGCTACCAAGTGGCCAAAGTGGCTACCAAGTGGCCAAAGTGGCTACCGAGGTGCCGAATGTGCCAAAGTGACTATCAAGTGGCCAAAGTGGCTACGAAGTGGCCATAGTGGCTACAGAGCTGCCGAATGTGTCAAAGTGGCTACCAAGTGGCCAAAGTGGCTACCGAGATGCCGTATGTGCCAAAGTGGCCACCAAGGTGCTGAATGTGCCAATATAGTTACAGTGGCAAAAATGGCTACCGAGGTGCCGAATGTGCCAAAGTGGCTACCAAGTGGCCAAAGTACCTACCGAGGTGCCCAATGTGCCACAGTGGTTACCAAGTGGCCGAAGTGGCTACCAAGTGGCCAAAATGGCTACCAAGGTGCTGAATGTGCTAAAAGGGCTACCAAGTGGCAAAAGTGGCTACCAAAGTGCCGAATGTGCAAAAGTGGCTACCAAGTGGCAAAAGTGGCTACAGAGGTGCCGAATGTTCTAAAGTTGCTAAGAAGTGGCCAAAGTGGCTACCAAGTGGCCAAAGTGGCTACCGGGGTGCCGAATGTGCCAAAATGGCTACCAAGTGGCCAAAGTGGCTAGTGAGGTGCCAAATGTGCCAAAATGGCTACCAAGTAGCCAAAGTGGCTACCAAGTGGCCAAAGTGGCTACAGAGGGGCCGAATGTGCCAAAGTGGCTACCAAGTGGCCAAAGTGGCTAGTGAGATGCTGAATCTGCCAAAGTGGCTACCAAGTGGCCAAAGTGGCTACCGATATACCGAATGTGCCAAAGTGGCTACCAAGTGGCCAAAGAGGCTACCGATGTGCTGAATGTGCCAAAGTAGCTACCAAGTGGCCAAAGTGGCTACCGAGGTGCCGAATGTGCTAAAGTGGCTACCAAGTGGCTAAAGTGGCTACCGAGGTGCCAAATGTGCTAAAGTGGCTACCAAGTGGTCAAAGTGGCTACCAAGTGGCCAAAGTGGCTACGGAGGTGACGAATGTGCCACAGTGACTACAAAGTGGCCGGAGTTGCTACCGAGGTGCCGAATGTGCCAAAGTGGCTGACAAGTGGCCGAAATGGCTACCAAGTGACCAAAGTGGCTGCCAAGGTGCTTAATGTGCTAAAAGTGCTACCAAGTGGCCAAAGTGCCTACCAAGGTGCCGAATGTGCCAAAATGACTACCAAGTGGCCAAAGTGGCTACCAAGTGGCCAAAGTGGCTACAGAGGTGCCGAATGTGCCAAAGTGGCTATCAAGTGGCCAAAATGGCTACCGAGGTGCCGAATGTGCCAAAGTGGCTACCGAGGTGCCGAATGTGCCACAGTGGCTACGAAGTGGCCGAAGTGGCTACCGAGGTGCCAAATGTGCCAAAGTGGCTACCAAGTGGCCAAAATGGCTACCAAGTGGCAAAAGTGGCTACCAAGGTGCTGAATGTGCTAAAAGGGCTACCAAGTGGCAAAAGTGGCTACTGAAGTGCCAAATGTGCTAAAGTGGCTACAGAGGTGCCGAATGTTCTAAAGTTCCTACCAAGTGGCCAAAGTGGCTAGCAAGTGGCCAAAATGGCTACCAAGTGGCCAAAGTGGCAAGAGATGCCAAATGTGTTAAAGTGGATACCAAGTGGCCAAAGTGGCTACCGAGGCGCCGAATGTGCCAAAGTGGCTACCACGTGGCAAAAGTGGCTACCAAGTGGCCAAAGTGGCAAACGAGTTGCCGAATGTTCCAAAGTGGATACCAAGTGGCCAAAGTGGCTACCAAGGTGCCGAATGTGCCAACGTGGCTACCAAGTGGCAAAAGTGGCTACCGAGGTGTCGAATGTGCCAAAGTGGCTACCTAGTGGCTAAAATGGCTACCGAGGTGCCGAATGTACCAATGTGGCTACCAAGTGGCAAAAGTGGCTACCGAGCTACCGAATGTGCCAAAGTGGCTACCAAGTGGCCAAAGAGGCTACCGATGTGCTGAATGTGCCAAAGTAGCTATCAAGAGGCCAAAGTGGCTACCAAGTGGCCAAAGTGGCTACCGAGGTGCCGAATGTGCCCAAGTGACTATCAAGTGGCCAAAGTGGCTACGAAGTGGCCATAGTGGCTACAGAGGTGCCGAATGTGTCAAAGTGGCTACCAAGTGGCCAAAGTGGCTACCGAGATGCCGTATGTGCCAAAGTGGCTACCAAGTGGCCAAAGTGGCCACCAAGGTGCTGAATGTGCCAATATAGTTACAAAGTGGCAAAAATGGCTACCAAGTTGCCGAATGTGCCAAAGTGGCTACCAAGTGGCCAAAGTGGCTACCAAGTGGCCAAAGTACCTACCGAGGTGCCCAATGTGCCACAGTGGTTACCAAGTGGCCGAAGTGGCTACCAAGTGGCCAAAATGGCTACCAAGGTGCTGAATGTGCTAAAAGGGCTACCAAGTGGCAAAAGTGGCTACCAAAGTGCCGAATGTGCTAAAGTGGCTACCAAGTGGCAAAAGTGGCTACAGAGGTGCCGAATGTTCTAAAGTTGCTAAGAAGTGGCCAAAGTGGCTACCGGGGTGCCGAATGTGCCAAAATGGCTACCAAGTGGCCAAAGTGGCTACGGAGGTGCCGAATGTGCCACAGTGACTACAAAGTGGCCAGAGTTGCTACCGAGGTGCCGAATGTGCCAAAGTGGCTGCCAAGTGGCCGAAATGGCTACCAAGTGGCCAAAGTGGCTAACAAGGTGCTTAATGTGCTAAAAGGGCTACCAAGTGGCCAAAGTGCCTACCAAGGTGCCAAATGTGCCAAAGTGGCTACCGAGGTGCCGAATGTGCCAAAATGACTACCAAGTGGCCAAAGTTGCTACAGAGGTGCCGAATGTGCCAAAGTGGCTATCAAGTGGCCAAAATGGCTACCGAGGTGCCGAATGTGCCAAAGTGGCTACCAAGTGTCCAAAGTGGCTACCGAGGTGCCGAATGTACCACAGTGGCTACGAAGTGGCCGAAGTGGCTACCGAGGTGCCAAATGTGCCAAAGTGGCTACCAAGTGGCCAAAATGGCTACAAGTGGCAAAAGTGGCTACTGAAGTGCCAAATGTGCTAAAGTGGCAACAGAGGTGCCGAATGTTCTAAAGTTCCTACCAAGTGGCCAAAGTGGCTACCAAGTGGCCAAAATGGCTACCAAGTGGCCAAAGTGGCAAGAGATGCCAAATGTGTTAAAGTGGATACCAAGTGGCCAAAGTGGCTACCGAGGCGCCGAATGTGCCAAAGTGGCTACCAAGTGGCAAAAGTGGCTACCAAGTGGCCAAAGTGGCAAACGAGGTGCCGAATGTGCCAAAGTGGCTACCAAGTGGCCAAAGTGGCTACCAAGGTCCCGAATGTGCCAACGTGGCTACCAAGTGGCAAAAGTGGCTACCGAGGTGCCGAATGTGCCAAAGTGGCTACCTAGTGGCCAAAGTGGCTACCGAGGTGCCGAATGTACCAATGTGGCTACCAAGTGGCAAAAGTGGCTACCGAATGTGCCAAAGTGGCTACCAAGTGGCCAAAGAGGCTACCGAGGTGCCGAATGTGCCAAAGTGACTATCAAGTGGCCAAAGTGGCTACGAAGTGGCCATAGTGGCTACAGAGGTGCCGAATGTGTCAAAGTGGCTACCAAGTGGCCAAAGTGGCTACCGAGATGCCGTATGTGCCAAAGTGGCTACCAAGTGGCCAAAGTGGCCACCAAGGTGCTGAATGTGCCAATATAGTTACAAAGTGGCAAAAATGGCTACCGAGGTGCCGAATGTGCCAAAGTGGCTACCAAGTGGCCAAAGTGGCTACCAAGTGGCCAAAGTACCTACCGAGGTGCCCAATGTGCCACAGTGGTTACCAAGTGGCCGAAGTGGCTACCAACTGGCCAAAATGGCTACCAAGGTGCTGAATGTGCTAAAAGGGCTACCAAGTGGCAAAAGTGGCTACCAAAGTGCCGAATGTGCTAAAGTGGCTACCAAGTGGCCAAAGTGGCTACCGGGGTGCCGAATGTGCCAAAATGGCTACCAAGTGGCCAAAGTGGCTAGTGAGGTGCCAAATGTGCCAAAATGGCTACCAAGTAGCCAAAGTGGCTACCAAGTGGCCAAAGTGGCTACAGAGGGGCCGAATGTGCCAAAGTGGCTACCAAGTGGCCAAAGTGGCTAGTGAGATGCTGAATCTGCCAAAGTGGCTACCAAGTGGCCAAAGTGGCTACCGATATACCGAATGTGCCAAAGTGGCTATCAAGTGGCCAAAGTGGCTCCTGAGGAGCCGAATGTGCCAAAGTGGCTACCAAGTGGCCAAAGTGGATACAGAGGTGTCGAATGTGCCAAAGTTGCTACCAAGTGGCTACCGAGGAGCTGAATGTGCCAAAGTGGCTACCAAGTGGCAAAAGTGGCTACCGATGTGCCAAATGTGCTAATGTGGCTACCACATGGCCAAAGTGGCTACCGAGGTGCCGAATGTGCTAAAGTGGCTACCAAGTGGCTAAAGTGGCTACCGAGGTGCCAAATGTGCTAAAGTGGCTACCAAGTGGTCAAAGTGGCTACCAAGTGGCCAAAGTGGCTACGGAGGTGCCGAATGTGCCACAGTGATTACAAAGTGGCCGGAGTTGCTACCGAGGTGCCGAATGTGCCAAAGTGGCTGCCAAGTGGCCGAAATGGCTACCAAGTGGCCAAAGTGGGTGCCAAGGTGCTTAATGTGCTAAAAGTGCTACCAAGTGGCCAAAGTGGCTACCGAGGTGCCGAATGTGCCAAAATGACTACCAAGTGGCCAAAGTGGCTACCAAGTGGCCAAAGTGGCTACAGAGGTGCCGAATGTGCCAAAGTGGCTATCAAGTGGCCAAAATGGCTACCGAGGTGCCGAATGTGCCAAAGTGGCTACCGAGGTGCCGAATGTGCCACAGTGGCTACGAAGTGGTCGAAGTGGCTACCGAGGTGCCAAATGTGCCAAAGTGGCTACCAAGTGGCCAAAATGGCTACCAAGTGGCAAAAGTGGCTACCAAGGTGCTGAATGTGCTAAAAGGGCTACCAAGTGGCAAAAGTGGCTACTGAAGTGCCAAGTGTGCTAAAGTGGCTACAGAGGTGCCGAATGTTCTAAAGTTCCTACCAAGTGGCCAAAGTGGCTACCAAGTGGCCAAAGTGGCAAGAGATGCCAAATGTGTTAAAGTGGATACCAAGTCGCCAAAGTGGCTACCGAGGCGCCGAATGTGCCAAAGTGGCTACCAAGTGGCAAAAGTGGCTATCAAGTGGCCAAAGTGGCAAACGAGGTGCCGAATGTGCCAAAGTGGCTACCAAGTGGCCAAAGTGGCTACCAAGGTGCCGAATGTGCCAACGTGGCTACCAAGTGGCAAAAGTGGCTACCGAGGTGCCGAATGTGCCAAAGTGGCTACCTAGTGGCCAAAATGGCTACCGAGGTGCCGAATGTACCAATGTGGCTACCAAGTGGCAAAAGTGGCTACCAAGCTACCGAATGTGCCAAAGTGGCTACCAAGTGGCCAAAGTGGCTACGAAGTGGCCAAAGTGGCTACCGAGGTGCCGAATGTGCCAAAGTGACTATCAAGTGGCCAAAGTGGCTACGAAGTGGCCATAGTGGCTACAGAGGTGCCGAATGTGTCAAAGTGGCTACCAAGTGGCCAAAGTGGCTACCGAGATGCCGTATGTGCCAAAGTGGCTACCAAGTGGCCAAAGTGGCCACCAAGGTGCTGAATGTGCCAATATAGTTACAAAGTGGCAAAAATGGCTACCGAGGTGCCGAATGTGCCAAAGTGGCTACCAAGTGGCCAAAGTGGCTACCAAGTGGCCAAAGTACCTACCGAGGTGCCCAATGTGCCACAGTGGTTACCAAGTGCCCGAAGTGGCTACCAAGTGGCCAAAATGGCTACCAAGGTGCTGAATGTGCTAAAAGGGCTACCAAGTGGCAAAAGTGGCTACCAAAGTGCCGAATGTGCTAAAGTGGCTACCAAGTGGCAAAAGTGGCTACAGAGGTGCCGAATGTTCTAAACTTGATACCAAGGTGCTGAATGTGCTAAAAGAGCTACGAAGTGGCAAAAGTGGAACCGAAGTGCCAAATGTGCTAAAGTGGCTATGAAGTGGCAAAAGTGGCTACAGAGGTGCCAAATGTGCCAAAATGGCTACCATGTAGCCAAAGTGGCTACCAAGTGGCCAAAGTGGCTACAGAGGTGCAGAATGTGCCAAAGTGGCTACCAAGTGGCCAAAGTGGCTACCAAGTGACCAAAGTGGCTCCTGAGGAGCCGAATGTGCCAAAGTGGCTACCAAGTGGCCAAAGTGGCTACCAAGTGGCCAAAGTGGATACAGAGGTGCCGAATGTGCCAAAGTTGCTACCAAGTGGCTACCGAGGTGCTGAATGTGCCAAAGTGGCTACCAAGTGGCAAAAGTGGCTACCGATGTGCCAAATGTGCTAAAGTGGCTACCACATGGCCAAAGTGGCTACCGAGGTGCCGAATGTGCTAAAGTGGCTACCAAGTGGCCAAAGTGGCTACCGAGGTGCCAAATGTGCTAAAGTGGCTACCAAGTGGCCAAAGTGGCTACCAAGTGGTCAAAGTGGCTTCGGAGGTGCCGAATGTGCCACAGTGGCTACAAAGTGGCCGGAGTTTCTACCGAGGTGCCGAATGTGCCAAAGTGGCTGCCAAGTGGCCAAAATGGCTACCAAGTGGCCAAAGTGGCTGCCAAGGTGCTTAATGTGCTAAAAGGGCTACCAAGTGGCCGAAGTGCCTACCAAGGTGCCGAATGTGCCAAAGTGGCTACCAAGTGGCCAAAGTGGCTACCGAGGTGCCGAATGTGCCAAAATGACTACCAAGTGGCCAAAGTTGCTACCGATGTACCAAATGTGCCAAAGTGCCTACCAAGGTGCCGAATGTGCCAAAGTGGCTACCAAGTGGCTAAAGTGGCTACCGAGGTGCCGAATGTGCCAAAATGACTACCAAGTGGCCAAAGTGGCTACAAAGTGGCCAAAGTTGCTACCGATGTACCAAATGTGCCAAAGTGCCTACCAAGGTGCCGAATGTGCCAAAGTGGCTACCAAGTGGTTAAAGTGGCTACCGAGGTGCCGAATGTGCCACAGTGGCTACGAAGTGGCCGAAGTTGCTACCGAGGTGCCAAATGTGCCAAAGTGGCTACCAAGTGGCAAAAGTGGCTACCAAAGTGCTGAATGTGCTAAAAGGGCTACCAAGTGGCAAAAGTGGCTACTGAAGTGCCAAATGTGCTAAAGTGGCTACAGAGGTGCCGAATGTTCTAAAGTTGCTACCAAGTGGCCAAAGTGGCTACCAAGTGGCCAAAATGGCTACCAAGTGGCCAAAGTGGCAAGAGTTTCCAAATGTGTTAAAGTGGATACCAAGTGGCCAAAGTGGCTACCGAGGCGCCGAATGTGCCAAAGTGGCTACCAAGTGGCAAAAGTGGCTACCAAGTGGCCAAAGTGGCAAACGAGGTGCCGAATGTGCCAAAGTGGCTACCAAGTGGCCAAAGTGGCTACCAAGGTGCCGAATGTGCCAACGTGGCTACCAAGTAGCAAAAGTGGCTACCGAGGTACCGAATGTGCCAAAGTGGCTACCTAGTGGCCAAAGTGGCTACCGAGGTGCCAAATGTACCAATGTGGCTACCAAGTGGCAAAAGTGGCTACCGAGCTACTGAATGTGCCAAAGTGGCTACCAAGTGGCCAAAGAGGCTATCGATGTGCTGAATGTGCCAAAGTAGCTACCAAGTGGCCAAAGTGGCTACCAACTGGCCAAAGTGGCTACCGAGATGCCGAATGTGCCAAAGTGGCTACCAAGTGGCCAAAGTGGCTACCAAGTGGCCAAAGTACCTACCGAGGTGCCCAATGTGCCACATTGGTTACCAAGTGCCCGAAGTGGCTACCAAGTGGCCAAAATGGCTACCAAGGTGCTGAATGTGCTAAGAGGGCTACCAAGTGGCAAAAGTGGCTACCAAAGTGCCGAATGTGCTAAAGTGGCTACCAAGTGGCAAAAGTGGCTACAGAGGTGCCGAATGTTCTAAACTTGATACCAAGGTGCTGAATGTGCTAAAAGGGCTACGAAGTGGCAAAAGTGGAACCGAAGTGCCAAATGTGCTAAAGTGGCTATGAAGTGGCAAAAGTGGCTACAGAGGTGCCGAATGTTCTAAAGTTGCTAAGAAGTGGCCAAAGTGGCTACCAAGTGGGCAAAGTGGCTACCGAGGCGCTGAATGTGCCAAAGTGGCTACCAAGTGGCAAAAGTGGCTACCCAGGCACCGAATGTGCTAAAGTGGCTACCAAGTGGCCAAAGTGGCTACCAAGTGGCAAACGAGGTGCCGAATGTGCCAAAGTGGCTACCGAGGTACCGAATGTGTCAAAGTGGCTACCAAGTGGCCAAAGTGGCTAACGAGGAGCCGAATGTGCCAAAGTGGCTACCAAGTGGAGAAATAGTTACCAAGTGGCCAAAGTGGCTACGGAGGTGCCGAATGTGTCAAAGTGGCTTCCAAGTGGCCAAAGTGGCTAGTGAGGTGCCGTATGTGCCAAAGTGGCTACCAAGTGGCCACCAAGGTGCTGAATATGCCAATGTAGCTACCAAGTGGCCAAAGTGGCTACCAAGTGGCCAAAGTGGCTACCGAGGTGTGATAAGTAAGTGCCCCCCGTCCTGTATGTGATAAGTAAGTACCCCCCGTCCAGTGTGTGATAAGTGCCCCCCATCCTGTGTGCGATAAGATCCCCCGTCCTGAGTGTGATACGTAAGTGACCCCCTGTCCTGTGTGTGATAAGTGCCCCCCCCATCCTGTGTGTGATAAGTAAGTGCCCCCCGTCCTGTGTGTGATCAGTAAGTGTCCCCCATCCTGTGTGTGAGAAGCAAGTGCCCCCTGTCCTGTGTGTGATAAGTGCCCCTCGTCCTGTTTGTGATAAGTATGTGCCCCCCATCCTCTTTGTGATAAGTATGTGCCCCCCCATCCTGTGTGTGATAAGTGCACCCCCCTCCTGTGTGTGATAAGTGCCCTCCCATCCAGTGTGTGATAATTCCCCCACGTCCTGTGTGTGATAAGTAATAGACCCCCTATCCTGTATGTGACAAGTGCCCCCCGTCCTGTGTGCGATAAGTACGTGCCCACCCTGTCCTCTGTGTGATATGGAAGTGCCCCCGTCCTGTGTGATAAGTAAGTGACCCCCGTCCTGTGTGTGAAAATTAAGTGCCCCACATACTGTGTGTGATAAGTAAGTGTCCCCCCATCCTATGTGTGATAAGCAAGTGCCCCCGTCCTGTGTGTGATAAGTAAGTGCCTCCCCATCCTGTGTGGTAAGTGCCCCACATCCTGTATGTGATAAGTAAGTGTCCCCCCCGTCCTGTGTGTGATAAGTGCCCCACATCTTGTGTGTGATAAGTGTCCCCCCGTCCTGTGTGTGATAAGCAAGTGCCCCCGTCCTGTGTGTGATAAGTGCCTCCCCGTCCTGTGTGTGATAAGTGCCCACCCAGTCCTCTGTGTAATAAGTAATTGCCCCCCGTCCTGTGTGTGATAACTGCCCCCTATCCTGTGGGTGATAAGTAAGTGCCCCCCGTCCTGTGTGGTAAGTGCCCCTCATCCTGTGTGTGATAAGTGCCCCCCGTCCTGTGTGTGATAAGTAAGTGCCCCCCGTCCTGTGTGTGATAAGTGCCCCCCGTCCTGTGTGTGATAAGTGCTCCCCGTCCAGTGTGTGATAAGTAAGGCTACGTTCACATTTGCGTTGTGCGGTGCAGCGTCTGCGATGCAACGCACAACGCAAATGTAAACGCATGCACAACGCAGCGTTTTGTGACGCATGCGTCCACTTTTGCATGGTTTTTGGTGCAGAAAAAACTGCATCATGCAGCGTCCTCTGTGCCCTGACGCATGCACCACAGTGATGCATGCGTCACAAAACGCAAGTGCTACTCATGTCCATGCGCCCCCCCCATGTGAAATATAGGGGCGCATGATGCATGCGTCGCTGCGGCAGACGCAACGCTACTGTGAATGTAGTCTAAGTGCCCCCTGTCCTGTGTGTGATAAGTGCCCCCTGTCCTGTGTGTGATATGTGCCCCCCGTCCTGTGTGTGATAAGTGCACCCCATCCTGTGTGTGATAACTGCCCACCCAGTCCTCTGTGTGATAAGTGTCCCCCCGCCCTGTGTGTGATAAGTGCCCCCCATCCTGTGTGTGATAAGTAAGTGCCCCTCGATCCTGTGGGTGATAAGTGCCCCCCGTCCCGTGTGTGATAAGTAAGTGCACCCCCCTCCTGTGTGTGATAGTTAAGTGTCCCCCGTCCTGTGTGTGATAAGTGCCCCCTGTCCTGTGTGTGCGCTAAGTGCCCCCCGTCCTGTGTGTGATTTGTGCCCACCCAGTCCTCTGTGTGATAAGTGCCCCCTCGTCCTGCGTGTGATAAGTGCCCCCCGTCCTCTGTGTGCTAAGTCCCCCCCATCCTGTGGGTGATAAGTGCCCCCCGTACTGTGTGTGATAAGTAATTGCACCCCCCTCCTGTGTGTGATAGTTAAGTGCACCCCGTCCTGTGTGTGATAAGTGTCCCCCTTCCTGTGTGTGATAAGTAATTGCATCCCCCTCCTGCGTGTGATAAGTGCCCCCCGTCCTGTGTGTGATAAGTGCCCCCCTTCCTGTGTGTGATAAGTGTCCCCCGTCCTGTGTGTGTGATAAGTGCCTCCCCATCCTGTGTGTGTGTGATAAGTGCCCCCCATCCTGTGTGTGATAAGTGCTCCCCGTCCTGTGTATGATAAGTGCCACCCGTCCTGTGTGTGATAAGTGCCCCCCGCGTTCTGTGTGTGATAAGTGCCCACCCCGCCCTCTGTGTGATAAGTGCCCCCGTCCAGTTTGTGATAAGTGCACCCGTCCTGTGTGTGATAAGTGCCCCCCGTCCTGTGTGTGATAAGTGCCCCCCGTCCTGTGTGTGATAAGTAAGTGCCCCCGTCCTGTGTGTGATAAGTGCCCCCGTCCTGTGTGTGATAAGTTTCACCCGTCCTGTGTGTGATAAGTGCCCCCCGTCCTGTGTGTGATAAGTGCCCCCGTCCTGTGTGTGATAAGTTTCACCCGTCCTGTGTGTGATAAGTGCCCCCGTCCTGTGTGTGATAAGTTTCACCCGTCCTGTGTGTGATAAGTGCCCCCCGTCCTGTGTGTGATAAGTGCCCCCCCTCCTGTGTGTGATAAGTGCCCCCCGTCCTGTGTGTGATAAGTGCCCCCCCATCCTGTGTGTGATAAGTGCCCCCCGTCCTGTGTGTGATAAGTGCCCCCCGTCCTGTGTGTGATAAGTGCCCCCCGTCCTGTGTGTGATAAGTGCCCCCCGCGTTCTGTGTGTGATAAGTAAATGCCCCCCGTCCTTTGTGTGATAAGTGCCCCCCATCCTGTGTGTGATAAGTGCCCCCCCGTCCTGTGGGTGATAAGTCCCCCCCCCCCGTCCTGTGTGTGATAAGTGCCCCCCCGTCCTGTGTGTGATAAATAAGTGCCCCCCATCCTGTGTGTGATACGTGCCCTCGTCCTGCGTGTGATAAGTGCCCCCCGTCCCGTGTGTGATAAGTACCGTATATACTCGAGTATAAGCCGACCCGAGTATAAGCCGACCCCCCTAATTTTGCCACAAAAAACTGGGAAAACTTATTGACTCAAGTATAAGCCTAGGGTGGAAAATGCAGCAGGTACCGGTGGATTTCAAAATTAAAAATAGATACTCCATACCGTTCATTATGGCCCCATAGATGCTCCACATAAAGCTGTGCCACATATAATGCTCTGCACCGTTCATTATGGCCCCATAGATGCTCCACATAAAGCTGTGCCATATATAATGCTCTGCACCGTTCATTATGGCCGCATAGATGCTCCACATAAAGCTGTGCCATATATACAATGCTCTGCACCATTGCCCCATAGATACTCCACATAAAGCTGTGCCATATATACAATGCTCTGCACCGTTGCCCCATAGCTGTGCCATATATACAATGCTCTGCACCATTGCCCCATAGCGGTGCCATATAGTGCTCTGCACCGTTGCCCGATAGCTGTGCCATATATACAATGCTCTGCACCGTTGCCCCATAGCGGTGCCATATAGTGCTCTGCACCGTTGCCCCATAGCTGTGCCATATATATATAATGCTCTGCACCGTTGCCCCATAGCTGTGCCATATATATAATGCTCTGCACCGTTGCCCCATAGCTGCGCCATATAGTGCTCTGCACCATTGCCCCATAGCTGTGCCATATAGTGCTCTGCACCGTTGCCCCATAGCTGTGCCATATAGTGCTCTGCACCATTGCCCCATAGCTGTGCCATATAGTGCTCTGCACCGTTGCCCCATAGCTGTGCCATATAGTGCTCTGCACCATTGCCCCATAGCTCTGCCATATAGTGCTCTGCACCATTGCCCCATAGCTGTGCCATATAGTGCTGTGCACTGTTGCCCCATAGCTCTGCCATATAGTGCTCTGCACCATTGCCCCATAGCTGTGCCATATAGTGCTCTGCACCGTTGCCCCATAGCTGTGCCATATAGTGCTCTGCACCGTCCATTATTGCCCCATAGCTGCTGCTGCTGCAATAAAAAAAAAAAAAACATACTCACCTGTCTTGCTTGCAGCTCCTCGGCGCCATCTTCACGGCGTCTCTCCGCTCTGACTGATCAGGCAGAGGGCGGCGCGCACACTATATGCGTCATCGCGCCCTCTGCCTGTGAACAGTCAGAGCGGAGAGACGCCGGGAAGATGGCGCGGCGCCCGGCATGTGGAACGAGGACAGGTGAATATGCGATACTTACCTGCTCCCGGCGTCCCGCTCCTTCCCCCGGACAGCTGGTCTTCGGTGCCGCAGCCTCTTCCTCTGTCAGCGGTCACCGGCACCGCTGATTAGAGAAATGAATAGGCGGCTCCGCCCCTATGGGGGGTGGAGCAGCCTATTAATTTCTCTAATGAGCGGTCCCACGTGACCGCTCAGGGGAAGAGCTGCGGCACCGAAGACAGGCAGGGGGAGCGACAGGAACGCCGGAACTAGGTGAGTATATGACAGTGCTCACCCGCCGACCCCACCACCGATCATGACTCGAGTATAAGCCGAGAGGGGCACTTTCAGCCCAAAAATTTGGGCTGAAAATCTCGGCTTATACTCGAGTATATACGGTAAGTGCCCCCCGCGTTCTGTGTGTGATAAGTGCCCACCCTGTCCTTTGTGTGATAAGTGCCCCCCATCCTGTGTGATAAGTATGTGCCCCCCCGTCCAGTGTGCGATAAGTGCCCCCATCCTGTGTGTGATAAGTGCCCCCGTCCTGTGTGTGATAAGTGCCCCCGTCCTGTGTGATAAGTAAGTGCTCCCCGTCCTGTGTGTGATAAGTGCTGCTGTAAAGCTGGCAGCGCTGTTCAAGCACCATGTATTTCCTTCAGGAAATGCCCATCTAGTTTTGCTTTAATTATTGTATTGTTAACGTTGTTACTTATGACTTGCGTTTGAAACTGTTAAACTATAAAGCGCTGCGGAAAATGTTGACGCTACATAAAGATTATTATTATTAATACTTTCCGTAAACACTGTTATATAAAGGCCACCAAAGGAATATGATGCATGCTTAAAAAAGATGTCCAACCCAGAAAAATCACAAAAGGTGCGTTTTCACACTTTAACTCCCTTTCCATAATGTCTCCATAAAACACGGTTTATGTCGACAGCAGATGGATCTCATACCGCAGTTCTGACAAGATCTTCTTTTGGATTATTTAAGAGGACTTACAGGAGGAACCAGTCCAGAAAGCAGAAGATCCAGCGAGTATTCACCACATATTCCCGCAAATTCCCTGAAGTGTTATCAATTGTATCCACTAGTGATGAGCGAGGACTAAAATGCTTGAGTGCTCGTTATTTAAAATCAAGCAGGTCGGATACTCAAACTCAAGTACCGACTATAATGGAAGTCAATGAAAAAGCATTTTAACAGAAAACCCTAAAAGGAGGGCGCATGGGGGGCAGGAAAATCGCTGATCAGATGGAATAACGCTCAATTGGAATGGGAACAGCATGGTGAAGACGCCTGGACACATACCAGACTCGAAGGTCACTCCTGGGTACTAAATAAATAAATAATTTTTACAAAAATGAGGCGGGGTCCCTTCCCATTTTTGATAACTACACTACACAGCTGACATCAACCCTCAAAAATATTACCTTCACTGGCCATGCACCCTGAAAGAGCCAGGCAAAATGCCAGCATTGGTGCATCTAATGTGTGTAATTTGGGGCTGCTAGGGGCTGGTATTTTTAGGCTGGAAGGGAACAATATCCATCGACCTTAATATCAGCCCCAGCTGTCTGCTTTACCTTGGCTGGTTATCAAAAAATTGCGGGGACCCCAGTCAGTTTTTTTTTTAGTTATTTAATAGGTTTAAAAATTAACCCCTTCCCGACATGTGCTGTATATATACTGCTATGCTTCCGCAAAGCAAAGTATATATTCGGGGCTGCTATTTCCGGTCACTGCGCTGCATCGTGCAGTGACTGAGTTAAGATGGGATAGCACACCAGTGACTGAGTTAAGATGGGATAGCACACCATCCCTGCATGTTTATCTGGGAGTCTGTAACTCCCCCGCATCGGCAATGTGTCAATAAAGGGACTTTACTAAAATTAGTTTTTACCCTGTCTTTTATGATCTCCACACATCTTACACATAACACCACATTATAAATTAATACACTAGTAAAACCAAAAGAATTATAATCATTACTAGAAAACTATGCCTCTAGATAAAAAATTCCTTGAGGGGTGTAGTTTACAAAATGGGGTCACTTATGGAGTATTACCACTGTTTAGGCACATCAGGGGCTCTTCAAGCGCAACATGACGCCCGCAGACCATTCCATCAAAGTCTGAATTCCAAAACATTACACCTTCCTTTCCGAGCTGTTGTGAATTCTGCTCTTGGGCTCCCTCCGGTGGTTATAAGTGGTACTGCTGCTGTCTTTGGATCGCAGAATTTATCAGGTGTGTTCACTTATTGCAATTCGGACTGGGCTATTTAGTCTTGCTGATCCTTTAGTCAGTGCCAGTTGCCCATTGTTTTTGGAGGATTCATATCTCTGCCTGGTTTCTCCTGCTATGCTGTTCAAATCAACAAAGATAAGTTCTGGCTTTGTTTTTGCAGTCCACATGCTGTGGGCCTTATAGTTCAGTGCATTTCTATGTTTTTTCTTGTCCAGCTTTGTCTGTGTAAGGATTTATTCAGCCAAGCTGGAATCTCTGGAGATGCAGAAATACCCTTCATATCTTTAGGAAGATGTGGAGATTTTGTATTTTCTGTGGTGGATATTTTCTAGTGTTTTAATACTGACCGCATAGTACTCTGTCCTGTCCTTTCTATTTAGCTAGAGTGGCCTCCTTTGCTAAATCCTGTTTTCAGTCTGCGTATGTTATTTCCCTCTCCTCTCACAGTCAATATTCGTGGGGGGCTGTCTATCCTTTGGGGATTTTCTCTGAGGCAAGATAGAAACGGGAAAACTATCTTTAGGGGTATTTAGCCCTCCGGCTGTGTCGAGGTGTCTAGGCCGTGTTAGGTACATCCCACGGCTACTTCTAGTTGCGGTGTTAAGTTCAGGGTCTGCGGTCAGTACAGGTACCACCTTCTCCAGAGTACGTCTCATGCTGCTCCTAGGCCACCAGTTCATAACACCGAGCGTCCAAACAGTGGTTTTCACCCACAAATGGGGAATCAGCGTACTCAGGAGAAATTGCACAACTTTTATGGTCCATTTTTTCTTTTTACTCTTGTGAAAATAATAAAATGGTGCTAAAATATCATTTTTTGGGCTAAAAAGTTAAATGTTCATTTTTTCCTTCCACGTTTCTTCGGTTCCTGTGAAGCACCTGAAGGATTAATAAACTTCTTGAGTGGGTTTTTGAGCACTTTGAGCGATGCAGTTTTTACAGTGGTGTCACTTTTGGGTATGTTCTGTCACATAGGCCCCTCAAAGTCACTTCAAATGTGATGTGGTCCTTAAAAAATAGTTTTGTAAATATGTTGTAAAAAAGAGAAATCGATGGTCAACTTTTAACCAAAAAAATATGTTTCCAACATTGTGCTGATGTAAAGTAGACATGTGGGAAATGTTATTTATTAACTATTTTGTGTGATATATCTCTATGATTTAAGGGCACAAGAATTCAAAGTTCAAAAATTGCAAAGTTTTCAAAATTTTTGACACATTCCAATTTTGTTCACAAATAAACATCATATTGAAGAAATTTTAGGACTATCATGAAGTAAATTATGACATGAAGAAAACAATGTCATAATCACCAGGATCCTTTGAAGCGTCCAGGGTTATTATCTCACAAAGTGACAGTTGTCAAAAATGAAAAAATTTAAGTGGTCAGGAAAGTGAAAACAGGCTTTGAGCTGAAGGGGTTAGATATACCCTATAGCACCACATGAAAGACACTAAAGGATACAACTTTATAATACTTAGTGGGCGGACAATAATCTAAGCGCTCCCTCCTATAACAACTGTCCCTGACCTGCTTCCTGAGGACGGTGTGCCGAGCATCGTGTCACTGGGTCTTCTATAAACCCGATAACATGATGCGGCCGTACAGTCACAGTAATGCCAGTAGCCAACATGGCTACATCATTACTGTGTATGGCGGGCAATCCCCGCATGTTTATTGGCTGGGAACTCGAGCACGGTGCTACATCACCTGCGATACTCCAGTAACAAGCTTGTCCGAGCTCCCGATGCCGGATCGAGTAGTGGAGAGCGGCTCCCTCATCACTAGTATCTACATTATTGTGCTGGAGCTAGGAGAGGAATCATCGCAATGTGGGAGAACTTCTCTGGGCTTCTGTCCGCTCATCCTGCAGTTTTTTGAATTGATCTAATGTGGAGCCAGCGAAGCCGCATTTTGTCCACAGTTGTTATACAGTAGCGTAGCTACTGCGGGGGAGAGGGGGCGGTTGCCCCACGCTCTGAGGGGGCCCACCAGGAGCTACACTACTGTAACTGTATCGGTGTGCACAGTGCGCCTGTATAGTTACATTCTGCAGCAGTGCAGGGAAAATCAATCTCTCAGCTCTGCCACCCAGGCCGCTATGAGGCCATTGAGCAGGCGGTGGGACCTGGTGCCAGAAGTAGGCCCCCATCATCACAAGTTCAGCTGTATCGGCTAGATGCTGATACAGCTGACAACACTGATGAGAGAAGGAGCATTACGCTTCCTCTCCCATTATCCCTGTCATGAGTCCCAATGGCAGGGACTTAGGCAAAAAGCGGACAAGCTCTAGGAAGGATGGTATCTTAGGTAACCGCGATACTGAACCTAACACGCAACTAAAAGTAGCCAGGGGGTGTGCCTGCGTTGTCTCTAGACACCTCGCGCCAGCCGGAGAACTAACTACCCCTAATAGAGGAATACACAGACCTGACTTGCCTCCAGGGAAACCCCAAAGGTTATAGTAGCCCCCCACATATAATAACGGTTAGGTAAGAGGAAAACACAAACGCAGTATGAATATAGATTCAGCAAAGCGAGGCCCTCTGACTAGATAGCGGAATATACAAAAGAGGACTTCGCGGTCACCTCAAAACCCTGAACAGCCATCCTGGAATTACCTTAACTCCGTTGTCAACTCATGACACAGGAGTAGCAATTCCAGATCACTAGAGCTTCCAGCCGCACGAGATATGTAAATGCATGCTGGACAAAACAAACACAAAAAGCCAAAGATTCAACTTAGCTGACTTGCAGACTTGGAGCAGGAAGCAAGCAACAAGGTGCTCTGATAACATTGATTGCCGGCACTACAATGACTGGGAAGCCAGACTAAATAGGAGACTCCCAATTTCCTAATGGAAACAGGTGCACTGGAAAAATCAAGACACCAGTCAACCAGTACCACCAGTAACCACCAGAGGGAGCCCAAAAACAGAATTCACAACATTGCCCCCTCCGCACCGTGAGTCTGTGTGGAGGACTTTTTGCATACTCTGCGTGGACTTTTAGTTTTTTGTACTGACCGCACAGTTCCCTTTGCTTTTCTTTTCTATCTAGTATAGTTGTGGCCTCCTTTGCTAAAATCTGTTTTCATTCCTACGTTTGTTACTTCCCTCTTAACTCACAGTCAATATATGTGGGGGGCTACCTTTCCTTTGGGGAATTTCTCTGAGGCAAGGTAGGCTTCTATTTTCATCTTTAGGGGTAGTTAGCTCTTAGGCTGTGAAGAGGCGTTTAGGGAGAGTTAGGAACGCTCCACGGCTACTTCTAGTGTTGGTGTCAGGATTAGGGATTGCGGTCAGTAGAGTTACCACCTCCTCAGAGCTTTTGTTTTGACCACCAGGTCATTTCAGTGTGCACCTGACCACCAGGTCATTTCAGTGTGCACCTAACCACCAGGTCATCTCAGTGTGCACCTAGCCACCAGGTCAGTTCTCTGTGCTCCTAATCATCAGGTCTTCTCAGCATGGACCTTACCACCAGGTCATAACACTACGTGTCAGCAGGGGAAGGTGGGGCCAAATAATTTTAAATCCATGATTGGTTCATTTTAATGAAGGTTAGATCATCGACATTTCGGGTAGCCTGACGTGTCCTTTTTCGGTCAGTATTGAACCAGCAGCACTGAAGACTTTCGGATAGCACACTAGAAGCAGGGCAAGCGAGCTCCTGTAATGGATAGGCTGCCAATTCAGGCCAGGTGTCTATTTTAGATGCCCAGTAATCAAAGGGGAATGACCCGTGAGAGAGAACATTGATAAGGGAGGAAAAGTAGCATAATAATCTAGCTGTGGCTATGCATCAGTGCACTCCATGTCCGATTCATCTTGTAATGGGCAGTTAACAATTTCCCTTTCTAACCCAGGCACGGTATGTGTAAAGAGCTCCATGGAGTAAACTGTAGTGTTGCCTGACGCATTCTTCAATTTTGGTTAGGGTGAAGGACACAAGGACGTGACTTGTTCCTGACCCGGAGCATCCACTGACGACTCGCTGCTTTTATATTTGGAACTTTCTGAAGAGGAGGCGAAAGAGCTAGAGGCTGAGTCCGCAAGGAAAGCCAAAACTTTTTCCTGCTACTCCGGCTTTAAAAGCTGTTTTCCTACTCCCAGATAAAGGAGCCTTCGAGGCCTTGTGTAGCCAGACGATGACGCTGGCTCAACACCTCCAGCCTTAGGTGCTATTTTGCTTTTCCCACTACCACCAGAAGCTCCACCACCACCATCAGTACCAGCTGGCAACGACCGAGAAAATCTTAACCAAAATAACAACGTTATATGGTACTGTAAAACAAGGTAGAAGGTGTATATAAACTTGTTGAGAATTTAAATCTCCCTTTTTTGGGGGGGAGACTGCACCAAAACTCAGGCCCAGTGTATAACACAACACTATGTAAGTGGCAGAACGTGGCTGGCTGATATACGACAAACTAACAGAACTGACGTATATCCACTTTGTGACAATTTGAATCTCCTTTTTTTGGGGGGGAGACTGCACCAAAACTCAGGCCCAGTGTATAACACAACACAATGTAAGTGGCAGAAAGCGGCTGGCTGATATACGACAAACTAACAGGACTGAAGTACATCCACTTTGTGACAATTTGAATCTCCCTTTATTTGGGAGGAGACTGCACCAAAACTCAGGCCCAGTGTATAACAAAACACAATGTAAGTGGCAGAAAGTGGCTGGAAGATATATGAAAAAATACAAGGACTGTAGTACAATTTCAATTTCCCTACAATGATCTCAGGACAATTATGGCAGCAATAAAAAGGACTGCTGCACACAAAAGTGTGGACAAATAAACAAGATAACTGCAGAAAGGACCAACAGGATTTTTGCTTTTAAAAAAGCAGTTGGTTTGCACAGCAGCGTGCAAACAGCAATGCACCTATCAGGGAGCCTTATAAGGCAGCCTAATAAGCTACAGAGCTGATGCACAAAAATATAGCCTCCACAGTCCCTGCAAACAAAAGGTGGTGTTGGACAGTGGAAATCGCTACAGCACAAGCGGTTTGGGGGGTAATCTTCCCTCCCTAACTATATCCCTTCTGATGAAGCTGCAGCTCCCTATGCTAAGATCGGCAGAAGTAAGATGGCGGTCGGCGTGCACACTCCTTTATAGCCCCTGTGACGCCGCAGAAAGCAAGCCAATCACTGTCATGCCCTTCTCAAAGATGGTGGGGACCGAGACCTATGTCATTAGGCTGCCCACACTCTGCGTCCTCCTTCATTGGCTGAAAAATGGCGCTGAACGCGTCATATGAAACGCGACTTTGGCGCGAATATGCCGACCTCATGGCCGATCCCACACTAGGGTTGGGTTTCATAAAACCCGACTTTGCCGAAAGTCGACGATTTTTGATTTTGTCCGATCCGTTTTGCTCAACCCTAGTAATGAACATAATAAAATGGTAAATAGAGAATTAATCCGACCTGTGCCAATCCGACCTGTGACGCCTATGTGGCGTCATTGCAGGATCGCATTCCTGTAGATGGGGTGAAGGGTTAACTGAGAATTGGTGAAATATTACAATCCAGCCATGGCCGATGCTGCAATATCATCAGCCATGGTTGGAGACCCCGATCTGCCCCCTCCACTGACTGACAGCGGCGATCCGCCGCCATCAGTCTTCTCTACGCCTGCGCCCCCCGCTTTCCGATCCCACCCCCCCATACTTACCAAGTCCGGGTGTCTGTCCGTCTTCTCCATGGGCGCCGCCATTTTCCAAAATGGCGGGCACATGCACAGTGCGCCGACGAATCGGCCCGCAGATTCATTCCAGGTACATTTTGATCACCGTGATACAACCTATCACAGTGATCAAAATTTAAAAAAAATAGTAAATACCCCCCTCCCCTTTATCACCCCCATAGGTAGGCAAAATAATAAAATAAAGAAAATATATATTTTTTTTTCCACTAGGGGTAGGGTTGCAATTAGGGTTAGAATTAGGGTTGGGGTTAAAATTAGGCTCTGTGCACACGGTGTGGATTGGCCGCTGCGGATTCGTAGCAGTTTTCCTTCATGTTTACAGTACCATGTAAATCTATGGAAATCCAAATCCGCTGTGTCCATGGTGGGGAAAATACAGCGCGGAAACACCGCGTTGTATTTTCCGCAGCATGTCAATTCTTTGTGCGGATTCCGCAGCGTTTTACACCTGTTCCTCAATAGGAATCCGCAGGTGAAATCAGCACAGAAAACATTGTAAATCCGCAAGTAAAATGCAGTGCGTTTTGCCTGCGGATTTTTCAAAAACTGTGGAAAAATCTGCAATGTGGGCACTTAGGGTTAGGGTTGGAACTAGAGTTAGGGTTGGAATTAGGGTTAAGGTTAGGGTTAAGCTTGTGGTTAGGGTTAGGGGTGTGTTGGGGTTAGGCTTGTGGTTAGGGTTATGGTTAGTGTTAGGGGTGTTAGGTTTGGGATTAGGGTTACGGGTGTGTTAGGGTTACTGTTGAAGTTAGAATTGAGGGGTCTCTACTGTTTAGGCACATCAGGGGCTCTCCAAACGCGACATGGCGCCACCATAGATTCCAGCCAATCTTGCATTCAAAAAGTCAAATGGTGTTCCCTCCCTTCCGAGCCCCGACGTGCGCCCAAACAGTGGTTTACCCAAACATGGGGCATAAGTGTACTCAGGAACATTTGCACAACTGTTATGATCTGGTGGCCTAGGAGCAGCATGAGATGTACTCTGGAGAAGGTGGTACCTGTACTGACCGCAGACCCTGAACTTAACCCCGCAACTAGAAGTAGCCGTGGGATGTACCTACCAATCCTAGACACCTCGACACAGCCAGAGGACTAAATACCCCTATAGATAGAAACGGGAAAACTACCTTGCTTCAGAGAAAAGCCCCAAAGGATAGACAGCCCCCCACGAATATTGACTGTGAGAGGAGAAGGAAATAACATACGCAGACTGAAAACAGGATTTAGCAAAGGAGGCCACTCTAGCTAAATAGAAAGGATAGGACAGAGTACTATGCGATCAGTATTAAAACACTAGAAAATATCCACCACAGAAAATACAAAATCTCCACATCTAACTAAAGATATGGAGGGTATATCTGCATCTCCAGAGATTCCAGCTTGGCTGAATAAATCCTTACACAGACAAAGCTGGACAAGAAAAAACATAGAAATGCACTGAACTATAAGGCCCACAGCATGTGGACTGCAAAAACAAAGCCAGAACTTATCTTTGTTGATTTGGGCAGCAGAGCAGGAGAAACCAGGCAGGGATGTGAATCCTCCAAAAACAATGGGCAACTGGCACTGACTAAAGGATCCAGCAAGACTAAATAGCCCAGTCCTGATGAATGCTGCGATCCAAAGACAGCAGCACTACCACTTATAACCACCGGAGGGAGCCCAAGAGCAGAATTCACAACACACAACCACTTTGGGGTTCTAATTTCTCCTGTTACCCTTGCGAAAATAAAAAAATGTTGACTAAAATTATTTTTGTGGGGAAAAAAATGATTTTGTTTTTTCACGGCTCTCCGTTATTAACTGTAGTGAAACACTTTGGGCTTCATAGTGCTCTCCACACATCTAGATAAGCTCTTTGGGGGGTCTAGTTTCCAAAATGGGGTCACTTGTGAGGGGTTTTTACTGTTTAGGTACACCAGGAGCTCTGCAATTCTGCATTGAAAAAGTCAAACGGCGCTCTTTCTCTTCCAAGCTCTGCCGTGCGCCCAAACAGCGGTTTATCCCCACATATAGGGTATCGACGTACTCAGGAGAAATTGCACAACAAATTTTGTGGTTCATTTTCTCTTTTTACACTTGTCGAAATAAAAAAAATTGGTTCTTAAGTAAATTATTTGCAAAAAAAAGGTAAATGTTCATGTTTTCCTTCCACATTGTTTCAGTTCCTGTCAAGCACGTAAAGGGTTAATAAACGTCTTGAATGTGGTTTTGAGCACCTTCAGGGGTGTAGTTTTTAGAAGGGTGTTAAGTTTGGGTATTTTTTGTCATGTACACACCTCAAAGTGACTGTAAATGTGAGATGGTCCCTAAAAATGTATTTATTAACTTTTTTGTGTGACATATCTTTCTGATTTAAGGGCATAAAAATTCAAAGTTTGAAAATTGCGAAATTTTAAAAATTTTAGCCATATTTCCGTTTTTTTCAAAAATAATCGCAAGTAATATCGAATAAATGTTACCACTAACATGAAGTAGAATATGTCACCAAAAAACAGTCTCAGAATCAGCGGGATCCGTTAAAGCATTCCAGAATTATAACCTCATAAAGGGACAGTAGTCAGAATTGTAAAAATTGGCTCGGTCATTAAGTACCAAATTGGCTCTGTCACTAAGGGGTTAATTAAACAGTTTGAGAAAAGCTTGTTGGGGCATTAATGACAGGTTACTGGCTGTTTGATCTCTATCAAGGTATGTAAACGTGTTTTCTTGCAAAATCTTTAAAAAAAAAATCCAGAAGTATTTACACAAATAGCCACAATAATAGGTCTGCAATAATGTAGATCTTTTTCCTCCTACAGACTATTTTATTAGGTCACAGCTGTGTTTCTATGGCAATTTTGGGGCATCCTACATCATTCCCTATAGCCCAAATAGCTAATAAAGAATTTCTATTAACCCCCGCTCTTTCATATCCCAACAATGTTGATTACAGTAGCACTATAACACCCCCAATGCTAAACAGAACAACATTACCGATTATGGCCAGTAATCCACCCCTGGCTGCCCATTCAATTACCCCAATATACCCCATAGCCACAGCGGACGCAAGCGTAGACGCCACACGTCTTCCTAATCATCTAATAATTCCCGCCAATATTTCTCCTATCCCTCTAAAAGTCATTCCTCCCTATACCACCACAGACACAGCTCACATACGAGCCGCCGCAGATCTCGGCCTCTGGATGGCTCTCCACATCTTCATCAGAAGGGTCCGACACGTCGCAAAGTCCCGATAGGCAAAATCAGCCACACAACAAATGGCAAAAGTCGCATGGTCCTTCAGAGGTTATCAGCCTGTCTAGCTCCATCCACTCCAGGAATGTCGGAGCTGGGACTGGTTGGAATACAGTAAAAGTCAAATTCGGCCAAAACTGAACAATCAATGCTGTGTGTAATCATTTTTTTTCACAAAAAGTGACAATACATACATGCATACATTTATAATTTGTATGCCACTAGATTGGAATCTAGGAGGAGCTCCTGGAATTAACTCCATTCTGGAAGTTTCAGTCATGAGCCGTCTAGATTAGATTTGATCCTATGAGGACATCACTCCAGCAACTCCATTCTAGTCATGTCAGCAATGAACTGTACAGAATAGAGACTACAAGGAAAAACTCCGCTTACTGTTTGAAAAACTCAATTCCAGTCACCTCAGCACCAAACTACAGAATAGAGGCCAGTCTAGACAGTTCATCATGTCCTATCCTGCTCCCACCTTCTAATGCTCTTTCTGCTACTCCTCGTTGCTGGCGACGTATCCCCAAATCCTGGCCCTCCTCAACACATCCCCACACTCATTTCGAACACCCTACCACGATCCTCTACATGTTTTCTCAATGATGATAACCTCATACCCACTCATCAGATTCCCTTAGCTGGCGCTCTATGGAACGCACGCTCTGTCTGCAACAAACTGCCGTTTATCCATGACCTCTTTATCACCAACAAACTCTCCTTCCTTGCTATCACTGAAACCTGGCTCACTACCTCTGACTCCGCCTCTCCAGCTGCATTTTCCTATGGCGGATTCCACCTCTCACACCCCTCGCCCTAGCAACAAATGCAGTGGAGGAGTTGGCTTGCTTTTGTCCGATACCTGCTCCTTTACCCCAATTCCACTACCACCCTCAGCTACTCTTCCCTCGTTTGAGGTGCACTCCATCCGCATCTACTCCCCCTCCAACCTCCAGCTGGCCTTCACCTGCCACCCCCCAGAACTAGCCATCGCCACCTTTCTCAACCACTTCACCACCTGGCTATTTCATTTACTTTCTGCTGACATCCTCACTATCATCATGGTCTACTTCAACATCCCCATTGATGCTTCCACCCCAGCTGCCTCTAAACTTCTATCACTCACTGCCTCCTTTGTCCACACTCAATGGTCCTCTTTGTCACAAAGATGCTGGACCTTAACTCCACCCGCCTCTGTTCACTTACTAATCTCACTAACCCCTCCCCCTGTCTGTCCACAACCTACTGACATTCTCTTCTCTCTCCTCTCCTAGTGTGCAACCCCTACTCCACAAACTCACTCACCCTCGCAAAAATCTAACACCTCAATTTACAATCACTGAGTCCCTTCTCCCTCTAACAGACATAGCTTCCCTTCATAACACAGATACTGCTGCCACTTTTTATATCACAGCACAATGACAGCAACACTTGACTCCGCTGCCCCCACACTCATAGCAAAACTCGTACAATCAACAGGCAGCCCTGGCTGACCAGCCTGACCACAGAACTGAGGCGGACTTCCAGGGTCACTGAGCAGAGATGGAAGCGATCCTGCTCTGCCGAGCACTTCATCGCATACAAGCAGTCCCTTGCCAGCTTTAAGTCAACGCTCACGCAAACTTCTCATCTCTCATATTCTCCCTGTCCCACAACCATAAACAGCTTTTCAACACTTTCAATTCTCTACTACGTCCCCCAGCACCTCCCCCTCTCCTCTCATTTCTGCTGAAGACTTTGCCTCTTTAAGCAGAAGATTGTTATGATCAGAGAAAGCTTTGGCCCGCAGCCCCCAATACTTCTCTTAGCTGCTCAACACTGTTCCCCCCAAACTAGCTTCTCGATGACAGAAGATGTTGTGAAGAAATCAGATTGTATCTTAATTTCCCAGACAACCATGTTTTTGCAAAACCAAAAGAACTGGCTTTTTATCTGTATATTGGCTTGTGAATTTAAGTGTTTATGTCTGGTGGGTCAAGAAGACAGACTTGCCAACTGATATACTATCTAACATACTGTCTAAGTCTGTAATAGTGACTGTACATTGAGAGTGTTAAGCTTTGTTTATTGATGTGTGCTTCTATGCTAATAGTGCTACTTAATCCCATCACCATTGTTTACCTTATCATGATGTTGGACTGAAATACCCAGGGTAATTCTAAAAATAGCTTGCATGCCTTGGGTATAAAAAGACTCAGAACACATCCTGGGGGATGGAAGTAACACAGAGCTACCAGCCAGACATTCTGCAAACCACCCAACAGACATGAGAAAGGACTGCAGCCAATTCATCATGGCACCATCACGAGGGACACTGATCTATGATTCTATAGGAAACAACCCAGGGGTTTTCGGCTCCGGTTGGAAGGACACAGATCTGATCCAGTGACCATCTCTGAACCATGGATATGTTTGGAGAAAGCCAGGTTTGGGACCCGCTGGTTGCCTGGTTCCATGGAGATGGTCAGATAAGCCAGGTGGTGACTCTCGTGTCAACTGGCTTTGAACCTTGTATGGACTCTATGGACAGTTCTTGGTCATCTCCCTATGCTTGTCGTTATCCCTTCTCTGTGCGTGCATCCACAGATGGAGTAGCGACCCTGGGAGCTCTGATGTAACATCTACCATTGTCTCGGCGAGTCAGCGGAAGGGTGAGGCCCTGTAATGTGCACCATCTTGGAGTAACTGGTGGGAGTATTCTGTTGACTATTGTGTGTTGTGGTTCAATAAAGTATTGCCACACTGTTTTACCTTAACCCTGTGTTGTCTGTGTAGTGTATTGCCCACTGGGAGAAAGAGCGGGCGTTCAGTGGTATGAGCTGTGGTCCATTCAGTCTTGCTAAAGACAGCCGGGCCAGCGGATGAGAGCACCCACTGACTCCGTATCTCCACAGATGTGCTCTCCACTCTCCTGTCAAGATTGCATCTCACCACTTGCACGCTTGACCCGCTCCCGTCCCACCTCATCCCTAACCTCGCCACAGTCTTCATCCCAATCCTAACACACCTTCAATCTCTCACTCAAATTCCCCTCATCCTTCAAGCATGCCTCGATCACATCCATCCTCAAAAAGCCCTCCCTTGACCCATCCTCTGTGTTTAGCTATCACCCAATATCTCTTCTCCCTTATGCCTCAAAACTACTTGAACTGCATGTCCATCTTGAACTGTCCTCCTTCCTCTTCTGCTCCCTCTTTGTCCGGTTACAATATGGCTTTTGACTGCATCACTCATCTATACAGCCCTAACTAAAGTCACCAACGACTTACTAACTGCCAAGAGCAAGCGACACTACTCTGTCCTCCTTCTCCTGGACCTATGTTCTGCCTTCGATACTGTCGACCATTCCATCCTGCTACAGATTCTTTCATCTCTTGGCATCACAGACTTGGCTCTATCCTGGATCTCGTCATATCTAACAGACCGAACATTCAATGTCTCCCTCTCCCACACCACCTCCTCACCTCGCACCCTGTCTGTGTTCCCCAAGGCTCAGTCCTAGGGCCCCTGCTCTTCTCCATCTACACCTTCGTCCTGGGACAGCTCATAGAATCCCACAGTTTGCAGTATCATCTCTACGCCGATGACACGCAGATCTACCAATCTGGACCCGACCTCACATCCTTACCAAAATCCCACAATCTCTGCTATTTCTGCTTTCTTTTCTGCTTGCTTTCAAAAACTGAACATGGACAAAACAGAATTCATTATCTTTCCCCATCTCAATCTGTCCCTCCATGAGACCTATCCGTTAATGTCAATGGCTGCTCACTTTCCCCAGTTCCGCATGCTCGATGCCTCGGGGTGATCCTCGACTCTGCCCTCTATTTCAAGCCTCATATCTAAGCCCTTGCCTCCTCCTTTTGACTTAAACTCAGTAATATTTCCCATATCCGTGCATTCAATGACCATAAAACCACAAAAACGCTAGTGCACGCCCTTATAATCTACCGCCTTGATTACTGCAACCTCCTACTCTCTGGCCTCCCCTCTAGGACTCTGGCACCTTTCCAATCCATCCTACACTCTGCTGCCTGACTAATCCACCAGTCTCCCCGTTATTCCCCAGCCTCTCCTGTCTGCCAAGCCCTTCACTGGCTTCCTATTGTCCAGAGGCTCCAGTTCAAAACCCTAACTATGACATACAAAGCCATCCACAACCTGTCTCCTCCATACATCTGTGACATGGTCTCCCGGTACTTACTCACACACAACCTTCGAAGCTCTCAAGATCTCCTTCTCTACTCCCCTATTAACTCTTCTTTCCACAACTGCATACAAGACTTCTCCTATGCCTCCCCATACTCTGGAACTCTCTACCCCAACACATCAGACTCTCGCCTACCACGGAAACCTTAAAAAAGAACCTGAAGAGCCACCTCTTCTGACAAGCCTACAACCTGCAGTGATCCTTAGTCTGCTGAACCGCTGCATGACCAGCTCTACCCTCTCCTACTGTATCCTCACTCATTCCCTGTGGACTGTGAGCCCTCGTGGGCAGGGTCCTCCTTCTGTACTTGTGTGTGCCTTGTTTTGCTAATGCTTATTGTGCTTGCCTATATCTGCCCCTTTCACATGTAAAGCACCGTGGAATAAATGGCGTTATAAAAATGTATTATAATCTACTATATAACTGTGTAAGGGTCACTTCCGTCTTTCTGTCTGTCATGGAAATCCCAAGTTGCTGATTGGTCGCGGCCAAACGGCCACGGCCAATCAGCGACGGGCACAGTCCGGCAGCGAAATGGCCGTTCCTTACGCCCCTGCAGTCAGTGCCCCCTCCATACTCCCCTCCAGTCAGCGCTCATACTGGGTTATTGGCAGCGTTAACGGACCGCGTTATGCCGCGGTGTAACGCACTCAGTTAACGCTGCTATTAACCCTGTGTGACCAACTTTTTACTATTTATGCTGCCTATGCAGCATCAATAGTAAAAAGATTTGTTAAAAATAATTTAAAAAAAATAAAGAATCATTATATTCTCACCTTCCGGCGCCTTTCCCGCTCCTCGCGACACTCCAGTTCATGCTTTGCGGTCTTGCGAGATGATGAAGTAGCGGTCTCGCGAGACCATTACGTCATCATCTCGTGAGACCGCAATGCATTCTTGGGACCGGAGTGTCGCGAGGAGCATTGCTGAATGCCTGGGCTGTAATCGGGGGCCGTTGGAGGGCGAGTATATAATGATTTTTTATTTTAATTCTTTTTTTAACAGTGATATGGTGCCCACATTGCTATATACTAGGTTGGATGTGTTATATACTATGTGGGCTGTGCAATATACTACGTGGGCTGTGCAATATACTACGTGGGCTGTGCAATATACTACGTTGCTGTGCAAAATACTACGTGGGCTGTGCAATATACTACGTGGCTGTGCAATATACTACGTGGCTGTGCAACATACTACGTGGCTGTGCAATATACTACGTGGCTGTGCAACATACTACGTGGCTGTGCAACATACTACGTGGCTGTGCAACATACTACGTGGCTGTGCAATATACTATGTGGGCTGTTATATACTACGTGGCTATGCAATATACTATGTGGCTGCGCTATATACTATGTGGCTGCGCTATATACTACGTGGGCTGTGTTATACACTACGTGGGCTGTGTTATACACTACGTGGGCTGTGTTATACACTACGTGGGCTGTTATATACTACGTGAGCTGTGTTATATGCTACGTGGGCTGTTTTATACTACATGGCTGTGTCATATGCTATGTGGGCTGTGCTATATACAGTGGGGCAAAAAAGTATTTAGTCAGTCAGCAATAGTGCAAGTTCCACCACTTAAAAAGATGAGAGGCATCTGTAATCTACATCATAGGTAGACCTCAACTATGGGAGACAAACTGAGTAAAAAAAATCCAGAAAATCACATTGTCTGTTTTTTTAACATTTTATTTGCATATTATGGTGGAAAATAAGTATTTGGTCAGAAACAAACAATCAAGATTTCTGGCTCTCACAGACCTGTAACTTCTTTAAGAGTCTCCTCTTTCCTCCCCTCATTACCTGTAGTAATGGCACCTGTTTAAACTTGTTATCAGTATAAAAAGACACCTGTGCACACCCTCAAACAGTCTGACTCCAAACTCCACTATGGTGAAGACCAAAGAGCTGTCAAAGGACACCAGAAACAAAATTGTAGCCCTGCACCAGCCTGGGAAGACTGAATCTGCAATAGCCAACCAGCTTGGAGTGAAGAAATCAACAGTGGGAGCAATAATTAGAAAATGGAAGACATACAAGACCACTGATAATCTCCCTCGATCTGGGGCTCCACGCAAAATCCCACCCCGTGGGGTCAGAATGATCACAAGAACGGTGAGCAAAAATCCCAGAACCACGCGGGGGGACCTAGTGAATGAACTGCAGAGAGCTGGGACCAATGTAACAAGGCCTACCATAAGTAACACACTACGCCACCATGGACTCAGATCCTGCAGTGCCAGACGTGTCCCACTGCTTAAGCCAGTACATGTCCGGGCCCATCTGAAGTTTGCTAGAGAGCATTTGGATGATCCAGAGGAGTTTTTACCTACTGTAAAGCATGGTGGTGGAAACATCATGCTTTGGGGCTGTTTCTCTGCAAAGGGGCCAGGACGACTGATCCGGGTACATGAAAGAATGAATGGGGCCATGTATCGTGAGATTTTGAGTGCAAACCTTCTTCCATCAGCAAGGGCATTGAAGATGAAACGTGGCTGGGTCTTTCAACATGACAATGATCCAAAGCACACCGCCAGGGCAACGAAGGAGTGGCTTCGTAAGAAGCATTTCAAGGTCCTGGAGTGGCCTAGCTAGTCTCCAGATCTCAACCCTATAGAAAACCTTTGGAGGGAGTTGAAAGTCCGTGTTGCCAAGCGAAAAGCCAAAAACATCACTGCTCTAGAGGAGATCTGCATGGAGGAATGGGCCAACATTGTTATGACCCCAATGGCGAGGGTCTCAGAGGAACGTGGAAGTCTGCAGAATACAAAAATCCAGCTCATAGGGCAGTGGTAACTGGGTTGACCATATATCTACTCCTAACGCCAACACTAGAAGTAGCCGGGGATCATTCCTACGTTGATTCTAGATGACACGCGCCAGCCGGAGAATCTAGCTACCCCTAGTAGAGGAAAACAAAGACCTTTCTTGCCTCCAGAGAAAGGGACCCCAAAGCTGGATAGAAGCCCCCCACAAATAATGACGGTGAGGTAAGAGGAAATGACAAACACAGAAATGAACCAGGTTTAGCACAGAGAGGCCCGCTTACTGATAGCAGAATAAAGAAAGGTAACTTATATGGTCAACAAAAACCCTATCAAAATCCACACTGGAAATTCAAGAACCCCCGAACCGTCTAACGGTCCGGGGGGAGAACACCAGCCCCCCTAGAGCTTCCAGCAAAGGTCAGGATATAGATTTGGAACAAGCTGGACAAAAATACAAAACCAAAACAAATAGCAAAAAGCAAAAGGCAGACTTAGCTGATATAACTGGAACCAGGATCAGTAGACAAGAGCACAGCAGACTAGCTCTGATAACTACGTTGCCAGGCATTGAACTGAAGGTCCAGGGAGCTTATATAGCAACACCCCTAACTAACGACCCAGGTGCGGATAAAAGGAATGACAGAAAAACCAGAGTCAAAAAACTAGTAACCACTAGAGGGAGCAAAAAGCAAATTCACAACAGTACCCCCCCCTTAGTGAGGGGTCACCGAACCCTCACCACGACCACCAGGGCGATCAGGATGAGCGGCATGAAAGGCACGAACTAAATCGGCCGCATGAACATCAGAGGCGACCACCCAGGAATTATCCTCCTGACCATAGCCCTTCCACTTGACCAGGTACTGAAGCCTCCGCCTGGAGAGGCGAGAATCCAAGATCTTCTCCACCACGTACTCCAACTCGCCCTCAACCAACACCGGAGCAGGAGGCTCAGCAGAAGGAACTACAGGCACAATGTACCGCCGCAACAAGGACCTATGAAATACATTGTGAATAGCAAACGACACAGGAAGATCCAGACGAAAAGATACAGGATTAAGGATTTCCAATATCTTGTAAGGCCCAATAAAACGAGGTTTAAATTTGGGAGAGGAGACCTTCATAGGAACAAAGCGGGAAGAAAGCCATACCAAATCCCCAACGCGTAGTCGGGGACCCACACCGCGGCGGCGGTTGGCAAAGCGCTGAGCCTTCTCCTGTGACAACTTCAAGTTGTCCACCACATGATTCCAGATCTGCTGCAACCTATCCACCAAAGAATCCACCCCAGGACAGTCAGAAGGCTCCACATGACCCGAAGAAAAGCGAGGATGGAAACCAGAGTTGCAGAAAAAAGGCGAAACCAAGGTGGCGGAACTAGCCCGATTATTAAGGGCAAACTCAGCCAACGGCAAGAATGTCACCCAATCGTCCTGATCAGCAGAGACAAAACACCTCAAATAAGCCTCCAAAGTCTGATTGGTTCGCTCCGTCTGTCCATTAGTCTGAGGATGGAAAGCAGACGAAAACGACAAATCAATGCCCATCCTACTACAAAAGGATCGCCAGAACCTGGAAACGAACTGGGATCCTCTGTCTGACACAATATTCTCAGGGATGCCGTGCAAACGAACCACGTTCTGGAAAAACACAGGAACCAGATCGGAAGAGGAAGGCAGCTTAGGTAAAGGAACCAAATGGACCATCTTGGAGAAGCGATCACATATCACCCAGATAACAGACATGCCCTGAGATAGCGGAAGATCAGAAATGAAATCCATGGAGATATGTGTCCAAGGTCTCTTTGGGACAGGCAAGGGCAAGAGCAACCCGCTGGCACGAGAACAGCAAGGCTTAGCTCGAGCACAAGTCCCACAGGACTGCACAAATGACCGCACATCCCTTGACAAGGAAGGCCACCAAAAGGACCTGGCCACCAGATCTCTGGTTTAAACATACCAATCCGCTCCACAATTATTAAATTGTCCGCAGAAAAAAGTGTTTATATTTTTTTTGATAAAACAGTTATAACTTTATTTAAAGACCAACAATACATACATATAAAACAATGCCTCGAACCATATAATTATAAATAGCAGATAGGCGTAGAAATAGTTCTTGGGATAATAGAAAGCACAAGGTAATACAAATAATTATTTGTGTACTGAATCAACCAGTAGTGCATGCTGGGGTAAAATCTTAAATATTTAAAGTTATGATAATAAATGCTGCATTCAGCTAATAAACTCAGTATAATACAGCTTGCTTACTGAGAAGGGACAGTACACAGAACCATCATAATAAATACTAATAATCAAGACTGAACATATAACTGCGTTCAGCTGTAAACCACAGTATGGCTCAGCTTACCTACTAGGGAGAAATAGTACAGAAAACATTGCTGCAAATAATGCTGGTCAGGACTGAAAATATAACCATATACAAACCCAAATGAATTAGAATAAGTGTTTATGGCGTCCCAACTATATTAAATAAATAGTAGCCCCAGACAATAAAGGTAGCTATGACCAGTCTTCATATAGTTTTCTCAACAAGCTAGTAACAAGTTTAGTACATGTATTAGTTTGATAAGGAGTCACAGCCAAGTGCTCCAAACGATGTTCTCAATGTGAGACGGCAATTCAGCGCAGTGCTCACTGTGTACCTGTGCAATGCACCTAAACTCACAGTAGACACTCAGACCTCCTGATCATATGCGACCATGCATCAATCTCTTAAATTCAACAAGATCTTGAGACAGAAAAAACTGTAATGTACGTATTACCTGACAGAGTAATGCTCCCTGCTCCCAACCACACGTGGCACGCCAGACTCCGCAAACCCCGACGCGCGTTTCGCTATGGCTTCTTCCTGGGGGCGTGTCTACAGTGAGGCGGCATAGAGCTTTTAAGCAGCCGTCAACCAATGAAGGAACATGGAGGCGGAATCTCATATCGTGCAACCAGGACTATATGGACTTATATGGAATGCAGGAGCTGATATCTAATGCGCATTCACAGCAAATATATCCTATAAGCTCATTTGCTAGATTTAAGCATCCATATACCTGAAAAAACTAACTCGAGTAACTCCTACCGGTGAACAGTAATCATATCCCATAAGGACACATATAGTGAGAATATATCCAGCAACTCATGTATAGTGCTTTGTCACACCTCACTTTTACTTTTAACATTTTATTAATACCCATATAGAGGTTGTGGCTGTGGCTTATAGCCCCATGTGGGGAGGCTCCAGTCTTGTTCACGTTTTACTCACCTCACCTACGTACTTTTTCTTTTGTGCACATGTTATATTTATATCTATCACTTCACACTCTTACTTTTTTCAATTAATTTAATTGGCATACTTCTCTCTCTTTCTATATAAATTGTTGTTTATTATATATATATTATTGGTTTCATCAGGAACAATACCATTATTTGTATTACAGTTGCAACTTATTTGTAGATGTTTGAATTTTCAGTCTTTATCATATCTTATATTATATTTACTATACCTGGATAGCTGCTAATGGATAGAAATTCACATGTAGTGGTGATAAAGCACTATACATGAGTTGCTGGATATATTCTCACTATATGTGTCCTTATGGGATATGATTACTGTTCACCGGTAGGAGTTACTCGAGTTAGTTTTTTCAGGTATATGGATGCTTAAATCTAGCAAATGAGCTTATAGGATATATTTGCTGTGAATGCGCATTAGATATCAGCTCCTGCATTCCATATAAGTCCATATAGTCCTGGTTGCACGATATGAGATTCCGCCTCCATGTTCCTTCATTGGTTGACGGCTGCTTAAAAGCTCTATGCCGCCTCACTGTAGACACGCCCCCAGGAAGAAGCCATAGCGAAACGCGCGTCGGGGTTTGCGGAGTCTGGCGTGCCACGTGTGGTTGGGAGCAGGGAGCATTACTCTGTCAGGTAATACGTACATTACAGTTTTTTCTGTCTCAAGATCTTGTTGAATTTAAGAGATTGATGCATGGTCGCATATGATCAGGAGGTCTGAGTGTCTACTGTGAGTTTAGGTGCATTGCACAGGTACACAGTGAGCACTGCGCTGAATTGCCGTCTCACATTGAGAACATCGTTTGGAGCACTTGGCTGTGACTCCTTATCAAACTAATACATGTACTAAACTTGTTACTAGCTTGTTGAGAAAACTATATGAAGACTGGTCATAGCTACCTTTATTGTCTGGGGCTACTATTTATTTAATATAGTTGGGACGCCATAAACACTTATTCTAATTCATTTGGGTTTGTATATGGTTATATTTTCAGTCCTGACCAGCATTATTTGCAGCAATGTTTTCTGTACTATTTCTCCCTAGTAGGTAAGCTGAGCCATACTGTGGTTTACAGCTGAACGCAGTTATATGTTCAGTCTTGATTATTAGTATTTATTATGATGGTTCTGTGTACTGTCTCTTCTCAGTAAGCAAGCTGTATTATACTGAGTTTATTAGCTGAATGCAGCATTTATTATCATAACTTTAAATATTTAAGATTTTACCCCAGCATGCACTACTGGTTGATTCAGTACACAAATAATTATTTGTATTACCTTGTGCTTTCTATTATCCCAAGAACTATTTCTACGCCTATCTGCTATTTATAATTATATGGTTCGAGGCATTGTTTTATATGTATGTATTGTTGGTCTTTAAATAAAGTTATAACTGTTTTATCAAAAAAAATATAAACACTTTTTTCTGCGGACAATTTAATAATTGTGGAGCGGATTGGTATGTTTAAATAGTTGATCAAAGTGTTGCCCATCCCTAGTAGGTGGTAATGGGTGTGGGTTATATGTTGACACCAGATCTCTGGTGCCAAAAATTCCCGGGTGACCTGCCAACACCGAGGAATGAACCTCGGAAATGACTCTGCTGGTCCACTTATCCGGGACAAACAGTCTGTCAGGTGGACAAGACTCAGGCCTATCAGCCTGAAATCTCTGCAACACACGTCGCAGATCCGGAGAAATAGCTGACAAGATAACTCCATCTTTAAGAATACCAACAGGATCAGCGACTCCAGGAGCATCAGGCACAAAGCTCCTAGAAAGAGCATCGGCCTTCACATTCTTTGAACCTGGTAAATACGAGACAACAAAATCAAAGCGGGAGAAAAACAATGACCAGCGGGCCTGTCTCGGATTAAGGCGTTTAGCAGACTCGAGATACATCAGATTTTTGTGATCAGTCAAGACCACCACACGATGCTTAGCACCCTCGAGCCAATGACGCCACTCCTCAAATGCCCATTTCATGGCCAACAACTCCCGATTGCCCACATCATAATTTCGCTCGGCAGGCGAAAACTTCCTAGAGAAAAAGGCACAAGGTTTCATAACAGAGCAACCAGGGCCTCTCTGCGACAAAACGGCCCCTGCCCCAATCTCCGAAGCATCCACCTCAACCTGAAAGGGAAGTGAGACGTCAGGCTGGCACAAAACAGGCGCCGAAGTAAACCGGCGTTTCAACTCCTGGAAAGCCTCCACGGCAGCAGGAGCCCAGTTAGCTACATCGGAGCCCTTCTTGGTCATATCCGTCAAAGGTTTCACAATGCTAGAAAAATTAGCGATAAAACGACGGTAGAAGTTAGCGAAGCCCAAGAACTTCTGAAGACTCTTAACTGACGAGGGCTGAGTCCAATCAAGAATAGCTCGGACCTTGACTGGGTCCATCTCCACAGCACAAGGGGAAAAAATGAACCCCAAAAAGGGAACCTTCTGTACACCAAAGAGACACTTTGAGCCCTTGACAAACAAAGAATTTTCACGCAAAATTTTAAAGACCAACCTGACCTGCTCCACATGCGAATCCCAATTATCAGAAAAAACCAAAATATCATCCAGATAAACAATCAAAAATTTATCCAGATACTTCCGGAAAATGTCATGCATAAAGGACTGAAAAACTGAAGGCGCATTGGAGAGCCCAAAAGGCATCACCAAGTACTCAAAATGACCTTCGGGCGTATTGAATGCGGTTTTCCATTCATCACCTTGCTTAATGCGCACAAGGTTGTACGCACCACGAAGGTCTATCTTGGTGAACCACTTGGCACCCTTAATCCGGGCAAACAAGTCAGACAACAGCGGTAAAGGATACTGAAATTTGACAGTGATCTTATTTAAAAGCCGATAATCAATACAAGGTCTCAAAGATCCGTCCTTTTTTGCCACAAAAAAGAATCCCGCACCAAGAGGGGAAGAAGACGGATGAATATGTCCTTTCTCCAGAGACTCCTTGATATATGAACGCATAGCGGTATGTTCAGGTACCGACAGATTAAACAGTCTTCCCTTAGGAAATTTACTGCCTGGGATCAAATCTATAGCACAGTCACAGTCCCTATGAGGAGGCAGTGCACTGGACTCAGACTCACTGAAGACATCCTGATAATCAGACAAATACTCCGGAACTTCCGAAGGCGTAGAAGAAGCAATAGACACAGGCAGGGAATCCCCATGAATACCACGACAGCCCCAACTTGAGACTGACATAGCCTTCCAGTCCAGGACTGGATTATGGGTCTGTAACCATGGCAGCCCTAAAACAACCAAATCATGCATTTTATGTAAAACCAGGAAACGTATCACCTCGCGGTGTTCAGGATTCATGCACATGGTAACCTGTGTCCAATACTGCGGTTTATTTGCTGCCAATGGTGTAGCATCAATACCCCTAAGAGGAATAGGATTTTCTAATGGTTCAAGAGTAAAACCACAGCGCTTAGCAAATGAGAGATCCATGAGACTCAGGGCAGCACCTGAATCTACAAACGCCATGACAGGATAAGATGACAGTGAGCAAATCAAAGTTACAGACAGAATAAATTTAGGTTGCAAATTACCAACGGTGACAGGACTAACAACCTTAGCTATACGTTTAGAGCATGCTGAGATAACATGTGTAGAATCACCACAGTAGTAGCACAAGCCATTCCGGCGTCTATGAATTTTCCGCTCATTTCTAGTCAGGATTCTATCACATTGCATTAAATCAGGTGTCTGTTCAGACAACACCATGAGGGAATTTGCGGTTTTTCTATCACATTGCACCGAATTAGGTGTCTGTTCAGACAACACCATGAGGGAATTTGCGGTTTTGCGCTCCCGCAACCGCCGGTCAATTTGAATAGCCAGTGCCATAGTATCATTCAGACCTGTGGGAATGGGAAAACCCACCATAACATTCTTAATGGCTTCAGAAAGGCCATTTCTAAAATTAGCGGCCAGTGCACACTCGTTCCAATGTGTCAGCACGGACCATTTCCGAAATTTTTGGCAATACACTTCAGCCTCGTCCTGCCCCTGAGACATAGCCAGCAAGGCCTTTTCTGCCTGAATCTCAAGATTGGGTTCCTCATAAAGTAAACCGAGCGCCAGAAAAAACGTATCAAGATCAGCCAATGCCGGATCTCCTGGCGCCAACGAAAAAGCCCAATCCTGAGGGTCGCCCCGTAAGAACGAAATAACAATTTTTACTTGCTGAGCAGAATCTCCAGATGAACAGGGTCTCAGGGACAAAAACAATTTACAATTATTCACGAAATTCCTAAACTTAAACCTGTCTCCGGAAAACAGTTCAGGAATCGGTATTTTAGGTTCTGACCTAGGATTTCTGATAACATAGTCTTGTATGCCCTGCACACGAGTAGCCAGCTGGTCCACACTTGTAATCAAGGTCTGGACATTCATGTCTGCAGCAAGCATAGCCACTCTGAGGTAAAGGGGAAAAAGGAAAAAAAAAACAAAACTCAGAATCTTCTTTCTTATAATCCCTCTTCTGCAATGCATTAAACATTTAATACTGGCCTGGCAAACTGTTATGACCCCAATGGCGAGGGTCTCAGAGGAACGTGGAAGTCTGCAGAATGCAAAAATCCAGCTCATAGGGCAGTGGTAACTGGGTTGACCATATATCTACTCCTAACGCCAACACTAGAAGTAGCCGGGGATCATTCCTACGTTGATTCTAGATGACACGCGCCAGCCGGAGAATCTAGCTACCCCTAGTAGAGGAAAACAAAGACCTTTCTTGCCTCCAGAGAAGGGGACCCCAAAGCTGGATAGAAGCCCCCCACAAATAATGACGGTGAGGTAAGAGGAAATGACAAACACAGAAATGAACCAGGTTTAGCACAGAGAGGCCCGCTTACTGATAGCAGAATAAAGAAAGGTAACTTATATGGTCAACAAAAACCCTATCAAAATCCACACTGGAAATTCAAGAACCCCCGAACCGTCTAACGGTCCGGGGGGAGAACACCAGCCCCCCTAGAGCTTCCAGCAAAGGTCAGGATATAGATTTGGAACAAGCTGGACAAAAATACAAAACCAAAACAAATAGCAAAAAGCAAAAGGCAGACTTAGCTGATATAACTGGAACCAGGATCAGTAGACAAGAGCACAGCAGACTAGCTCTGATAACTACGTTGCCAGGCATTGAACTGAAGGTCCAGGGAGCTTATATAGCAACACCCCTAACTAACGACCCAGGTGCGGATAAAAGGAATGACAGAAAAACCAGAGTCAAAAAACTAGTAACCACTAGAGGGAGCAAAAAGCAAATTCACAACACAACATACCAACAACAGTGTGTGGCAACCTTGTGAAGACTTACAGAAAACGTTTGACCTCTGTCATTGCCAACAAAGGATATATTACAAAGTATTGAGATGAAATTTTGTTTCTGACCAAATACTTATTTTCCATCATAATATGCAAATAAAATGTTAAAAAAACAGACAATGTGATTTTCTGGATTTTTTTTTCTCAGTTTGTCTCCCATAGTTGAGGTCTACCTATGATGTAAATTACAGACGCCTCTCATCTTTTTAAGTGGTGGAACTTGCACTATTGCTGACTGACTAAATACTTTTTTGCCCCACTGTACGTGGCTGTGCTATATACTACGTGGGCAGTGTTATATGTTATGTGAGCTGTTATATGCTACGTGGGCTGTTATATACTACGTGGCTGTGCTATATACTACGTCGTCGGCCGCGAACAATCAGCGACACGCGCAGTCCGGCCGCAAATTGGCGTGGGATTTAAACCACGCTTCGCTAATTGGTCGCGCTCGGCCAGCCGAATCCTGTGTATTCATTGTATTGTTCTAAAATCTTCATAAATAAACTACATACTTATTCTAGAATACCCGATGCGTGAGAATTGGGCCACCATCTAGTAATAAATAATTAGTAAATCAGCTAGAATGGAGTTGCTAAAAGGAGGTCCTCAAAATATCCACTACGATCCAGTGTTGTAAATTACAAGGACTCTGTTTCTTCGCTCTGTAATGTTTCTCCCTGTGAAGCTCCATTCACTCTTTGAAAAACTCAATTACAGTCACCTCAGCACTAAACTGTCACGATTGTAGGCTACAGGGAGGTCCTCAAAAAAATCCACTCCGATCTAGACGGCTCAATGGTGAATCAGCTAGAATGGAGTTGCTAAAATGAGGTCCTCAAAAAATCCACTACGATCCAATGTTGTAAATTACAAGGACTCTGTTGCTTCACTCTTTTATGTTTCTCCCTGTGAAGCTCCGTTCACGCTTTGAAAAACTCGATTCCAGTCACTCCAGCACCAAACTGTCACGATTGTAGGCTACAGGGAGGTCCTCAAAAAATCAACTCCGATCTAGACGGTTCACTAATGAATCAGCTAGAATGGAGTTGCTAAAATGAGGTCCTCAAAAAATCCACTACGATCTAGACGGCTCAATGGTGAATCAGCTAGAATGGAGTTGCTAAAATGAGGTCCTCAAAAAATCCACTACGATCCAATGTTGTAAATTACAAGGACTCTGTTGCTTCGCTCTGTTATGTTTCTCCCTGTGAAGCTCCGCTCACTCTTTGAAAAACTTGATTCCAGTTACATCAGCACCAAACTGTCACGATTGTAGGCTACAGGGAGGTCCTCAAAAAATCCACTCCGATCTAGACGGTTCACTAATGAATCAGCTAGAATGGAGTTGCTAAAATGAGGTCCTCAAAAAATCCACTAGGATCCAATATTGTAAATTATGAGGACTCTGTTGCTGTGCTATGTTATGTTTCTCCCTGCGAAGCTCCACTCACTCTTTGAAAAACTAGATTCCAGTCACCTCAGCATCAAACTGTCACGATTGTAGGCTACAGGGAGGTCCTCAAAAAATCCACTCCAATCTAGACGGTTCACTAATGAATCAGCTAGAAGAGAGTTGCTAAAATGAGGTCCTCAAAAAATCCACTCCGATCCAATGTAAATTATGAGGACTCTGTTGATGCACTCTGTTACGTTTTTCCCCATGAGGCTCCGCCCACTATTCCAATGTCGGTGCTGCGGCCAGGACTGGTAATACAGCAAAAGTAAAATTCAGGCAAAAATAAACAATCAACGCTATGTGTAATTATTTATATTATAAAAAGCAATAATAAAAGGCAAGTTTGATTAATCATGAAAAAAAAAAATTTGCCCTTTGGAAATACATAACAAATATAACAGTTTAAGCAAGTATCTAAAAAATAAAAGTATTATATTCTTACAATTATAAAGCTGATATATTTGTATATACACACACACGCACACACAATGTGTGTGTATACATTCCAATTCCACTACATTGCAGTCTATTAGGCTCCTGGAATCAGCTCCATTCTGAACATTGGAGCTGATTTTTTGAGGGACGTCACTGTAGAAACTGACTGTCTAGAATGGAGAAGCTGCAGAGAGATCATCAAAAAATCAACTCCGATCTAGTCACCTCACCAGTGAACCGTCTAGAGTGGAGTGGCTGGAATGAGGACCACAAAATATCCACTCCGATATAGTCACTTCAGTAGTGAGCCGTCTAGAGTGGAGTTGATAAAATGAGGCCTCAAAAAATCAACTCCGAACTAGACGCAACCCTGTAATCACGGTTACCTGGTTAGGGGCCATTTAGAAGCTTCGCCCCCCTGAACCAAAACCCTAGCTACACCTATGTGTTACATCACTGTTCACACCACACAGAGACCCCAAAAGAGCCTCAGTGCTGAAGGGGTTAATGTCCCCCCACCCCACTCAGTAATGGAGAATCTCCAGCACCTACCTCCACCCACAGGGCCGCACTCCACATATATGGCTTTTATGTGCACACAGGACCTGTGATGAGGTCACAGGAGGGGAGGAGTCAGGGGTCACATGATCAGGGCCCTCAGTGTATGCAGGACTCTGCTGTGCTGACAAGTATTCAGCTCCTCTGCTGCTGCTGCTCCTTTAAGAACAGGTAACGTTGCTAAAAGTAGAACAATTCCCCCCATTAAGTGATTGGATCCCCCCAGACCTTTCATAGATCTTAGTGATATTACAGACGGGAGATTCCAAGAGCGCTAGATTCAGGGGTAATCCTAGTGCTGACTGAGCCGTGCGCCTCCATCTAAGAGAGCGGCCACAACCCCAGACGATGCAGCGGCCGGAGCAATGTTATTGATGGAGGGAATTTCTGAGAGCAGCAAATTAATAAGAATGTTTTACCGGAACCTCCTGGGGCATCAAGGAAAACCGTCTCCTATTCCCACCTGGAATCTGAGCCATAATTGCCAAATCCCCCGATCTGTGGTCATCAACCAGAAGAGGCTTATTTACTGGGACAAATCCTCTCACCTTCCCCAAATCCTGGCTTTTCCCTCCCAGAATATCTCTCCCCATAACACACAGGCTGGTGGAGCTGGTGCCGGTGACCTGATGCTATTAGAGGGTCACTACTGACACATTGGCTCCTTTCTTCTAGAGTCAGGAGGACTGTGGTGGATCTGTCGGCAGTGACATTTATGGCTAAGTCCGGATGACCTCTCCTGTGCTCTCTATGGATATCTCCTCTAGGATATTCTGTGTATTTGTCCCACAGAGCCCGGGGATTGGAAGGTGCACAGGATGTAGGTATTATAGGGAGCAGGTTAGAAGATGAGGAGGAAAGCGAGTGATGGACGCCTCCTGCAATGTCAGGTCCCAGTGTGGACCATCCTCCATCAGACCACGCTTCTGGCATGGCCTCCCTGTAAGTGTTTGTTGGGTCAGTTATATGTACAGAAGACGCTCGCTCTCCACCTTGGCATACAGATCTACTATACACTGATGAGAAAGTTGCCTCCATTGTTGTCTGATCATTATTTTGTAGGTGTAGAAGTCCATAGCTGATATGTTATTGGTTGGTTTATTGGTCGGCCTCGCAGTGCTGGGATCAGTCTGTTAGATTATAGTGATCGCCATCTTGGCCATTCCACAATATTACAGGATATTGCAGAGCATCATATGATCTATGTGTTTCTGTAATACGCTGAACATGTTCTCTCCGTCGCTGAATAATTATATCTCGGCTTAGAAAGTCCCGTCCAACCATTACAATAGCTCCTTCACTAACACTGGGGGAAGTAAATCTCCTTTTGTGCCACCAACCGGTGTCTTGTCTGCTCTTATTACAGCCTGATATTCCGCACTTGGCATTCTTTATAAGGCTGTATTATAAAGGTTTACTAACTGATTGTGGTGGTGGAAAAATCTTTGCAAATTCAAAACAATGTCTTTCTGTCTCAGGTATAACTTCACAACGTCGCTCAGCTTGTATCTGGTCATCTCCCAAACAGTAAATTTGTAAAAATGTTGGGTCTTGGTTTATTACAGGAAGCATCAAACCTATTTTGTGATATATTTGTCCCTGGACTTTAAAAGTCGGCATAAATCTTCTTCCTTAACCCTTTAAGCCCCGAGGGTGGTTTGCACGTTAATAACAGGCCAATTTTTACAATTCTGACCACTGTCCCTTTATGAGGTTATAACTCTGGAACGCTTCAACGGATCTTGGCGATTCTGACACTGTTTTCTCGTGACATATTGTACTTCATGACAGTTGTAAAATTTCTTCGCTATAACTTGCATTTATTTGTGAAAAAAACGGAAATTTGGCGAAAATTTTGAAAATTTCGCAATTTTCCAACTTTGAAATTTTATGCCCTTAAATCACAGAGATATGTCACACAAAATACTTAATAGGTAACATTTCCCACATGTCTACTTTACATCAGCACAATTTTGGAACGAAAATTTTTTTTGTTAGGGAGTTAGGCCTCTTTCACACTAGCGTCGTGCACTGCACGTCGCTATGCGTCATTTTGCAGAAAAAACGCATCCTGCAAAATTGCTTGCAGGATGCATTTTTTCTCCATAGACTTTTATTAGCGACGCAGTGCGACGCATTGCCACACGTCGCAACCATCGTGCGACAGTTGCGTTGAACCGTCGCCACCAAAAACGTTGCATGTAACGTTTTTTGGTGCGTCGTCTGCAGCATTTCCGACCGCGCATGTGCGGCCGGAACTCCTCCCCCGCCTCCCCGCACCTCACAATGGGGCAGCGGATGCGTTGAAAAACAGCATCCGCTGCTGTTACTTATGACTTGCGTTTGAAACTGTTAAACTGTAAAGCGCTGCGGAAAATGTTGACGCTACATAAAGATTATTATTATTAATACTTTCCGTAAACACTGTTATATAAAGGCCACCAAAGGAATATGATGCATGCTTAAAAAAGATGTCCAACCCAGAAAAATCACAAAAGGTGCGTTTTCACACTTTAACTCCCTTTCCATAATGTCTCCATAAAACACTGTTTATGTCGACAGCAGATGGATCTCATATCGCAGTTCTGACAAGATCTTCTTTTGGATTGTTTAAGAGGACTTACAGGAGGAACCAGTCCAGAAAGCAGAAGATCCAGCGAGTATTCGCCACATATTCCTGCAAATTCCCTGAAGTCTTATCAATTGTATCCACTAGTGATGAGCGAGGACTAAAATGCTTGAGTGCTCGTTATTTAAAATCAAGCAGGTCGGATACTCAGACTCAAGTACCGACTATAATGGAAGTCAATGAAAAAGCATTTTAACAGAAAACCCTAAAAGGAGGGCGCATGGGGGGCAGGAAAATCGCTGATCAGATGGAATAGCGCTCAAATGGAACGGGAACAGCATGGTGAAGATGCCTGGACACATATCAGACTCGAAGGTCACTCATGGGTACTAAATAAATAAATAATTTAAAAAAAATGAGGCGGGTCCCTTCCCATTTTTGATAACTACACTACACAGCTGACATCAACCCCCAAAAATATTACCTTCATTGGCCATGCACCCTGAAAGAGCCAGGCAAAATGCCAGCATTGGTGCATCTAATGTGATGCGCCAGTTTTGGGGCTGCTAGGGGCTGGTAGTTTTAGGCTGGAAGGGAACAATATCCATCGACCTTAATATCAGCCCCAGCTGTCTGCTTTACCTTGGCTGGTTATCAAAAATTGCGGGGACCCCAGTCAGTTTTTTTTAATTAGTTATTTAATAGGTTTAAAAAGTTAACCCCTTCCTGACATGTGCTGTATATATACTGCTGCGCTCCCGCAAAGCAAAGTATATATTCGGGGCTGCTATTTCCGGTCACTGCACTGCATGGTGCAGTGACTGGGTTAAGATGGGATAGCACACCATCCCTGCATGTTTATCTCGGAGTCTGTAACCCCCCACATCAGCAATGTGTCAATAAAGGGATTTTTATAAAATTAGTTTTTACCCTGTTGACACAACACACTTTTATAATCTCCACACATCTTACACATAACACCACATTATAAATTCACACACCAGTAAAACCAAAAGAATTATAATCATTACTAGAAAACTATGCCTCTAGATAAAAAATTCCTTGAGGGGTGTAGTTTACAAAATGGGGTCACTTATGGAGTATTGCCACTGTTTAGGCACATCAGGGGCTTTTCAAGCGCAACATGACGCCCGCAGACCATTCCATCAAAGTCTGAATTCCAAAACATTACACCTTCCTTTCCGAGTGTCCAAACAGTGGTTTTCACCCACAAATGGGGAATCGGCGTACTCAGGAGAAATTGCACAACAACTTTTATGGTCCGTTTTTTCTTTTTACTCTTGTGAAAATAATAAAATGGTGCTAAAATATCATTTTTTGGGCTAAAAAGTTAAATGTTCATTTTTTCCTTCCACGTTTCTTCGGTTCCTGTGAAGCACCTGAAGGATTAATAAACTTCTTGAGTGGGTTTTTGAGCACTTTGAGGGATGCAGTTTTTACAATGGTGTCACTTTTGGGTATGTTCTGTCACATAGGCCCCTCAAAGTCACTTCAAATGTGATGTGGTCCTTAAAAAATTGTTTTGTAAATATGTTGTAAAAATGAGAAATCGATGGTCAACTTTTAACCAAAAAAATATGTTTCCAACATTGTGCTGATGTAAAGTAGACATGTGGGAAATGTTATTTATTAACTATTTTGTGTGATATATCTCTATATTCAAAGTTCGAAAATTGCAAAGTTTTCAAACTTTTTGACACATTACAATTTTTTTCACAAATGAACATCATATTGAAGAAATTTTAGGACTATCATGAAGTAAATTATGACATGAAGAAAACAATGTCATAATCACCAGGATCCTTTGAAGCATCCAGGGTTATTATCTCACAAAGTGACAGTTGTCAAAAATGAAAAAATTTAAGTGGTCAGGAAAGTGAAAACAGGCTTTGCGCTGAAGGGGTTAAATACACCCTATAGCGCCACATGAAAGACACTAAGGCCGGCGTCACACTAGCGAGTTTTACGGACGTAAGAGCGCAGAAAATACGTCCGTAAAACTCGCCAATCAAACGGCACAATTATTCTCAATGGGGCTGCTCCTATCAGCCGTATATATTACGGATCAGTATTATACGGCTTTCTACGGCCGTACAAAATCGCAGCATGCTACGTTTGTCAGCGTATTGCGCAAAAAAACGCCAATAAAAGTCTATGGGGGCGAGAAAAATACGGATTCCACACGGACCAGCAGTGTGACTTGCGAGAAATACGCACCGGTGTTAGTGAAAAGTCGGTAATTCAATTGCCGGCTTTTCATTTCTCCTGCACAAACCCGGCAGGATATGAGACATGGTTTACATACAGTAAACCATCTCATATCCCCTTTTTTTTTTCCATATTCCACACTACTAATGTTAGTAGTGTGTATGTGCAAAATTTGGGCGCTGTAGCTGCTAAAATTAAGGGTTAAATCGCGGAAAAAATTGGCGTGGGCTCCAGCGCAATTTTCTCCGCCAGAATGGTGAAGCCAGTGACTGAGGGCAGATATTAATAGCCAGGAGAGAGTCTATGGTTATTGCCCCCCCCCCGGCTAAAAACATATGCCCCCAGCCACCCCAGAAAAGGCACAGCGCCCAAATTTTGCACATACACACTACTAACATTAGTAGTGTGGAATATGCAAAAAAAAGGGAATATGAGATGGTTTACTGTATGTAAACCATGTCTCATATCCTGTCGGGTTTGTGAAGGAGAAATGAAAAGCCGGCAATTGAATTACTGGCTTTTCACATACATCGCGCTGAAGTAAATATAAATACAGAATATATATATATATATGTGTGTCTCGATGACATATATATATATATATATATATATATATATATATATTGATATATATATATACACTGTATATATGTTTTCCCGAACATTTGAGCACATAAATCCATTAGATGTCGGTTTTGCAAGCCTGCACAAAATACGCTGACACACCCTGCCTACGGATCAATATTTTGGGAACATTTCTCCGTATTACGGCCGTAAAAAACGGACCGTATTGTCTTACGCTGAGTGTGACTCCAGCCTAAAGGATACAACTTTATAATACTTAGGGGGCGGACAATAATCTAAGTGCTCCCTCCTATAACAACTCTCCCTGACCGGCTTCCTGAGGACGGTGTGCCGAGCATCTCGTCACTGGGTCTTTTATAAACCTGACAACGTGATGTGGCCGGACAGTCACAGTAATGCCAGTAGCCAACATGGCTACATAATTACTGTGTATGGCGGGCAATCCCCGCATGTTTATTCGCTGGGAACTCGAGCACGGCGCTCCATCACCTGCGATACTCCAGTAACAAGCTTGTCCGAGCTCCCGCTGCCGGATCGAGTAGTGGAGAGCGGCTCACTCATCACTAGTATCTACATTATTGTGCTGAAACTAGGAGAGAAATCATCCCATTGTCGGAGAACTTCTCTGGGCTTCTGTCCTCTCATCCTGCGGTTTTCTGAATGGATCTAATGTGGAACCAACGAAGCCGCATTTTGTCCACAGTTGTTATACAGTAGCGTAGCTACTGCGGGGGAGAGGGGGCGGTTGCCCCACGCTCTGAGGGGGCCCACCAGGAGCTACACTACTGTAACTGTATCGGTGTGCACAGTGCGCCCGTACAGTTACATTTTGCAGCAGTTCAGGGAGAATCAATCTCTCAGCTCTGCCACCCGGGCCGCTATGAGGCCATTGAGCAGGCGGTGGGACCCAGTGCCAGAAGTAGGCCCCCCATCATCACAAGTTCAGCTGTATCGGCTAGATGCCGATACAGCTGACAACACTGATGAGAGAAGGAGCATTACGCTTCCTCTCCTATTATCCCCCTCTCAGCATCTGATGCCACCGATGCTGACACTGAGAGGGGGGTCGCGATTACATCATTACCTGACGCCCGCTGTCTGGAGATGTGCAGGCACTCAGAGAAGTGGAGGAACCAGGAAGAAAGGTGAGTATTGGATTTATTTTTTATGGGGCTTAATTATGCTATATAGGCTGCCTTAGGGGGTGCATTATATGAAGGGCTGCATTATGCTATAGAGGTTGCCTATGGGGGTGCATTATGCTATAGAGGTTGCCTATGGGGGTGCATTATATTAACGACTGCATTATGCTATAGTGTCTGCCTATGGGGGTACATTATATTAAAAGGAACCTGTCACCAGGTTTGGCAGATAAGACATTCGGCCATCACCTTTCAGGGCTGAATAGAATGCTGAATATCTGCCCCCAACCCAACCTGTGTGAGAAGAAAAATAACTTTAATTATTCACACCTGTGGGGCAGTCTGGTCAGAGGGGTCTCGCTCTTTTAGGTCCAGCACCTCCCATCTTATGATCACCGTCCTCCTGCTTGCTTTGTGTGAATGATGCGTCACTGCGTCATCCACACAGTCTAATCAGCATCGTGCTCCTGCGCAGGCATACTTCTCTGCCCTGTTGAGGACAGAGCAAAGTACTGCAGTGTGCAGGTGCCGGGACTCTTTGACCTGTCACAACACCTGTTCGCAGTGACAAAAAGTCTGTGTGGATGATGCAGAGATGCATCAGCCACATGAAGCAAGCAGGAGGGCGACATCGCAAGAAGATGGGAGGTGCCGGACCAAAGCCTGCATCACCCGTTCAACCGGACTGTCCCGTAGGTGAGTATAATAATAAAAATTATTTTTCTTCTCTTACAGGTCGGGTTGGGGGCAGATATACAGCATTATTGAATGCTGTATATCAGCCCTGAAAAGTGATGGCCGTAACTTATCTAGGCCAAAACTGGTGACAGGTTCCCTTTAAGGGCTGCATTATACTATAGAGGCTGCCTAGTGGGTGTGGATTACATTAGGGGCTGCATTATGCTATAGAGTCTGCCAAGGGGAGTGCATTTTATTAAGGGCTGCAGTATACTATCGAGGCTACCTGTGAGGGGCTGCATTATACTATAGAATCTGCCTATGGGGGAGTGCATTATACATTATAGAGGCTGCCTATGGGGAGTGCATTATACTACATGGAGGCCTATGGGGAGTGCATTATACTATATAGAGGACTATATTGAGGATTGTCTGGTGCGTTATACTACAATGGTGTTCAAAAGTCCTGTGTAGGCATGAAGAAAACTATATGTTTCATACTTCTGGATCTCTACAGTGAAACTGGTGGAACATATATGTTTTTGTAATCCCTCATTGTATGCCATACTCATTTTTGAATGTCCCAATTGTATAAATTGTTATGGTATGTGCATTTTTGATAATTTTTTTTACAGCATAACCATACCTACACCAGTACAGTGTGTAGAATGGTGAACAGCTTTCTAAGCTCATTAACTTCCAATGCAAGTTCACACAGACTTAAATTTTACTTTTTAAGATTTATTATTTTTTATTTAATTCAGAGTCCTGAAAAGGGCCTTTTGAGTGCATCTTTAGCTTCTAATACTTTATTGGCCAGCCTTTGCCCTTGAGCACCAGCTTGTATCTCTGTGGCATTGAGTGAACAAGCTTCTGCAGATGTTCACGAGTGATGATGTGGTTCCAGGCCTGTATCAGAGCCTCAATCAACTCACTCTTGGTCCTTGGCTGTTTTCTAGATATCTCTAATGATACCTTGTGCCACATATTTTCAATTGGATTGAGGTCCGGGGACTGAGCTGGCCAGTCAATAGTAGCCACCTTGTTCTTTATTTTCCATTCCGTTACTGTCTTAGCCCTGTGACAAGGAGCATTCTCATCCTGGAAGATATAATCCCCTGAAAACAGGTGCTGAGCAGAAGGCAGCATTTTCTTATTAAGGATGTCTATGTATTTTTTTGCATTAACCATACCCTCCACAATATGAAGCCTTCCAACACCATTGGCTGCCATACAGCCCCAGACCATTACTTTCATCGGAAGGCTGCCATCATAAAACTCTACAGTATGATTCACTAGATAGACCAACAGATAAAACAAACAAAAGCAGCAGATGTGATGCAATGTAATTCAATGCGATTGGCTGCCATATCCAGGTTATGATTGGTCACAAGAACCTCATCTGTGATTGGCTAATTTTGGATCTGAAGCTGTACAATATTTAGTTGTGCTTTCAATTCCCATATTGTTGCAATAATTTCAGGCAAAACTGCTTCAAAAGGTAAAAATATTACAGGGAGAGAATGCAAAATTGTATTCTGAACAAAACCTTATATAATATGTCATATTAGCATCGAAGATATTCGACAGACAACGTTTAAAACTTGAAAAATCAATTTATCCTATGCAGGACTTTTGAACACCACTGTATATGGAGGCTATCTATGGGGTTATCGTACAATGTGGAGATTACAGTGTTGGAGCTATCAAACAGTTTGAGGGATAGTAAGGGGTCAGTATATGTACAGTGAGGGGCATTAGACTGTGTAAGAGAGCATCATCTAGTGCATAGGGGAGCTGTACAGGGGGACTCGGGACATTGTAAAACGTATAGTGGGCACTTATTGTTATAGGGGAACTCAGGTTACTGTGATTGTCAAAGGAGCACACAGGGCAATATTACTTTCTAGGGGGCAAAATGTGGGTACTGTTTTCTAGGGCACTTGCACCCGCTATTACTATGTTATGGAGGGGTGCTTTATAATTTAGAGGACACAGAGAACAATACAGCAGGAAGAGACGAAGAGCTAGCACTCGACTAGGGTGGAGTTCGATGGTGCTAGTGAACGGAGCCAAAAGCCCCCTTAGTACTAGAGAAAAAAGTCAAATCACCGCACTCATCATGTTGATTTTTGCTAACGTGAGGATTTATTCAAGATGAGAGACGAAAACAACAGGGCAATAGTATTTTAACGTTTCGGCCACTCAGTGGCCTTGATCACAAAGTGCGTGCCTTAATGGTTGTTTTGTATTCCGTCATGTGATATAAAGATATTCTACTGAGTTCAAGGTTAAAGAAGGCGTCGTATTTCCCAAGATTGGGGAAATAAGGTCTAAGGTCCAATGGGTGGTTGTCAGAGACAGGGTAAATCTGGTTCTAGTACCTCTGTCAAGAGCTAGGTTGGCTTGATATTAGTCTAAATGTCCCGTCCTAGGTGTGAGATCCGGTTTAGATGCAATTACGGTGCTGTTACTTAGGAGCAAAAGCAGCTCCAAGGTGTATAGACCCACTAGAACGAAGTGGGGGTATCTGCTCGGATATCGAAAAAACCGAGGAAGCGCTATGTGGGAGCTTGAAATCTGCGTTGGTGGTGAGGTGGGAGACGCCGACGCACACTGTGTCTTGGCGGTGAAACCAGCAGTCCTGCTGGTTTCACCGCCAAGACACAGTGTGCGTCGGCGTCTCCCACCTCACCACCAACGCAGATTTCAAGCTCCCACATAGCGCTTCCTCGGATATTTGATATCCGAGCAGATACCCCCACTTCGTTCTAGTGGGTCTATACACCTTGGAGCTGCTTTTGCTCCTAAGTAACAGCACCGTAATTGCATCTAAACCGGATCTCACACCTAGGACGGGACATTTAGACTAATATCAAGCCAACCTAGCTCTTGACAGAGGTACTAGAACCAGATTTACCCTGTCTCTGACAACCACCCATTGGACCTTAGGCCTTATTTCCCCAATCTTGGGAAATACGACGCCTTCTTTAACCTTGAACTCAGTAGAATATCTTTATATCACATGACGGAATACAAAACAACCATTAAGGCACGCACTTTGTGATCAAGGCCACTGAGTGGCCGAAACGTTAAAATACTATTGCCCTGTTGTTTTCGTCTCTCATCTTGAATAAATCCTCACGTTAGCAAAAATCAACATGATGAGTGCGGTGATTTGACTTTTTTCTCTAACAATACAGCAGGGGCAGTAATAGGGACACATACGGCAGCAGCGGCTCAGTATTGGGGTATCAGGTGCAGTAATAGGGACACATACGGCAGCAGCGGCTCAGTATTGGGGTATCAGGTGCAGTAATAGGGACACATACAGCAGCAGCGGCTCAGTATTGGGGTATCAGTGGCAGTAATAGGGAGATATACGGCAGCAGCGGCTCAGTATTGGGGTATCAGGTGCAGTAATAGGGACACATACCCCAATACTGTGCCGCTGCTGCCGTATGTGTCCCTATTACTGCACCTGATACCCCAATACTGAGCCGCTGCTGCCGTATATCTCCCTATTACTGCCACTGATACCCCAATACTGAGCCGCTGCTGCTGTATGTGTCCCTATTACTGCACCTGATACCCCAATACTGTGCCGCTGCTGCCGTATCAGGGGCAGTAATAGGGTCACATATGGCAGCAGCGGCTCAGTATTGGGGTATCAGGTGCAGTAATAGTAATAGGGACATATACGGCAGCAGTGCCTCAGTATTGAGGTATCGGGTGCAGTACTAGGGACACATATGGCAGCAGCAGCTCAGTATTGGGGTATCAGGGGCAGTAATAGGGGCACATACGGCAGCAGCGGCTCAGTATTGGGGTATCAGGTGCAGTAATAGGGACACATACGGCAGCAGCAGCTCAGTATTGGGGTATCAGGGGCAGTAATAGGGACACATACGGCAGCAGCAGCTCAGTATTGGGGTATCGGGGCAGTAATAGGGACACATATGGCAGCAGCGGCTCAGTATTGGGGTATCGGGTGCAGTACTAGGGACACATACGGCAGCAGCAGCTCAGTATTGGGGTATCAGGGGCAGTAATAGGGGCACATACGGCAGCAGCGGCTCAGTATTGGGGTATCAGGTGCAGTAATAGGGACACATACGGCAGCAGCGGCTCAGTATTGGGGTATCAGGGGCAGTAATAGGGTCACATACGGCAGCAGCGGCTCAGTATTGGGGTATCAGGGGCAGTAATAGGGACACATACGGCAGCAGCAGCTCAGTATTGGGGTATCGGGGCAGTAATAGGGACACATATGGCAGCAGCGGCTCAGTATTGGGGTATCAGGTGTAGTAATAGGGACACATACGGCAGCAGCGGCTCAGTATTGGGGTATCAGGGGCAGTAATAGGGACACATACGGCAGTAGGGGCTCAGTATTGGGGTATCAGGGGCAGTAATAAAGACACATACGGCAGCAGCGGCTCAGTATTGGGGTATCAGGTGTAGTAATAGGGTCACATACGGCAGCAGCGGCTCAGTATTGGGGTATCAGCAGGATGAGGAATTTGTGCAGGTTGGGAATAGATGGTGATGGGGCTGGAATATGAGAAGTGAAATGTGTCTTTGTTGTATTCTCTGCAGCCGAGTCCTGGGTGGAGAAGTTGTCATGTCGGTCTGGGCCAGATGGAAAAGATGGGAAAAGTGATCAATTCTATCACAAAGAACGTCAGCCGTAAGTCACCATCTATAACTGTTATATGTTCTGTAGGGCTGGTATCTACCACTGACCTTATGGCGGTAATATCAATATTGGTATATAGAGATAATTTTCAGCAACAGCGCGGTCATCTGCTGAGGTTCTCCTCCACTATTAGCGTATGTGTCCACGTTCAGGATTGCATCAGGATTTGGTCAGGATTTTTCATCAGTATTTGTAAGCCAAAACCAGGAGTGGGTGATAAATGCAGAAGTGGAGCATATGTTTCTATTATACTTTTCTTCTAATTGTTCCACTCCTGGTTTTGGCTTACAAATACTGATGAAAAATCCTGACCAAATCCTGATGCAATCCTGAACGTGGACACATACCCTTAGGGTGCATCACCCAGTTTTAATCAGGATTACCTGGTTAGGGGCCATTTAGAAGCTTCACCCCCCCCCCCCCGAACCAAAACCCTAGCTACGCCTCTGTGTTACAGCACTGTTCACACCACACAGAGACCCCAAAAGAGCCTCAGTGCTGAAGGGGTTAATGTCCCCCGCACCCAGTAATGGGGAATCTCCAGCACCTACCTCCACCTGCAGAGCCGCACTCCACATATATGGCTTTTCTGTGCACAGGACCTGTGATAAGGTCACAGGAGGGGAGGAGTCAGGGGTCACATGATCAGGGGCCTCAGTGTATGCAGGACTCTGCTGTGCTGACAAGTATTCAGCTTGTCTGCTGGTGCTGCTCCTTTAAGAACAGTCAGGGCTGCCACTAGAAATTTCGGGGCCCCATACTGGCAACATTTTCGGGGCCCCCTTAAGGCTCCGCCCAGGCTCCACCCCAGCCCCGCCTCCAAACCTCGAACTGTCTACAGCACCACCGCTGACTCTTGGAAAAACTACACTTCTCACCAATCACACATTAACAGTTCCCATCACCAGATCACACACATAGCCAGCAGATTTTGTTTTGGCCAAAAGGTTTTTTTAATCTGCCACGATGACAAGGTAGACTCTTTTGGCCGGGCCCTACTCTACTCTAACTTATTAAACATTTGTTAAAATATGCAATACAATTTAGGTATATTTTTATTTATTTTTCAATTTTTCAAATGACCAATAATTCCACATACAAGGGACAAATAACACAACACCATGACCAGACACCACATTATCACCACATAGTGACCTATAATACTATCTACAAGGAATAAATACTGCCACACCATGTGCAGACCACATATTACCACCACAGTGACCGAACAATATCGCATACAAGGGACAAATACCACAGCAGCATGTACAGACCACATATTACCACCACATGGTGACCAACTACATACAAGGAACAAATACCAACACAACATGACCAGACCACATATTACCACCACACGGTGACCGAATAATAGCACGTACAATGTTATGATCCTTAGTGGCTGAGGATCACAGAACTGACCAGCTAAGTAACTGAACATAGGACGAGCTCTAGGGAGGTGGTAACTGGACTGACCGCAATCCTGATCCTAACCGCACACACTAAAGGTAGCCGGTGAACGTGCCTAGAATTCTTAGACGTCTCGACACAGCCTGAGAAACTAGCTACCCCTAGAGAGAAAGCAAAGACCTCACTTGCCTCAGAGAAATAACCCCAAAGATATAGAAAGCCCCCCACAAATAATAACGGTGAGGTAAGGGGAAATTACAAATGTAGAAATGAAACAGATTTAGCAAATGAGGCCTGCTAATACTAGATAGCAGAAGATAGATAGGAAGCTATGCGGTCAGTAGAAAACCCTATACAAAATATCCACACTGAGAGTTCAAGAACCCCCACACCAACTAACGGTGTGAGGGGAGAAACTCAGCCCCCTAGAGCTACCAGCAAGCGAGGAAATCACATATTAGCAAGCTGGACAAAACTCATCATAAACAAAGAAACATATTGAACACTGATGAGCAAAAAATGAACAAACAGAAACTTAGCTTCTCTTGGAGAGACTGATAACGAATGTAGTCAGGAGAGATCAAAATAGCACTGAATACATCGACAGCAGGCAACAACTGAAGGTCCAGGTGAGCTAAATAGGAAACCAACTAGCAGATAACGAGACAGCTGATCCCAGCCACAGACCCGCAGAATGACAAAAAGAGCCACCAGAGGGAGCCCAGATAGCACTCACACAGTACCACTTGTGACCACAAGAGGGAGCCCAAGAACAGAGTTCACAACAGTACAAGGAACAAATGCCACCACACCATGACCAGACCACATATTACCACCACATAGTGACCAAATAATAGCACATACAAGGAACAAATACCGCCACACCATGGCCGGACAACATATTACCACCACATTGTGACTGAATAGTACAATACTGATCATTAATTAAAAAAAAATACTATCACCATAAGTGCTATTATACATAGGAGATCTGTACTTAGTATGCAGTGTCTGTGTACAGGTAATACAGTGGTCACCGATGCCATTATACACAGGAGCTCTATATATAGTGTCAGTGTACAGGTAATACAGGGATCACCAGTGACATTATACACAGGAGCTCTATAAATAGTGTCAGTGTACATGTACTACAGTGATCACTAGTGACATTATACACAGGAGCTCTGTATATAGTGTTTAGTGTACAGATAATATAGTGATCACCAGTGACATTATACACAGGAGCTCTGTATACAGTATACAGTGTATGGTGTCAGTGTATAGGTAGTACAGGGATCACTAGTGACATGATACACAGGAGCTCTGTATACAGTATATAGTGTATGGTGTCAGTGTACAGGTAACATACTGACACACCAGTGATGTCTCTAGCTGAAGTCCTTCATCTTTGCGTTTCTTTTTAATCCAGCGCAGACCGCCATCACTTCTTTCAGCCAGGACTCGTCTCTGCATAAAATAACACAGTTATCTAGAGCACCGCTTCCAGAGCACATTCCTGTTGTGAACTCTATTTTTGGGCTCCCTCTAGTGGTCACAAGCGGTACTGTGTAGTGTTGTCTTTCTGCAGGTTGGCTTCATCAGCTGCTTCATTATCCTTGGTTGGTTTCCTATTTAGCTCACCTGGATACTCAGATCCTTGCCTGCAATCAATGTTTTCAGTGCTCTCCAGATTCCTTGTGACTACCTTGCTCCCAGTCTCTCCAAGACAAGCTAAGTTTTTGTTTGTTTATTTTTTGATCATCAGCATTTATCATGTTACTTTTCCAGCTTGCTAAAATGTGATTTCCTCGCTTGCTGGTTGCTCTAGGGGATTGAGTTTCTCCCCCCACACCGTTAGTTGGTGTGGGGGTTCTTCAAATCTCAGTGTGGATATTTTGTAAGGGGTTTTTACTGACCGCACAGACCCCTTTACTATTTTCTGCTATCTAGTATTAGTGGACCTCATTTGCTGAATCTGCTTTCATCCTGTGTATGTGCCTTCCTCTTACCTCACCGTTATTATCTGTTGGGGGCTTCTATATCTTTGGGGATTATTTCTCTGGAGGCAAGAGAGGTCTTTCTTTCTCTCTAGGGGTAGTTAGTTCCTCAGGCTGGCTCGAGACGTCTAGGATTTTAGGCACGTTCACCGGCTACTTCTAGTGTGTTTGGATAGGTTCAGATTTGCGGTCAGTCCAGTTTGCCACCTCCCTAGAGCTTGTCCTATTTTTGTTACTTAGCTGGAGCTATTTGTGATCCTCAAACCACTAAGGATCATAACAGTATTGCAGGCCAAAAAGTGTTTAATGCATCGCTGAAGTGGGATTAACCCCTTCATGACCCAGCCTATTTTGGCCTTAATGACCTTGCCGTTTTTTGAAATTCTGACCAGTGTCCCTTTATGAGGTAATAACTCAGGAACGCTTCAACGGATCCTAGCGATTCTGAGATTGTTTTTTTGTGACATATTGGGCTTCATGTTAGTGGTAAATTTAGGTCGATAATTTCTGAGTTTATTTGTGAAAAAAACGGAAATTTGGCAAAAAATTTGAAAATTTCGCAATTTTCACATTTTGAATTTTTATTCTGTTAAACCAGAGAGTTATGTGACACAAAATAGTTAATAAATAACGTTTCCCACATGTCTACTTTACATCAGCACAATTTTGGAAACAATTTTTTTTTTTGCTAGGAAGTTATAAGGGTTAAAATTTGACCAGTGATTTCTCATTTTTACAACAAAATTTACAAAACCATTTTTTTTAGGGACCACCTCACATTTGAAGTCATTTTGAGGGTTCTATATGGCTGAAAATACCCAAAAGTGACACCATTCTAAAAACTGCACCCCTCAAGGTGCTCAAAACCACATTCAAGAAGTTTATTAACCCTTCAGGTGTTTCACAGCAGCAGAAGCAACATGGAAGGAAAAAATGAACATTTAACTTTTTTGTCACAAAAATGATCTTTTAGCAACAATTTTTTTATTTTCCCAAGGGTAAAAGGAGAAACTGGACCACGAAAGTTGTTGTCCAATTTGTTCTGAGTACGCTGATACCTCATATGTGGGGGTAAACCACTGTTTGGGCGCACGGCAGGGCTCGGAAGGGAAGGAGCGCCATTTGACTTTTTGAATGAAAAATTGGCTCCAATCTTTAGCGGACACCATGTCACGTTTGGAGAGCCCCCGTGTGCCTAAACATTGGAGCTCCCCCACAAGTGACCCCATTTTGGAAACTAGACCCCCCAAGGAACTTATCTAGAAGCATAGTGAGCACTTTAAACCCCCAGGTGCTTCACAAATTGATCCGTAAAAATGAAAAAGTACTTTTTTTTCACAAAAAAATTATTTTAGCCTCAATTTTTTCATTTTCACATGGGCAACAGGATAAAATGGATCCTAAATTTTGTTGGGCAATTTCTCCTGAGTACACAAATACCTCACATGTGGGGGTAAACCACTGTTTGGGCACATGGTAAGGCTCGGAAGGGAAGGAGCGCCATTTGACTTTTTGAATGAAAAATTATCTCCATCGTTAGCGGACACCATGTCACGTTTGGAAAGCCCCTGTGTGCCTAAACATTGGAGCTCCTCCACAAGTGACCCCATTTTGGAAACTAGACCCCCCAAGGAACTCATCTAGAGGCATAGTGAGCACTTTAAACCCCCAGGTGCTTCACAAATTGATCCGCAAAAATGAAAAAGTACTTTTTTTTCACACAAAATTTCTTTTAGCCTCAATTCTTTCATTTTCACATGGGCAACAGGATAAAATGGATCCTAAAATTTGTTGGGAAATTTCTCCTGAGTATGCCGATACCTCATGTGGGGGTAAACCACTGTTTGGGTGCATGGCAAGGCTCGGAAGGGGAGGCGTCCCATTTGACTTTTTGAATGGAAAATTAGCTCCAATCGTTAGCGGACACCATGTCGCGTTTGGAGAGCCCCTGTGTGCCTAAACATTGGAGCTCCCCTACAAGTGACCCCATTTTGGAAACTAGACCCCCCAAGGAACTTATCTAGATGCATAGTGAGCACTTATAACCCCCAGGTGCTTCACAGAAGTTTATAACGCAGAGTCGTGAAAATAAAAAAATAATTTTTCTTTCCTCAAAAATGATTTTTAGCCCAGAATTTTTTATTTTCCCAAGGGTAATAGGAGAAATTGGACCCCAAATTTTGTTGTCCAGTTTGTCCTGAGTACGGTGATACCCCATATGTGGGGGTAAACCACTGTTTGGGCGCACGGCAGGGCTCGGAAGGGAAGGCACGCCATTTGGCTTTTTGAATGGAAAATTAGCTCCAATCATTAGCGGACACCATGTCGCGTTTGGAGAGCCCCTGTGTGCCTAAACATTGGAGCTCCCGCACAAGTGACCCCATTTTGGAAACTAGACCTCCCAAGGAACTAATCTAGATGTGTGGTGAGCACTTTGAACCCCCAAGTGCTTCACAGAAGTTTATAACGCAGAGCCGTGAAAATAAAAAATGTGTTTCCTTTCCTCAAAAATATTTTTTAGCCCAGAATTTTTTTATTTTTGCAAGAGTAACAGGAGAAATTGGACCCCAAAAGTTGTTGACCAGTTTCTCCTGAGTACGCTGATACCCCATATGTGGGGGTAAACCACTGTTTTGGCACACGTCGGGGTTCGGAAGGGAAGTAGTGACGTTTTGAAATGCAGACTTTGATGGAATGCTCTGCGGGCATCAGGTTGCGTTTGCAGAGCCCCTGATGTGCCTAAACAGTAGGAACTCCCCACAAGTGACTCCATTTTGGAAACTAGACCCCCAAGGGAACTTATCTAGATGTGTGGTGAGCACTTTGAACCCCCAAATGCTTCACAGAAGTTTATAACGCAGAGCCGTGAAAATAATAAATGTGTTTCCTTTCCTCAAAAATATTTTTTTAGCCCAGAATTTTTTATTTTTGCAAGAGTAACAGGAGAAATTGGACCCCAAAAGTTGTTGTCCAGTTTCTCCTGAGTACGCTGATACCCCATATGTGGGGGTAAACCACTGTTTGGGCACATGCCGGGGCTCGGAAGGGAAGTAGTGACGTTTTGGAATGCAGACTTTGGTGGAATGGTCTGCGGGCATCATGTTACGTTTGCAGAGCCCCTGATATGCCTAAACAGTAGAAACCCCCCACAAGTGACCCCATTTTGGAAACTAGACGCCCCAAGGAACTTATCTAGATGTGTGGTGAGCACGTTCAACCCCCAAGTGCTTCACAGAAGTTTACAACGCAGAGCCGTGAAAATAAAAAATCATTTTTCTTTCCTCAAAAAAGATGTTTTAGCAAGCAATTTTTTATTTTCACAAGGGTAACAGGAGAATTTGGACCCCAATATTTGTTGCCCAGTTTGTTGTGAGTATGCTGATACCCCATATGTGGGGGTAAACCACTGTTTGGGCGCACGTCAGGGCTCGGAAGGGAAGTAGTGACATTTGAAATGCAGACTTTGATGGAATGGTCTGCGGGCGTCACATTGCATTTGCAGAGCCCCTGATGTGCCTAAACAGTAGAAACACCCCACAAGTGACCCCATTTTGGAAACTAGACCCCCGAAGGAACTTATCTAGATGTGTGGTGAGCACTTTCAACCCCCAAGTGCTTCACAGAAGTTTATAACGCAGAGCCGTGAAAATAAAAAATAATTGTTCTTTCCTCAAAAATTATGTTTTAGCAAGTAATTTTTTATTTTTGCAAGGGTAACAGGAGAAATTGGACCCCAACAGTTGTTGCCCAGTTTGTCCTGAGTACGCTGGTACCCCAAATGTGGGGGTAAACCACTGTTTGGGCGCACGTCGGGGCTTGGAAGGGAGGGAGCACCATTTGACTTTTTGAATGCAAGATTGGCTGGAATCAATGGTGGCGCCATGTTGCGTTTGGAGACCCCTGATGTGCCTAAACAGTGGAAACCCCTCAATTCTAACTTCAACACTAACCCCAACACACCCCTAATCCTAATCCCAACTGTAGCCATAACCCTAATCACAAACCTAACCCCAACACACCCCTAACCACAACCCTAACCGCAACACACCCGTAACCCTAATTCCAACCCTAATCCTAACCCTAATCCCAACCGTAGCCCTAATCCCAACCCTAACCATAACTGTAACCCCAACACACCCCTAACCCTATCCGTAACCCTAACCACAAGCCTAATCTTAACCCTATTTCAAACCCTAGCCCTAATTCCAACCCTAACTCTAATTCCAACCCTAACCCTAAGGCTATGTGCCCACGTTGCGAATTCGTGTGAGATTTTTCCGCACGATTTTTGAAAAATCTGCAGGTAAAAGGCACTGCGTTTTACCTGCGGATTTACAGCAGATTTCCAGTGTTTTTTTGTGCGGATTTCACCTGCGGATTCCTATTGAGGAACAGGTGTAAAACGCTGCGGAATCCGCACAAAGAATTGACATGCTGCGGAAAATACAACGCAGCGTTTCTGCACGGAATTTTCCGCACCATGGGCACAGCGGATTTGGTTTTCCTTAGGTGTACATGGTACTGTAAACCTGATGGAAAACTGCTTCGAATTCGCAGCGGCCAATCCGCTGCGGATCCGCGGCCAATCCGCTGCGGATCCGCGGCCAATCCGCTGCGGATCCGCGGCCAATCCGCTGCGGATCCGCTGCCAATCTGCTGCGGATCCGCTGCCGATCCGCGGCCCATCCGCTGCGGATCCGCTGCCAATCCGCTGCGGATCCCCTGCCAATCCGCTGCGGATCCGCTGCCAATCTGCTGCGGATCCGCTGCCGATCCGCGGCCCATCCGCTGCGGATCCGCTGCCAATCCGCTGCGGATCCGCGGCCAATCCGCTGCGGATCCGCTGCCAATCCGCTGCGGATCCGCTGCCAATCCGCTGCGGATCCGCTGCCAATCTGCTGCGGATCCGCTGCCGATCCGCGGCCCATCCGCTGCGGATCCGCTGCCAATCCGCTGCGGATCCGCTGCCGATCCGCGGCCGATCCGCTGCGGATCCGCGTCCGATCCGCGTCCGATCCGCTGCCGATCCGCTGCGGATCCGCGGCCGATCCGCTGCGGATCCACGGCCGATCCGCTCTGTGTGCACATGCCATAACCCTACCCCTAATTACCCTACCCGTAACCCTAACCCTACCCCTAACCCTACCCCTAGTTCTAACCCTAGTTCTAATCCTAACCCTAGAGGAAAAAAAAAAAAAAAAAAAAATTCTTTATTTTATTATTGTCCCTATGGGGGTGATAAAGGGGGGGGGGGTTATTTATTATTTTTTTATTTTGATCGCTGTGATAGAACCTACCACAGCGATCAAAATGTACCTGTAAGGAATCTGCCGACTGGCAGATTCGGCGGGCGCACTGAGCATGCGCCCGCCATCTTCCAACATGGCGGCGCCCAGCGAGGAGACGGACGGACACCGGGAGGATCGGTAAGTATGAAGGGGTGGTGGGGGGGTGGATCGGAGCACGGGGGGGGGGAACGGAGCACAGGGGGGGTGGGTCTGGGCAAGGAGGGAGCGGACAGGAGGACGGGGGAGCCGGCAGGCGGACGGAGGGGACCGGACCCCATAACAGAGGACGGGGGGGGCGATCGGTGGGCGTGGGGGGGGGTACTTCAGTATTTCCAGCCATGGCCGATGATATTGCAGCATCGGCCATGGCTGGATTGTAATATTTCACCATTTTTTTAGGTGAAATATTACAAATCGCTCTGATTGGCAGTTTCACTTTCAACAGCCAATCAGAGCGATCGTAGCCACGGGGGGGTGAAGCCACCCCCCCTGGGCTGAAGTACCACTCCCCCTCTCCCTGCAGATCGGGTAAAATAGGAGTTAACCCCTTCACCCGATCTGCAGGGACGCGATCATTCCATGACGCCACATAGGCGTCATGGGTCGGATTGGCACGGGTTTTCATGACGCCTACGTGGCGTCATGGGTCGGGAAGGGGTTAAAAGAAGACCTGAGTACATTTTTTTTTTTTTTTTGTGTGCTGCAGTTTGTAAAGCTTCTTTCATCCCCTTTAATTCTGAGTGTTTTTTGAGCTCTGCTGCAGACATGGATGTTCAGACTCTGACTTCTAGTGTGGATCATCTTGCTGCACGGGTGCAAAGTATTCAGGATTTTGTTATTCATAGCCCTATGTCAGAACCAAAGATACCCATTCCCGAGTTGTTTTCTGCAGATAGATCTAGGTTTCAGAATTTTAGGAATAATTGTAAATTATTTCTATCTCTGAGACCTCGTTCCTCTGGTGATTCCGCTCAGCAAGTTAAAATTGTTATCTCCTTGTTGCGTGGCGACCCTCAGGATTGGGCTTTCTCTCTGGCGCCAGGAGATCCTGCATTGCTTAATGTGGATGCATTTTTTCTGGCTCTTGGACTGCTTTATGAGGAGCCTAATCTTGAGAATCAGGCAGAAAAAGCGTTGCTGGCCCTCTCTCAAGGGCTGGATGAAGCAGAGGTGTATTGTCAAAAATTTCGGAAATGGTCAGTGCTTACTCAATGGAATGAGTGTGCCCTGGCTGCAAATTTCAGAGAAGGTCTTTCTGAAGCCATTAAGGATGTTATGGTGGGGTTCCCCACCCCTACAAGTCTGAGTGATTCTATGGCTTTAGCCATTCAGGTTGATCGGCGTTTGCGGGAGCGCAAATCTGCTCATCCTTTGGCGGTATTTTCTGAACAGAGACCTGAGTCTATGCAATATGATCGAACTCTGACCAGAATTGAGCGGCAAAGTCATAGACGTCAAAATGGGTTATGTTTTTACTGTGGTGATTCTGCTCATGTTATCTCAGCATGCTCTAAAAGCTTAAAAAAGGTCGCTAAACCTGTCACCATTGGTACTATACAGCCTAAATTTATTTTGTCTGTTACTTTGATTTGTTCTTTGTCGTCCTACTCGGTTATGGCCTTTGTGGATTCGGGTGCTGCCCTGAATCTGATGGATTTGTCATTTGCCAGGCGCTGTGGTTTTGTCCTGGAGCCTTTGGAATTTCCTATTCCTCTGAGGGGAATCGATGCTACGCCATTGGCTGAGAATAAACCTCAGTATTGGACGCAAATGACCATGTGCATGACTCCCGTTCATCAGGAGGTGATTCGCTTTCTTGTTCTGCATAATTTACATGATGTTGTTGTTTTGGGTCTGCCATGGCTGCAGGCTCATAATCCAGTTTTAGATTGGAAAGCAATGTCTGTGTCTAGTTGGGGTTGTCAGGGAATTCATGGCGATACTCCATTGGTGTCTATTGCTTCTTCCACTCCTTCTGAGGTCCCTGAGTTTTTGTCTGACTACCAGGATGTATTTGATGAGCCCAGGTCCAGTGCCCTGCCTCCTCATAGGGATTGTGACTGTGCTATAAATTTAATTCCTGGTAGTAAATTTCCTAAGGGACGACTTTTTAATTTGTCTATACCAGAGCTGTTGTGAAATTGGATTCTGGGCTCCCCCGGTGGCCACTTGTGGAATTGTACTTGTGTGCATCATCCCCTCTGTTCACCTGCTCCTATCAGGATGTGGGAGTCGCTATATAACCTTGCTCCTCTGTCAGTTTCATGCCGGTCAACAATGTAATCAGAAGCCTTCTGTGCATGTTCCTGCTACTAGACAACTCCTAGCTAAGTTGGACTTTTGTCCTTGTGTGTTTTTGCATTTTGTTCCTGTTCACAGCTGCTGTTTCGTTACTGTGTCTGGAAAGCTCTTGTGAGCGGAAATTGCCACTCTGGTGTTATGAGTTAATGCTAGAGTCTTAAAGTAATTTCTGGATGGTGTTTTGATAGGGTTTTCTGCTGACCATGAAAGTGCCCTTTCTGTCTTCATGCTATCTAGTAAGCGGACCTCGATTTTGCTAAACCTATTTTCATACTTCGTTTGTCATTTCATCTAAAATCACCGCCAATATATGTGGGGGCCTCTGTCTGCCTTTTGGGAAAATTTCTCTCAGTACAACTAGAAGTGGCCGGGTAGCATGCCTACGTTTTTTATCCCTAGATGCCCAGCGCCAGCCGGAGAACTACCTAATCCTAGCAGAGGGAAAGACAGTCCTGGCTCACCTCTAGAGAAATTTTCCCAAAAGGCAGACAGAGGCCCCCACATATATTGGCGGTGATTTTAGATGAAATGACAAACGAAGTATGAAAATAGGTTTAGCAAAATCGAGGTCCGCTTACTAGATAGCATGAAGACAGAAAGGGCACTTTCATGGTCAGCAGAAAACCCTATCAAAACACCATCCAGAAATTACTTTAAGACTCTAGCATTAACTCATAACACCAGAGTGGCAATTTCCGCTCACAAGAGCTTTCCAGACACAGTAACGAAACAGCAGCTGTGAACAGGAACAAAATGCAAAAACACACAAGGACAAAAGTCCAACTTAGCTAGGAGTTGTCTAGTAGCAGGAACATGCACAGAAGGCTTCTGATTACATTGTTGACCGGCATGAAACTGACAGAGGAGCAAGGTTATATAGCGACTCCCACATCCTGATAGGAGCAGGTGAACAGAGGGGATGATGCACACAAGTACAATTCCACAAGTGGCCACCGGGGGAGCCCAGAATCCAATTTCACAACACAGAGCATGCCGCGATGCGGAGTTATATAAAGGAGTCTTTGGAGAAGGGACATATTCGCCCATCCTCTTCCCCTCTTGGTGCAGGATTCTTTTTTGTGGCCAAGAAGGACGGTTCTTTGAGACCGTGTATTGATTATCGCCTTCTGAATAAAATCACAGTCAAATTTCAGTATCCTTTGCCATTATTGTCTGATTTGTTTGCTCGGATTAAGGGTGCCAGTTGGTTCACCAAGATAGATCTCCGTGGTGCGTATAATCTTGTGCGCATTAAGCAGGGAGATGAATGGAAAACGGCATTTAATACGCCCGAAGGCCATTTTGAGTACTTGGTGATGCCTTTTGGACTCTCTAATGCTCCTTCTGTGTTTCAGTCCTTCATGCATGACATTTTCCGAGAATATCTGGATAAATTTATGATTGTTTATCTGGATGACATTTTGGTCTTTTCTGATGATTGGGAGTCCCATGTGAAGCAGGTCATGATGGTGTTTCAGGTCCTGCGTGCTAATGCTTTATTTATGAAGGGCTCAAAATGCCTCTGGAGTACAGAAGGTCTCCTTTTTGGGTTTTATTTTTTCTCCTTCTACTGTGGAGATGGACCCAGTCAAGGTCCAGGCCATTCATGACTGGACTCAGCCCACGTCTGTTAAGAGTCTTCAGAAGTTCTTGGGTTTTGCTAATTTTTACCGTCGTTTCATCGCTAATTTTTCTAGCATGGTTAAACCTTTGACGGATTTGACCAAGAAGGGCTCTGATGTGACTAATTGGTCTCCTGCGGCCGTGGAGGCCTTTCGGGAGCTTAAGCACCGGTTTACTTCAGCTCCAGTCTTGTGTCAGCCAGATGTCTCTCTCCCCTTCCAGGTCGAGGTTGATGCTTCCGAGATTGGAGCAGGGGCTGTTTTGTCGCAGAAAAGCTCTGAGGGCTCTGTGATGAAGCCGTGTGCTTTCTTTTCAAGAAAGTTTTCGCCTGCCGAGCGAAATTATGATGTTGTAATCGGGAGTTGTTGGCCATGAAGTGGGCATTTGAGGAGTGGCGACATTGGCTCGAAGGGGCTAAACATCGTGTGGTGGTCCTGACTGATCACAAAAATCTGATTTACCTCGAGTCTGCCAGGCGCCTGAATCCTAGACAGGCTCGTTGGTCGTTGTTTTTCTCCCGTTTCAACTTCGTGGTCTCATACCTGCCTGGTTTGAAGAACGTGAAGGCTGATGCACTCTCTAGGAGTTTTGTGCCTGACTCTCTGGGAGTTTCAGAGCCGGCTGGTATTCTCAGAGAGGGAGTGATTTTGTCTGCCATTTCTCCAGATATGCGACGAGTGCTGCAGAAATTTCAGGCGGATAGACCTGATCGTTGTCCACCAGAGAGACTGTTTGTCCCGGATAGATGGACCAGCAGAGTTATTTCCGAGGTTCATTCTTCGGTGCTGGCGGGTCATCCTGGGATTTTTGGTACCAGAGATTTGGTGGCCAGGTCCTTCTGGTGGCCTTCCTTGTCACAGGATGTGCGTTCCTTTGTGCAGTCTTGTGGAATTTGTGCTTGGGCTAAGCCTTGCTGTTCTCGTGCCAGCGGTTTGCTTTTGCCTTTGCCTGTCCCGAAAAGGCCTTGGACGCACATTTCCATGGATTTTATTTCGGATTTGCCCGTATCTCAGAAAATGTCTGTCATCTGGGTGGTGTGTGATCGCTTTTCCAAGATGGTCCATTTGGTGCCCTTGCCTAAGCTGCCTTCCTCCTCCGATTTGGTTCCTCTATTTTTTCAGAATGTGGTTCGCTTGCACGGCATTCCTGAAAATATTGTGTCTGATAGAGGATCCCAGTTTGTGTCCAGGTTTTGGCGAACTTTTTGTGTTAAGATGGGCATTGATTTGTCTTTTTTGTCAGCCTTCCATCCTCAGACTAATGGCCAAACCGAGCGAACTAATCAGACGTTGGAGACTTATTTGAGATGTTTTGTTTCTGCTGATCAGGATGATTGGGTGACTTTTTTGCCATTGGCCGAGTTTGCCCTTAATAATCGGGCTAGTTCTGCTACCTTGGTTTCGCCTTTTTTCTGCAATTCGGGTTTCCATCCTCGTTTTTCCTCGGGTCAGGTTGAGTCTTCTGACTGTCCTGGGGTGGATTCTGTGGTGGATAGGTTGCAGCAGATTTGGAGCCATGTGGTGGACAATCTGAAATTGTCACAGGAGAGGGCTCAGCGCTTTGCCAACCGCCGCCACGGTGTGGGTCCCCGACTTCGTGTTGGGGATTTGGTGTGGCTGTCTTCTCGGTATGTTCCTATGAAGGTCTCATCTCCTAAGTTTAAGCCTCGCTTCATCGGTCCTTATAAGATCTTGGAAATCCTTAACCCGGTGTCTTTTCGTTTGGATCTCCCGGCATCGTTTGCCATCCATAATGTGTTCCATAGGTCTTTGTTGCGGAGGTATGTGGTACCTGTGGTTCCTTCTGTTGAGCCTCCTGCTCCGGTGCTGGTCGAGGGCGAATTGGAGTACGTGGTGGAGAAGATTTTGGATTCTCGTATCTCTAGACGGAGACTTCAGTATCTGGTTAAGTGGAAGGGCTATGGTCAGGAGGATAATTCCTGGGTTGTCGCCTCTGATGTTCATGCGGCCGATTTGGTTCGCGCCTTCCACGCTGCTCGTCCTGATCGCCCTGGGGGTCTTGATGAGGGTTCGGTGACCCCTCCTCAAGGGGGGGGGGTACTGTTGTGAACTCTATTTTTGGGCTCCCTCTAGTGGTCACAAGCGGTACTGTGTAGTGTTGTCTTTCTGCAGGTTGGCTTCATCAGCTGCTTCATTATCCTTGGTTGGTTTCCTATTTAGCTCACCTGGATACTCAGATCCTTGCCTGCAATCAATGTTTTCAGTGCTCTCCAGATTCCTTGTGACTACCTTGCTCCCAGTCTCTCCAAGACAAGCTAAGTTTTTGTTTGTTTATTTTTTGATCATCAGCATTTATCATGTTACTTTTCCAGCTTGCTAAAATGTGATTTCCTCGCTTGCTGGTTGCTCTAGGGGACTGAGTTTCTCCCCCCACACCGTTAGTTGGTGTGGGGGTTCTTGAAATCTCAGTGTGGATATTTTGTAAGGGTTTTTTACTGACCGCACAGACCCCTTTACTATTTTCTGCTATCTAGTATTAGTGGGCCTAATTTGCTGAATCTGCTTTCATCCTGTGTATGTGCCTTCCTCTAACCTCACCGTTATTATCTGTTGGGGGCTTCTATATCTTTGGGGATTATTTCTCTGGAGGCAAGAGAGGTCTTTCTTTCTCTCTAGGGGTAGTTAGTTCCTCAGGCTGGCTCGAGACGTCTAGGATTTTAGGCACGCTCACCGGCTACTTCTAGTGTGTTTGGATAGGTTCAGATTTGCGGTCAGTCCAGTTTGCCACCTCCCTAGAGCTTGTCCTATTTTTGTTACTTAGCTGGAGCTATTTGTGATCCTCAAACCACTAAGGATCATAACACATTCCCCACTTTTTTCCTTTCTTCTACACTACACATCTGAATACAGACATTCACCCACCATTAATATATACTGTAATTGGTATTATGCAACCCACCATTCCAAATATAAATTATAATACGCCACTGAGCCCCTTCTAGCTATACATAGCCACTTTCCCCATTTAATATATAAATTAATTAGCACCTGTACTCTTTCCCCCAATTTATTTCCAGTCACTTTATCCTCGACGACCCCACTATGCACCTCCCGCTCTAACCCTAACTCCGATTCATTATAGCTACATGCCCCTTCTGCCTCAATTCATTGTCATGTCTTCTCTCTCTCCCACCCTCTATTCATTATCAACTGCTCTTCCCCACCCTCAAAATTCATTATTTGCTCTCCCTACCTTCAATATACCATTGGCTCTCCCCACCCCCACCTACAATTCAATTGCTGTCCACCGTCCCTCACACTCACTTGATGTGCATGCAGTCCCCATCACCCCCACTTCATCATTTGCAGTTCACCTTACTTCATCATTTAGTCCCCTATCCCCCTTCACTTCATCTGCAGTCCCCCTTACTTTATCATTTGCAGCCCACTATCATTTCATCATGTGCAGTACCCCCTCAAACACAATTCATGATCTGCAGTCTCACTCTCACCCACCTCACCCATTTAAAAAAACAAAAATAAAAATGTTTTTTATACTTACCTCAGTCGTTCCGGGGCGTCTAGTGTTTCCAGCAGTGAAGCAGCAGCTAGAATGTATGGGCTGCTGAGAGGACCTGACAGGAGCCCCTACATTCTAGCACATTCACTACTGAAACTGCTAGAATCAGAGGCATAGCTAGGGTTTCAACTTAGGGGGGGTGAAACATCTGAGTGGGCCCCTAACCAGCTAACCCTGATTACAGCTACGGTTGCGCACTCTAGTTGTGAATATAGGGGAACCTCAGAATATGACCCTACTGTTATTGAAAGTAAATCTATATACAATAACGAGCATTGACTTTACCGCCATATTGTGACCATATGCAACTTTGATGTTCACAATACTCCGAGTGCCCCTATAACAATGATGCTTAAGTGCCCACTTAACATTTAATAATGTCCCCTAAGTTCCCTCATGTACTGCTCCATTATACACAGTATGGTGAGCTTAAAGCTTCCCTATACACAGTCTAAGGCCCCCACAGCTCCCCTATACACAGTATGATGATTCTATAACTCCCCGATACACCGTATGATGTTCCCACTGCTCCCCTCTACACAGTATGATGTTCCCACTTCTCCCCTATTTACACAGCATGATGTTCCCACTGCTCCCCTATAATGAGCCCAATGCTCCCCTATACACAGTATAATGCTGACAGAACTCCACTATAGAAAGTATAATGCCCCCCAGAGCTCCCCTATATACAGTGTAATGGGCCAACAGCTCCCATATGCACAATATGCCTTCACAGTTTCCTATACCCAGTATGATGGGCCGGCAGCTCCCGTCAAACAGTATGATGATGTCCCTCACAGTTCCCCTGTACACAGTATGATGGGCCCACAGCTCCCTTATACACAGTATAATGGGCCTGCAGCTCCCTTATACACAGTATGATGGGCCCACAGCTCCCTTATACATAGTATGATGGGCCCGCAGCTCCCTTATACACAGTATGATGGGCCTGCAGCTCCCTTATACACAGTATGATGGGCCCGCAGCTCCCTTATACACAGTATAATGGGCCCGCAGCTCCCTTACACACAGTATGATGGGCCCACAGCTCCCTTATACACAGTATGATGGGCCCGCAGCTCCCGTATACACAGTATGATGGACCCCCAGCTCCCTTATACACAGTATGATGTACCCGCAGCTCCCTTATACACAGTATGATGTGTGCACAGCTACCTTATACACAGTATGATGGACCCGCAGCTCCCGTATACACAGTATGATGTGTGCACAGCTACCTTATACACAGTATGATGGACCCGCAGCTCCCGTATACACAGTATGATGGACTCGCAGCTCCCGTATACACAGTATGATGGACATTTACTCATCCTCCGGCGTATTCAGTATTTTGGGGCACTGCTGCAGTGCCGCTGCTCAAACTTGTGAGCGCAGCTTCTGACAGGCCAGAAGTTAAAAGCTATGTCAAAAGCACTCAATGTAAGACTATGAGGCTATGTGCACTTTGTTGCGGATTTACTGCGGATTTCCTGTGTTTTTTGTGCAGATTTCACCTGCGTTTTACTACCTGCGGAATCCTATACAGGAGCAGGTGTAAAATGCTGCGGAATCTGCAAATAGAATTGACATGCTACGGAAAATACAATGCAGCGTTTCCGCACCATGTGCACTGTGGATTTGGTTTTCCATAGGTTTAAATGGTACTGTAAACCAGATGGAAAACTGCTGCAGATCCGCAGCGGCCAATCTGCACCGTGTGCACATAGCCTGAGAGTGAGAAAGAGGCCAGAACGAGGCTCCCACAGACTCACATTGATTAGTGACCTCTGCGCTGCTCCATGAAACACTGGAGCCTCGGACAGGCCACAAACTGCAGGAGACGGAGCCAAGCAGAGACTAAGGCTACGTTCACATTTGCGTTCGGCGCCGCAGCGTCGGGCGCTGCAGCGTCCCCGCATGCGTCATGCGCCCCTATATTTAACATGGGGGCGCATGGACATGTGTTGCACTTGCGTTTTGTGACGCATGCGTCGCTGTGGTGCATGCGTCAGGGCGCAGAGGACGCAGCAAGTTGCAGTTTTTTCTGCGCCCAAAACCATGCAAAAGTGGACGCATGCGTCACAAAACGCTGCGTTGTGCATGCGTTCACATTTGCGTTGTGCGTTGCGTCGCCGACGCTGCGGCGCACAACGCAAATGTGAACGTAGCCTAAAACAGATGAAGACGCCAGAAGGTGAGTATCAGACAGGGGGCAGGGGACGAGGATTTTCAGCACCTGGAAGTGGTGCTGTAAATGTGATGCAGCTCTTGGTTACTGTATGGGAGCTCCTTATACTAACACTCATAAAATACCCAGGTGGTACATATCAAAGGCCCCCTACCCCCATCTCCAGCCTCCCCGTACATATACTATCATAACATAACATTATAATATTCAGCCCCCAGTGACCTGTCCCCCTCCCCCACAATACCCCCATCGTCTCACATCCACCCCCCAGTGCCCTGGCCCACCTCACCCACCTTCAGCCCCCACAACACCCCCATGGTCTCACATTCACCCCCCAGTGCCCTGTCTCCCCTCCCCCACAATACCCCCATCGTCTCACATCCACCCCTCAGTGCCCTGTCCCCCCTCACCCACCTTCAGCCCCCACAACACCCCCATGGTCTCACATTCACCCCCCAGTACCCTGTCCCCCCTCACCCACCTTCAGCCCCCACAACACCCCCATGGTCTCACATTCACCCCCCAGTACCCTGTCCCCCCTCACCCACCTTCAGCCCCCACAACACCCCCATGGTCTCACATTCACCCCCCAGTACCCTGTCCCACCTCACCCACCTTCAGCCCCCACAACACCCCCATGGTCTCACATTCACCCCCCAGTACCCTGTCCCCCCTCACCCACCTTCAGCCCCCACAACACCCCCATGGTCTCACATTCACCCCCCAGTACCCTGTCCCACCTCACCCACCTTCAGCCCCCACAACACCCCCATGGTCTCACATTCACCCCCCAGTGCCCTGTCTCCCCTCCCTCACAATACCCCCATGGGCTCACATTCACCCCCCAGTACCCTATCCCCCCCCTCACCCACTTTCAGCTCCCACAATACCCCAAGGGTCTCATAGTGACATACCTGAATTTAATAAACCTAAAATGTCCCATCCCCAGCACTTACTGATGAAGTTTGCACTGCAGGCAGGACCAGGAAGTGTCAGTGAAATGCAGGTGGGCACTAGGACCCAGCGTGCCTGAGCCAATCCCAGCGTGCACAGACTAGTGAAGATAGAAAACTGCAGCCAGGAAAAGCTTCATGATCAGGTCAGATGGGCGAAACCATTCACTGCAGGGGGGAGACTGCAGCCGGCCACTGTGCTAGTAGCCAGCGTGCAGCTTGTCAGACGGGAGCAGACGTTATACTGCTCTGCTCCTATGCGGTGTTCTGAATCTGCCTCGTCACAGAAGTGGCCCTGCCCTGGCTCCCCGTGGGCCCCTTCATGTGACAGGGCCCGGGGCGATGGCCCCCTCTGCCCCCCCCCCCCCACGCTACTGGCTAGAATGGATGGGCTGTAGTCAGGACCTGCAGGGAGCCCATACATTCTAGCTACAGCCGAGCAGGAGCTGTGCAGCCGGCTTCAAAACGGCTCCCGGGCCCCAGCGCCGACATGTGCGCCGCAGTGCACAGTATTTTAGTGCACGATGGGGCCTGATCAGTAGAAGCACAACAGTGGGGCCCCGGATCTGCGGGCCCCTCTGTGCACTGCTGCTGACCGGGCCCCATACAGCAGTAACGGCTGTAATGCCCTGATGGCGGCCCTGAGAATAGGTAACGTTGCTAAATGTAGAACAATTCCCCCATTAAGTGATTGGATCCCCCCAGATCTTTCATAGATCTTAGTGATATTACAGACGGGAGATTCCAAGAGCGCTAGATTCAGGGGTAATCCTAGTGCTGACTGAGCCGTGCGCCTCCATCTTAGGCTATGTGCACACTCTGCGGTGTGCTCTGCGGGTTCTCCTGCAGCGGATTTGATAAATCTGCAGGGCAAAACCGCTGCGGTTATCCCTGCAGATTTATCGCGGTTTGTCTTCCAGTTTCCGCTGCGGGATTACTCCTGTACTATTGATGCTGCATATGCAGCAATATGCAGCATCAATAGTAATGTTAAAAATAATAAAAAATGCCTACACTCACCCTCTGACGTCCCGATCTCCTCGGCGCTACACGCGGCGGTCCGGTTCCAAAGATGCTGTGCCGAGAAGGACCTTCGGTGACGTCACGGTCATGTGACCGCAATGTCACCGCAGGTCCTGCTCGCACAGCAACCCTGAGACCAGACAGCCGCGTGCAGCGCTGAGAGGTGAGTATAGCATGATTTTTTATTTTTATTCTTTTTTTTTTACACTAATATGGTTCCCAGGGCCTGGAGGAGAGAGTCTCCTCTCCTCCACCCCGGGTACCACCTGCACATTATCCGCTTACTTCCTGCATCGTGGGCACAGCCCCATGCGGGAAGTTAGCGGATCAATGCATTCCTATGGGTGCAGAATCGCTGCGATTCTGCACAAAGAAGTGACATGCTGCGGGTTGTAAACCGCTGCGTTTCTGCGCGTTTTTTCCCGCAGCATGTGCACTGCGGTTTGCGGTTTCCATAGGGTTTACATGTAAATATAAACACATTGGGAACTGCAGCGGACCAGCAGCTACAGAAACGGTGCGGATCCGCGGTAAAACCCGCAAAGTGTGAACATGGCCTAAGGGTATGTGTCCACGTTCAGGATTGCATCAGGATTTGGTCAGGATTTTTCATCAGTATTTGTGAGCCAAAACCAGGAGTGGGTGATAAATGCAGAAGTGGTGCATATGTTTCTATTATACTTTTCCTCTAATTGTTCCACTCCTGGTTTTGGCTTACAAATACTGATGAAAAATCCTGACCAAATCCTGATGCAATCCTGAACGTGGACACATACCCTAAGGGTATGTCTCCACGGTCCGTCTGGGGGCCGGTATCGGCGCAGCGGCGAAGCCGCTCGGCGATAAGCCCCGCCCCCTTAATGGGACGCGATGGTGCCGGATGTGTACAGTACACATCCGGGATCATCGCACCCCTCGCCATAGGGCCCTGTGATATGCCTTGCGGGGACGCTGCGTCCCCGCAAGGTGTACGGACATGCTGCGTTCTGAAAAGACGCGCAGCATGTCCGGAGTCGCAGGGCCGCCGCGTGCGGGTTTCCACGCATAGTGGAGACGGGATTTCATAAAATCCCCTCCACTATGCTGGAACATCTGGACGCTGCTTGTTTGACGCTGCAGCGTCAAACAAGCAGCGTTTACTGACCGTGGAAACATACCCTAAGGGTATGTCTCCACGTTCAGGATTGCATCAGGATTTGGTCAGGATTTTCCATCAGTATTTGTAAGCCAAAACCAGGAGTGGAACAATCAGAGGAAAAGTATAATAGAAGCATATGCACCACTTCTGCATTTATCACCCACTCCTGGTTTTGGCTTACAAATACTGATGGAAAATCCTGACCAAATCCTGATGCAATCCTGAACGTGGAGACATACCCTAAGAGAACGGCCACAACCCCAGACGATGCAGCGGCCGGAGCAATGTTATTGATTGAGGGAATTTCTGGGAGCAGCAAATTAATAAGAATGTTTTACCGGAACCTCCTGGGGCATCAAGGAAAACCATCTCCCATTTCCACCTGGAATCTGAGCCATAATTGCCAAATCCCCCGATCTGTGGTCATCAACCAGAAGAGGCTTATTTACTGGGACAAATCCTCTCATCTTCCCCAAATCCTGGCTTTTCTCTCCCAGAATATCTCTGCCCATAACACAACGGCTGGTGGAGCTGGTGCCGGTGACCTGATGCTATTAGAGGGTCACTACTGACACATTGGCTCCTTTCTTCTAGAGTCAGTAGGACTGTGGTGGATCTGTCGGCAGTGACATTTATGGCTAAGTCCGGATGACCTCTCCTGTGCTCTCTATGGATATCTCCTCTAGGATATTCTGTGTATTTGTCCCACAGAGCCCGGGGATTGGAAGGTGCATAGGTTGTAGGTATTATAGGGAGCAGGTTAGAAGATGAGGTGGAAAGCGAGTGAGGGACGCCTCCTGCAATGTCAGGTCCCAGTGTGGACCATCCTCCATCAGACCACGCTTTTGGCATGGCCTCCCTGTAAGTGTTTGTTGGTTCAGCTGTATGTACAGAAGACGCTCGCTCTCCACCTTGGCATACAGATCTACTACACATTGATGAGAAAGTTGCCTCCATTGTTGTCTGATCATTATTCGGTAGGTGTAGAAGTCCATAGCTGATATGTTATTGGTTGGTTTATTGGTCGGCCTTGCCGTGTTGGGATCAGTCTGTTAGATTATAGTGATCGCCATCTTGGCCATTCCACAATATTATAGGATATTGCAGAGCATCATATGATCTATGTGTTTCTGTAAGCTGAACATGTTCTCTCCGTCACTGAATAATTATATCTCGGCTTAGAAAGTCCCGTCCAACCATTACAATAGCTCCTTCACTAACACTGGGGGAAGTAAATCTCCTTTTGTGCCACCAACCGGTGTCTTGTCTGCTCTTATTACGCCCTGATATTCCGCACTTGGCATTCTTTATAAGGCTGTATTATAAAGGTTTACTAACTGATTGTGTTGGTGGAAAAATCTTTGCAAATTCAAAACAATGTCTTTTTGTCTCAGGTATAACTTCACAACGTCGATCAGCTTGTATCTGTTCATCTCCCAAACAGTACATTTGTAAAAATGTTGGGTCTTCATTTTCTACAGGAAGCATCAGACCTATTTTGTGATATATTTGTCCCTTGACTTTAAAAGTCGGCATAAATCTTCTTCCTTAACCCCTTAAGCCCCGAGGGTGGTTTGCACGTTAATGACCGGGCCAATTTTTACAATTCTGACCACTGTCCCTTTATGAGGTTATAACTCTGGAACGCTTCAACGGATCTTGGCGATTCTGACATTGTTTTCTCGTGAGATATTGTACTTCATGATAGTGGTAAAATTTCTTCGATATAACTTGCTTTTATTTGTGAAAAAAAACAGAAATTTGGCGAAAATTTTTAAAATTTTGCAATTTTCCAACTTTGAAATTTTATGCCCTTAAATCACAGAGATATGTCACACAAAATACTGAATAAGTAACATTTCCCACATGTCTACTTTACATCAGCACAATTTTGGAACCAAAATTTTTTTTGTTACGTAGTTAGGCCTCTTTTACACTAGTGTCGTGCACTGCACGTCCCTATGCGTCGTTTTGCAGAAAAAACGCATCCTGCAAAATTGCTTGCAGGATGCATTTTTTCTCCATAGACTTTTATTAGCGACGCATTGCCACACGTCGCAACCATCGTGCGACGGTTGCGTCGAACCGTCGCCACCAAAAACGTTGCATGTAATGTTTTTGGTGCATCGTCTGCAGCATTTCCAACCACGCATGTGCGGCCGGAACTCCGCCTGTTATGATCCTTAGTGGCTCAGGATCACAAAACGGACTAGCTAAGTTACTGAACATAGAAACGAGCTCTAAGGAGGTGGTAACTGGACTGACCGCAAACCTGATCCTAACCAAACACACTAAAGGTAGCCGGTGAACGTGCCTAAAATCCTGGACGTCTCGACGCAGCCTGAGAAACTAGCTACCCCTAGAGGGAAAGTAAGACCTCACTTGCCTCAGAGAAATAACCCCAAAGATATAGGAGGCCCCCAACAAATAATAACGGTGAGGTAAGGGGAAAATACAAACGTAGAAATGAAAACAGATTCAGCAAATGAGGCCCGCTAATACTAGATAGCAGAAGACAGATAGGGAACTGTGCGGTCAGTAGAAAACCCTATGCAAAATATCCACGCTGAGAATACAAGAACCCCCACACCAACTAACGGTGTGAAGGGAGAAACTCAGCCCCCTAGAGCTGCCAGCAAGCGAGGAAATCACATACTAGCAAGCTGGACAAGGACTAATCACCAACCAAGAAACATATTGAACACTGGTGATCAAAAAATGAATAAACAGAAACTTAGCTTCTCTTGAAGAGACTGATAACGAAGGAATGCAGGAGAGCTCCAAATAGCACTGAATACATTGACAGCAGGCAACAACTGAAAGTCCAGGTGAGCTAAATAGCAAACCAACTACCAGATAACGAGACAGCTGATCCCAGCCACAAACCTGCAGAAAGACACAAAGAGCCACCAGAGGGAGCCCAAAGACAGCACTCACACAGTACCACTTGTGACCACAAGAGGGAGCCCCAAAATAGAGTTCACAATAGTACCCCCCCTTGAGGAGGGGTCACCGAACCCTCATCAAGACCCCCAGGGCGATCAGGATGAGCCACATGGAAGGCATGAACCAAATCGGCCGCATGAACATCAGAGGCGACAACCCAGGAATTATCCTCCTGACCATAGCCCTTCCACTTAACCAAATACTGAAGCCTCCGTCTAGAAATACGAGAATCCAAGATCTTCTCCACCACGTACTCCAATTCGCCCTCAACCAGCACCGGAGCAGGGGGCTCAACAGAAGGAACCACAGGCACCACATACCTCCGCAACAAAGACCTATGGAACACATTATGAATGGCAAACGACGCTGGGAGGTCCAAACGAAAAGACACCGGGTTAAGGATTTCCAAAATCTTATAAGGACCGATGAAGCGAGGCTTGAATTTAGGAGAGGAGACCTTCATAGGCACATACCGAGAAGACAGCCATACCAAATCCCCAACACAAAGTCGGGGACCCACACCGCGACGACGGTTGGCAAAGCGCTGAGCCTTCTCCTGTGACAACTTCAAATTGTCCACCACATGGTTCCAAATCTGCTGCAACCTATCCACCACAGAATCCACCCCAGGACAGTCAGAAGGCTCAACCTGACCCGAGGAAAAACGAGGATGAAAACCAGAATTGCAGAAAAAAGGCGAAACCAAAGTAGCAGAACTAGCCCGATTATTAAGGGCAAATTCGGCCAATGGCAAAAAAGTCACCCAATCATCCTGATCAGCAGAAACAAAACATCCTAAATACGTTTCCAAGGTCTGATTAGTTCGCTCGGTTTGACCATTCATCTGAGGATGGAAAGCCGATGAAAAAGACAAATCAATGCCCATCTTAGCACAAAAGATCCGCCAAAATCTGGACACAAACTGGGATCCTCTGTCAAACACAATATTTTCAGAGATGCCGTGCAAGCGAACCACATTCTGAAAAAATAAAGGAACCAAATCGGAGGAGGAAGGCAACTTAGGCAAGGGCACCAAATGGACCATTTTGGAAAAACGATCACACACCACCCAGATGACAGACATTCTCTGAGAAACTGGAAGATCCGAAATAAAATCCATGGAAATGTGCGTCCAAGGCCTTTTCGGGACAGGCAAAGGCAAAAGCAAACCGCTGGCACGAGAACAGCAAGGCTTAGCCCGAGCACAAATCCCACAGGACTGCACAAAGAAACGCACATCCCGCGACAAGGAAGGCCACCAGAAGGACCTAGCCACCAAATCTCTGGTACCAAAAATCCCAGGATGACCTGCCAACACCGAAGAATGAACCTCGGAAATAACTCTGCTGGTCCATCTATCAGGGACAAACAGTCTCTCTGGTGGGCAACGGTCAGGTCTATCCGCCTGAAATTTCTGCAGCACTCGTCGCAAATCTGGGGAAATGGCAGACAAAATCACTCCCTCTCTGAGGATACCAGCCGGCTCTGAAACTCCCGGAGAGTCAGGCACAAAACTCCTAGAAAGAGCATCAGCCTTCACGTTCTTCGAACCAGGCAGGTACGAGACCACGAAATCGAAACGGGAGAAAAACAACGACCAACGAGCCTGTCTAGGATTCAGCCGCTTGGCAGACTCGAGATAAATCAGATTTTTGTGATCAGTCAAGACCACCACAGGATGCTTAGCTCCCTCGAGCCAATGTCGCCACTCCTCAAATGCCCACTTCATAGCCAACAATTCCCGATTACCAACATCATAATTCCGCTCGGCAGGCGAAAACTTTCTTGAAAAGAAAGCACAAGGCTTCATTACAGAGCAATCAGAGCTTCTCTGCGACAAAACAGCCCCTGCTCCAATCTCAGAAGCATCAACCTCGACCTGAAAAGGAAGAGAGATATCAGGCTGACATAAGACTGGAGCTGAAGAGAACCGGCGCTTCAGCTCCCGAAAGGCTTCCACGGCCGCAGGAGACCAAATAGTCATATCAGAACCCTTCTTGGTCAAATCCGTCAAGGGCTTAACCACGCCAGAAAAATTAGCGATGAAGCGACGGTAAAAATTAGCAAAACCCAAGAACTTCTGAAGACTCTTAATAGATGTAGGCTGAGTCCAGTCATGAATAGCCTGGACCTTGACTGGGTCCATCTCAATAGTAGAAGGAGAAAAAATAAAACCCAAAAAGGAAACCTTCTGTACTCCGAAGAGACATTTTGAGCCCTTCACAAATAAGGCATTAGCACGCAGGACCTGAAATACCATCCTACCCGCTTCACATGGGACTCCCAATCATCAGAAAAGACCAAAATGTCATCCAGATACACAATCATAAATTTATCCAGATATTCTCGGAAGATGTCATGCATGAAGGACTGAAACACAGAAGGAGCATTAGAGAGTCCAAAAGGCATCACCAAGTAGTCAAAATGGCCTTCGGGCGTATTAAATGCTGTTTTCCATTCATCCCCCTGCTTAATACGCACAAGGTTATACGCACCACGAAGATCTATCTTGGTGAACCAACTGTACCCCTTAATCCGAGCAAACAGATCAGACAATAATGGCAAAGGATACTGAAATTTGACCGTGATATTATTTAGAAGACGGTAATCTATACAAGGTCTCAGAGAACCATCCTTCTTGGCCACATAAAAGAATCCTGCACCAAGAGGGGAGGAGGATGGATGAATATGTCCCTTCTCCAAAGACTCCTTTATATAACTCCGCATCGCGGCATGTTCTGGTACAGACAAATTAAAAAGTCGTCCCTTAGGGAACTTACTACCAGGAATCAAATTTATAGCACAATCACAATCCCTATGAGGAGGCAGGGCACCGGATCTGGGCTCATCAAATACATCCTGGTCAGGGCCGGCGTCAGCACCCGGCGTACCCGGGCAAGTGCCGGGGCCCTGGGGAGACGGGGGGGGGGCCATTTATGGTAGTACATGTCAGCATCACTCATTACATCCACATCGCCGGGCGGCGCCTTGGCTGCAGGGGGCACAGTCAGCTCTGTCTGAGGCCGTTTCCCTGGCACTGCCTGCGCAGCTGCAATAGCAGCAATACTCACCTCCGCTGGCCCTCACCATGGATACACAAGACACTTCCGGGTCATCTTTCCTGTTACATCCGGTCGGCGGGCTCGTCATCCTAGAGCAAGAAGGAGAGGAGAGGACAGAGAGAGAGAGACGTTCGGAGTCGGACCGTTCGCTGGCGCCGCTGAAGGCTTCCACTCCAGTCCAGAATCTATCCGTCCAGGACATGAGGAGAGGACAGGTCCGGCAGCGCCAAGCAGGAGGAGAAGACGAGCAGCAGCTGCAGCCTGCAGTGAGGACGGTGCATGGTCGGTGCACCCTCTCTCCTGCTGTGTGCACAACGAGGGGGCGGTGACGGACGGGCCCCGACCGGCGAAGCAGTGAGTGAGTCAGACAGTGACTCGTCTTCGGTGAGGGGGTGAGGGTCCCGTCCCAGCGCTGCGCTTGGGGGGGGAGGTGTTGGAACATGGGATCCTGCTGCCTGCTGAGCCTGGCTGGGTCTGCTGCGTGACGCCTCAAATTAATAAAGCTCATTCAGGAGCAAAATGGGCAGAAGGCTGCGCACAGTACAAGTGATGATGTGTGGGTGCTGGGCTTAGTGGGCTATATATACTAGTGGGCTGTGTGTTATATACTGTGTGGGCTCGCGGCTGTGTGTACTGCGTCACAGACTCACGGTCTGTGCGTTATATACTGCGTGGGCTGTGCGTTATATACTGCGTGGGCTGTGTGTTATATACTGCGTCACAGACTCACCGGCTGTGCGTTATATACTGAGTGCGCTGTGTGTTATTTTTTATTTCTTCTCTGTGCATCATGAATCGTGGTATGAATGTGTTAAAGGGGGGGTTGGGGGGGCCCACTGAGACTCGTTCGCCCGGGGCCCTCAAAAACCTGGAGCCGGCCCTGATCCTGGTAGTCCGACAAAAACTCAGGGACCTCAGAAGGAGTGGAAGAAGCAATTGACACCAAAGGAGCATCGCCATGAATCCCCTGGCAACCCCAACTTGACACAGACATAGCTTTCCAATCCAGAACTGGATTATGGGCCTGCAGCCATGGCAGACCCAAAACGACAACATCATGTAAATTATGCAGCACAAGAAAGCAAATCACCTCCTGATGTACAGGAGTCATGCACATGGTCACTTTAGTCCAATACTGAGGCTTATTCTCAGCCAATGGTGTAAAATCAATTCCCCTCAGTGGAATAGGGAATTCCAAAGGCTCCAGGACAAAACCACAGCGCCTGGCAAACGACAAATCCATCAGATTCAGGGCAGCACCTGAATCCACAAAAGCCATCACAGGGTAGGATGACAAAGAACAAATTAAAGTAACAGACAAAATCAATTTAGGCTGTATAGTACCAACGGTGACAGGTTTAGCGATTTTTTTTAAGCGCTTAGAGCATGCTGAGATAACATGAGTAGAATCACCACAGTAAAAGCACAACCCATTTTGACGTCTATGACTTTGCCGCTCACTTCTGGTCAGAATTCTGTCACATTGCATAGACTCAGGTCTCTGTTCAGAAAACACCGCCAGATGGTGCGCAAACGCCGATCAATCTGAACGGCCAAAGCCATTGAGTCATTCAGACTTGCAGGCGTGGGGAACCCCACCATAACATTCTTAATGGCTTCAGAAAGACCTTCTCTGAAATTTGCAGCCAGGGCACACTCATTCCATTGAGTAAGCACCGACCATTTCCTGTCATGAATCCCCAATGGCTAGGGATAGCACAGGACAAGCAAAGTACAAATAAATAACGGACGAGCTCTAGGGTGATGGAACCTGGGCTGACCGCTGCCCTACGCCTGACAAACGCAACTAGAGATAGCCAGGGAGCTTGCCTACGTTGGTTCTAGACGCCACGCACCAGCCTAAGAGCTAACTAGTACTGCAGAGAAAATAAAGACCTCACTTGCCTCCAGAGGAATGAACCCCAAAAGATATAGTTGCCCCCTCACATGTATTGACGGTGAAATGAGAGGAAGGCACACACATAGAGATGATATATATAGATTTAGCAAATTGAGGCCCGCTGTAAACTAGAAAGCAGAACGATACAAAAGGGGACTGAGCGGTCAGCAAAAAACCCTAATCAAAAAACCATCCTGAGATTACAAGAACCCATGTGCCAACTCATGGCACATGGGGAGAACCTCAGTCCACTAGAGCTACCAGCTAGCATAGAGACATGTACGCTAGAATATCACAATATGGATATAAGGGACCGCGCTCGGGGGTGCGTGTTCAGTAATAGTGGGCAGCAGGGGTTAACACCAATATGTAATAGGAAGTGTCCAGATCACTATCCACTATAGACCTGCTGTGTGTAACATGCGGGCTTGATACCTTGCATATATATTTCTATACGGGCTGTATAGACGGTGCTTACCTAATTGTACTTGCTAAGCCGCTCCAGCGTCCTGACTGGCGTCCGCTGTGGAGTGAGGTGCGGCGTTCATGAAGGACGGGGGATGATAGCAGCGGGTATTGCAGCAGTAGCGGTACCTGGGAGCCTCGGCCGAAGGCGTCCCTGGTAACCGCGAGGAGAAGAAAAAATGGCCGCTAACGCCGGCTCGTGGGTGCCTGAACAGTGACGTCACTACGGTACAGAGCGGCGTTGGAGCCAAAAAGGGGGTGGCGTCTAACCAACGCGTTTCGAAGGTGCTCGGCCTTCTTCGAACCCTGACGAAGAAGGCCGAGCACCTTCGAAACGCGTTGGTTAGACGCCACCCCCTTTTTGGCTCCAACGCCGCTCTGTACCGTAGTGACGTCACTGTTCAGGCACCTACGAGCCGGCGTTAGCGGCCATTTTTTCTTCTCCTCGCGGTTACCAGGGACGCCTTCGGCCGAGGCTCCCAGGTACCGCTACTGCTGCAATACCCGCTGCTATCATCCCCCGTCCTTCATGAACGCCGCACCTCACTCCACAGCGGACGCCAGTCAGGACGCTGGAGCGGCTTAGCAAGTACAATTAGGTAAGCACCGTCTATACAGCCCGTATAGACATATATATGCAAGGTATCAAGCCCGCATGTTACACACAGCAGGTCTATAGTGGATAGTGATCTGGACACTTCCTATTACATATTGGTGTTAACCCCTGCTGCCCACTATTACTGAACACGCACCCCCGAGCGCGGTCCCTTATATCCATATTGTGATATTCTAGCGTACATATTTCCTCCCAGGATAGGCATAGATCCTGTGTGGTCCAGCAGCTAGGGGTGCTCATTCCTCTCATCATCCCACCGCCCATTCCCCCTGCCATCTACTGCCATTTCCTTCCCCCTTTCCTCCTTGCGGCGAGCGCCATAGTGTGTGTAATTACTCTAGCATAGAGACATAATAAGCAAGCTGGACAAAAAAACAAACAACTGAAAATCAGCACTTAGCTTATCCTGAAAGATCTGGGAGCAGGTAGGCAGGAACCAAACAGAGCACATCTGAATACATTGATAGCCGGCAAGGGAATGACAGAAAGGCCAGGTAAAATAGGAAACACCCAGCCTCTGATGGACAGGTGGAAACCAAAGGCCGCAACCCACCAAAGTCACCCAGTACCAGCAGTAACCACCAGAGGGAGCCCACAAACAGAATCCACAACAATTTCCTAAATCTTTGACAATACACCTCTGCTTCATCCTGACCTTGAGAGAGGGCCAGCAAAGTCTTTTCTGCCTGGTTCTCAACATTAGGTTCCTCATAAAGCAGTCCAAGCACCAGAAAAAACGCATCCACATTCAGCAATGCAGGATCTCCTGGCGCCAGGGAGAAAGCTCAATCCTGAGGGTCGCCACGTAACAAGGAGATAACAATTTTAACTTGCTGAGCGGAATCACCAGAGGAACGAGGTCTCAAAGATAGAAATAATTTAAAATTAATCTTAAAATTCAGAAACCTAGATCTATCTCCAGAAAACAACTCAGGAATAGGTATTTTTGGCTCTGACATAGGACTATGAACAACAAAATCCTGAATGCTTTGCACCCTTGCAGCAAGATGATCCACACTAGAAGTCAGACTCTGAATATCCATGTCTGCAGCTGAACTCAAAACCACCCAGAGATTAAGGGGATGAGAGAAGCTGGACAGACTGCAGCAAAGGGAGAGAAAAAAAAATTGTACTCAGGACTTCTCTTATCCCACTTCTGCGATGCATTAAACACTTTATGGCCTGCTGTACTGTTATGATCCTTAGTGGCTGAGGATCACAAAACGGACTAGCTAAGTTACTGAACATAGAAACGAGCTCTAGGGAGGTGGTAACTGGACTGACCGCAAACCTGATCCTAACCAAACACACTAAAGGTAGCCGGTGAATGTGCCTAAAATCCTGGACGTCTCGACGCAGCCTGAGAAACTAGCTACCCCTAGAGGGAAAGTAAGACCTCACTTGCCTCAGAGAAATAACCCCAAAGATATAGGAGGCCCCCAACAAATAATAACGGTGAGATAAGGGGAAAATACAAACGTAGAAATGAAAACAGATTCAGCAAATGATGCCCGCTAATACTAGATAGCAGAAGACAGATAGGGAACTGTGCGGTCAGTAGAAAACCCTATGCAAAATATCCACGCTGAGAATACAAGAACCCCTACACCAACTAACGGTGTGAGGGGAGAAACTCAGCCCCCTAGAGCTGCCAGCAAGCGAGGAAATCACATACTAGCAAGCTGGACAAGACTAATCACCAACCAAGAAACATATTGAACACTGGTGATCAAAAAATGAATAAACAGAAACTTAGCTTCTCTTGAAGAGACTGATAATGAAGGAATGCAGGAGAGCTCCAAATAGCACTGAATACATTGACAGCAGGCAACAACTGAAAGTCCAGGTGAGCTAAATAGGAAACCAACTACCAGATAACGAGAGAGCTGATCCCAGCCACAAACCTGCGGAAAGACACAAAGAGCCACCAGAGGGAGCCCAAAGACAGCACTCACACAGTACCACTTGTGACCACAAGAGGGAGCCCAAAAATAGAGTTCACAACATCCGCCCCCGCCTCCCTGCACCTCACAATGGGGCAGCGGATGCGTTGAAAAACAGCATCCGCTGCCCCCGTTGTGTGGCGCTTCCACATTATGCGTCGGTGCGCCGCAACGTCGCATTGCGATGTGCAGTGCACGACGCTAATGTGAAAGTAGCCTTATAAGAGTTAAAAGTTGACCAGCAATTTCTCATTTTTACAACACCATTTTTTTTTAGGGACCACATCTCATTTTAAGTCATTTTGAGGGGTCTATATGATAGAAAATACCCAAGTGTGACACCATTCTAAATACTGCACCACTCAAGGTGCTCAAAACCACATTCAAGAAGTTTATTAACCCTTCAGGTGTTTCACAGGAATTTTTGGAATGTTTAAATAAAAATGAACATTTAACTTTTTTTCACACAAAATATATTTCAGCTCCAATTTGTTTTATTTTACCAAGGGTAACAGGAGAAAATGGACCTTAAAAGTTGTTGTACAGTTTGTGCTGAGTACGCTGATACCCCATATGTGGGGGTAAACCACTGTTTAGGCGCATGGCAGAGCTCGGAAGGGAAGGAGCGCCATTTGACTTTTCAATGCAAAATTGACTGGAATTAAGATGGGACGCCATGTTGCGTTTGGAGAGCCCCTAATGTGCCTAAACATTGAAACCCCCCACAAGTGACACCATTTTAGAAAGTAGACCCCTTAAGGAACTTATCTAGATGTGTGGTGAGAACTTTGACCCAACAAGTGCTACACAGAAGTTTATAATGCAGAGCCGTAAAAATAAAAAAATCATATTTTTTCAAAAAAATGATTTTTCGCCCCCAATTTTTTATTTTCCTAAGGGTAAGAGAAGAAATTAGACCACAAAAGTTGTTGTGCAATTTGTCCTGGGTACGCTGATACCCCATATGTGGGGCTAAACGACTGTTTGGGCGCATGGCAGAGCTCGGAAAGGAAGGAGCGCCATTTGACTTTTCAATGCAAAATTTACTGGAATTAAGATGGGACGCCATGTTGCGTTTGGAGAGCCCCTGATATGCCTAAACATTGAAACCCCCCAAGTGACACCATTTTGGAAAGAAGACCCTTTAAGGAACTTATCTAGCTGTGTTTTGAGAGCTTTGAACCCCCAAGTGTTTCACTACAGTTTATAACGCAGAGCCGTGAAAATAAAAATTATTTTTTTTTTTCACAAAAATGATTTTTTAGCCCTCAGTTTTGTATTTTCACAAGGGTAACAGGATAAATTGGACCCCAAAAGTTGTTGTCCAATTTGTCCTGAGTACACTGATACCCCATATGTGGGGGGGAACCACTGTTTGGGCGCATGGCAGAGCTCGGGAGGGAAGGAGCGCCATTTGGAATGCAAACTTACATGGTTTGGTCTGCAGGCGTCACGTTGCATTTGCAGAGCCCCTGATGTACCCAAACAGTAGAAACCCCCCACAAGTGACCCCATATTGGAAACTAGACCTTCCAAGGAACTTATCTAGATGTGTTGTGAGAACTCTGAACCCCCAAGTGTTTCACTACAGTTTATAACGCAGAGCCGTGAAAATAAAAAATATTTTTTTTCCACAAAAATTATTTTTTAGCCCCCAGTTTTGTATTTTTCCAAGGGTAACAGGAGAAATTGGACCCCAAAAGTTGTCCAATTTGTCCTGAGTATGCTGATACCCCATATGTGGGGGGGAACCACTGGGTGCATGGCAGAGTTTGGAAGTGAAGGAGCACCATTTGGAATGCAGACTTAGATGGATTGGTCTGCAGGCATCACGTTGCATTTGCAGAGCCCCTGATGTACCCAAACAGTAGAAACCCCCATAAGTGACCCCATATTGGAAACTAGACCCCCCAAGGAACTTAGGTATCTAGATGTGTTGTGAGAACTTTGCCTCGTTTTGTTTTTTTTTTCCTACGGTGTTCACTGAAGGGGTTAACTAGTGGGACAGTTTTATAGGTTGGGTCGTTACGGACGCGGCGATAATAAAAGTACACATATTTAGTGTTTTTTTTTTTCATTTTTTTTTACACGTGGACATTTTTTTTACTTACTTTTTTTTTACTTTTTTACTTTGTCCCGGGGGGGGACATCACAGATTGCTGATCTGACAGTTAGCACAGCACTCTGTCAGATTAGTGATCTGGCTTACAGTGCTGCAGGCTTACCAGCGCCTGCACTGAGCAGGCACTTCGTAAGCCACCTCCCTGCAAGACCCGGATACAGCCCTGCGGCCATTTTTGATCCGGGGACTGCAGGGAGAGGAGGTAAGAGATGCTCGGAGCAATGCGATCACATCGCATTGCTCCGAGGGTCTCAGGGAAGCCCGCAGGGAGCCTCCTCCCTGCGCGATGCTTCCCTATACCGCCGGAACACTGCGATCATGTTTGATCGCATTGTGTTGGGGGTTAATGTGCCGGGGGTGGTCCATGACCACTGCGATAGTCAGCTGACACCCGGCCACGATCGGCCGCGCTCCCCCCGTGAGCGTGGCCGATCGCATATGACGTACTATCAGTAATCACCGCCGAACTCTAATGAATAATTATATAAAACTTTAATCTTTATTATATAAATAGTTTAAAAATTGTAAATACTCCGGGTGAATATAACCCAACACCAATACACAAAATATAAAAGCTATAGAGGCACCCAGGGAAGGTGCCTGACCCTAAACATACAACCTGTCTCACCCTGCCTGACAGCGGAGGTTGGCACCCTATAACCTGCGCATTGGCGCCCCCACTCGTCGACGGCTCTCCCTATATGCCCTGGATGTCTCTATCAGTGGCTAGGGAGTGAAAAAAATACAATATAAGGGTGAAAAGATAGATAATGGAGAATTAGAATATACCTTTTAGTCTACATTTGATCTGAATACAGAAGATTATAATGACTAATGTCTAAATCTATAGCTAGATCAGCAGGAATATAGTCTAAAATCTTGATGTCAGAGATTCTAGTGGCTGATTGCTATATGGATGCCTAAATCTGTAACTAGATCTACAAGGATATGTCCTAAATAGGTATAGCAAGGTATTCACATAGAGATGAGTATTAATAATGCACTACTATCTTCAGAAAACATGAACTGAGATAAACAAAAGAATATACTTTTCTATACATATGCATTAGGGTCAAGAATTGAGGAAAGGAGCAAAAAGTAATAGAGAGGAGATTATATAAGTTTGATATTGTTAATTATTTCAATTTCTATAACAAATGAATAGATTAAATATATTCTCTGATAAATGTAATATCAACTCTCTATTATAACAGCGTATCACAAAAAGATCACATTAAATTAGCCAAAAGTTAACTAAGCCAAATAACACTTCAAATACCAAATGCTCCAAACACTGGCACCCTTATAATAAGGGTAGTTGCCTTTCAAGAGCAAATTCCCCAATTCAAAAAAATAACATATCAAATCATATATTCAAATGTCCCCATAATATTGATAATGACAAATGATATATCATATCATATACTCCAGTATTCACACACTCAACGCGTTTCCCCTCCACTGAGGTTCATCAGGAGTAAATTAGCAGATCATAAACAGGAGTACTTAGCTGATGTTTCCCTTGATAGATATGGCCCAGGCATGATGGCCGAACCTCCCGAGACAGTCCTCATTCATGAGGATTCATTCATTCATTCATTCAGCATCCGCTAGGGCTGAGTACGATGTTGTGCTGACAGAAGCACTGACACAGTGGAATGACAGTGCTCCACAAGGTGAAGTCAGGATGGCGGGGGCAGCCATACCAGAAAATATGACCGGTTTAAGTGGGGACTGCTGGTTCCAGGTTGAGCGATCGGGTGGTAGTGACTCCCATTCAGATGAGGAGGCCAGCGGAAAAGAGTGCAGTATGGCGGACTTGGGTACAAGAGGCAAGTCTTCCTCCCGTTGCCGGAGATGTTAAAGAGGCAAAGGGGCTGAACAAATTGCACCCTTTGAGAAGATTGATAAAGAGGAGGTCCAGGATCTCACCAATGAGTTGTCTCATAAGAAGCAAAAGGTGACAGAGTTACAGGCTGAGTTAAGGCATCTGAGACAAGCAGCTGAGCACAGGTTGGATGAGCTGGAGAAGGAAGTCTCTGAGCTCAGAGGTCACCTGTTGATGTAGAAAAGTGTGAATAAAGCCTTAAGGGAAGATGTGGAAGTGCTCAGAGAAGCATTAAAGCGGTCTTCTACAAGAGAAAGAGGTGGTGGACGAAGTATTACAGCGGCCGTGTCCAACAGACCAAGACAGTCACCCGGTCGTGGCAGATGTCTTGATGGAAAGGTCCGATGGAAAACTGGAGCTGTCTGTTCATGAAGAGAGTGAGACCTCGCTCTTCAAGACCATGATAGATGTACCTGAAGAGGTGCAGAAGCCTGTACCAGTGAAGGTGTTCATGAGGCCTTTAAAAAGGTGGTCAAAGCGCGTAGTGTTAACTGGGCACCAGAAACGAAACAGTTGGTGATACTGTCGACTTGGGAAGTCACAGTGAAGCCAGTGGCTATCCTGAAAGATATGCACCTACAATGTTTTCGCACAAAACAGATAATCCTGTTGAGGAATAAGGAAGCCACTCAAAGTTTGGAGCATGCCAGGAAAGCTCAAAGTCGGCTGTGCTTTGTGGAAGACACTGTTCAAGTACCCAGAGATCTGGTGGGGAAAGTCGTTGGAAGACTTGGAAAAGTGATGCAGGACCTGGTGAATAGATCTGGTGTGGCAAGAGTGAGGATTCCAGATGATGGTGAAGTCCAGGTAGCTGGTGAAAATGGAATTGTTCCATTTGTCGTAGATGGCTCAATAGAAAGCCTTACGAACATTCGAATGTTTCTTGAATACTGGGTGACATATCTGAAGGAAATAGAGCAGCTAAGACTGGATCGTCTGAAGATTAATAAACAGCTGCAGAATATAAGATGGTGACCGCTTCCAATCCAGGGTATGGAGATATGAAAAGATACGCTAAAGAATGGAAGAGTTCAAAGTAGTGACTACTCTGTTAGCTCAAGACAGAATGACCCAAGTGGGAGACCCGGTAGCAGACATAGTAACGAAGAGTCAGACTCAGATCAGTCACTAGGCTCGACTGGACGGTGGACTCATGACCGTAACAACAGTAGGAGGCGGCCATTGAAAGAAAGGTCACGTGAAGGGGTACCATTGGAAAGTGGCTTGACTAAAAAGGGTCTGGTGACACAGACGAATAGTGACACGGGGGCTGAAGCCCAGGACCGACATGCTGACCACTGAGGGCGGGGGAGGCCTAAAGGGGTGTGATGTTGATGTAGGGCAAGGTGACATGGGTACCCAGGATTGAGACCCATGGTTTATATCGTGTTCAACCCCGTAAGTTTGAACAGAGGGAGAGGGTACATTATGCGGTGCGGTGACTCATGTTACAGCCAGGGGCGCTGTGTATGTGCTTCAGGATGCGCATGGAGGCATAATTATGGTGATAAGACAAAGTCCGGCAGGATTGTAAATGGCCGGTATGTGTCGCAGAGGTGATCTGCGCTGTAAGCCCAAAACGATATGGTTATGCTGGGACTTATAGTTTCATAAGAGTTTGTTGTGTTTACTTATAAGGGTGGGCTTATAGGGTTAGCTGGTGAGCTGGGCGGGACTGGCTAACCACACATGCCACCCACCTATGGGGGTGGTTACAGCTTCATAATGTGACCAGGGTGTGGGTCACATGGTAAAGAGTGTATGGATCTGTTTGGTCCATGTGCAAGGTCAGGTCTGTGTTGGAAGCTCCTGTGAGTGGAGGCTTCCTGGAAGCACCTAGAGAGACCGTGGACCTGAATGCCCAGGGTGTTGGATTGTCCCGGGATGGACTGGAGTCGTGCAAGCACCTGCTGAAAATGTGAGTCCTGGAATGGTCAGGGTGTTGGATTGTCCTGGAGTGGACTGGAGTCCTGGAAGCACCTGGTGAGACCATCGACTGATGGCCTCTGCGTTGGAAGTGCCTGGGACTGGACTTCCTGGAAAGCGCATGGAGAGGCCGCACTTGCAGAGCGGCTACTGTGTTGGGGAAGCTACAATTCCTACGGTCTGGACTATCCGAGGTGCCTTGGTCACAAGGACTGTGATCCCAGTGAGGCAGCTTTCCCCTGGGAACCAGCATTAATGGGAGTCAGTGTGTGGAGCCAGAGCTCCAAAAAGGTAACCTCGGACAAGGGGACTGTAATATATGGCAGAGAAGTTTTTCTGCTGCATGAACAGACTGGTGGTCGTGATAAGTTCATAGATGTAATGAAATGGACTGGATGTTATGTTGTTTATGATGTATAATAAACCAAATAGACTGACTTAAGTGGAAAAATCGTGCCTGAGTGCTTAAAGAGAACCTGTCACCCCCAAAATCGAAGGTAAGCTAAGCCCACTGACATCAGGGGCTTATCTACAGCATTCTGTAATGCTGTAGATAAGCCCCTGATGTATCCTGAAAGATGAGAAAAAGAGGGGTGTCGCAGTCCGGTCCGGGGCCTCCCATCTTCTTACGATGACGTCCTCTTCTTGTCTTCACGCTGTGGGAAAGTTCAGAGAGGCACGGCGCATGCGCACTGCAGTACTTTGCTTTCTCCTCAACAGGGCAGACAAAGTACGCCGGAGCCGCAGCGTGAAGACAAGAAGAGGACGTCATCCTATGAAGATGGGAGGCCCGGGCCAGACTGCGACTCCCATCGTATTGGACCCCCCTCCCAGGTGAGTATAATCTAACCTCTTTTTCTCATCTTTCAGGATACATCGGGGGCTTATCTACAGCATTACAGAATGCTGTAGATGAGCCCCTGATGCCGGTGGGTATAGCTCACCTTCGATTTTTGGGGTGACACGTTCCCTTTAAATCCCGTGCTAAGCGAGTGTCCCCCAACCCACTCAGGTAGCGTTTCACCACAGTGTATATAAATGTACGTATGTAGCAGAGCTGTATGTGTATATAAATGAACGTATGTAGCAGAGCTGTATGTGTATATAAATGTGCTTATGTAGCAGAGATGAATGTGTATATAAATGTACGTATGTAGCAGAGCTGTATGTGTATATAAATGTACGTATGTTGAAGAGCTGTATGTGTATATAAATGTACATATGTAGCAGAGCTATATGTGTATATAAGGCTATGCGCACAGGTTGCGGATTTCCTGCGGATCCACAGTATTTTTTTTCCGCGCCGAAACGCTGCAGATCCGCAAGTGATTTACACTGCAATGTAAATCAATGGGGGAAAAAATGCTGTGCTAATGGTGCAGAAAATTCCACACTGAAAACACAGCAGATTCACAAAAGGACCATGTCAGTTCTTTTTGCGGATCTGCAGCATTTCTGCACCCATTGACTTGCACTGATTTTGTCAAATCTGCAGCAAAACCACAGGATCTGCGGTTTTGCTGCGGATTTGGATGCAAGAAACGCTGCAGATTGGGAAGGGGAAGAGCATGTGGGCGGAGACTGTGTGTGGGTGGAGACTGTGTGTGTGGGTGGAGACTGTGCGTGTGCGAGGAAGATGTGCGTGTCTGTGTGCGGGTGTTTGTGTGTGTCTGCGGGAGTCTGCGGGGCTGTGTGCGACGGTCTGTGGGGATCGTTGGGCTGTGCGGCGATCGCGGGGGTCTACGGTGATTGCGGGGCTGTGCGGGGATCGCGGGGCTGTGCGGCGATCGCCGGACTGTGTGTGTGCGGGTCTGTATGTAGGCAGGCATCATCCGATCCTAGTCCCATCCGGCTATACCTGCTACAGTGACAGGTAGCCAGATGATGGGACAGTATAGTCCCTTCATCCAGCTACTGTGTTCAAGTGTGCAAAAAAACAAATACACCCATACAACATATAGAACATACAGAACATACAGTACATACAACATACAGTACAACATACAGTACATACAGAACATACAGCTACAGTACATACAACATACAGTACATACATACAGTACATACGACATACAGTACATACAGTACATACAACATACAGTACATACAGTACATACATATAGACATACAGTACATACAACATAGAGTATACACCATCACCTTGATCCCCCAAAGCCAATGATCACCTGTAAAAAATGTTAAAATAATAAGCAAACAATATACTCCCTGATCCGCCGAAATCCAATTAATACGAGTGTCCCACGATGATCTCCCGTGGAGAGCAGCCACATCAGATGATGTGACCGCTCTCCAGGGGCTCCCGCATACAATGACGAAAGGTATCCTTCCACACTGTATCCCTCCGCCGCTGAGAGTATAGTTCATACTCTCACTTGTGGCACTGCTGTGCGGGGAAATTCCCACACAGCATTGCCATAAAGCAAGAGTGAATTACAGTAGGGGAGATCGTCGTTGGACACTCGTTATTAACTGGACTGCGTCGGACAGGGAGTATACGGTTGCTTTATTATTTTTACTCTTTTGCAGGCGATCGAGTATGCTAAGTATGGTGAAATTAAGAATATTAGAATATTTTATTCTGGCTGTGTCTTTTTTTTAACTCTTTTACTACTATAGGATTAATAATGGATAGCTGTCTTACTGATGCCTATTATTAACCAGGCTTAATGTCACCTTACAATACAATGGTGACATTAACCCCTTATTACCCCATATCCAACAACTACACAGGAGATGCACCATTAGAGATGCACCATTTCTGGGGCGGCTGGAAGCTGGAAATTGTAGCCAGGGGGGAGACAATAATCATGGCCCCTCTCTAGGCTATGAATATCAGCCCGCAGCTGTCTGCATAGCCTTTTTGGCTATAAAATATAGGGGGAACACACGCCATTTTATGGGGGTTCCCTATTTTAATAGCCAGTAAAGGCTATGCAGACAGCTGTGGGCTGATATTCATAGCCTGGGAAGGGGCCATGGGTATCACCCCCTTCTTAGGCTATAAATACTGGCCGTCGGCTTTCCCCCTCTGGCACAGAAAATTTTACGGGAGCCCATTCAATTTTATCTATTTTCTATCTATCTATCTATCTATCTATCTATCTATCTATCTATCTATCTATCTATCTATCTATCTCATTACTTCTATCTATCTCATTCCTTCTATCTATCTGTCTATCTGTGTGTAATGGAGTGTGGGTTGGACAAATGTAAAAGAGTAGGTTGGATAAGAAATGACATCACAAATCTTTTTTTTTTTTTTTTTCAATAATGGATCTTTATTTAGTTTTCAAAAACCGCAGCAAATCCGCACCTGCGCTCTCTGGCAAGAGATGGAAGGATCTGCACAGAAAATTCCACAGGCAAATCTGCAACGTGTGCACATATCCTAAATGTGCGCATGTAGCAGAGCTGTATGTGTATATAAATGTACATATGTTGAAGATCTGTATGTGTATATAAATGTGCTTATGTAGCAGAGCTGTATGTGTATATAAATGTATGTATGTTGAAGAGCTGTATGTGTATATAAATATGCTTATATAGCAGAGCTGTATGTGTATATAAATGTACATATGTAGCAGTGCTGTATGTGTATATAAATGTACGTATGTAGCAGAGCTGTATGTGTATAAATGTGCTTATGTAGCAGAGCTGTGTGCAGGGCCATATTTAGAGTTTCTGCTGCCCTAGGCACTTTTAGTGCTACCTCCCCCATTGGTGAGAATGAGACTATCGGCAGTGACTTTGCCATAAATCACTGATGTGAAAGTAGCCTTTTGCAGCAGATCCGGCAGTTTTTCCGCATCTACCGCGTAATGGATCACTTACGGCAAAACTGCGTTCGGCCTCATTCATTCCCTATGGAACTTGCGGACATGTGCGGCACTTGCGGTTTTGCCGCGATCTGGCAAATGCGGTACTTGCAGCAATGGAAAAAAACACTGCTAACAGTGTTTTTTGTCTCACCGCAAGTGCAAAACCGCAAGTGCCGCACATGTCCGCAAGTAGCCATCACTACCTGTCCCTGCACCTTGCTAGCTCATCCCTAACCATCCCTCTGACCTAAAACTACACTATAAAGCTTTAGAAAATCAACTTATTACCTGACATATTCCTATGATAATGAGGGCTCCAGGCTACAGCGTAGACTGGGACAGGCAGTCTCCGGGTCTCCATTCTCTCTGTGCACACCCTCAGTCCCTGCCTCACTGCCTGTGCACACACATCCCTCCACCAGACCCGGTAATCACCGCTCGCAGTAGCATACCGGCAGAGGTGTATCTAGGTTTTCTGGCACCCAGGGAAAGAATTCATTTTGGCGCCCCCCCCAGGACATATGCGATTTGCACACTTAGTCATGTACCCACGAGCTCCTCTCCCTAATGCGCTCAATGTTCAGTGAAAAACTGAGAGAAGCAGAAGAGAAGCTCGTTGTCACAGGACCACAAGTATGAAAATCGCATGAGTGAAGTGTCCATGTGACAACTACTGGAACCTGCAGAGCTGAATCCTGACATCGCAGCTTCTGAATTCTCACAGCTAATGCACTGCACACTTTTAGGCTGTGTGCACATGGATCGGCCCCTGGTCCTTCGGTGTGCTGCGGGGATGTCATGGTGGCCCAACCTGGTCCGTGGCCCTCTTGCGGGGATGTCCATTAAAAGGAAATAGTTTTTATGGTTTTGGGAAAGGTCTTTAAAGGGGTAGTTCGTGACGCCACCTGTGGTATTCGGTCAGGGTGACCGACGCTGCTTAGGGGTCCGCTGGGGTGATGTTATGGCAGCAAGATGGTATACCTTCCCACAGGTGAAGTGTATCCCCAGGGCTTTCCAGAGGTGTAGGTGGTGATAGTAGAAGATGTAAGGCGCAGTGAAGAACGAGGACACAAGGTTTGCAGTCTCTTTACCTTTCACTAAAGACTTCAGCATCCACAGTCCAGGGCACGGACCACAGGGTAGGCAGAGTCCGGCCGGTCCGAAGGCAAATCCAGAGTCCCCTTATCCAGGTGGAAATCAGTAGCCTTCCTCTAGCACCTGTGTGTTGTAGTACCTCCCTGCTGAGCAACTCGGTAAGGTCCTCACAACTCTTGTAGATGTTCTAGATGTTATTTCTTCCTCTCTGTCCCCCAGATGGTATGGATAGGACAAACCCGTATGACTGATGGCCTGAGGCTTGTTTATAGGGACCCTAGAGACGCCCCGACCCCCACAAGTTGCCACCGTGTCTTCTTAGGTATTAAGGTCGGGCAGCCAACTTGGAATTGACTGTCCAGCCGGTCTCTGAAGTAAAGCATAGAGTCAATTACTCCCTCGGTGTTCCGGCTACGTGCCTCAGAAGGAGGCAGCCTATTTCAAGGCAGAACTCCTCCCGGTGTTTTCTCCTTGTGCTATGTGACTTTGTTTCTCACCCTCTACAGCACAGTTCTCTTCGTGTCCGTTCTTAGGATGTTGTCGCACGTGGGGCAGGCGCAGCTCCGTGTCTTTCTGTCTAGCTAGGCCTCTGACAGGATCCCACCCCTGACAGGGACCCTCTGTCTGCAGCTCCGATGTTCCTCCTCTCCTCCTGTCTGCCTGACAGGTGTTGCCTGGGCAAAGCCCAGCCAGCTTCTCTCTTTCTATCCAGCCCACCAGTTTTACCCTTCTGTGAGGAGTGTCCTAGTAGATAGGAGCAAGGCTCCCCCTGGTGGTCTGGAGTGTGAAGTGTGGTGTATGGTTTGTGATACCTGGTAGGAAGATCTCCTTTATTACCTTCAGATGTAATATCACTTCCCCTGGTGGAAGAACGACATTACTGCAATGACCAGGACTCTGGGGCGCTGCACACACGTAGCAGATTTTTCGCATTTTTTTCGTGTTTTTTCGCTATAAAAACGCTATAAAACCGCGAAAAAAAAAAAAAACGCTCACATTAAGCATCCTATTTAATAGAATGCAATCTGAATTTTTTGTGCACATGCTGCGTTGTTTTCTTGAGTGGAATTGCATTCCAGAAAAAAACGCAGCATGTTCATTACATTTGCGGAATCGCAGGGATTCCGCACACCTAGGAGTGCATTGATCTGCTTAGTTCCCGCATGGGGTTATGCCCACCATGAGGGAAGTAAGCAGATCATGTGCGGTTGGTACCCAGGGTGGAGGAGAGGAGACTTTCCTCCACGGACTGGGCACCATATAATTGTTAAAAAAAAAGAATTAAAATAAAAAATAGTGATATACTCACCTTCTGATGGCCCCCGGAGTCTACCGCTTCATTCCCATGGATGCTTTGTGTGAAGGACCTGCGATGATGTCGCGGTCACGTGACCGTGACATCATCGCAGGTCCTGCAGACAAAGCATCTATAGGAACGGAAGCCGCTGAGGAGATCGTCTGCCTTCGGAAGGTGAGAATAACCATTTTTTTAATTTTTTAAAATTATTTTTAACATTCTATCTTTTCCTATTGATGCTGCATAGGCAGCATCAATAGTAAAAAGTTGGTCACACTTGTCAAACACTATGTTTGACAAGTGTGACCAACCTGTCAATCAGTTTTCCAAGCGATGTTACAGATCGCTTGGAAAACGTTAGCATTCTGCAAGCTAATTATGCTTGCAAAATGCTAGTTTTTAGCAGGAATATGCATGACAATTCCGCACGCGATATACCTGTGGCAGGATTAGTATTATAAGATTGTAGCTTACCAGTTTGTCAGAGAATATAGAGTATTTCACTGTTTGTTCTTCCTTTTCCCTATTATCTCTCAGCCCGGTCTATATAGGCATATGTTTCACTTTGGGGGATTATTTTTCTTTATTCTATTTATTAATAATAAAGGTTATATTTTAATTATAGGGGCCTCTTCTTTGGTAAACTGGTGTAATTTCACCCCTGTGTATATATTTATTTGTCAGAGCAAAGTACTGCAGTGCGCAGGCGCTGGGCCTCTCTGACCTTTCCCGGCGCCTGCGCACTGCAGTACTTTGCTCTGCCCTCAGCAGGGCAGAGAATTACACCTGTGCAGGAGCTGCGACAGAAGCACGGAAGAGGACATCATCGCATGAAGATGGGAGGCGCCGAACCCAAACTGCCCCTGGGTGAGTATAATCTCCACATTACACCATCAGAAAGAGCCGAGGCATGGTTGAATGGATATATGTCAGGACAATAGAAATAGTGTTCTGCCCATTAATGTGCAGCAAGTTAATTCACAATGTAGTACCAGTTGTCACCATTACATGTCATTAGGTACACACTTATCCTGTTCCTGTATCCAGGAGCTTATCGCTTTAAGCCTGTGTTCTGACTAGAACCGCCCCCTTGTTTCCTAGGCAAGAGTAGCCATTTTCCCCCGGACCTTGAGTCTTAGGCCTCTTTCACACTTCAGTTGTTTGGCATTAGTCTAAAACCGCCATTTTCATCGAATAACGGATCCGTCATTTTTTGTGACGGATCCGTTATTTTCCTTATAGTCTTGCATTAGCGACGGATTGTGGCGGATGGTCGTCCGTTCCATCCGCCATGCGACGGATCCGTCGAAATTTGGCGGACGTTGTCTAGACATTGACGGACTTTGTAACGTTTTTTTTTCTACACCTAATTGGCGGTCCGCGACGGATCTGTCGCGTCCGCCATTTCATAGAATGGGTGCCTATGGGCGACGGATCCGTCGCGATCCGTCATTTGGCGGATCCGTCACCCCAATCCGTTTTTTCAACTGAGCATGCTCCAAAAAGTAGATACTTTTCCCAGACAACCCCAAAACTATATAAACAGGACAGGTGGGCCTCATTCCTCAATGTGCCATCAAGAGAGAACACAGACCCTGCCAGCAAGAGAGACCGTGCCAGCAAGAGAGATCCTGCCAGCAAGAGAGAGACCCTGCCAGCAAGAGAGACCCTGCCAGCAAGACATGCCTGCTAGCAAGAGAGACAGATCCTGCCAGCAAGACATACCCTGCTTGCAGCCATCAAGACCCTGCCAGAGACTATGTGAGTACTGCCATCCAGCGTGTGTGTGTGTGCCCACCTTGCATGTTTTTTATTTTTCTTACTGTGCTGGTATTTTTAATGGCTGTGCTGTGCTGTGACGTGTGTGTGTGTGTGTGTGTGTGTGTGTGTGTGTGTGTGTGTGTGTGTGTGTGTGTGTGTGTGTGTGTGTGTGTGTGTGTGTGTGTGTGTGTGTGTGTGTGTGTGTGTAAATGCCGTGTGATGTGTTCTGCCTTTTTTATTTTTCATACATTAACATACTGTACTGCTATTTCAAATAAAGAGCAGTGTAGCTCCTACTTTCCAACCAAAAAAAAGAAAAAAAAAAAAAATTAATAAAAATTACACAAAACTGTCCGTAGTATGATTTCAAGATAAATTTATAACTGGTCTACATTCAATAAAGGTGTTTGAGGTTCTATATACACTCACTGGCCACTTTATTAGGTACACCTGTCCAACTTCTTGTTAACACTTAATTTCTAATCAGCCAATCACATGGCGGCAACTCAGTGCATTTAGGCATGTAGACATGGTCAAGACAATCTCCTGCAGTTCAAACCGAGCATCAGTATGGGGAAGAAAGGTGATTTGAGTGCCTTTGAACGTGGCATGGTTGTTGGTGCCAGAAGGGCTGGTCTGAGTATTTCAGAAACTGCTGATCTACTGGGATTTTCACGCACAACCATCTCTAGGGTTTACAGAGAATGGTCCGAAAAAGAAAAAAAATCCAGTGAGCGGCAGTTCTGTGGGCGGAAATGCCTTGTTGATGCCAGAGGTCAGAGGAGAATGGGCAGACTGGTTCGAGCTGATAGAAAGGCAACAGTGACTCAAATCGCCACCCGTTACAACCAAGGTAGGCCTAAGAGCATCTCTGAACGCACAGTGCGTCGAACTTTGAGGCAGATGGGCTACAGCAGCAGAAGACCACACCGGGTACCACTCCTTTCAGCTAAGAACAGGAAACTGAGGCTACAATTTGTACAAGCTCATCGAAATTGGACAGTAGAAGATTGGAAAAACGTTGCTTGGTCTGATGAGTCTCGATTTCTGCTGCGTCATTCGGATGGTAGGGTCAGAATTTGGCGTAAACAACATGAAAGCATGGATCCATCCTGCCTTGTATGGAGCATCTTTGGGATGTGCAGCCGACAAATCTGCGGCAACTGTGTGATGCCATCATGTCAATATGGACCAAAATCTCTGAGGAATGCTTCCAGCACCTTGTTGAATCTATGCCACGAAGAATTGAGGCAGTTCTGAAGGCAAAAGGGGGTCCAACCCGTTACTAGCATGGTGTACCTAATAAAGTGGCCGGTGAGTGTATATATAAATGCAGAATGCAGGTCATTTTTTTTTCTTCATAAATTTTTTTGGGTACATCTCTGGTAAGATATGTTTTTGAATCCTATATGTAATTCTTCTGTTTTCACAGGAAGCTGAAGCAGAGGGGCTTCCAGAAGGAGACGGGCAGGGTGGAGAAATGAGAGGAGCGGGAGCGCATAGTGTAAGTTTTGCAGATACAGATCCTCACATGAAACACACTACACCCAACACAAACATTCAGCACAGCCCACACACAGTACATATGCCTCCATCCAAGCACATAATTTATTTATTTATTTTTTTTATTAGTCTTCACAATCCGGGGCTCGACGTACAGTTCCTCAAAGCACCTCCCATAGTCGTCGGAATGCTAATCGCGGCGGTCAACGAAGAGTAAGTTCCTTTTTTGTTTTGGTGTTTAGCAAACTGTAAAATTCATGTGCTATAATCTTTCCCTTTTTATTCTTATTTTTTTTTGCTTCACAGCGTGCTCCCGAACAGGATGAGGAAGAGGAGGGCATTGATGTGGACACCCTCACCCAAGCGGTCCAAAGACGGGAGCCGTTATGGAACATGTCGGACCGCCGCCATGCTGACCAGTTCGTCACCCGACGGCTATGGGAGGAAGTGTGCAGTGTTGTTATTGATAACTGGGAGGAACTCGAAGCTGGGGCCCAGGATCTAGCGCGTAAGTATTCACACCTCATTACCTTATGTTAGCATGATTTAATGTGTTGTATAGTAACCAATTTTTGTTTTATCTTTCCAGGTAACAGGGTTATCGTGCGGTGGCGGTCACTCAGGGATCGCTTCAAGAGGGAGTTCAACAAGGAGATGCAGGCCCCGAGTGGATCTAGAGGACGCAGGAGCAGATACAAATATGCCAGAGCCCTGTCGTTCCTCCGGTCGACGCTGCTGAGCAGAAGGTAAATATTCAACACCACATGTTTTCAGTCAAATTGTTAAAATGCGTAACCTTCTATTTTTTTTTGGGCAGCAAGGGCAATTGTAATATCAAGATACTAATTTTTTTTTTTTTTCATTATTTAACAGTACTGTCTTCAGCACTCGGGAGCCTGCATCAGAGTTGCACCCCTCTGGAGCGATCTCTCAGGAGTCCGCCATCGGGGACCACGTCGACCCCTCTGTATCTGTACCTTCCCATTTGTGTGATCCCTCAGCCCCATCCACCAGCGCTGGAGCAGCAGGGCGGACTTCGTCACTTGAAGCTGCAGGTGATGAGTTAGAGTTCCCTTTACCCCACCCCTCTGACACTGCCGCAACATCTAGACCACCTTTGGGGTCAGGACGGCAGCGCCAGAGAGGTCAGGAAAGGAGCTATGCGCCTGAGTTTTTGCATCTGAATGCAGCCTTCCAGAATGCCATCAAGCTTTTGGGTGAGCAAACATCTGCTGGGTACAATATGCTTAACAAAAGCATATTGGAACTCAGCAGTCGTCTGGATAGGATGCAATCAGATGCAAACCAGTCACCAAGACACTGTTTTTTTCAGTCGGTCCTCAGGCACATGGAAAATCTAACTCCTGACCTGCAGATGCATGTGATGCAAGGCTGCCACACTGCTATAGTGCAGGCGATGTCCCAAACCCCTCCACCCACCCTTCATGTTTCAACACCTTTCCCCTCTCAAGCCGCCGTCTATCCTCCCGTCCGTCCTCCTCCTGTCCATCCTCCTCTTGTCCATCCTACTTCTACTCCTTCGCCATACCTTCCTTCCCCCCTCAGTATTTCCCAGTTCCTACCTTCCCCTTTCCATTCTTCCCCTTTAACTTCACTGTACCCAATCCCACCAACACCTTCACCTCACCTCCCACAAACCACATCTGTACCTCTACTCCCTGCCCAACCTCATGTTTTCACCACCCATTCCACTTCTGTTCCTCCCCGTGATGTCATGTCCCCCCCCTATCGACGTGGCCCGCCCTGTCAGCCCCTCCGCTACTATCTCCACCCCAAATTATGAAAACCTTTAAAAAATTGTAAATAAATAAAACTTTTTGTGGTTTAAAAACAATTTTATTGTCTCTCTTTTTTTTTTTTTTTTTTTTTAAAAACTGTATTAAAACCACCAAGGTTATGGTAATAGTAACAGTAGAAAATGTTTAAAAGGTACCGGTTCAATACATACAATACTGCAAGGTTAAAGTACAAAGGTCTTGTAACCAAACAAAAAAATGGTATTTTACATGTGTGAAAAAAAAAATTTTTGACACCATTTCATACTGCCAGTCAACAGATCCTGGAGGAGGCATGAAGTAGTCTGCAAACTTGTCCCGCATTCTGGAGACTGCTACTGGACTGCGGAAATTTGTGTTGTGGTAATCCCGCAAGGTGCTTTCTGACACATTATCCTCCAGGGAAACATGTTCTTTTGATATAACAAAATTGTGAAGTACCACACAAGCCTTCACCACATCATCGACAGTTTGGGTACCGTCACACAGTGGCATTTTGATCGCTACGACGGCACGATTCGTGACGTTCTAGCAAAATAGTTACGATCTCGCAGTGTCTGACACGCAGCAGCGATCAGGGATCCTGCTGAGAATCGTACGTCGTAGCAGATCGTTTGGAACTTTCTTTCGTCGCTGGATCTCCCGCTGTCATCGCTGGATCGTTGTGTGTGACAGCGATCCAGCGATGCGTTCGCTTGTAACCAGGGTAAACATCGGGTTACTAAGCGCAGGGCCGCGCTTAGTAACCCGATGTTTACCGTGGTTACCAGCGTAAAAGTAAAAAAAAAACAAACCGTACATACTCACCATCTGATGTCCGTCAGGTCCCTTGCCGTCTGCTTCCTGCTCTGACTGAGTGCCGCCGTACAGTGAGAGCAGAGTGCAGCGGTGACGTCAACGCTGTGATCTGCTCTCACTTTCCAGCCGGCAGTCAGTCAGAGCGGGAAGCAGACGGCAAGGGACCTGAAGGACATCAGATGGTGAGTATGTACGTTTTTTTTTTTTTTACTTTTACGCTGGTAACCACGGTAAACATCGGGTTACTAAGCGCGGCCCTGCGCTTAGTAACCCGATGTTTACCCTGGTTACCAGCGAACCTCGGCATCATTGGTTGCTGGAGAGCTGACTGTGTGACAGCTCCCCAGCGACCACACAACGACTTACCAACGATCACGGCCAGGTCGTATCGCAGGTCGTGATCGTTGGTAAATCGTATAGTGAGACGGTACCCTTTCAGTCTGCAGTTTAATTGCAGTTAGTAGAATTCTCCATTTAGCAGTTAAGATACCAAAAGCACATTCCACTACTCTTCGTGCTCTGGTTAAGCGGTAATTAAATATTTTCTTCCTCTGGGTCAGTCCACTACTTCCAAAGGGTTTCAGCAAATGTGGGGAAAGCTGGAAGGCATCATCTCCAACGCAAACAAATGGTAACGGTGGACCGGTGGTTCCAGGGAGAGGTCTAGGGGGCGGAAAGTCAAATGTCTCTCCATACAACCAACGCCCCATTGGTGAGGTTTTAAAGATCTGGGAGTCATTTGCGCGTCCATACGCACCGATATCCACAGCGATGAACTTGCAGTGTGCGTCGGCTATGGCCATCAATACAATAGAGAAGTACTTCTTATAGTTGAAAAATTCTGATCCAGAGCCAGAAGGTTTGACGATCCTTATATGCTTCCCATCGACTGCTCCGACACAATTTGGGAACTGGCATATTTGTTGAAAATTTTGTGCAATCTCCAGCCACCTCTCCTGTGATGGCTCCGGAATGTATTCTGCTTGTAGGCACTCCCACAATGCCCGGCAGGTATCTCTGATGATCCCGGAGATGGTGGATATCCCAAGCCTAAACTGAAAATGTAGGGGATGAGAACGACTCTCCAGTTGCAAGGAATCTGTTAACAAAAGGAAAAGACAATAATTAATAAAAACTTCAAAAAACAACATTACAGTTATAAGTCTGATGAATGAGAATCATTAAAAAAAACAAACAACTTACCGAATAGTCACCATGAGACGCTCCGCTGGTGATATGCAGAAGCGCATCTGGGTGTCTCGTCTCCGTATAGAGTCTTCCACATGGCCCAATACAATTTCAAAGTTTTCGGCTTTCATCCTCACATAGTTGAAGAACTTCTGAGGGTTTTCCCTCAGTTCAATGTAAAGTGTGGAATAAACACCACGGGTCATGTGTTGGGCTGTGATGGGATGGATCCACAGCCTTCTCTTCCGCCGCTGCCGCAGGATGCGCAGTCTTTCCTCCTCCTTGTCTCGAACGATGACTGCCAACCGATTTGCCTCAAAAGTAAAATCTGCACATATCTTCATAATGTTCGCCAGTACTCCTTCCATCTTTGCCACTTTCTCTACAACCTTTCAAAGATGTGGTGTAAATACACAGTATATATAGTTTTAAAGTAGTTTCCAGTAGCCAATCACATTCAGATCCTCCATTTTTAAAAAACAGATCCGTCAAAAAACGGATCCAACGGATGCAAAAACGGTCGCAACGGTTCCAACGGATCCATTTTTGTGACGGATCAGTGTAACTGATCCGTCACAAAAACGGATCCGTTGGATCGACGGATCCTTCACAATTGTTGAAAAAACGGTACCGTCACGTTGTCGGACCTGACTGACGCCAAACAACTGAAGTGTGAAAGAGGCCTTAGGCTGCTTTCACACATCAGGTTTTTTGTTTCAGGCTAAATCCGGCTCTTGGGAGAAAAACCGGAATAGGAAAAAATGAAAACCGGATCCGGCTTTCCTCCCATTGAATTGTATTGGTGCCGGATTGCGCCAGATGGCCCAGCGTTCCTTCCGGTTAGATGCTGGATCCGGCGTCGACTCGATTCCGGCGTCTGGAAAAAGACTGCGGCGAAAAAGCCTGAAGGGACGGATCCGGCCTTTCCGGCTTTTCGCAACGATACATGTCTATGGACACCGGATTGCGTCGGATCCGGAAAAAGGTGGATCCGGCGGCCTGATCCGGCTTTATACACTGAGCATGCTCAGAACCTATTGGGCTGCCCCCAGGACTATATATAAAGCAATGCCATTGAGGCCCTCACTCACTTCTAGCCATACTGCCAGCCAGAGAGCCCACACCCTGCCAAGACTGAAGAGCCTGAGAGAGGAGCCTGCCACAGCTATAAAGCCTGAGAGCGGAGCCTCTTTAGGCCTGCATGCCTTAAGGGGCGGTGGTACAGGTGTCATTGGCTCAGTAAGTGCGTCTCCCATGTCAGTCATACAGTCCCAGGTTACTGTGACTGTTACTGTCTGGCTAGGTGATATAGTCGGTGGTGTTGCTAGGGGTCCCACTAGGGTGTCTTCAGCTATCTGGGTAGTTTGCATACCTGTCTCGCCAGTGCCGGTGTCTTGTTCCGCTTCCGCTGGGGTCTGATGTGCTGGTTGCAGGGCCTGGTGTTGCGGCGTGGTCATCTCCAATTGCGGCGTCTCGCTTTCTGGCTCCGCTGAGGTCACAAGTGCGAGCTCCGGGTTCTCTGTCGGTGTCATTTCACTTTCCGGCGGTGCCTTACTTTCTGGCTCTGTCGGGGTTACAGGTGCAGGCTCTGGATCTGTCGTTGGCGCCCTCTCCTGCTGCAGTGTCGCTTCCTCCAGCTCCGCTGGGGCTGTAAGCGCTGGTGGTAAGTTCCGGTGGGTTTCTGTCTGCATTCTGCGGATCACGGACTGTTTCCAGGTGGCCACCACTGTCATCTGGGTCTGCAGAAGTCGTTGGGCCAGCTCCACCATCTCCATGGCGAGGAGCTCTGGGTCTAACGTAGGCTTCAGGTCTGAGGTTTCTTGCCGCTGTGGACCGGGGACATCTCCACAGCTGTCCATCCTGTTCGTGACGCCAAATTTTGGAGCACCCAGCCTGGGCCGTGGGGCACTCGGTACTGGGTCCGGTCGCTCTTAAAGGGGATGTCACGGTGGCTGCGACCCGGTCCGTGGCCCTCGGTGTCCAATTAAAGGGGAAAGGTCTTTTAAGGGGAATTGTGGTAAAGTCTGTTGTGACGCCACCTGTGGTGTTCGGTCAATAGGGGGACTGACACTGCTTTAAAGGGGTCCTCTGGGGGATGTTGTCGCAGCAATGATGGTAACGCTTCCCACAGGTGAAGCGGGGTCCCCAGGGGTCCTAAGGTGTGTGGCGATGATGGTTTATGCCAACGAATAAATGGAGGACACAAGTTGTAAAGTCTTTACCTGGTTTACTGTAGATGTAGCAGGCCTCAGTCCAGGGTACCAGGTACAGGTGTAGTTAGGGTCCGGCCGGCTTGAAGGCAATTGGGGAATCCCTCTCCCAGGTGAGGTCCGTAAGCCTTTCCAACTAGCGCTGCCCTATGAGGTCCCTGCTGCTTGAAGCTGTTTAGCAAAGTTCTCTTTTCTCCTGTCCTAAGACAGGTACCTGCATGACGGGCAGCTTGAGCCGTTTTTCAGGGACTCTATCATGCCCAGGGCTCTTCAGGTGCTGCTGCATCTCAGGTGTGGTGTGGGCCAATCACATAAAGTTCTTAGTCCTCCGATTCTGCCAAGTGTCCTACAGTTCCACTAAGGCCTTGGACTCCTGGTACTTGGCTGCTGCCCTCTGGCTCTGAGGGTGTCCTGCCACTGTTCCCCTGCTGAGCTCTGTTCCACTCCTGCGCTCCTTTCCTCAATGCTCCACTGCATGCAACAACCCTTCAGGTTCTCCTCTTCCCAGAGGCTGCAAATCCCACATGGCTGCTGGCCTCCCTGTTCCAGACATCCTTCCTTTATCTCTCCCTCCTGGAGACCAACTGTCTCCATCCACTGTCTCTGCCAGACTGTCTAACTCCTCCTCCAGACCAGGACATATGTCCATATTTGAGGGAAGCTCCCCTGAATCTGGGTCCTGAGCTCCCCCTCCTGGCCTGGATTCAGAATGTGTTGCATGTGTGTGCTTACCTGGTAAAGAGAATCCCCTTTGCCTCCATGCATGATATCGCCCTGCACGAAATGAAGCCAACATCACTGTAACAACTGGTTACCTGGGGTGTTACAATTATTGATGGTCATAATACTAGAAAAAAGCAACAATCTATATGCTGACTGTAAGTCACATAGACAAGACCACTATAAAACGTATCAAATTAACTACAGCTGCTTTATCTGAAGTTCCCCTCTTTATCTTTTGTTTTTTGTCCTTCTCTTGGTGTGATACAGTCAGTTCAATCTTATTATGCCTAAGTCCTTTTTGTCCACCCAATTCTGTCATGGATTTCTCATGATTAACAATTTTCCTGTTTTACACACTAAAATCTTTGATGTAATTTTATCATATGCGGCACTATTTTTTGGTTAATTAACTAATAACCATTGCAAATATGGGGTCTCACTGGTCTTCCTATGGGGCTAATTTATTCTTATTTTCTATTTTTTATTCCATACTGTAGCCCTTATTGGCGTTTGGTCCCCATCGTATGATCATCGGTATTCCCTAGCTTTGTTTTGCCAGCAGCGCTACAGGCAAACAGCCTAGCGTCTTTGGCTGCCTGGCGACACTCACTTCCGGTGTGAGTGCGCTCGACAGGAAGTGTGAGCGGCGCCATTTTTCTTTCAGGACGGCAGCTCCGCGACTAGGGTACACCGTTTTCTGTCGTAAGTGCGCCAGGCAGGAAGCGCTCTGTGCCCTCCTCTTATATGTCCCTTACCGGCATCTGGCCCCTACCGCATGATCGCCGTTATCTTCTATTTTTGTTCATCGGCGGCGCTATAGGCAAACAGCCTAGCGTCTTGGGTTGCTTGGCAACACTCACTTCCGGTGCGAGCGCACCTGGCAGGAAGTGTGAATGGCGCCATTTGCCTTTCAGTACGGCATCTCCGTTACTAGGGGACGCCGTTTACTAGCGGAAGCATGCAAGACAGGAAGCGCCTCGCGCTCTCTGTCTGTTGGCGTGTGACATCACCGGCATAGTGTATGCATCTAAAACGCGGGTTGCCATGTGGACCTCCTGAGTGGAAGTACGGCAGCACACCATAAAACAGTAGGTCTGTCTCAATGCTGCTATGGTTATTCACAGCCGCATAATGATTAAATAAGGGGAAGTGGTCATGACTTTTCCACCTCCCTTTTGCTATTTAAATACAAGCCCTATGTCTTTGCCACTCTCTGCAGGACAGCATAGAGGGTGGCAGGACTGCTTGTCCCTCCTTTCTAGCACATAGGCCCTTTTTCTCCATGCACAAGCAAGTCCCCTGAAGAATCAGCTTGAATGAAACGCGTCGGGACGTACCATTTATAGGGAGAGTGCAGGGCATGTGTATACAGGGGTAGCTGTGGACTGCCCTTGTAAGGGCAGGAGCATTGGGGATAGCTTACTGATAGCCCCATAGGGACTGACATAGGGACTGTCGTCTCTTCCCTCCGGATTTTCCCCTGATCAGAGGTTGTCTGGCGCTCCTCAGCCTACACCTAGGAACGGGTGAGATTGTTCCTTTTTTTACTATATGTACATAGCCACCAGTGGCATTGGTTATATTATATGCGTCTGCTACTGGCAATGTATTGTTTTTACATGTAACTAGGTATATGATGATGCTGAGTGTTATTTATGTATCCTGACTTCAGCTCTCCTACAGGATATATCCTAGTGTTATTTTGATTTTTCTAGAAAAATATATATAGATAAATCAATTAATCCTGTCAGGGGACAATTGGTCTTTATGGTCATCATACCACTTGTTAAAGACTTCTGTCCCAATTTTTATTCACTTGGGTGTTTGGTTTGGTTTTTTTTGTGGCTTCAGTTAATAAAAGTTACGTTTTATTTTTTCCACTTTTGCTTTGTTATATGGTCATAATACTAAGAACTGTTTTAAAATGCCGCCTAAAAAGCAACCATCTATTGGGCAAGTTAATCCAAAAGCTAAGAAACCAAAAATGTCTCAAACAGTTAAGACAAGTGAACAAAGCGAATACCAGCTTGAAAGGAAACTGATGAGACAGGCTGAATCAAGGAAAGCTGAAACATCTGAACAAAAGGATGAATGTTGTCAAAATGACGTAGGCAGGATGACCTGAGTTTGGAAGTGTTTCACTACGACCAAATTCAGGACTATAGGTCACATCTGACAGTCATAATAAGCAAAATGGACGTAATATGAGAACAATGTCAAACAAAGAAGTTTATCTTTAAATCTCCTGTTATGTGGTGGTCAATGGTAATGTCAGTTTGCCACCTCTACCTCCCGAACCACATTTTTCATACATTTTGGGAACAACTCATGAGTCTAAGCATTTACTGCAAATTATTAGGAGACACAATTCATCTTTCCAGATGACATCCTTTGGTACGACAGCTGGACTCAAGGAAAAAGATTTATGCCGACTTTTAATGTCAAGGGACAAATATATCACAAAATAGGTTTGATGTTTCCTGTAGCAAATCAAGAACATTTTTACAAATTTACTGTTTGGGAGATGAACAGATACAAGCTGAGCGACATTGTGAAGTTATACCTGAGACAAAAAGACATTGTTTTGAATTTGCAAAGATTTTCCATCAACACAATCAGTTAGTAAACCTTTATAATACAGCCTAAGGCTACTTTCACACTAGCGTTAACTGCAATACGTCGCAAATGCGTCGTTTTCCCGAAAATACGCATCCAGCAAAAGTTCTTGCTGGATACGTTTTTTCGTCATAGACTAACATTAGCGACGCATTTGCGACGCATTGCCAAACGTCGCGTCCGTTTTGCGACGCTTGGGCGTGTGGTAGCGGACCGTCGGGAGAAAAAAATGTTACATGTAACGTTTTTTGCTCCCGACGGTCCGCTTTTTCCGACCGCGCATGCGAGGCCGGAACTCCGCCCCCACCTCCCCGCACTTCCCCGCACCTCACAATGGGGCAGCGGATGCGTGGGAAAAGTGCATCCGCTGCCCCCGTTGTGCGGCGGAGACCACGCTAGCGTCGAGAACGTCGGCCCGACGCACAGCGACGGGTCTTTCCCGACGCTAGTGTGAAAGTAGCCTTAGGCCGGTTTCACATGTCAGTGGCTCCGGTACGTGAGGTGACAGTTTCCTCACGTACCGGAGCCACTGACACACGTAGACCCATTAAAATCAATGCATCTGTGCAGGTGTCATTGATTTTTTGCGGACCGTGTCTCCGTGTGCCAAACACGGAGACATGTCAGTGTTCGTGGGAGCGCACGTATTACACGGACCCATTAAAGTCAATGGGTCCATGTAAAACACGGACCGCACACGGACGTTCTCCGTGTGGCGTGCAGGAGACAGCGCTACAGTAAGCGCTGTCCCCCCCTCATGGTGCTGAATCCGCGATTCATAACTTCTGTGCAGCAGCGTTTGCTGCATAGAAGATATGAATAATAGTGTTTAAAAGAAAGATCTATCTGTCCGCCGCCCTCCCACCCCCTGTGCGCCCCCCCGCTGTTCGGAAAATACTCACCCGCTTCCCTCGTTGGCTGTCGCTGCTTCCTGTCCTGGCCGCCCCTTCTACTGTATGCGGTCATCTGGGGCCCGCCGATTACAGTCATGAATATGCGGCTCCACCCCTATGGGAGGTGGAGCTGCATATTCATGACTGTAATCGGCGGCCCCACGTGACCTCATACAGTAGAAGGGGCGGCCAGCACAGAACACTGCGAGGGAGGCGAGTATTTTCAGAACAGCGGGGGGGCGCACAGGGGGTGGGAGGGCGGCGGACAGATAGATCTTTCTTTTAAACACTATTATTCATATCTTCTATGCAGCAAACGCTGCTGCGCAGAAGATATGAATCGCGGCTTCAGCACCAGATGCTGGTACGTGTGGTACCCAGCACGGTGCGTGTGGTACCCAGCTATGTAAGACTTTTTGGTTATGCACCAGTTCAGACTAGATAGCTGTTCAGTCAGTTTTTCTATATTTACTATGTATTGCTTTTTCTGACTTGAACGCCCCGCCCTTCACCATGCTGTGATTATAATTACATCCAAACACATTTGGTTCTAACCTCCTCTATAAATACAGGCTTTACCATTTTATTAGCCATAGGTAAGTGTTCACACTAGGCAGACAGGTTAGTTACCCATTCGATCTGAGATTACCTTGACGTTTGGTGAATGGGCTCACAACATTTGGCCAAATTTTGTGCTAAAAATCTCATGTGTTTTTTCATAAATTTCACAAGCCATTATGCTGTTCATATTTCATGTATTGCACATTTCCTTGCTTTAGCACAATAAACTTGAGTGCAGCCATTATCTATTTGCTATGTAAGACTTTTTGGTTATGCACCAGTTCAGACTAGATGGCTGTTCAGTCAGTATTTCTATATTTACTATGGTACCCAGTGGGCACACGTGTGCCGCAAGTGTGCCACACTGATGTACACCAGAAACGTAGGGGCACACGGACACGGATAATTCCGGTACCGATTGTTTCCGGTACCGGAATTATCTGGACGTGTGGGACAGGCCTTATAAAGAATGCCAAGTGCGGAATATCAGGGTGTAATAAGAGCCGACAAGACTCCGGTTGGTGGCACAAAAGGAGATTTACTTCTCCCAGTGTTAGTGAAGGAGCTATTGTAAGGCTATGTGCACACGTCAGGATTTCTGGCTGAAGTTTTCCTGACAAAAACCGGACATTTCTGCCAGAAATCCGCATGCGTTTTTTGCGTTTTTTCCAAATGGATAGAATAGCGGGAAAAACGCGAAAAAAACTCAAAATTAATGAACATGCTGCTTTTTTTTTACCACGATGCGTTTTTATTGCGAAAAAACCTGAACGTGTGCACATACCCTAATGGTTGGACGGGACTTTCTAAGCCGAGATATAATTATTCAGAGACGGAGAGAACATGTTCAGCGTATTACAGAAACACATAGATCATATGATGCTCTGCAATATCCTATAATACTGTGGAATGGCCAAGATGGCGATCACTATAATCTAACAGACTGATCCCAACACTGCGAGGCCGACCAATAAACCAACCAATAAACCAATATCAGCTATGGACTTCTACACCTACCGAATAATGATCAGACAACAATGGAGGCAACTTTCTCATCAATGTGTAGTAGATCTGTATGCCAAGGTGGAGAGCGAGCGTCTTCTGTACATACAACTGAGCCAACAAACACTTACAGGGAGGCCATGCCCAAAGCGTGGTCTGATGGAGGATGGTCCACACTGGGACCTGACATTGCAGGAGGCGTCCATCACTCGCTTTCCACCTCATAAGATCTGGGGGGATCCAATCACTTAATGGGGGGAATTGTTCTACTTTTATCAACGTTACCTGTTCTTAAAGGAGCAGCACCAGCAGAGGAGCTGAATACTTCTCACCACAGCAGAGTCCTATACACTGAGGGTCCTGATCATGTGACCCCTGACTCCTCCCCTCCTGTGACCTCATCACAGGTCCTGTGCGCACAGAGCAGCCATATATGTGGAGTGCGGCTCTGAGGGTGGAGGTAGGTGGTGGAGTTTCTCCATTACTGGGCGCAGGGGACATTAACCCCTTCAGCATGGAGGCACCTTTGGGGTCTCTGTGTGGTGTGAACAGTGATGTAACACATAGGCGAAGCTAGGGTTTTGGTTCGGGGGGGGGGGGGTGAAGCTTCTGAGTTGGAGAATCTCAGCAGATGACCGCGCTGCTACTGAAAATAATCTCTATATAAAGACCAACACGGATGTTACCGCCATATGGTCAGTGGTAGATACCAGCCCTACAGAACATATAAGAGATCACAGCACAGTTACAGATGGTGACTTACCGCTGATGTTCTTTGTGATAGAATCGTTCATTTTTCGCGTCTTTTCCATCTGGCCCAGACCGAAATGATGACTTCTTCTAGCCAGGACTCGGCTGCAGAGATTACAACAAAGACACATTTCACTTCTCATATTCCAGCCCCATCACCATCTATTCCCAACCTGCACAACCTCCTCATCCTGCTGATACCCCAATACTGAGCCGCTGCTGCCGTATGTGTCCCTATTACTGCCCCCGATACCCCAATACTGAGCCGCTGCTGCCATATGTGTCCCTATTACTGCCCCTGATACCCCAATACTGAGCCGCTGCTGCCGTATGTGTCCCTATTACTGCCCCCGATACCCCAATACTGAGCCGCTGCTGCCGTATGTGACCCTATTACTGCCCCTGATACCCCAATACTGAGCCGCTACTGCCGTATGTGTCCCTATTACTGCCCCCGATACCCCAATACTGAGCCGCTGCTGCTGTATGTGTCCCTATTACTGCCCCTGATACCCCAATACTGAGCCGCTGCTGCCGTATGTGTCCCTATTACTGCCCCCGATACCCCAATACTGAGCCGCTGCTGCCGTATGTGTCCCTATTACTGCACCTGCTGTGTGGTCAGAGGTGTATCTAGGGTTTCTGGCACCCAGTGCAAAGAAGTCAGTTTGGCGCCGGCGCCCCCCCCCCCCCCCAGCACACATGCGATTTGCACACTCAGTCATGTACCCACGAGCTCCTCTCCATAATGCTCTCAATGTTCAGTGAAAAACTGAGAGTAGCAGATGAGAAGCTCATTGTCACAGGACCACAAGTATGAAAGTCGCATGTGAGTGAAGTGTCCATGTGATCACTACTGGAACCTGCAGAGCTGAATCCTGACATCGCAGCTTCTGGATTTCTGGATTCTCACAACGCATGCACTGCACACTTTTAGGATTTTTCCTGGCCGGTGGACAGTCATGTCAGCACAAGTATGTGATCTGTATACCTCTGACCACATTCCGACTAGACGTGCCCAGCCTCGCTCAGTTCATTTTTATTGAGTGAGGCCACACATGTCTAGTCAGCACGTGACCGCATGTATGCAAATCGCAGGCATCAGAGAATCCTGACAGCGTGCAGGGCGCATTGTGAGAAGTCAGAAGTCTGCAATCACAAAGAAAAACTGCAGACTTATTACAAACCTGGACATCCCCTTTAATGCTCCTAACAAAAATAAAAACATGAGAGTTAGTATCACAAATAACATTTACATCCAGGTACGTACCTTATAGATGACGTCGCCTCTGGAGCCATTCTTCTTTTCTTCATCTTGTCCAGATCCCATGATGAGTTTTCTCATCCACAGCCGTCTCTGCAGACCTCCATCTTCTCCGCTCTTTTGCAGAAAATCTCCACATGATGCCCTTAAAGATATAAGTGTCATTAAAATGCTCCTGGATAAAAAATTGCCCCTCACTACACTATGTTCCAAATTATTATGCAAATGACATTTTTCTCGGATTTTCCTAAATGGTCAGTGCAAATGACAGTAAGTCTAATAAAAGTCATCACCCATTAGAGTATACATCAAATTTTTTTTTAAGAAACCTCCCAGTGATAACAGTATAATCTCCAAAATGAATAAAAACTCAAAATGCACTGTTCCAAATTATTAGGCACAGTAGTATTTCTAAACATTTGATTTGTTTTAAAGAACTGAAAATGCTCATTTGTGGAATTTGCAGCATTAGGAGGTCACATTCACTGAACAAAAAAGCTATTTAACTCCAAAACATCCTAACAGGCCAAGATACATGTTACCATAGGAACCTTTCTTTGATATCACCTTCACAGTTCTTGCATCCATTGAACATGTGAGTTTATGGAGAGTTTCTGCTTGTATTTCTTTGCATGAAGTCAGAATAGCCTCCCAGAGCTGCTGTTTTGATGTGAACTGCCTCCCACCCTCATAGATCTTTTGTTTGATGATACTCCAAAGGTTCTATATAGGGTTGAGGTCAGGGGAAGATGGTGGCCACACCATGAGTTTATCTCCTTTTATTCCCATAGCAGCCAATTACTCAGAGGTATTCATTGTCATGCATGAAGATGATTTTGCTCCTGAAGGCACATTTCTGCTTTTTAGACCATGGAAGAAAGTTGTCAGTCAGAAACTCTATTTACTTTGCTGAGGTCATTGTCACACCTTCAGGAACCTTAAAGGGCCCTACCAGCTGGTTCCCCGTGATTCCAGCCCAAAACATGACTCCTCCACCTCCTTGCTGACGTCGCAACCTTGTTGGGACATGGTGGCCATCCACCAACTATCCACTACTCCATCCATCTGGACCGTCCAGGGTTGCTCGACACTCATCAGTAAATAAGACTGTTTGAAAATTAGTCTTCATGTATGTCTGAGCCCAGTGCAACCGTTTCTGCTTGTGAACACTGTTTAGGAGTGGCCGAATAGTAGGTTGATGCACCACAGCAAGCCTTTGAAGGATCCTACACCTTGAGGTTTGAGGGACTCCAGACGCACCAGCAGCTTCAAATAACTGTTTGCTGCTTTGTAATGGTATTTTGGCAGCTGCTCTCTTAATCCAATGAATTTGTCTGGCAGAAAACTTCCTCATTATGCCTTTATTTGCATGAACTCTGTCTGTGCTCTGTTTCAGTCACAAATCTCATCAGAGTATGATGATCACTCTTTACGTTTTCATGAAATATCTAATTTTTTCATACCTTGTCCAAGGCATTGCACTATTTGATGCTTTTCAGCAGCAGAGAGATCCTTTTTATTTCCCATAATGCTTGAAACCTGTGACCTGCATAATAATGTGGAACATCATTTTTGAGTAGTTTTCCTTTAATTAGAATCACCTGTAAAACTAATTATCACATGTGTTTAAGATTGATTTCAGTGATTCATTGAGCCCTGAGACACAATACCATCCACGAGTTTATTTGAAAAACCAAACAATTAAATCTTTATAACACTTAAATCCAATTTGCATAATAATTTGGAACACAGTGTATATTGTGTGCACAAAATATGACCCCCACACTGTCCCTCTTATGGTACATACTCTTCACACTGACCTCCCCTTTCCATACCGGCCCCATTTTCATACTGTCCTCTCACACTCTGTCCCCCCTATAGGGCCCAGTATTTATACTGTACTCTCTCATCACACTCCCCCTCCTTGGTATACTGTCCCCTCCTGGCTGTGCCCTTACACTGTCCCCCCCATGCTACACATGCACACATCCAAACACCCTCACTCCCCGTACTCTGTCCACATACGTTTTTCACATCGCTAGTCATACTGTGTCTGCATACATTCCCCATACTGTTTCCTCATACATGCCCCCCATCTCCCCCTTTGCTCTTCATTTTGTGTCCTCAAATCTCCCCCACACATTCAATCCCCCATCTCCACTCCAATTCTCCCCACACACAATAAATACCCCCATCTCCACTCACATTAAATCCCTTCCCCACAATAAATCCCCCCATCTCCACTCATATTAAATCTCCCCCATCCAATAATAAATCCCCCCATCCCCACTCACATTAAATCTCCCCCCATCTCCACTCACATTAAATCTCCCCCCCACGATAAATCCCCCCATCTCCACTCATAATAAATATCCCCACTCACATTAAATCCCCCCCTACCCCTGCACCTTCGGTGTCTTCAGCTCCACTGGAGCACTTACCACCGATCTGCGTCTCTGCCTCTGCTCTGCCGCGCAGGCGAGTGACATCAGTAGCGTGATCACATGACCTGATCACGTTGCTGGCGTCGCTCTGACCCGGCAGTCAGAGCTTCAATTGTATTTGCATCTCAGATGCAGTACAATTGAACACTGGGAGCCGGCGCGCCGCAGCTTCTCTGTGCTGGCTGTCAGCTTGACAGTCGGCACAGAGAACAGCTGACTCCCAGTGCGGGGGGCGGCAAAATGCTGCCGCCGGGGGGAGACACTGCGGACTGCCTCTTTAGGCGGCCCGACTGCGCCCCCCTGCTGGCTGCGCCCGGGGCACATGCCCCGGCTGCCCCCCCCTAGATACGCCACTATGTGTGGTTCTCTGTGTCCTCTAAATTATAAAGCATCCCACTATAATGTAGTAATGCTGGGTGCAAGTACCCTAGAAAATAGTGCCCACATTGTGCCCCCTAGAAAGTAATATTGCCTGTGTGCTCATCTCTACCCCAACACATCAGGCTCTCGCCTGCCATGGAAACCTTCTAAAGGAACCTGAAGACCCACCTCTTCCGACAAGCCTACAACTTGCAGCGATCCTCTGTCTGCTGAACCGCTGCATGACTCGCGGGCAGGGTCCTCTCTCCTCCTGTGCTTGTGTGTGTGCCTTGTTTTACTCATGTTTATTGTACTTGTCTATATTTGCCCCATTCACATGTAACGCTCCATGGAATAAATGGCGCTATAAAAATGTATAATAATAGCCATGTTGGCTACTGGTATTACTGTGACTGTCCGGCCTCATCATGTTATCGGGTTTATAGAAGGCCCAGTGACGCGATGCTCGGCACACCGTCCTCCTGTTATAGGAGGGAGCGCTTAGATTATTGTCAGCCCCCCTAAGTATTATAAAGTTGTATCCTTTAGTGTCTTTCATGTGGCGCTATAGGGTGTATTTAACCCCTTCACCCCGAAGCCTGTTTTCACCTTCCTGACCAAGGCATTTTTTTCATTTCTGACCACTGTCACTTTGAGGTAATAACTATGGACGCACATATAATCCCTTAAAACTTTACTTTTATTAATATAAAATATAAAACCCAGACCCAATGAAAAGGAAAAAAAATGATACCAAATTATTAGTCACAAAAATACAAAAAAACCTATTAGGGTCCTAGATACACCTGCTGCTTTCACCTGCCTGGCTGTGGGGGTTGGCACCCTAAGAATCGATTTTTTGGATGCCCCCACTCACCGCAGGCTGTCCCTCTCTCCCCTGCAATATCCCTCTCAATGCAGGTGGGAAAACAATATAGGGAAAGAGCAGTGGTGAAAAACCAACAACTATATGATGTAAGCCATAATAGGGACCTACATAGGTACCTCCATATAATCAGGAGGAAGCGATATTAATGATGCCGGATGCTGCATAGATGTAAGGATGATGCCTTACATCTATGCAGCATCCGGGATCATTAATATCGCTTCCTCCTGATGAACCGTGAGAGCGGGGAAACGCGTCGGGAAAAGACCGGCATACGCTAAGTTACTCTTATTACTCATTTAGAGATGTTTTTCTATGGTCACTCTATGGTGTTCTACTTGACCAAGAGCATCATATGATTAGATATGTACTGTGTGGGGGAGATATCGACACATGTTAAGTCATTATGACTATCTATTGAGTGGAATTTTCCCACTGCCATATTATTGGCTTTTGATTTGAAATATCATGTGTTGTTAAGGTACCATGACAGTTGCCATTTGAAGGCAATACTTTTTATAGGGGATTATATAAGTAGTTTTGCGTTGTGCCAATAACTTGATTTGATTATATGGAGGTACCTATGTAGGTCCCTATTATGGCTTACATCATATAGTTGTTGGTTTTTCACCACTGCTCTTTCCCTATATTGTTTTCCCACCTGCATTGAGAGGGATATTGCAGGGGAGAGAGGGACAGCCTGCGGTGAGTGGGGGCGCCAAAAAATCGATTCTTAGGGTGCCAACCTCCACAGCCAGGCAGGTGTAAGCAGCAGGTGTATCTAGGACCTTAATAGTTTTTTTTGTATTTTTGTGACTAATAATTTGGTATCATTTTTTTTTTCCTTTTCATTGGGTCTGGGTTTTATATTTTATATTAATAAAAGTAAAGTTTTAAGGGATTATATGTGCGCGCCTTTGATTTTGACTCCCATATATATAGTTTTTGTTGAGTATTTCTGTAATAACTATGGACACTTCAATAGATCCCACTGATTCTGAGATTGTTTTCTTCGTGACATGTTTTTACTTCATGATAGTCCTAAAATTTCTTCAATATGACGTTTATTTGTGAAAAATATTGGAAATGTGTCAAAGTTTGAAAACTTTGCAATTTTCAAACTTTGAATTTGAATTGATATATCACGCAAAATAGTTAATAAATAACATCTCTCACATGTCTACATTACATCAGCACAACACTGAAAACATTTTTTTTTTTGTTAGGACGTTATAAGGGTTAAAGGGGTTGTCCACTACTTTCAATTAACCCCCCAATGTATCCGCCCGGGGCCCCTGATGAATTGTGTGATTACCTTCCGTTGCCATTTTCGCCTGTGAGCGGCGCTATTCCAGCGGCTGAGTCTGGGTCACGTGACCCCCAGGCTGCAGCCGCGGCTTATTTCCGCCGACGTCACGTCAATTTTCAGACTCTGGAAATTGACGTGACGTCAGCAGCAGGTGTGAGCCAGCCTCACAGTCAGCAGTCACTCATCAAGGCTGCCTGCGGGGCTGTGCTGGGGGCGGGCGGGGCTGTGCTGGGGGCGGGGCTAGGCAGGGAATCCACTATGTGATGTGCGGGGCTCTGCGTGCCGGCGCCGGTATGTGCGGGCCGTCGCCGGTATGTGCGGGCGGCGCCGGCCTGCACATACCAGCGCCGGCACGCAGAGCCCCGGCCCCGCTGCCTGCGGGGCTGTGCTGGGGGCGGGCGGGGCTGTGCATGTGCTGGGGGCGGAGCTAGGCAGGGAATCCTCGATGTGATGTGCGTGGCTCTGCATGCCGGCGCCGGTATGTGCGGGCGGCGCCGGCCAGCACATGCCGGCACGCAGAGCCACGGCCCGCACATACCGGCGCCTCCCGCATATATCGGCGCCGGCATGCAGAGCCCCGGCCCGCACATACCGGGGCTCTGCGTGCCGGCGCCGGTATGTGCTGGGTCTGCTGCGGGGGTGGTCTTTGGGGTGTGTGTGTGTGTCTCTGTGCAGGCTTCGTCCGATGAGACTACAAGTCCCATCGGGCTCTGCCTGCTACAGTGGCAGTGAGTGACACATTAGCCAATGATGGGACAGTAGTAGTCCCATCATCCGGCTAATGTGTTGAATGTAAAAAAAAACAAAAAACACACATATACAGTGCATACACACATACAGAACATGCAACATGCGACGACATGCAGCATGCGACAACATGCACCATGCAACAACATGCAGCATGCGACGACATGCGCCATGCGATGACATGCAGCATGCAACAACATGCGCCGACATGCGCCATGCTACGTCATGCAGCATGCGACAACATACGACATGCACCATGTGACGACATGCGCCATGTGACGACATGCAGCATGCGACGACATGCAGCATGCGACGACATGCAGCATGCGACGACATGCGCCAATCGACGACATGCGCCATGCGACGACATTCGCCATGCGACGACATGCAGCATGCGACGACATGCAGCATGCGACGACAAGCGCCATGCGACGACATGCAGCATGCGACGACATGCAGCATGCGACGACATGCAGCATGCGACAACATACAGCATGCAGCATGCGACAACATGCGCCATGCGTCAATATGCAGCATGCGATGACATGCAGCATGCGACGACATGCAGCATGCGATGACATGCAGCATGCGACGACATGCAGCATGCGACAACATACAGCATGCAGCATGCGACAACATGCGCCATGCGACGACATGCGCCAATGCGACGACATGTGCCATGCGACGACATGCAGCATGCGACGACATGCAACATGCGACGACATGCAACATGCGACATCATGCGACATGCCGCATACAGTACATACATACAGTACATACATACATAGACATACAGTACATATAACATAGATTACATACTCACCATCACTTGTCGCTTTGATCCCCGAAGCCATTGTCATCTGTAAAAAATATTAAAATAATAAACAAACAATATACGCCCTGATCCGCAGAAATCCAATTAAAACGAGTGTTTCTCGACGATCTCCCGTGGAGAGCAGGAGCATCTGCTGATGCGACCACTCTCCAGGGGCTCCAGGAACACAATGAGGGGAGGCAGGTATCCTTCCACAATGTATTCCCCACAATGTATTCCTACGCCCCTGTGAGAAAATAGTCCCTAGACTCACTTTATGGCATTGCTGTATGAGACATTTTCCCATGCAGCAATTGGCATAAAGTGACACTTTGAACTCAGGTAACCTCAGTAATGCACTGCAGGAGCCATTGTCTCCTGTCAGTGTGTCACTGAGAGTCCTATAGAGCAGTGACATCACCCGATGTCACTGTTCTATAGGGGAGGTCGTCGTGGGACACTCGTTATTAATTGGACTACGGCGGACAGGTAGTATACGGTTTATTATTTTACGTTTTTTGCAGGCGCTGAAGTATGGTAAGTATGGTTAAATGAAGAATATTAAAATACTTTTTCCTACTGTGTGCGTGTTTTATTAACCCTTTATTAGTATTGGATTAATAATGGATAGGCTTCTTATTGACGCCTCTCCGTTATTAACCCGGCTTAATGTCACCTTACAATAGCAAGGTGACATTAACCCCTTATTACCCCATATCCCATCGCTACACGGGAGTGGGAAGAGAGGGGCTAAGTGCCGGAATTGGCGCATCTTACAGTTGCGCCATTTCTGGGGCGGCTGCGGACTGGTATTTGTAGCTGGGGGGGGGGAAACAATATCCATGGCCCCTCTCTAGGCTATGAATATCAGCCCGCAGCTGTCTGCGTAGCCTTTCTGGCTATAAAATATAGGGGGACCCCACGTCATTTTTTTTGGGGGGCCCCCTATTTTAATAGCCAGTAAAGGCTACACAGACAGCTGCGGGCTGATATTCATAGCAGGCTACAAATATTGGCCCCCGGCCGTCGGCTTTCCCCCTCTGGCGCAGAAAATTGTTCGGGAGCCCATGCCGTTTTTTTCAGTTTTTTTATTAAACACTCATTAAGGCCTGTTTCACACTTGCGTCGGTACGGGTCCGTCGCTATGCGTCGGGCCTACATACTGACGCACGTTGTGAAATTTGTGCACGTCGTGGGCAGCGGATGCAGTTTTTCAACGCATCCGCTGCCCATTCTGAAGTCCGGGGAGGAGGGGGCGGAGTTTTGGCCGCGCATGCGCGGTAGAAAATGGCAGACGCGAGGGACGTGCCAACGTTGCACGACGGACGCGACGTGTGGCCATCCGCCGCGATCCATCACTAATACAAGTCTATGGGTAAAAAACGCATCCTGCGAGCACATTTGCAGGATCCGTTTTTTCCCCAAAAAGACGGATTGCTAAAAACGCAAGTGTGCAAGTAGCCTTAGGATGCTTTCACACTAGCATTGGTAAGGGGCCGTCGCGCTGCGTCGCTAATAAAAGTCTATGGAGAAAAAACGCATCCTGCAGACAACTTTGCAGGACGCGTTTTTCTCCACAACGACGCATTGCGACGTGCAGTGCACGGCGCTAGTGTGAAAGAGGCCTTAGAAACATCGGCCTTTCTATTATATATCTATGGATATATCTATCCATAGATATATGTAGAGATGGATATATCTATAGATACATAGATGTTTCTATCCATATATTTGGCTGCTTTCACACATCAGGTTTTTGCCGTGAGGCACAATCCAGCGAGTTTTGAAGAAAACGGATCCATTTTTTTCCACCGGATCCGTTTTTTTCTCATAGAGTTGTATTAGCGCCAGATTGCGCCTGATGGCCACACGTTTCATCCGTTTTTTACCGGATCCGTCAAAAAAGCTGTTTCCGTCGGATGGAAAACACATACAGAGGAACGTTTTTTCTGTCTGACGAAAAAACACACAGCGACGGATCCGGCAAAAAAACCTATGAAACTGAGCTGTGAAATGATGAATCCGGCCTTGGAATCTGTTTTTTCATGCATTTTTCCATTCAAATCATGCACATTTTCCGTTTATTTACTTATTTCCAAAAACGGCATTAAAACCGCGCATAAACTGCACCAAAAACTGCATCAAAACAGCACCAAAAACTGCATCAAAACTGCACCAAAAACTGCATCAAAACTGCACCAAAAACTGCATCAAAACCTGGTGCAGTTTTGGTGCAGTTTGCAGTTTTGGTGCGCTTTTGATGCAGTTTTTGGTGCGCTTTTGATGCAGTTCTTGGTGCGGTTTTGATGCAGTTCTTGGTGTGGTTTTGGTGCGGTTTTGATGCAGTTTTTGGTGCGGTTTTTGCGCAGTTTTGATGCAGTTTTTGGTGCGGTTTTGGTGCAGTGTTGATGCAATTATGGTGCGGTATTGATGCGGTTTTTTTTTCTTCAGTTTTGATGCGTTTTTTTATGCAGTTTTTTGCACGGTTTTGATGCATTTTTTAATTCGCTTTTGTTGCGTTTTTTGTGTGGTTTTTAGGCGTTTTGGTGCATTTTTGAAAGGTAAATAAAGATGTATTATTGAACAAAAAAAAAAGATTTGTGATGTCATTATTGTTCAACCTCCTCTTTTACATTTGTCCAACCCACACTCCATTAAACACACAGACAGATAAATGATAGATGAAATGGATAGACAGATCTACATATAGATAGATCTATAGATGCATACATCTATTCATATATCTATCTGTAGATGTGTCTGGATAGATATATGTATTGATAGATGTATGGATAGCGTAGGGTGCGTGTCCACTGTCCGGATTACATCCGGATGAGCTGCAGATTGGATGCTGCGTACTTGTAGTCCCATCGGATGATGCTTGCACACACACCCCAAAAGACGCCCCGCACACACACGAACAGCCCACAGATCCCGCACACACCTGAACAGTCCCGCACAGCGCCGCACACACACGAACAGTCCCGCACAGGGCTGTGCACATCTGAACAGTCCCGCACACATCCGAACAGCCCGCAGACCCCGCACACACCTGAACAGTCCCGCAGACCCCGCCCGCACACACATACACGCACATCGTCACCGCCCACACACTTCCATCCTCCCGAGCTGCTGCGTTTCTCGGACCCACATCCGCAGCAAAACTGCAGATCTTTTTTACATCTGCGGTTTTGCTGCGGATGTGCCCAACTCAATGAAAGTCTAAAGGTGCAGAAACGCTGCAGTTCCGCACAAAAGAAGTGACATGCTGCGAGAAAAAAAAGCTGCGTTTTGGTGCGGCTTTTTCCGCAGCATGTGCACAACAAGTCTGCGGCTCCCATAGACTTACATTGGTTGTGCACTACACTGCGGATTTGATGCAATTCAGTGCGGCGAAAAACGCTGCGGATCTGCAATCAAATCCACAACGTGTGCACACAGCCTTAGCATTTAGTGACCCTAGCAAAAAAGCCAAGCAAAAAACAAGTGTGGGATTGCACTTTTTTTGCCATTTCATTGCACTTTGAATTTTTTTCACATTTTATGTTACACGACATGGTAAAACCAATGATGTCGTTCAAAAGTAGAACTTGTCCCGCAAAAGATAAGCCCCCACATGGCCATATTGATGGAAAAATTATGGCTCTGGAAAGAAGGGGAGCGATAAACGAAAACAAAAAAGCTCCAGGGGTGAAGGGGTTTAGAAACATGGATATGGACATATCTATGGAAATAGACATAGATATATCTGTATGTATCTATCTATCTATCCATCCCATATCTATCTATCTATCTATCTATCTATCTATCGATCTATCTGTGTGTAATGGAGTGTGGGTTGGACAAATGTAAAAGAGGAGGTTGGACCGAAATGACATCACAAATCTTTTTGAAGCTAGAGGAGGGAGGGGTTGGGTGTGTTTTGGAGTGGGTGTGGTAGGTTCGTGCTTAGTAGCAGTGCAATGCATCATGGAACTTGTAGTATTAGAGCACAGTAACTCAGGAGAAAGGAAGTTGTCGATTAACCCCATGAGAGCTGAATCCAGCACTGAAGATGTGCTGCTACAGCATGATAAAAGGTAATATTGCTAAAATAAAGACAGTGGATGTTTTCAGTGGCACATAATAGCAAGATTTATAAAAAAAAAAAAAAAAAGGTTATAGTAGTGGACAACTTCTTTAAATTTGACCAGCGATTTCTTATTTTTACAACAAATTTACAAAGCAATTTTTTTAAGGACCATATCACATTTGAAGTGACTTTGAGGGGCCTATCTGACAGAAAATACCCAAACGTGACACCATTGTAAAAACTGCACCCCCCAAGATGCTCAAAAGCACATTCAGGAAGTTTATTAACCCTTCAGGTGCTTAACAGGAGCTTCAGCAACGTGGAAATGAACATTTAACTGTAGTCACAAACATGATCTTTTAGCACCATTTTTTTTATTTTCACAAGGGTAGCAGGAGAAAATGGAACACAAAAGTTGTGCAATTTCTCCTGAATACGCTGATACCCCATATGTGGGAGAAAACCACTGTTTGGATGCATGGCAGGGCTCGGAAAGAAAGGAACACGGTTTGACTTTTAGAACAGAAAATTCTACGGAATTGAGAGCTGACGTCATATCACATTTGAAAAGCCCTTGCTGTGCCTAAACAGTGAAAAAAAAACATAAGTGACCCCATTTTGGATACTACAGCTCTGGCAAAAATGAAGAGACCATTGCAGACAGTTTTATAAAAATCAGCTTCTCTACATGTCTGACAGCCATTCCATTCCAGTGTCAGTTGAATTCCAACCAGAGTACACCTCATTCTACTTAATGTGCTTCTGACTAGGTGATCACTTAAACCAAATCTTATTTAACGAAGGAAAGGATAAATAACCCTGCTGTGGTGTTCACAATCCTCTTGCAACAGGACAAGCTGGATGGCAAAACAAGAGTAATATCCCAAACGTAATAGGAATGAAAAAATAACTTTTAACCATGCCAAAGGAGTTGAAAAGAAAATTCTTGAGTGAGGAAAAGAAGGGCTCAATTATAGCTTTAATTGCAGAGGGACACAGTGAACGTCATGTTACCTCCATCCTTAAAATTTCTAAGATGGCAGTCCATTACAACTAGGTCAAGCAGCAGACATTGGGGACAACAAAACTACAGACCGGCAGAGGGTGAAAATGACTCTCCACTGACCGGGGTGACCGCCATCTTATTCAAATGTCACTCAGCAACCGCAGGATGACATCAAGTGACCTACAAAAAGAATGGCAAATGGCAGCTGGGGTGAAGTGCACGGCAAGAACAGTTCGTAACAGGCTCCTAGAGACAGGACTCAATGATGTAAAGCTAGAAAAAAGCCTTTCATCAATGAGAAGCAAAGGAGAGCCAGGCTGAAGTTTGCTAAAGACCATAAGGATTGGACCATAGAGGACTGGAGTAAGGTATTCTTCCCTGATGAGTCTAATTTTCAGCTTTGCCCAATACCTGGTCATCAAATGGTTAGACGGAAACCTGGAGAGACGTACAAGCCAGTGTCTTGCACCCACTGTGAAATTTGGTGGAGGATCGGTGATGATCTGTGGATGCTTCAGCAAGGCTGCAATTGAGCAGGTTAACCATCGCGAAGGACGTATGAATCAAGCCGCATACAAGGTTATCCTGGAAAAACAGTTGATTCCTTCTGCTCAAGCAATGTTCCCCAACTCTGAGGACTGTTTTTTTCCAGCAGGACAATGCGCAATGCCACACAGCTAGGTCAATCAAGGTGTGGATGAAGGACAATCAAATCCCTGTCATGGGCAGCCCAATCTCCAGACCTGGACCCCATTGAAAACCTCTGGAATGTAATCAAGAGAAAGATGGATAGTCATAAGCCATCATACAAAGAAGAACTGCTTACATTTTTGTACCAGGAGTGGCATAAGGTCACCCAAAAGCAGTGTGAAAGACTGGGGAAAGCATGCCAAGATGCATGAAAGCTGTGACTAAAAATCATGGTTATTCCACAAAATATTGATTTCTGAACTCTTCCTGAGTTTAAACATTAGTATTGTTGTTTCTAAATGATTGTGAACGTGTCTTTTTTGCATTATTTAAGGTATGCAAGCAATGCATTTTTTGTTATTTTGACCATTTCTCATTTTCAGAAAATAAATACAAAATTTATTGCTTGGAACTTCGGAGACATGTTGTCAGTAGTTTATAGAGTAAGACCACAATTTACATTTTACTCAAAAATATGCCTATAAAGAGAAAAATCAGACAAACTGAACATTTTTCAGTGGTATCTTAATTTTTGCCAGAGCTGTATACTACAAATAAAACCATTATAAGGACAAAACCACAACCAATATTAAAATAAATAAATAAATATTTTTTAAAATTAATAGTATATTTAATAGTATGGAAGGGGGAGGTATCAGAAATACAGAGTTTTATTGATTATTTGAACAATGACTGTTTTAATCTGAAATTCACTTACCAACATCATAACGAGACTGTGAACTTATTAGATATTAGTTTATCTGGCTATGCAGATTAAATAGTATCTGTAACACCGTATAAAAAAAATTCTCGGAGGTAAATAGTATTTTACAAGCTTCCTCTTGTCATGCCCTTCATGTAATCTATAATCTTCCAATTGGTGAGATGATTCACCCAATGGAAGATCTATCACTGTTCCTTCTACGCTCGCTAGATACACTTCTCTTTTTTTGCTTGCATACTCCATAAGTGACCCCATTTTGGAAACTACATCCCTCAAAGAATTTATCTAGAGGCATAGTTTTATAGTAATGATTATAATGTTTTTGGTTTTACTAGTGTATGAATTTATAATGTGGTGTTATGTGTAAGATGTGTGGAGTACATCAGATTGCAAAAGTGTGTTGGGTCAATAGGGTAAAAACTAATGTTATTAATTTATGGACATGTGATACGCTTTGTAGCAATCCTTAATTTGAAGACCAGGTTTCTCAGTGCAGGTTTCACAATGGTAAATTGTGTCCTTTCAGATTCCCCTCTTGGAGCATACTCTGCCCCGTTTTTGTGATCTTCCTTTCTGCACAGTTTGGGGAACCGGTCCTGGAAAAAGTTGATCTGGGACAACATGGGCACTATCAGTTTCAGAAGTACGGGAACCCTCACCTTCCTGAGTGCCAAACATTACGGCCCTGATGACTACCTCCTGAAACTGAAGGAAGGTCCCCGTATTGCCTGCAGATCAGAACAGCAGAAAAACATTGTATGGTGCCATCTATACAATGTGCACAGCCAATTTTTCGTTCCATACTTTAGCTTTTCGCATGGCACTGTATGGTTGGAGGATCTGATCTGAGAGATGTACACTAGGGTTGAGCGACCTTGACCTTTTTAGGGTCGAGTCATGTTTTGCGAAACCCGACTTTTTGAAAAGTCGAGTCGGGCGAAATCGGCCGATTACTGCGAAAAGTCGAGGATCGGCCGGAACACGAAACCCTATGCACGTCAATGGGGATTTTTTTTTTTTTTTTCTCTCTCTCTCTCTCTCTCTCTCTCTCTCTCTCTCTCTCTCTCTCTCTCTCTCTCTCTCTCTCTCTCTCTCTCTCTCTCTCTCTCTCTCTCTCTCTCTCTCTCTCTCTCCCCCCCCTCCGTCCCATATTCCCCTCCGTCCCAGCACAGAAAATCTCGTGTTACACATTGCAAATCCCTACTGCGCACAAGCGATAAAATGATGATAGCCGTGCACGCCCCTAACCCCTATGTCATCACTCTGCCCATACTCCTTCATTGGCTGAAAAAATGGCGCTAAACGCATCATACGAAACGCGACTCTGGCGCCAAGATCGCGTACCGCATGGCCGACCCCACACAGGGATCGGGTCGGGTTTCATGAGACGCCGACTTTGACAAAAGTCGGCGACTTATGAAAATGAACGATCCGTTTCGCTCAACCCTAATCTACACCCCTCATGTACCGATTGTTATCCAACTTACAATCTGGCTTTGGGACTTGTGTTGTGGTACCACAAACAGTGACAAGGGAGCTGTTGTCACAGTGTATGGTGGTGAAGATAAGAACATCCTTTTTTGTTGCATTGGGCTCGGCTTTTGCCTTTTCTCTGCGTTTGCGTCTTAGGCAGGCCTCTCTGATTTTTTCACATGGTGCCGCTGTACTTCTGACAGAGAGGGCGTTGTAGAGGGGGATGCTGGTGGGAAAGTTATCAATGTAGAAGTGATAACCCTTATCCAGCAGTGGGTGCAGCAATTCCCACACAATTTTCACACTCGCCCCCAGGACAGGATGGCATTCAGGGGGGTTAATCTGGGTGTCCTTTCCCTTGTAGACCCTAAATCTGTGGGTGTACCCTGAGGTATTCTTGCACAGTTTGTACAGTTTAATTCCTTACCTGGACCTCTTACTATTGTTGAAATTTTAGCCTACTTTTGAAATGAACCAGAGATTCATATATAGCGATGATCCTTTGGAGGTTGTGCGCTTCAGCTAATTTTCTGAGGAAGCGTTCAACTGCCGGCCTAATTTTATATAGACGATCAAAATTCGGATCGTCTCGGGGAGGACACTGCGCATTATCATTATAATGCAATAATTTTTGGATCTCTTCAAATTGTGTCCTTGTCATGGCCATACAGAATACCGGTACTGTACAGTATATCAGTATTCCAGTATTGACGAATTTCTGGTTTTCGGATTATGCCCATAAGCAGCACAATTCCCCAAAATTTCATAATCTCTGCTGCAGTTACAGGGGTCCATCTGGTGTTTGATGATGTGGGATTTTGGGTGAAAAATAGATGGGCATACAAGTTTGTCTCGGGCACCATAAGATTTATTATTTCCTCACTGAAAAACAATTTGAAGAAGTCAATGTCAGTGAGGCCAGAGGTGTCAAATTGGATTCCTGAGCTGCTGATGAAATCCGGAATAACGGGCTGATAATGTTCAGGGGGTGCAATCTATGTGGGATCGATTGTTGGAGGGGCTGCCGGGGTCCTTCCTAACTAAATGAGGAGGAGGAGGACTAAAGGAATGTGGGTTCTTCCTCACTGGTTGAATCCATGTTGGAGGCAAAGAAAGCATATGCCTCCTCTGGTGAATAGCGTCTTGACGAATGGGCCATTTGTATTTTTTCTTTCAAAACCCCGGGAATGTGTTTGTAAGTGGTGCTTTATACATGTAATGTGTGGAGCTTGTGTATAGGATGCTATTTATTATAAAAAGTAGATAGAAAATATTTAGAAGAAGCACTTAGAAGAAAAAATTGAAATGAAAAAATAGATGTAAAAAAAAAAAGTTTGCATTAAAAAAAATTAGAGACGTTCACTACACTAATGTCCCCCCTATAAATTTTCCTGGCACTAACTTTTCTTTTTTTTCTGCAAAAGAAAAACAAACGTCATCAACAATGCAACGTATGCTCCCCTAATGCACTACCTAAAAATTTACCCGATGCAAACAAATTTTTTTACAAATGAAAAGATGTCACCAATATATGCTCCCCTAATGCACTTGCTAAAAATTTACTTAACTCAAATAATTATTTGTTTGCAAAAAAAAAAAAAAAATGAACATCACCAACAATGTGACGTATGCTCCACTAATGCACTAGAAATTACCCGGCGATAACCTTTTTTTGTGCAAAAGAAAGACGCTACCTCCCTCTCTGTACATGTACTCGTCACCAAATACTGTGACGTCCGATACACTAACACGCTACCTTGCTACGTATGAAACTATTCTGTGCAATTTTTTTTCTCTAAAACTACTGTACTTTCTGGACTATAAGACACACCCCAAATTTTGGGGTGGAAAATAGCAGAAAACAAGATTTAAATATGATGGGGTCCGTCTAAGGGTATGTGCACACAACGGAAGCCAATGCCAGATATCCAAGTAAAGTTAAGAAGAAGAAGCTAAACGCGAAACGCGCGTCGGGGCAGGCACCGCATATACAGGTTATGTATTCATCTTTTTCTACTAATAGTTTATATTTAGGCGCATATTTATGGAGCATTTACTATGAATTGTACTTCACTCCTTGATAGTCCGTATGGCAGTATGGCTATGGCAGTAATGGTATGATTATAACAGCCTGGGATATATAAACGTATTTGCACTATTGCAATTATTTATATGGCACTAAGCACTTTTTGTATTACCCCTATATGGCTATATATGTACTAAGCACTGCACTTTGGCTAATTTACCCAGGGCATCTATGTAATGGCTCTACTCTGGCTATAGGGATTAGAATTGGGATTTTTCTTAGACCTTGATGTTAATTTGGTATCAAATTTAATTAAACTGACTATAAAAATGTGGATTGATGTATATATATCTTGATATTATTCCATATTATCCTGTATATGGCGGTACTACTTTTTGCATTTGTAGCTCCGTTTTTGTGCTTTTTTTGTGTATTTTTAAATTATTTAATAAAGATAGTTGTTGAACTTTACTTGACATTGGCTTCCGTTGTTTTTGTAGATTTTTCTTGAGTTTTGGGAAGTGCCATATTTGTAGCCATTTCTTTATAAGGGTATGTGCACACGTTGTGGATTTGCCTGTGGAGTTTTCTGCTCAGATTCTTCCTCTCTTGGCAGAAAACGCAGGTAAAAATTTGATGCGTTTTTCATGTGGATTTTCATGCGTGTTTGTAAGCTAAATAAAGATCTATTATTTAGCAAAAAAAAAGAATTGTGATGTCATTTCTTGTCCAACCTCTTTATTTACATACTCCATTGAAAAATAATGTTAACACACAGATAGATCTATAGATAGATAGATCGATCTACAAGGTGGGCCACTTATATGGATACACCTAAATAAAATGGGAATGGTTGGTGATATCAACTTCCTGTTTGCGGCACATAAGTATATGGGAGGGGAAAACGTTTCAAGATGGGTGGTGACCATGGCGGCCATTTTGAAGTTGGCTATTTTGGATCCAACTTTATTTTTTCCAATGGGAAGAGGGTCATGTGACACATCAAACTTATTGAGAATTTCACAAGAAAAACAATGGTGTGCTTGCTTTGAATATAACTTTATTCTTTCATGAGTTATTTACATCATTCACACCATTTGTTTTTCTTGTGAAATTCTCAATAAGTTTGATGTGTCACATGACCGTCTCATGGCACAGGGCCTGTCTCATGGTACAGGACCCCCACACAGTATAATGTTCTTACAGTACCGCCGACCTTCAAACACATTATGATAATATGAGATGCCCCTCACAATATTCTACCACCCAAACCACTATATAATAAATCCTCACTTATCCCCATTCTTGATACCATATAGCCACTTTCTGTTTTTCATGTAATATATGGAATCCTACAAGAAAATGCTAAAGAAAACCACAACATAATATAAAGAGAAAATAAAACACTGAACATGGAGACATTGCTATCAAATATCTCCTGTCTTGGTTGTTACAAAAAAATATTTTATAAAAGCCTCAAACTTCTGTGTGTGAATCAGAGCTGAGATCTAGCATGATAGAAGATTACAGTGCGGGGAAGACGGGAAACCTTCATATAGAGGCCGGTGGGGATGGAGTCAGTGACCGACTCTGGACAAATATGTTTCTAGAGCCGTAGTAGAAGATGAAGATGTCGTCCTCATCATGAAGTAGTTATTTCTCCTGTCACGTGTAATGAATATCTCCTGCAGTATTGCTAATGCCGATTCCAGGGTCGGTAAATGAGACGAGAATTAGCGTTATGGAAGATGAGTCTATGAGGAACGTATTCAGCTGCCGACTCCGAGGAAGAAACTGCTTGTTGTCTGAGGCCTAAAATATATACCGAATATACTCGAGTATAAGCAGAGATTTTCAGCCCATTTTTTGGGGCTGAAAATCCCCCTCTCGGCTTATACTCGAGTCATACCCAGGGGTCGGCAGAGGAGGGGAGCTGTCTAATTATACTTACCTGCTCCTGGCACGGTCCCTGCTCCCCGGCACCCCAGCTTCTTCCTGTACTGAGCGGTCACATGGTATCGCTTATTACAGTAATGAATATGCGGCTCCACCTCCCATAGGGGTGGAGCTGCATATTCATTACTGAAATGAGCAGTAACGGTGACCGCTCAGTACAGGAAGAAGCCGTGGCGCCAGGGAACATATGTGCAGGGACCGCGCCAGGAGCAGGCGAGTATAACGGGGAGGGGTGCGCTGTGCGATATTCACCTGCTCCCAGTTCCGGGCGCCTCTCCGTCTTCAGTGTCTTCTGCAGTGACGCTCAGGTCAGAGGGCGCGGTGACGTGGTTAGTGCGCACCCTCTGCCTGAACGTCAGTGCAGAAGACTCTGAAGACGGAGCAGCACCGAAACGAGGAAAGGTGAATATTGAAAGTTCCGGGGGCCTGAGCGACGAAGAGGTGAGTATGTGATTTTTTTTTTTTCTTATCGCAGCAACAGCAAATGGGGCAAGTGTCTCTATGGAGCATCTTATGAGGCCATAATCAACGTTTGTGCAGCACTATATGGGGCAAGTGTCTACTGTATATGGTGCATCTTATGGGGCCATAATCAACGTTTGTGCAGCATTATATGGCGCAAATGTCTGTATGGAGTATCTTATGGGGCCATAATCAACATTTGTGCAGCATTATATTGGGCAAATGTGTCTATGGAGCATCTTATGGGGCCATTATTAACCTTTATGCAGGATTATATGGGGCATATTTTAATATGGAGCATCTTATGGGGTCATCATACACTTTATGGAGCATTATAGGGGGCTCCTCATTCAATATGGATATTCAAAAACACTTAACCTACTGATATCTCAATTAATTTTACTTTTATTGGTATCTTTTTTTACTTTTGACATTTACCGGTAGCTGCTGCATTTCCCATCCTAGGCTTATACTCGAGTCATTAAGTTTTCCCAGTTTTTTGTGGCAAAATTAAGGGGGTCGGCTTATACTCGAGTATATACGGTACGTTTTATTAGTAGGTGTAAAGAAGAAAACTGAATACTGTAAGATAATAAATCTCCTCGTATGTTTCCCTTATTATCTCCAGTAATTGTATTATTACACAGGATTTTTATGATGTTACATCGGCTCATCTTCTTCTCATTCAGGTCTCTACAATATCGGATCCTCTCTGTGAAAATCTTCTATACAAGAGAATTTTCCCGATTTACGCCTCAAGGATGAATATGGACAGAGACAAGATGGCAGAGAAGATATTACACCTCACCCTAGAGATCCTCTTCCGGCTTACTGGAGAGGTGAGAGATTCTGATGACTTCACATTACATCATTCTTATCTATGGAAATAACAGATGGACAGAACTGGAGAGGTGAGGACTCTGGAAATGTCTGTAGTGAGATTTATTAATGTGTCTCTCCATAACCAGGATTACACAGTAGTGAAGAAGACCTCTAGTGAGCGCTGTCAGGACCCTGTGTCTGAGAGATGGGGAAGACCTCTGAGCCCAATCATAGGGCCTCCACCTCACCCCCTGATACATGAGGACATCAATGATCAGAAGATCCTAGAACTCACCTACAAGATGATTGAGCTGCTGACTGGAGAGGTGACACTGCTGGGACATTATACAGTAACGCTATGAAGGGATCCGGGGGATGACGGTATCATTGTATGTGTCAGGTTCCTATAAGGTGTCAGGATGTCGCTGTCTATTTCTCCATGGAGGAGTGGGAGTATTTAGAAGGACACAAAGATCTGTACAAGGACGTCATGATGGAGGTTCCTCAGTCCCTCACATCACCAGGTAATAGACAGGACTAAATACACATGGCCTATAATTATCTGTATATAAAGAATGAATTCAGTCCCTGTATGTGTTTTCTCCAGATCTATCCAGTAAGAGGACAACACCAGAGAGATGTCCCCGTCCTCTTCTTCCACAGGAATGTAATCGAGAAGATCCCAGTATTCCTCAGGATCATCAGGTAGATGGAGAGAAGGTGTCATGAGATCTCCCCTATGATGTGTAGACGGCTGTGAAGGTCTTGTGCTCAGTCTTGTTTTATCCCCCCAGTATTATATGAATTATACTTGTGTAATGAGAACGGTGGAGATGGCAGGATTAGAGCTGATCATAGATGTGGCTTCTCCGTCTGTCTGTGACTTTTATAATATTTGTTTCAGGGTGAAGATCTGACCCATATTAATACTACCGAGACATATGTGAGGAGTGATGAGCGGAGTAAAGAGGAGATTCCTACATATGATTACCCAGGTGAGTACTAACCACTAAATGTAGCTAAGTCACAGATTCTTCTCAGTCACCGGCTGTGGCTGCTTTATCGGTCGTGTAGTCTGGTCGTATCACAATCGTGTGATCACCATTTTGCCTCTAAACCACAAAATTCTGCTCCATTTGGAAATGTTGAAATTTCTTTGTGCAATTGTGAAATCCTTTTCAATAGAACTTTCAACCTGGAGGATCCACCTACCTCCTGGGATTAGAAGACGCTGACACTTACCTGCCCAGATCTGTAAACTACAAAGCCAAATGATAGCAAACGTAGAATGTGCTGACAAGTTAGAAAATCACTTGAAGAAAAATATTATGATTGGCCTATAAGAGAAAGTGGAGGGTAATGATGCTGTTGGCTTCCTAGAACCCTGATACCTTATTGGATGAATCTCCCTTCTCTGCTGCCGAATGTGCTCATATGGTCCCTACAAGACCAGGTCCAGTCTTTCTGGTCAAACTTCGCTTTTGTGATCGAGAACATTAAATGTGCAGTGAGGGCCAAGTGTGAATTTCTGTACATTAACAACAGAGTTTCCCTTTATCCTGACTTCTCACTTTCTTTTAAAACCGACTAACTTTAGGGAGGATTGTGATAAACTACATAAAAAACATTACACCTGTGTCATGATATATCTCTAAGCTGTACGTGGCTGATGGCTGTAATATACATTTATTCACGCCTGCAGGAGATGTGTTGGCATGGCCCGCGCCCTGGTTTCATGGATTCACAACACGTCATAAATTACATTATGTTTTCAATCCTAAGGAATTCAGATTACTGCACAATCTCTCCTGAAATGGGGGCACTAATACTTTCTCTATTCTTATCTTTGACTATCTAATATTTGTTTTTGAAGCTCATCTGACAGAAAATATTGGCCCTTTTGTTAGTTTAGGTTGTCAAGAACCACCTAGCCACATACAGTAATTACCCCAGAGAGGTTCCACCACTAGTTACTCATTTATTTCTGATGAAGACTGTTGAGTTTGATCATTTCAGTAGATGTGTTATTGTCCATAGTCACAGTTTTTGACTACAGTAGTTAGTTACCAAAATACTCTGATAACCAGTTCCTGACGCCAGTTTTGTGTTCCTAATCAGGGCCCATTTTTCAAATCTGACGTGTGTCACTTTGTGGTGAGAATTTTAGAATTCTTTACAAAATGTAAACCCCATTTTTTTCACTTTCACAAATGGGAATAGCAAACAGTTGGCCCTCACATTATTTTCCAATGTCTCTTGAATCTTATAATTCCCTATATACGGTTGTACATTACTGTCTGGGCACATGGCAGGGTTGAGAAGGGAAGTAGCGCCATTTAACAATTTTAATCCAGATCTTACTGGAATAGTGTGCAGAAACAATGTAATGGAGTCACTGTTCAGGGTCACCTGGCTGCTCAAAAGATGGCCACCAAGGCTTGGCGCTATCAACTCCATTTTCCTGATCCCAGCCTTTAGAAGGGAACCTGTCAGTAGGATTGTGCACAGTAGCCTACAGACACTGTCAGGTCGGCGCCGTTATACTAATTACAATGATACCTTGGTTAATGAAACCCGTCTTCTGGTTGTTTAATCCTTATTTTGAGTTTTTGGTTAATGATATTCCCGTGCTCTGGACCAGCCTGTGGGGGGTCTTCATGTGGTGCTCTGATTAGGTATTCATCTGTATGGCTTCTGACAGGTCACTGATCACTCATTGAACTGCCCCCTAGTTCACATAATGAATATTATGAATATCTTTGAAAAAAAATTCATTTGGAAATAGCGCTGGTCGTGCCTGCACAGTAGCAGCTATCCGTGATCTGATAGCTGCTATTGTGCAGGCATCGGTGGCATCATCGTGGTAGCAAAAAAATAAATAAAAAAATCCTCCAAGATGGCGCTGCCTGCACAGTAGCAGCTGTCTGCGATCGCCAAGCTGCTTTTGCGCAGGCAGCTTTATTTTGCAGGAGGAATTTTTTTTTGTCTAGCAAAATAGCGCGCATGCGCAATAGCAGCTATCGGATCATTGATAGCTGCTACTGCGCAAGTGCTACCGACTCTATTTCCAAACAGTTTTTTTTTATTAGGAATTTCAGGAAAACAGCAAAGAAATGTATATATAATTAATTACATATGTGATTATGGTGCTGTGCAGGTGCTGCTGCTGGCATCTGCCTGCAGAAGGGTTGTTTTTTTTGCTAAATGTGGTTTGTGCACACTGCAAGGCTCAGAAGCTAGGGGGAGATTTGACTTTGGGAGAACGGATATTACTGGATAAGTTTATGAAAGCCATGTTGCTTTTGAAGCGCCTTTGAGCCACTAATAATGTGGAAACTTCTGCTTTTTCACTGACAGACGATGGACCTGAGTGGGAACTTGTTTTTAATGAGTGGAGTAGAATGTTTTATTGGTATTATGTTCATCAACATAATGTTTCTTTGTGCCTTTTTTTCCATATTTGGGAGGCAGAATGAACAAACAGTTGAACACAACGCTCCACTGGATCATCTTATGAGGTTTTCTATTAGTTTAAAACAAGAGGAAAAAATATGGAGCTAAAGTCCAAAATACTAAAAAGGTATAAGTTTATTCGATAGAATCAATTAGTAACATTCATTTAAATACATGTAACATTAATACAAGAGACATGTTCAGCAGAGAGATCAGGTAGATATCAGTGTGTAGACCAAATAGTACCACATCATTAGTTTAATAAAGTGCTTAGTGCCGTTCCATCAGAACAGGGAAAAAAAAACATGAAGTAAGATGGTAAGTAGCAACCATAATAATCCGTGCCTAGCGCTAAAGTGCCCAATATATATCAGACCATCTCCTATCCTATGGTTCCTTACCCATCATGTGGTATATCGGGACCCACGCCATGCAGCCCCTATGTGCGTTTCGTGTTGGCTTCATCAGGGGGCAATGCTGATACCTTTTATTATTTGGACTTCAGCTCCATATTTTTTCCTCCTGTTTTCAACATATTTAGATTTGGAGTGTCTTTTTGTTAATGCTTGGCTCACTGTTTCCCCACATGGGGTAGAACGTACATGACAGATTTGCACTAATGGTTCCTTTTATGGTCTGTATTTATCTTATGAGTTTTTCTATTAGGCCGGGGTCACACTTAACGTATGAAAAGTCGGTCCGAGTCTCCGTGCCAGGAGTCGCACAAATGTTCTCCGTATGGTCATCCGTGTGCAATGCGTTCGCAATGCGATGATGTGATTTTCTTGCACCCATGTATCCGTATGGCATCCTTATGACATGCATATGGCTTTACATTTCTCACTGCTTTTCCCCATTGAATTTAATGGCTCAATGGGCTGAAATGAGGAAAATGTGTGCGTATTTCTCACAAGTCATACTGATGGTCCGTGTGGTGTCCGATTTTTTTTTCTCGCTTGCACTTGCGAGACTCGGGCGATATACACGTACAATCACAGCATGATGCATGCGGAATACTCAGAGAAAAAAACAGTTATGTGAGCTGTCCCATAGATTAACCCCTTTCTGACATTAGATGTACTATCCCGTCGAGGTGGGGTGGGCCCGCATGACCACCGACGGGATAGTATGTCATAGCGATCGGCCGCACTTACGGGTGGGAGCACGGCCGATCGCGGCCTGGTGTCAGCTGACTATCGCAGCTGACATCCGGCACTATGTGCTAGGAGTGGTCACGGACCGCCCCCGGCACATTAACCCCCGGCACACTGCGGTCAAACATGATTGCAGTGTTCCGGCGGTGTAGGGAAGCATCGAGCAGGGAAGGGGCTTGCGTGCTCCGAGGGTCTCCTACCTTCTTCTCCATGCAGGTCCTGGATCCAAAATGGCTGCGGGGCTGCATCTGGGTCCTGCAGGGAGGTGGCTTACCAGTGCCTGCTCAGAGCAGGTGCCGGGAAGCCTCCCTGCAGTGCAAGTCAGATCGCTGATCTGACACAGTGCACAGCAAAGTGTCAGATCAGCGATCTGACACTTTACTGTGATGCACCCCTGGGGAAAAGTAAAAAAGTAAAAAAAAATAAAAAATTTATGTGTAAAAAAAAAAAAAAAAAACAACAAAAAACCCTAACTAAATTAAAAAAAATATATATATATATTGTTCCAATAAATGCATTCCTTTATCTTAAAAAAAAAATAAAAAAACAATAAAAGTACACATTTAATATCGCCGCGTCCGTACCGACCCACCCTATAAAACTGTCCCACTAGTTAACCCCTTCAGTGAACACCGTAAAAAAAAACGAGGCAAAAACAACGCTTTATTATCATACCGCCAAACAAAAAGTGGAATAGCACGCGAACAAAAAGACGGATATAAATAATCATGGTACCTCTAAAAATGTCATCTTATCCCGCAAAAAATGAGCTGCCATACAGCATCATCAGCAAAAAAAAAAAAAGTTATAGTCCTCAGAATAAAGTGATGCAAAAATAATTATTTTTTCAATAAAATACTTTTTATCGTATAAAAACGCCAAAACATAAAAAATATAAATGAGGTATTGCTGTAATCGTACCTGACCCGAAGAATAAAACTGCTTTATCCATTTTACCAAACACAGAACGGTATAAACGTCTCCCCCCAAAAAAGAAATTCATGAATAGCTGTTTTTTGGTGATACTGCCTCACAAAAATCGGAATAAAAAGCGATTAAAAAAAAGTCACGTGTCCGAAAATGTTAGCAATAAAAACGCCAACTCGTCCCGCAAAAAACAGGACCTCACATGACTTTGTGGACCAAAATATGGAAAAATTATAGCTCTTAAAATGTGGTAAAGCAAAAAAATATTTAAATATAAAGCGTCTTTTAGTGTGTGACGACTGCCAGTCATAAAAATCCGCTAAAAAACCGCTCTAAAAGTAAATCAAACCCCTTCATCACTCCTTTAGTTAGGGAAAAATAAAAAAAATGTATTTATTTCCATTTTCCGGTTAGGGATAGGGCTAGGTTTAGGGCTACGGTTAGGGCTAAGGTTGGGGCTAGGGTTAGGGTTTGGATTACACTTACGGTTGGGATTAGGGTTAGGGGTGTGTCAGGGATAGGGGTGTGGTTAGGGTTATGGTTGGGATTAGGGTTAGGGGTGTGGTTGGGATAAGGGTTAGGGGTGTGATTGGGTTAGGGTTTCAGTTAGAATTGGGGGTTTCCACTGTTTAGGCACATCAGGGCTCTCCAAACGCGACATGGCGTCCGATCTCAATTCCAGCCAATTCTGTGTTGAAAAAGTAAAACAGTACTCCTTCCCTACCGAGCTCTCCCGTGTGCCCAAACAGGGGTTTACCCCAACATATGGGGTATCAGCGTACTCAGGAAAAATTGGACAACAACTTCTGCAGTCCAATTTCTCTTGTTATCCTTGGGAAAATAAAAATTTGGGGGGCTAAAAAACCATTTCTGTGGGAAAAAAAAAAATTTATTTTCAAGGATCTGCGTTAACTGTAGTGAAACACTTGGGGGTTCAAAGTTCTCACAACATTTCTAGATAGGTTCCTTGGGGTGTCTAGTTTCTAATATGAGGTCACTTGTGGGGGGTTTCTACTGTTTAGGTACATTAGGGGCTCTGCAAACGCAATGTGACGCCTGCAGAGCATTCCATCTAAGTCTGCATTCCAAATGGCGCTCCTTCCCTTCCGAGCTCTCCCATGCGCCCAAACTGTGGTTACCCCCCACATATGGGGTATCATCGTACTCAGGACAAATTGCACAACAATGTTTGGGGTCCAATTTCTCCTGTTACCCTTGGGAAAATACAAAACTGGGAGCTAAAAAATAATTTTTGTGGGAAAAAAAATAATTTTTATTTTCACGGCTCTGCGTCATAAACTGTAATGAAACACTTGGGGGTTGAAAGCTCTCACACCACATCTAGATAAGATCCTTAGGGGGTTTACTTTCTAAAATGGTGTCACTTGTGGGGGGTTTCAATGTTTAGGCACATTAGTGGCTCTCCAAACGCAACATGGCGTCCCATCTCAATTCCAGCCAATTTTGCATTGAAAAGTCGAATGGCGCTCCTTCCCTTCCGAGCTCTGCCATGCGCCCAAACAGTGGTTTACCCGCACATATGGGGTATCGGGGTACTCAGGACAAATTGTACGACAACTTTTGGGGTCCATTTTCTCCTGTTACCCTTGGTAAAATAAAACAAATTGGAGCTGAAGTAAATTTTTTGTGAAAAAAAAATTAAATGTTCATTTTTTTAAACATTCCCAAAATTCCTGTGAAGCAATAGAAGGGTTAATAAACTTCTTGAATGTGGTTTTGAGCACCTTGAGGGGTACAGTTTTTAGAATGGTGTCACACTTGGTTATTTTCTATCATATAGACCCCTCAAAATGACTTCAAATGTGATGTGGTCCCTAAAAAAAATGGTGTTGTAAAAATGAGAAATTGCTGGTCAACTTTTAACCCTTATAACTCCCTAACAAAAAAAATGTGTTTACAAAATTGTGCTGATGTAAAGTAGAGATGTGGGAAATGTTACTTATTAAGTATTGTGTGTGACATATCTCTGTGATTTAAGGGCATAAAAATTCAAAGTTGGAAAATTGTGAAATTTTCGCCAAATTTCAGTTTTTTTTTCACAAATAAACGCAGGTAATATCAAATAAATTTTACCACTATCATGAAGTACAATATGTCTCGAGAAAACAGCATCAGAATCACCGGGAAAAATTGAAGTGTTCCAGGGTTATAACCTCATAAAGGGACAGTGATCAGAATTGTAAAAATTGGCCTGGTCATTAACGTGCAAACCACCCTTGGGGGTAAAGGGGTTAACAGTGGTCCGAGTGCAATACGAGGTTTTCTCGCATTGCACTCGTCTGTATTCAATGCTAGTGTGATCCCAGTCTTAGACCGTGAACTGTTATTGTCTTGGTGGATAATTCAATATTTTACATAACTTGTCATTTTTACAGACCGTTTAAATAGAAATGTTAAATGACATTCAAAGATATTTTATTCAAAAATAATTTGTTTTATTCTTAGCAGATGACTGTACCAGGAGATCAGAGGGACAGCTAACAGTGTCAATTTTTAAATCCGATGATCTTGGGACCCCACAGGATATAACTGAATTGAATGCCATTACTCCAGATATACCATCATCCCTTCACTGCAAAGATCTTTCATCTGATCCTTTGAAGCAGGTCCTGTCTTTTGATTCATTACCGACTGCTAAGGAAAATCAAAGTCACAAAACAAGCATTAAAAACAGAAATAGTCCTAAATCAAAAAAGCCATTTTCATGTTCAGAATTTAGAAATTGGTTTCCCATTGAAAACATTGAAAAGTCCTTTCTTAAACATCCAAAAATTCACAAAGTTGAGAAAAGTTTTTCCTGTGCCATGTGTGAGAAATGTTTTAATTTCAAATCAAATCTTTTTAGACACCAAAGATGTCACACAGGGGAGAAGCCTTTTTCATGTTCAGAATGTGGGAAATGTTTTAGCCAAAAAACAGATTTGGTTCAGCACCATAGAACCCACACAGGGGAGAAGCCTTTTTCATGTTCAGAATGTGGGAAATGTTTTAACCGAAAAGCATATCTTGATAGCCACCAGAGAACCCACACAGGGGAGAAGCCTTTTTCCTGTTCAGTCTGTGGGAAATGTTTTAACCAAAAATCACAACTTGTTATACACCAGAGAATTCACACAGGGGAGAAGCCTTATTCCTGTCCAGAATGTGGGAAATGTTTTAACGAGAAAAGAGATCTTGTTATTCACCAGAGAACTCACACAGGGGAGAAGCCTTTTTCCTGTTCAGAATGTGGGAAATGTTTTAATAGGAAATGTAGTCTTATTAAACACCAAAGAACCCACACAGGGGTAAAACCTTTTTCATGTTCAGAATGTGGGAAATGTTTTAGCCAAAAAACAGATTTGGTTAAGCACCATAGAACCCACACAGGGGAGAAGCCTTTTTCATGTTCAGAATGTGGGAAATGTTTTAACCGAAAAGTGTATCTTGATAGCCACCAGAGAACCCACACAGGGGAGAAGCCTTTTTCCTGTCCAGAATGTGGGAAATGTTTTAACCAAAGATCACAACTTGTTATACACCAGAGAATTCACACAGGGGAGAAGCCTTATTCCTGTCCAGAATGTGGGAAATGTTTTAAAGAGAAAAGAGATCTTGTTATTCACCAGAGAACCCACTCAGGGAAGAGGCCTTTTTCCTGTCCAGAATTTGAGAAATATTTTAATAAGAAATCTAATCTTGTTACACACCAAAGAACCCACACAGAGGAGAAGTCTTCTTCATGTTCATAATGTTGAAAATGTTTTAAATAAAAATTGTATTTCTTACAGGGGTTGTCCATTACTAGGACAACCCCTTGTCATTCCTCATGCCTGGCCTATTTCAAATAAAAACACTCATACTCACTTTCTGTGCCAGCGCCGTTCCAATGGTCTTGACATGAGCACGGCACCCAATCAGCACTGGCTTCACTCTTCCTGCCTTTGGATGTATTGAACATCAACAGGAAGCTATTGCTGGGGCTTCGATCTGACTTAGGCCAGAGTCACACTAGAGAGGAATATGGATGAGTGCTATGCGATAAAATGTCGCCGTTTTTTTCCTCAGCCGTATTGTATGTGCGAGTGAAATCGCAGCATGCTACAAATGTCACCAACTCTCGGCCGACTATCGGCTCACTCGCACCCATATAAGCCTATGTATGCGAGTGAGGCAATGCACATCACTCAGATATCATCCAAGTGATGTGCGATATACGCTGGCTGACCCTGGCAATTCATTTCTCCGCCTCCTCCGCAGGTGTGCAAAAGGCTCGGAGCACAGATGCATGACACTCAACTCCTGCTAGCAGCAGAGCAGGAGCCGAGGGTCATTATCATATCGCATCGGATGCAATACGCTAGTGTGACACCGACCTTACTCTTATTGTTTGATATGTCCAAAAGTGGAGACAGTGAAAAAAGTTTATGAACGCACTTGCTTTCGAAACGCATTTGGTATTCTATTAGTCTTTTCACTACGTTCCCTATGATCCTTAACCCCCAGAGGTATTTTTGGTTTTCACTCCCCTTCTTCCTAGAGCCATAACTTTTTGTTTTTTTCCGTCAATATTGCCATGTTAGGGTTTGTTTTTTGTAGGACGGGTTGTACCTTTGAATGACACCATTGGTTTTATCATGTCATGTACCAGAAAACAAGAAAAAATTCCAAGTGCTTTGAAATTGCAAAAAAAGTGCAATCCCACACTTGTTTTTTTTGTTTGGCTTTTTTACTAGATTCACTAAACCAAACATGTCTAGGTTCTTTTTTTATCTAAAGGGTAAAAAAAAAATTCCAAACTTTGTTTAAAAAATAAATAAATAAATAAATTGCACCATTTTCTGATACCCGTAGCGTTTCTACTTTTCGTGATCTCAGGTTGGGTGAGGGCTTATTTTTTGCATGCCGAGCTGACGTTTTTATGCGTACCATTTTGGTGCAGATACGATCTTTTGATCGTCCGTTATTGCATTTTAATGCAATGTTGCAGGTACAAAAAAATCGTAATTCTGGCGTTTTGACTTTTTTTCTCTTAACGCCATTTAGTAATCAGGTTAATCCTTTTTTTATTGATAGATCGGGCGATTCTGAACACTGCAATACCAAATATGTATATGTTTGATTTTTTTTTATTGTTTTATTTTAAATGGGGGGGAAAGTTGGGCGATTTAAATTTTTTTTTTTTTTTTTTACTTTTGGTATGCTTCAATAGTCTCCATGCCAAACCACTGGTGACCTGGGATCAAATGACGGTGGTCAACCGTGGACGGATTTCCGGCGCGATTGCCGGAAGTGCGAGTTACATGCTGCTGTCAAATTCCGTTGTCAAACTCTAAAGGGTTAATAGCCACGAGTGGATCGCGATTCCACCCTCAGCTATTCCGGGCACTTCTCAGCTGTTTAAAACAGCTGACATGTTCCGGGAAAGATGTGGGTTCACCGCCGGAGCCAACATCACAGGGAGGGTGTCCGACATCAGCGTAAATGTACACCCGATGTCGGAAAGGGGTTAAATAAATTTTTCCTACATGTTTCAACCAAGAAAGAAAAAAGACCTTTTGATATGGCTATATTTTAACTTTGAAAAAATAAAGAATTCATAAATTTAAACATGTCTTTGAATTGTATTAGAAGCTGGATAAATCTTCTCCTTTCTAGTGAGATGGGGTTGTCCAAGAAGTGGACATCACCTTTAAACATCAAAAATGTCACACAGAGAGAAACCATTATCATACCTAGAGTGCGAAAAATAAATTAATGGAAAATCGTATTTATGTCTGAAAAAAAGTGGCGCAAGGTGTTAAAGCTCTTTCCTGCAGCGAATAAAACAACCACCACAGAGATTGTCACAGGGGAATAGTAAAAAAGAAAAAAAGTATATTGACGCTAGAAAAAGAAAAATAGAATGGGAAGCTGAAATAAATGCTCAAGCTCATACAATATGACCACAGTAGGCAAGGAACTGAGTTAAGTTGATAGACTCCGCGTCATGCAGATCCTTCAGACCAGCCGCACATACCGTTCTCCTACCACACGGCATCTGAATACCAGGACCCGGAATCCCGCTGTTTACTGGAGACACTTCACGGAGTAGCTGCCACCGGCCTGGGCAGTTCTCCGATATCACTCTCCAATATCGCTCCACAGAACTTTTTGCCTATTTCACCTCACCATGCTTAAAGGACACCCCGGATATTCCACTGACAGGACTGTGTACCTTCCTAAACGGTAAGAGACCAGTATCCCCTATTCTATTTATGATCTCAAAACCCTTGGCTGTATATTTACAGTATACTGTATTTATCAAACTAGATCATTTGCAGGCACCAACTGCAGGACATATCTACTTTATTTACTAGGCACGAACATTGGAGTTTATCAACTTAACTCAGTTCATTGCCTACTGTGGTCATATAGTATGAGCTTGAAAATCGTATTTTGTTAACCATCAAAAATAACTCAGAAGGGGAGAAACTATGTATGTTATTGACAAATTGTACAAAAACATAAGTCATATAATTAAATGAGAAGGGTAATTACTAGGAATGAGAAAACGTGCTCAGTGATACTCTGATATCACTTGAGTATCTGGGTGCTTGGAAATACTCGATACCTCACTCCACATGTTTAGTGTCTGTTACACAGCCAATAAACATGCAGGGATTCCCTGCCAGTCACTGTAATGCCATAGCCATCTCGGTAGTGGAATTACTGTGATTGGCTGGCTGCATTATATATTCAGGGGTTATAAAAGAACAGGTGCAGCCACGCTCGGCACACTGACGCCAGTGCATAGCTCAGAGACAGTTCTTATTGGAGGAAGAGAGTGGTTGTACTGGCCTGTGTGTGCACAGTATAACAAATCAGAGTCCTGTAGTGTTGATACTGGTGCTGAAGCTGAACCATCATATTAACAATCCTTGTAAGGGCTAATCTTGTGCTTTGTTGTTTGTATGAGATACATTCTGCATTTAGCCTAGTGAGGGACAGTTGCATGAGCAGGGGGATTGGCTGAATACAGTCTCTAGGCAGGGCTTAGTGCTTTGCAGTCCTTTGCTGAATATATAGCAGCAGCAGTTGACCACATTCTTTTTTTCGTGGGTGAAAATAGACTATAGTGTTATCCATGGAGTATTATGTGGTTTGTGGTGCATTTCTGTGGAATATAACAATCCAAATAAGTGTTGAGAAATTTTTCTGGATTGGATTTGTCATCCATACACTTTTATGTGCTTTGTGTTACATTATGGTGATATTAAACTCCAAAAAAAAAACGCTTTGTGGGTGCACATAGACAAGGAGGACATGGCAGATGCGACTACGCCTGTTACTGAAGCACAAGAACCGCGCCCATCCACATCACCTAGGTTTCTGTCCCACTTTGCAGGAAGGTAAGTGTCACGGGATTCTTCTTTGGTATCACACAATCAACAGCAAGAGAAGAGTGAACAATACCAAGACCTTTATTTAGGCAGAAATACGATAGGCCCATAATCCACCACACAAAGTATAAGATAGTCCAGAACCTGAATGCAGTTCAGTAACAGGATAAAAGTCCTGTGAAATGAGTCCCACAATCTAGCAGACAGAGGATAACATAGTCCATATACTCTTCTTTCTCTCTGAGGTGCTGTGATCACATCATAGTTCCACACAGGATCTGATCTGGCGTCTCACCTCCCTGACATTATAAAAGTCCCCCTCCTCCTTCACAGGTCATGGGGAAGGGTCGCAGGGGCACACTGTTTCAATAAGCTAGTTCAATATGTCATTAGCATATTAGCATAACAGAGCATTATTCACTGACCCTGTGGAAAGATAACAAACAGTACAGTACTGTGGGGGGCTGATATCACATGGCCATTCATCAATTAGCAAATAACTCATCCTACAAGAGAACACCATAAAAATCAGTAAAATATTAATACAAACAAAATGATGCTCACATGCCATATCCCACCATCACAGTAAGGTGCACCACTTCTGAAGCCAGAACAGTGCGAACAGGTGGTCCGTTGAATAGCAGATAATGCTTCCAGCATGCTTGGCAGCATAACTCAGTCTTCCATGCTGTCCAGTCTCAACAGCCAACACTGTCTGGATCACTTAATCCTCACCCTGATCCTCCTTTCATGTTCAGTCCCAGGAGATTAGTGTTCCCACACTAGGACACTCCGAGAAGCTCTTTACAACTTAATTTATTGATTGTGGCCTCTCAACCTGCATATTCTAAGAGGGACAAGAGGACATTCTGTTTAATTAAACTTAGAGTACCCACATTTTGTCTAAGGAGGAAGATGATTGAGGCACAGTTATTGACACGTCACTAAGTCATGAGGACCAGGATGCAGTGGTTGAAGATGAGGTGGTGGATCACAAAGTCACTGACCCAAGGTGGCATGCAGAGCGAGGCCAGCTGAGGAGGATGTATCGGCAGTACCAAAACAGACAAAGAGGCAGTGGGTTGACCATAGGGAGAAAGTAAGCAACTGTTCCATAGAGTACTGACACTCGTGAATTTCTACGTGAAAAAGTTAGGAGTTCCTCAGTATGGGAATTTTTTTAAAGAGAGTTCTGAGACCTGACTACTAAGAGCTTAACCTCCAATTAGCGTGATCTAGCACATTTCATCTAAGCACCCGATGCCTGGTTCCATGATTGGTGCCAGCGGGTGACACCACTGCCACTTCTCTGCTAGGTGCTTCCCAATCTATTGTTCTTGACACTGGTGCAGATGTCTTCCACCCTGCGCCTGTCCTTGCACATTACAATGCACCATCATTAGGCAATTCCAAATTGTTCTCCCAGCACAGCATTCGGCCAAATCAGCCAGATCCTCTGATCAAGGTACGCTGCATCACTGCCCATTTCCACAAGCCTGCTACAGCTGCTGACCCTCTGGCAGTGCTGCAGCAGTGCATGCAAGTGCCAGCTCAGCGACTGCTATGCGATGTGACGACGCGTTGGAATTCACACTGCACATATTGGTAAGGCTTTGTGAGCAGCAGAGACCAGTTGTGCAATACCAGCTCCAACACGTACTCCCTGCTAGACCCATGCTACAAGAAGAAATTTGCATCTCTCCTTTCTGATGCGCAGAGGTCTTCTAAAATGCTGCTATACCAGAAGGCCATTGTGGAAAATATATTGAAAAAATTCCCATTAGAAAATACTAGCTGCAGGGGGCAAGCTTCCTTGCCCAACCAAGGAAGAGAGGTGAGGGAGACACACAGCAGAAGCAGAGGTACACTGTCAAAGGCCTGGTCCAATTTCATTACACAATCCTAGCATCCAGGGCCTGATGACCGGGTATTTTTGACAAGGAGGGAAACGTTTTTAAAAATGGTCAAGCAATACCTGGTTGACCAAACCAGCACACTCCCTAATTCCTCTGCGACATTCAACTATTGGCTCTCAAAGCTAGACACTGGACATGTTGTGCAGCTCTGCCGCTTGCGTCTTGTCTGAGAGGGTTTTTAATGCCACCAGGAAGGGTTATAGCAGAAAGAAGCTTTCGCTTGATAACAGAGAATGCTGACAGGCTCATTCTCAATAATGAATAAAGCCTGGATTAGCTCATAATTTTTCACACTGCCAGATGACAGCAGCACATAGTGTTTTTAATGTTCAATATTTGAATGAGGCCCTCCATTTGTTGCCTTCAAGGGTGTATGATTGATCCTCCTTATCATTTTTTTCCTGACTTTGTACTTTGTGCAAAGCCTTTAGGCTATGTGCACACGTCAGGATTTCTTGCAGAAATTTTCCTGACAAAAACCGGACATTTCTGCCAGAAATCCGCATGCATTTTTTTTGCGTTTTTTCATGCGTTTTTGACACGTTTTTTGTGCGTTTTTTCCCAAATGCATAGAATAGTGGGAAAAACGCAGAAAATCCGCAAAATTAATGAACATGCTGCTTTTTTTACCGCGATGCATTTTTTTTTCACGGGAAAAAAACGCATCATGTGCACAAAACATGCAGAATGCATTCTAAATGATAGGATGCATTATGTATGCGTTTTTATAGCGTTTTTATCGTGAAAAAACGCAAAAAAACCTGAATGTGTGCACATACCCTTAGGAGTGTTTTTTATGAGGCACTCCCACCTGGTGCCTTCAAGGGTGTTGTGATGACACAGCATTTTATCTTAACCCCTTCACCCCCGGAGCTTTTTCCGTTTTCGTTTTTCGCTCCCCTCCTTCCCAGAGCCATAACATTTTTATTTTTCCGTCAATTTGGCCATGTGAGGGCTTATTTTTTGCGGGATGAGTTGTACTTTTGAACGACATCATTGGTTTTACCATGTCGTGTACTAGAAAACGGGAAAAAAATTCCAAGTGCAGTGAAATTGCAAAAAAAGTGCAATCCCACACTTGTTTTTTGCTTGCCTATTTTGCTAGGTTCACTAAATGCTAAAACTGACCTGCCATTATGATTCTCCAGGTCAGTACGAGTTCATAGACACCTAACATGACTAGGTTATTTTTCACCTAAGGCTAGGTTCAGATTGCGTTAGTGCAATCCGTTTAGCGCGAGCACTAGCGGATTGCGCTAATGCAATGTCTTTTTCGGGGCCGCGTTCAGGGATCGCGTTAACGTCCCCGCTCTCGCAGATCCCTGATCTGCGAGAGCGGGGAACGGACCTCTGGCGCGCCGCGGAGCAGCGTCCGAGGCGCGCTACAAAAGACCGGCACATCGCTAGCGCGTGCCAAAAATGACACGCGCTAGCAATGCGCTCTAACATTGTCGGCAATGGGAGCGCTAACGGACGCGGTGCACGGCGTTAATTTCGCCGTGCAACGCTGTCCGTTAGCGCTATCCCATTAACGCAATGGGAACCTAGCCTTAATGGTGAAAAAAAATTCCAAACTTTGCAAAAAACAAAACAAAATTGCGCCATTTTCCGATACTCGTAGCGTCTCCATTTTTCGTCATCTGGGGTCAGATGAGGGCTTATTTTTTGCGTGCCGAGCTGGCATTTTTAATGATAGCATTTTGGTGCAGATACGTTCTTTTGATCGCCCGTTATTGCATTTTAATGCAATGTCGTGGCGACCAAAAAAACGTAAATCTGGCGTTTCGATTTTTTTTCTCATTACGCCGTTTAGCGATCAGGTTAATGCATTTTTTTATTGATAGATCGGGCGATTCTGAATGCGGCGATACCAAATATGTGTAGGTTGGGGGTTTTTTTTATTGATTTATTTTGATTGGGGCGAAAGGGGGGTGATTTAAACTTTTATATTTTTTTTATTTTTTTCACATTTTTTTTTACTTTTTTTTTTACTTTTGCCATGCTTCTATAGCCTCCATGAGAGGCTAGAAGCAGGCACAGCCCGATCGGCTCTGCTACATAACAGCGATCATCAGATCGCTGTTATGTAGCTAAAATGCAGGTGTGCTGTGAGCGCCGACCACAGGGTGGCGCTCACAGCCACCGGCGATCAGTAACCATAGAGGTCTCCAGGACCTCTATGGTTACAATGTACAAGCATCGCCGACCCCCGATCATGTGACGGGGGTCGGCGATGCGCTCATATCCGGCCACACGGCCGGATGCGGTAGTTAAATGCCGCTGTCTGCGTTTGACAGCGGCATTTAACTAGTTAATAGCGGCGGGTGATCGCGATTTCACCCGCCGCTATTGCGCGCACATGTCAGCTGTAAAAAACAGCTGACATGTCGCGACTTTGATGTGCGCTCACCGCCGGAGCGCACATCAAAGCAGGGGACCCGACATCTGACGTACTATAACGTCAGATGTCGGGAAGGGGTTAATCAACCTGAGTTCTATTTTCAGTGAGCCAGGAGGCATTGACTGGTATTATTATTATTATACATTTTTATAGTGCCATTTATTCCATGGTGCTTTACATGTGAACAGGACAAATATAGACAAGTACAATAAACATGAGAAAAACAAGGCGCACACAAGTACAGGAGTAGAGAGGACCCTGCCCGCGAGGGCTCACAGTCTATAGGGGATGGGTGAGGATACATTAGCAGAGGGTAGAGTTTGTCATTCGGCGGTTCAGCAGACAGGATCGCTGCAAGTTGTAGGCTTGTTGGAAGAGGTGGGTCTTCAGGTTCCATTTTGAAGGTTTCCAGGGCAGGCGAGAGCCTGATGTGTTGGAGTAGAGAGTTCCAGAGTATAGGGAAAGCACGGGAGAAGTCTTGTGTGCGGTTGTGGGAGGAAGAGATGAGAGAGGAGTAGAGAAGGAGATCATGAGAGGATCGAACGTTGCGTGTAGGTAGGTATCGGGAGACCATGTCACAGATGTATGGAGGAGACAGGTTGTGGATGGCTTTGTATGTAATTGTAAGGGTTTTGGACTGGAGTCTCTGGGCGATAGGAAGCCAGTGAAGGGCTTGGCATAGGGGGGAGGCTGGGGAATAGTGGGGGACAGTTAGATTAGACGGGCAGCAGAGTGTAGGATGGATTGGAGTGGTGCCAGAGTGCTAGAGAGGAGGCCAGAGAGTAGGAGGTTGCAGTAGTCAAGGCGGGAGATGATAAGGGCATGCACTGGTGTTTTTGTGGTGTCGTGGTCAAAGAATGTGCGCATCCGGGAAATATTTTTGTGTTTGAGACGGCAGGAGAAGGCAAGGGCTTGGATATATGGCTTGAAAGAGAGGGCAGGGTCGAGGATCACCCCGAGGCACTGGGCGTGTGGGACATTTATGAGCAGCCATTGACATTTATGGATAGGTCTGGTGGAGGGGTAGAGTGAGATGGGGAAAGATGATGAATTCTGTTTTGTCCATGTTCAGTTTTAGAAAGCGAGCAGAAAAGAAGGCCGAGATAGCAGACAGACAGTGTGGGATTTTGGTAAGTAAGCAGGTGAGGTCAGGTCCGGATAGGCAGATCTGGGTGTCATCGGCGTAGTGATGATACTGCATACCGTGGGATTCTGTGAGCTGTCACAGGCCGAAGGTGTAGATAGAGAAGAGTAGGGGTCCTAGAACAGAGCCTTGAGGAACACCGACAGACAAGGGGTGAAGTGAGGAGGTGGTGTGGGGAAGGGAGACACTGAATGTTCGGTCTGTCATATATGACAAGATCCCAGATAGGGCCAAGTCTGTGATGCCAAGAGGTGAGAGGATCTGTAGCAGAAGGGAGTGATCCACAGTGTCAAAGGCAGAAGACAGGTCCAGGAGAAGGAGGGCAGAGAAGTGTTGCTTGCTCTTGGCAGTTAGTAGGTCATTGGTGACTTTAGGGCAGTTTCAGTTGAGTGATGGGGTCGGAAGCCAGATTGTAACCGGTCAAAGAGGGAACAGGAGGAGAAGTGGGAGGACAGTTCAAGACGGATGTGTTGTTCCAGTAATTTTGAGGCATAAGGGAGAAGAGATATCAGGCGATAGCTAGACACAGAGGATGGATCGAGGGAGGGCTTTTTAAGGATGGGCGAGATCTTGGCATGTTTGAAAGATGAGGGGAAGACACCTTTTGTGAGTGAGAGGTTGAAGAGGTGTGTTAGGGTTGGGATGAAGACCCTGGCAAGGTTAGGGATGAGGTGGGATGGGAGCGGGTCATGCAAGCAGGTGGTGAGGTGTGATCTTGACAGGAGGGTGGAGAGCTGATCTGCCATTGTGGAGAAGCTGGTTTTGGAGGAACAGGGTTGAGCAGCTAAGAGGGGCGTTGGGTGCTGTGGGCCAAAGCTTTCTCTGATCGTATCGATCTTCTGTTTAAAGAAAGAAGCACTGGTGCTTTGAGATATGTGCCTTATCTATGTCTGTATTTTTCTTGTGATATATTTTATCATTGGACCAGGGTTGGGTAGGGGGGGAGTGGTTGGGAATGGGGAAAAGTTTGTGAAGTATTTTGGAGAAATTACTGTTATGTTCTGAAAACTTTAATAAAAAATATCTGATAAAAAAAAAAAGAAGGAAGCAAAGTCTTCAGCAGAAATGAGAGAGGAGGGAGTGGGTGCAGGGGGACGGAGTAGAGAATTGAAAGTGTTGAAAAGCTGTTTAGGATTGTGAGACATGGAGGATATGAGAGATGAGAAGTAAGTTTGTTTTGCGGCAGTGAGCGTGGACTTGAAGCTGGCCAGGGACTGCTTGTATGCAATGAAGTGGTCGTAGAGCGGGATCGCTTCCATCTCTGCTCAGTGATCCTGGAAGCCAGTCTCAGTTCTTTGGTCAGCCAGGGCTGCCTGTTGATTGTACGAGTTTTGCTATGCATGATCGGGGTAGCCGAATCGAGTTGCTGTTATTGTGGTGTTATAAAATGTGGCAGCAGCATATGTGTTGAGAAGGGGGGCTATGTCTGTAAGAGGGAGAAGGGACTCCGAGAGTGATTGTAAGTTGAGGTGTTTGAGATTTCTGCGAGGGTGAGTGAGTTTGTGGAGTGGGGGTTGCACACTAGGAGAGGAGAAGGAAGAGAATGTCAGTAGGTTGTGGTCAGACAGGGGGAGGGGTGAGTTAGTGAGAGTAAGGGAGCAGAGGCGATTGAAGATGAGGTGCAGTGTGTGGCCATCTTTGTGAGTGGCCTCAGAGGACCATTGAGTGAGGGCAAAGGAGGCAGTAAGCGATAAAAGTTTAGAGGCAGCTGAGGTGGAAATGTCAATGTGAAGTCACCCATGATGATGGGGATGTCAGCAGAGAGGAAATGAAGTAGCCAGGTGGTGAGGTGGTCGAGAAAGGTGGAGATGGCTAGTTCTGGGGGGCAGTAGATGACAGCCAGCTGGAGGTTGGAGGGGGAATAGATGTGGATGGAGTGTACCTCGAACGAGGGAAGAGTAGCGGAGGGTGGTAGCAGGTCATGGATAAATGGCAGTTTGTTGCAGACAGAGCATCCGTTCCATAGTGCTCCAGGTGGGGGGACAGGGGGATTGGGGGCTGGATGAATGGGTATGAGGTTATGATCATATATATATATTATCACTTGTGAATGTGTTTTTCTGATTGTTCAAGAAAACATAGACTTTTTCCTTCACCCATGATAGCACACCTGAGAGAGGGATCCACCCAGCCAGGAAAGGAAACCTACTGAAAAAAAAGGGTGGTACCTCTCCCTCTCTTCAGTTGGGTTTCCTGTCCTGACAGGGATCCTTGTGCTGAAAACCCGGCGATTTGAAGACTTTCTTATCCACTCACTGTCACGGCACTGGAAGAACAGGCAGAGTTTCTGTATGCCGGCCTTCAAGTGGTGGAAGCGCCATCCGCGGGTCCTGGGGGGCCTCGACATACGTGCAGGTGCAGAGCGGTGCAGTCATGGGCCCAGTGACTCTTCTGCCACTGCCGCGCAGCTCTCCCTCTGCCTGCTAACTGCCACTCCATAGTGAGCCTCTGACATTGTGTACGAGGAATACTTGGGAGTAGGCGTGTCCGTGTGACAGGGGGTGTGCACTGGGGCACATATGGCGGCCCCCATGGCTAAAAATCCAGCCAGGGTGCGTGGATACTTTGCGCATCCCGGCAGGGTGGCTGGAGGAGGGAGGTGCATGGATTGGTACTGGAGGAGGCAGGAAGTGCAGTGGATTCCTCTTATAAGGAGGATGACCACAGAAGAGGGGCTCGTGTCTGAAGCTCTCCATTATGGAGGATCACAGTGGACAGCAGCCCTTACAGCAGGAGCATTCACCAGTGCCTATGCCTGGTCACCAGCTTGGGTGCACTAGGAGGAGCAGCCGCTTGAGTGGTGGCAGCCATCCCGGTCAGAGATCACGGGACTCTTCGGTATTCAGGAGGGACATATTTTGCGCCCCTGATCAGCCTCCGTATCTCGTACCCTTGGTTTGACAGCGGGTGGTGAGTGATCTACGAGAATGTCACCTTTGTTGTTAATAGGGACCATTTTCTGCTTAATCACTGGGGGCCTAAGAAGGCTCGTGCCAAGACAAAGAATAAAGAGTGCCCTTTGTAAAACCCCACTGGCAGTTCAGTGGCAGAAGGATCTCTGCGCTGACTGCATACAGTAAACCCTACCGGAAGAGACCACTGAGTTCGCCACGAGCCTTAGGGCAATAATGAGGGTGGAGGTGAAAGGTTCCCTAAAGTCATCTTTGAAAAAGGGAAGCAAGAGAGCTCGGGGTCTCGTCACGATTTCAGAGGCCTCGCAATCTGGTGGGGAATATTATGTGGAATCTAGGTCCCCTTCCTCCTCCTCCCCATCCTCCTACTCCTCCTCGGACAGTGATGTAGTCGGCTGACCTTGCCTTCCGGCCGAGGACACGGATAGACTGGTTATAGTAGTCAGGTCAACAATGGGCCTAAAGGAGGAAAAAACACCAAAATCCTTAGTGATGTTATGTTTGGGGTGCCTGGAGGAAAAAAGGAAGCGCACCTTTCCAGGTAAGGCTAGTAGTGATGAGCGAGTATGCTCGTTGCTCGGGTTTTCCAGAGCACGCTCAGGTGGTCTCTGAGTATTTATGACTGTTCGGAGATTTAGTTTTTCTCTTCGCCATGACAGCACCCACTTGAGAGAGGGGATCTGCACCTAGGAACAGGAACCCCTATGGAGAGATAAAAGGGGCGGTCCCCCTCGCTCCCCCAGTTGGTTTCCTGTTCCTACGGCAGACCCATGGAGAGAAGAGGATGCCCAGCCTGGATGCCGCTAGCGCAGTTTACCTTAATGGGACGGCAAGGGCTCCAGAGCTGGAAGCCGCGTCAGCGGTCCTATGGCAGCTTCCCCCCTCTGCTGGCAGGTACCGTGAGGCCAGGTCCAGGGAGTCGCCTGGCTCATGGAGATCCATCCGGCTGACCTGCGGGGACTGAAACACTGGGGTAAGGAGATCCTGCGACGCCATCTTCAGTGGTGTGCAGGCAGCATGTAGCCCAGTATATTGTCCCCCGGAAGCATTGCCGCAACTTGCGGGGTGATGCAGGAGGAGGACAGTGCCTGCGTTAATACCGGTGGGTGCGCAGGCGCATACAGCATGTCAGCGACCCGGAACTATTGTTCACTTCCGGGTAAGACAGGAAGAAGATGGCGGCCCCCATTAACAAAAGGACGCCGGCGCTGATACTCCGGCGTCCATCATGGCATCTCCCCATCTGAAGTCACCGCTATTACGCCAGGCAGCCTTACAAGCAGCAGTCGCTCAAAAGGCAGATCCTCTACAAAGAGCACCAGGGATAAGAGATTGGACCGATCTATTCCTCCATCTGTGCCTCCGTCTCCTCCTCATCAGCCGGTACCGTAACAACAGCTTCACTGGGGTGAGTGTGCATCTACCCTATTAGGCTTATTATACTTCCCTCTTTTGTCTATATTCCCTAAGCAAAAAGAACGGGAAAAACCAAACACAAGCAATGTGCTTTATGTTCTCAGCCGCTCCCTGATAGTTATATAAAGAAGCTGTGCCACTCATGCATCGAATCCACCTTACGTGAAGAATCTTCAGTAAGGTCGGAGGATATAAGGGAAATGATAAGGGATGAATTACGGGCCTTTTGAAGCTCTGAAAGTATTCCTGAGGCTAGGAAAAAGTATAATTCACCTAGGTCTGAACAGTCTTCTGATATTGAACATAAAGATTCGGATGGTTCCCAAGAAATTATTTCCTCGGATGGCGAACAGGATACATGCTTTCCCACGGACAGCATTGATAATTTAGTCAAATCAGTTTGTAACACCATGGGCATTGAAAATACTAAAAACTCTAAAACACCACAGGACATAATGTTTGCTGGCCTGTCAGAGAGGAAAAGACCTTCTTTTCCAGTAATTCCAGCGATAAAGAATTTGGTCAAGAAAGAATGGGAAAGCCAGGGACAAAGAGGGTTGCCGTCTTCGTCAAAAAGACGGTATCCCTTTAATGACGAAGATTTCTCCACTTGGTCAAAAGCCCCAAAGGTAGATGCGGCAGTGGCATCCACTTCTAGGAAGTCTTTGCTGCCCGTGGAAGATTCGGGTTCTTTGCAAGACCCACTTGACCGAAAAGCTGATTCCCTTTTAAAAAGAGCATGGGAATCCTGTGCAGGAGCATTCAGACCGGCTATATCAGCTACATGCACTGCTAGGTCCATGCTAGTCTGGTTGAACGACTTAGAAAAAGGATTAAAAGGTGGCCTTTCCAGGGATAAGTTTATCTCTTGCATACCGCTGATCAGAGGGGTAACAGCCTTCTTGGCGGATTCATCAGCTGATTCCATACGAAGTCGGCAGGTCTGACTAACGCAGCTCGCCGGGCTCTGTGGCTAAAGGGGTGGAAAGGAGATCCCCAAACGAAATCTAAATTATGTGGCCTTCCCTGCCAGCGTGAGTACCTATTAGTTAGATGAAATACTAACCAAAGCGGGGGAGTGAAAGAAGGGGTTCCCCAATAATAATTATCTCTCATTCTATAGGAGAGCGTTCCGGAAGCCCATATTCAATAAAAGAAAGGACTTTAAAAACCAGGACCGCTGGGCTAATAAAGACTTCAAACAGAAAGAAGCATTTTTTGGGAAGCGCCCATTTAAATCTGAGGATAAACCCCGTTAGGACAGATCTACCCGTTGGTGGTAGGTTGTCTTTTTTCTCTACACAATGGCTGGCAATAAGTTCCAATTCCTGGGCAACTAGCCTTATAACTACTGGTCTAAAACTGAAATTTGCCCGAGTCCCTCCGGACTCATTCCTATTGACTTCCATAAGGTCTTAATCACAACAAGAGGCCTTAGAGCAGGAAATAATAAATCTCCTGTCTAAAGGGGTATTAGTGGAAGTCCCTTTTCATCAAAAAGGAAAGGGTTTTTATTCCCCTTTATTTTTGATTCCAAAACCAGACGGGTCATTCAGAACAATAATTAACCTGAAGAGACTAAACGCCTTCCTAGAAAATCAAACTTTTAAAATGGAGTCTATCCGGTCAACTATAAAACTTCTGTTTCCCCATTGCTTTATGGCAGTACTTGACCTTAAAGATGCGTATTACCATCTACCAATCTTTATTGAACATCAGCAATATCTACGGGTGGCAGTTATGGTGAAAGGTCAAATAAGGCATTATCAATATACAGCAATGCCCTTTGGACTGTCAATAGCTCCGAGAGTCTTCACAAAATTAATGTCAGAAGTGATGTCGTTTTTGAGGTTAAAAGACACCCTCATAATACCATACTTAGATGACCTTTTGATAGTGGGAAATTCCCCTTCCCAATGCCATCAACGTCTATTTGATACAATTTCGTCCCTGCAGGAATTGGGGTGGTTAGTAAATTGGGAAAAATCCAGATTGTCCCCCACAACTCGACAAACATTTATAGGACTTATTCTAGATTCCATAAACCAAAGGTGCTTCCTTCCAGATTCTAGACAATTAGCAATTATAAACAAGGTACAATCAGTGATTAATAACCCCCTAATTTCCCTAAGAGAAGGTATGTCCCTTCTTGGTTCTTTTACGTCATGCATCCCGGCTGTCCCTTGGGCTCAATTCCATACTAGGAAATTACAGTATACAATTCTACAAGAAGAAGAAAGATTACAGGGTCAATTAGATAGTCGGTTATCCTTACCAACAGACGTATTACAATCTCTTACCTGGTGGTTAAATCTGAATCATCTTGCCAGTGGGGTTCCCTGGGTGGTTAATCCTTCCAAAACGATCTTCACTGATGCCAGTCCTAGTGGTTGGGGGGAACACTTAGGAGACAAATAGTTCAGGGTCTGTGGTCTCTTAAGGTACCTTCACACTGAACAACTTAACAACGATAACGATAGCGATCCGTGACGTTGCAGCGTCCTGGATAGCGATATCGTTGTGTTTGACACGCAGCAGCGATCAGGATCCTGCTGTGACATCGTTGGTCGGAGCTAGAAGGCCAGCACCTTATTTCGTCGCTGGATTACCCGCTGACATCTCTGAATCGGTGTGTGTGACGCGGATTCAGCGATGTCTTCACTTGTAACCAGGGTAAACATCGGGTTACTAAGCGCAGGGCCGCGCTTAGTAACCCGATATTTACCCTGGTTACCATTGTAAATGTAAAAAAACCCAAACACTACATACTTACATTCCGGTGTCTGTCGCGTCCCCCAGCGTCCGCTTCCCTGCACTGTGTCAGCGCCGGCCTGCCGTAAAGCAGAGCACAGCGGTGATGTCACTGCTCTGCTTTAGGGCCGGCGCTTACACAGTGCAGGGAAGCGGACACCGGGGGACGTGACAGACACCGGAATGTAAGTATGTAGTGTTTGGTTTTTTTACATTTACACTGGTAACCAGGGTAAACATCGGGTTACTAAGCGCGGCCCTGCGCTTAGTAACCCGATGTTTACCCTGGTTACCCGGGGACTTCGGCATCGTTGGTCGCTGGATAGCTGTCTGTGTGACAGCTCTCCAGCGACCACACAACGACGAAACAGCGACGCTGCAGCGATCGGCATCGTTGTCTATATCGCTGCAGCGTCGCTTACTGTGACGGTACCTTTAGAGAATCAAACGAATCTTCTAATATAAAGGAACTAAAGGCTATCTATCATGCCATATGTAAATTCCTTCTGCAGTTACACGGAACGCATACAAGAATCTTCTCAGACAGCATGACAGCAGTTGCTTACATAAATCATCAAGGAGGAACAAGATCGGAAGCTCTCATGTCTATAGCCGGCGACATTCTAACTATGGCAGAAGAACACCTTCTATCCTTATCAGCACTGCATGTCAGAGGAGTCGACAATTCAAAGGCAGATTTCCTCAGCCGCCACACCCTGCACCAAGGGGAGTGGGTTTTCAATCGTCGTATCTTCTTAATGATAACCGAAAAATGGGGCACTCCCGAGATAGACCTTTTTGCGACAAAAGACAACAAACAAGTCAAAAAGTTTGCTGCATTGTTCCGGTCCGACAATCCAAATATCTTCGATGCCCTGCAAGTCCCATGGGCATTCCGAAAAGCATATGCCTTTCCTCTGTTGATTCTTCTACCAACCGTGATCAGAAAGATAAGGGAGGACAGAGCAAACGTGATCTTAAGAGCTCCGTTTTGGCCCAAGAGACCATGGTTTTCCTGGCCGAGAGCCATGTCAATCTCAGACCCATGGATTCTCCCGGAGGTTCAGGATCTTCTCTTCCAGGGCCCACTCAACCACCCTCATGTGAAGGGCCTACGGTTGACAGCCTGGAATTTGAGAGGCAGCTGCTAAAACGGAGAGGCTTTTCAAACAAAGTAATTGACACTCTTCTACTAAGTAGAAAGAAATCCACTACATCCATTTATGTAAGAGTGTGGAAAAAATTTCTAAACCTCTACCCGACACCCCTGTCAAACGAAATTCATATTCCTATGATTTTAGAATTTCTTCAAAAAGGGCGCGATTTAGGTCTATCAGTCAGTACCTTAAAAGTACACATTTCTGCTCTCGGTGCTTTATATGGTCACGATATTGCAGGTAACAAGTGGGTAGCCAGATTTGTTGCAGCATGCCAAAGGTCAGAGACAGTTCAAATTCCCCACGTACCACCTTGGGATGTTAATTTAGTCCTCGAAGCTCTGACAGAGCACCCTTTTGAGCCACTACATTCAGCTCACATAAAACACGTCTCCATTAAGACAGCTCTTCTTGTCGCCTTAGTATCGGCAAGAAGGGTAAGTGACATACAGGCATTATCAGTAGATCCTCCTTTTCTGTCAATATTTTCAGATAGAGTTGTTCTAAAAACGGACCCTTCCTACTTACCCAAAGTATGCACAAAATTTCATAGATCACAAGAAATTTTCCTTCCTTCCTTCTATGATAACCCTACAAATCAGGAAGAACAGAAATACCACACAATAGATGTGAGGAGCGCCATAATAGCCTATTTAGATAGAACTAGCGCCTGGAGGAAGAGCAGGGCTCTCTTTGTTTCCTTCCAGGGTCATAGAAAAGGAGCTGGAATCACAAAGGGTACTTTATCTCGGTGGATTTGAGATGCAATATGTCTGGCCTATTCATCTAAAGGGGAGAGCCCGCCGGAGACCGTAAAAGCACATTCCACTCGGGCGATATCATTATCCTCGGCTGTACGAGCGGAGGTTCCAATAGAACTAATATGTAAGGCTGCAACCTGGTCTTCTACTACCTTCTATAATCACTATAGATTGGATTTATCTACCTCATCTGACCTGTCCTTTGGTAGATCAGTTCTTAACACGGTGATCCCTCCCAAATGACTATCTCTGAAATTCTCTCAAGTGGGTGCTGTCGTGGCGAAGAGAAAACACCGGATTACTTACCGGTAATGCTCTTTTATAGAGCCACGACAGCACCCCTTCACTTCCCTCCCTTATAAGCTAGTTTAGTATTTAAGCACGGTTAAGGGTGATTGGTTCTTGTAGTTAGCCATACTTAAGTTAACTAATGATAAATGATGATATCGAATTGCCTACTAAATCTGGTGGGCGGTTCCTCGCAATCTCTGTAACCCAACTGGGGGAGCGAGGGGGACCGCCCCTTTTATCTCTCCATAGGGGTTTCCTGTTCCTAGGGGCGGATCCCCTCTCTCAAGTGGGTGCTGTTGTGGCTCTATAAAAGAGCATTACCGGTAAGTAATCCAGTGTTTCCTTGCCGCAGCTGGATGATTTACAGCTGCTAGACAGCTTGATTACATGTGGGGGTTGCCTGGTTGCTAGGGAATCACCACATGTGATCAAGCTGTCTCGTAGTTGCAAATCATCCAGCTGTGGAATGGAAAACTAAATCTCCAAGCAGTCATAAATACTCGGAGACCACCCGAGCAAGAGTATACTCGCTCATCAATATATGCTAGGATAAGGCTATGTTCACACGATGCGGTTTTTGCTGCGGATCCGCAGCGGAATTGCAGCTGCGGATCCGCAGCAGTTTTCCATGCAGGGTACAGTACAATGTTACCCTATGGAAAACAAAAACCGCTGTGCCGACGATCCTTTTTTTCGCCGGCAAATCCGCGCGGATTTGCCTGCAGAAAAAAGAAGTACCATGTCAATTCTTTCTGCGGATTCCACTGCGGGTTTCCAACAGCACCAATAGGAAACTGCAGTTGGAAACCCGCAGTGGAATCCACAGTAGAAAAAGGACACAAAACCGCAGAGAGAAGCACCGCCGTTTTTCACTGCGGATTTTCCCGAAAAAGGACCTGAAAAATCCGCAGTGAAAAAAGGATCGTGTGAACGTAGCCTAAAGGTGCTCATAGAGGAGTGGAAAAAGCCGGAGAGGCCTGGTAGCCTTCCCTCATCTTCCAAAAGGAGATACCCCTTTAAGGAAAACGACTCGGAGGGTTGGGATAAAATCCCTAGGATCGATGGGGCAGTAGTTAAGTCCTCTAAAAAATTGTCCCTGCCCTTGGAGAACTCCGGCTTGCTTAGACACCCATTAGATAAAAAAGCAGATGGGTTCCTTAGGCACACCTGGGAAGCTGCCGCAGGGGGTCTGAAGCCGGCAATAGCCGAGACGAGTACTGCCCATTCCATTATGGTCTGGCTGCAACAGATGGAGGAACAGCTGAGGAGTAAGGTTCCAAGAGATGAAATCTTGGCCAATATGACTTTGTGGCAAGGAGCAGCGGCCTTCCTAGCAAACTCCTCAGCCAACTCAGTGAGGTTGGCAGCTAGGGCGGCAAACCTATTCAATGCCCGGGAGACCTGCCTTTCAAAAATAGACTCTGCTTCATTCCATGTGACGGTCAGTTTCTCTTCGGTCAGAAACTAGAGGACATCTTAGAAGCTGGGACTTCAAAGACAGGAAAGGGGCTGGATATTTCTTCAGGGGACCCTCTTCATCGTCAAAAAATTCCCCCCCAATGACGTCAGGTCAGAGGTAGGGGGGAGGATCTCTCTCTTCCTGCCTTAGTAAACATCTCCCCCAGTCGCTGGATCCTAAGTGTCATCAAGGACGGTCTGATGATAGACTTAGTCCATCCACCCTGGCAGACATTTATATTAACACCCCGCAGGAAATCTCCATGAGCTAGCCATGGAGGCGGAGATTTTGGGACTGATGCAGGAGCAGGTTCTGCGCGAAGTCCTGGTGGAAGTTTTAGGAAGGGGATTTTATCCCCCCTCTTTTTTGATACAGAAGCCGGACGGTTCGCTAAGGACTATCGTCAACCTGAGGAAGCTTAACCAATGGGTTGTGAATTACTCTTTCAAAATGGAGTCGGTAAACATGGCTATAAAACTGTTATACTAGGATTTCTTCATGGCAGTCATAGACTTAAAAGATGCCTATTATCACATCCCAATCGAACGTAACCACAGCACAGCGTCTGTGTCGCACGGACTTGCGGTGGATACCGTGTCCTCCACTGACCTGGACACGCAGGCTCCATTCCACAGAAGGCAATACCGCCGGATTCGGCCATCCCCCTGAGACACTGGCTGTGTCCACCTATATATATGACCTTAATGAAAACCCACAATCTTTCGGGTCCACTAGCTTCCGGAAGTTCACGATCAAATATTGTGACTGATGAACGTCCGGCTATAGGACCATACTGTTTCTTCTGCTACTTACCGTAGACACCATTAAATCACTTTATCTGATTAAGTTAAGTCTGAGTGCCGAGTTTTTTGCTATTATTCAGTGTAATGTTAGGACTGGCGGAACGCACCAAATATTAATTAGAGGCGATATAAGATGCATTCGCAGTCCGGGGTCCACCGTGCAGAAAAGACACCTGCTGCTCGGTAATGATGGACTATATGGTGGTATTAAGAGAATACACACACAGGTTAGCTTCACCCCGTATGAAGGAAGCGAACCCAGTTGCGTCACAGGGCCGTGATACCGCACAGAGAGCGCAAGCAAGGAGTCACAGAAATCTGCCCCAAGACTCGGGGTAAGAGTTCCTCTAGAACTCTTGCGCTCGACACCGCTACAGAGGTGTCAGGGAAGGAACTAAACTAACGATTTACTGCACAAGAGTGCGTGCAGCACCGCTCTGGCAGACGCCACTAACCACCCTAACTTGTGCCAGGAAAGCGCTCTATTTGCGCAGGGCGCTGCACTGGTGGTCGCTGCTAATAGATGCAGTATCTTGTCCTAAATGTGTGGGATAACACTGTCAGGCACTAGGTAGCTCCACCATTCGCGAGCAGTCAACAACTCTAGGAAGGGAAATGATTAGGAGCTTTCACACATTGACCGGCATACATCCCCACACACGTTAACAGGTTTACACTAGTGCATGGCCAAGCGACCATGCAAACCTTTTATAGTAGTAGTGCTCCGGGACCTTCCCGATGGTCCAATAGGAGCCGCAACAGGACCTGAGCATGTATCCTCCGACCTCCAATGGGAGGTCGTCCCGTGGGCATGCTCAATATGGGAAAAGCAGGACTTAGTCCCTGAAACGCTTGCTTACTGCTGATCAGTTCTGGCTACAAAGGCAGAGCCTGGAAAGGCAGCAGTAACCAAGCGCACAGTATCAGCTTGAGCTAGACGCTGGGATCGACGTCTCTGCTGAGCAGATTCCACTGTGGCTGGAGGAGAATGGGAGACCGCAGTGGACATGGTTCAAGATTCCCCTGTGCAGCGGTGGGAACTCGACACCTAACACACCTACATAGTATGATGGTCCACCTAACAGCCCAATATATAGTATGATGGTCCACCCACAGCTCCTTTTATATTATAGCTGTATATAGCTCCTTATATTTTATAGTCCCTATATTGTATGATGGTACCTACTACAACCCCTGATATCGTATGATACTTCACCTCATAGCCCCCTATATAGTATGATGGTCCACCTCACAGCCCACATATAATATGATGGTCCACCTGTTGGTCCCCAATAGCCCACTATGTAGTATGATGGTCCCCCAACAGTAGACTATATAGCATGGTAGTCCACTCCACTGCACCTTACATACTATGATGGTCCAACTCACAGTACCCTTTATAGTGTACCGCACAGCCCCCCAAAATAAAATGAATTCTTATATTCACCTAATAAAGCCTCCTCATCCTCTGCAGCATCTGTCTCCTCTTCTATCCATTCTCGCAGTGGATGCTAGAGGTGCGATGCACTGATGTCATTGCACTGCCGACTTCCGCTGCTTGGTGCTGGCCTCCAGCAGGCTGCAGTCAGAAGGGATGCCCGTGGCCACCTGGGGTTAGTGACAGTCAGCTACTTTGTGCTTCATTACAATTGTTAGCAGTATGACTGTCATGAGGACACTGATTCTGTTGACAACTTTGACAAGGCGACCCATGACCAGACAGGCCCTTCTGGCATTTGTGAGAATGGCCAGCCTGGCCCTAGTAGTTAGGAGAGCAGTTTTGCAATTATTTTAGAGAATATTTTGATGTCTACATTAATTAGTGATATTGGATGAAAATTAGGGCAGGCCCAGGGAGGGATTTCCTATCTCTTGATCAGTGACACGTTTGTCTAGTACCTCCTGCTCATGGGCCTATAAGGAAGAAGGGCAGAATCCATAATATATTTCGCAATTTATGTTTCGAGAATATTAGGTGGCATGTTGTAGTATTATCGATGAATACTGTATAGCGAGCTATAACAGCAGCAAAATGCTTCAGCTATATCAGTGGGGTTATGAGATTCTGGCCCAGATGCCCCTTTTATTTTGTATACGTATGTCCTTTTCATGAGTGGATGTAACCTCCTTTCCAATGAACAACAACATTTATCTTAGAATTCCTACAAGTACCTTTTCATGGGATTTTGGTATTTTGTATACGTTTCATCTATTAATGACTTTAGTTCCTTTCTTTTGTCAATCAGATCGTTTTTATTGAACATAAAGAATGAACAATATTTTTGTTATACAAACATTGTGAGAAAAAGAATAAAAAGAAATAAAAAGTAGTAAGCAATACAACAACCTTTTACAGTGATATAAATCCCAATTTCACTTTATAGTACAAGGCTTTGGAATAGTAGGTTTACATTTGTACAGACATAAATATCTGAATACTTCCTCACTGATTATATTTTCCCTATTGGGACATCAAAAGAAAAGGAATATATCTAAGAGGGAGCAATTGTGTGGTCTGAGACAATTATTACCTGCGGACACCTTGGGTATAAGGATATAAATTCCCGGTTTACTGTAAGGAAATGGAGAAACGGTCCAGTATAGGATTTCTGAGGTTTCCTGAAGCAATACCTGGGGGTAATTAACCATTGTTCCCATATGTGTATGGATTTCGTGAGAACGTTCCTTTAATATTAGCTTCCCCTTTCCAAGCACAGAGTGATATTTATCCTGGTTTTAGTTCTGTTATCGTTGGTGGAGAATTGTCTATCCAATGTAGAGCCAACAGCTTTCTGGCTACAATAATACAGGTCCTTCTAAAAAAATTAGCATATAGTGTTAAATTTCATTATTTACCATAATGTAATGATTACAATTAAACTTTCATATATTATAGATTCATTATCCACCAACTGAAATTTGTCAGGTCTTTTATTGTTTTAATACTGATGATTTTGGCATACAACTCCTGATAACCCAAAAAACCTGTCTCAATAAATTAGCATATTTCACCCGTCCAATCAAATAAAAGTGTTTTTTAATAACAAACAAAAAAAACATCAAATAATAATGTTCAGTTATGCACTCAATACTTGGTCGGGAATCCTTTGGCAGAAATGACTGCTTCAATGCGGCGTGGCATGGAGGCAATCAGCCTGTGACACTGCTGAGATGTTATGGAGGCCCAGGATGCTTCAATAGCGGCCTTAAGCTCATCCAGAGTATTGGGTCTTGCGTCTCTCAACTTTCTCTTCACAATATCCCACAGATTCTCTATGGGGTTCAGGTCAGGAGAGTTGGCAGGCCAATTGAGCACAGTAATACCATGGTCAGTAAACCATTTACCAGTGGTTTTGGCACTGTGAGCAGGTGCCAGGTCGTGCTGGAAAATGAAATCTTCATCTCCATAAAGCATTTCAGCCGATGGAAGCATGAAGTGCTCCAAAATCTCCTGATAGCTAGCTGCATTGACCCTGCCCTTGATGAAACACAGTGGACCAACACCAGCAGCTGACATGGCACCCCACACCATCACTGACTGTGGGTACTTGACACTGGACTTCAGGCATTTTGGCATTTCCTTCTCCCCAGTCTTCCTCCAGACTCTGGCACCTTGATTTCCGAATGACATGCAAAATTTGCTTTCATCAGAAAAAAGTACTTGGGACCACTTAGCAACAGTCCAGTGCTGCTTCTCTGTAGCCCAGGTCAGGCGCTTCTGCCGCTGTTTATGGTTCAAAAGTGGCTTTACCTGGGGAATGCGGCACCTGTAGCCCATTTCCTGCACACGCCTGTGCACGGTGGCTCTGGATGTTTCCACACCAGACTCAGTCCACTGCTTCCTCAGGGTCCGGTCACCTCTTCTCATTGTACAGCGTTTTCTGCCACATTGTTTCCTTCCAACAGACTTACCATTGAGGTGCCTTGATACAGCACTCTGGGAACAGCCTATTTGTTGAGAAATTTCTTTCTGGGTCTTACCCTCTTGCTTGAGGGTGTCAATGATGGCCTTCTTGACATCTGTCAGGTCGCTAGTCTTACCCATGATGGGGGTTTTGAGTAATGAACCAGGCAGGGAGTTTTTAAAAGCCTCAGGTATCTTTTGCATGTGTTTAGAGTTAATTAGTTGATTCAGAAGATTAGGGTAATAGGTCGTTTAGAGAACCTTTTCTTGATATGCTAATTTATTGAGACAGGTTTTTTGGGTTATCAGGAGTTGTATGCCAAAATCATCAGTATTAAAACAATAAAAGACCTGACAAATTTCAGTTGGTGGATAATGAATCTATAATATATGAAAGTTTAATTGTAATCATTACATTATGGTAAATAATGAAATTTAACACTATATGCTAATTTTTTGAGAAGGACCTGTATTCTGGAGCTGTTGCCATATGGGAGTCTGGAGAATGCAGACTCTCTGGATCTCGGTGTAAAGGAACCGCCCCCTCAGCTTTTTTTCGCTTACCTCCCCTGATGATTTGGAAAATGAAACGCGTCGGGACACATGGCGACATGGTTGTTAACCCCTTCATGACCCAGCCTATTTTGGCCTTAATGACCTTGCCGTTTTTTGCAATTCTGACCAGTGTCCCTTTATGAGGTAATAACTCAGTAACGCTTCAACGGATCCTAGCGATTCTGAGATTGTTTTTTCGTGACATATTGGGCTTCATGTTAGTGGTAAATTTAGGTCGATAATTTCTGAGTTTATTTGTGAAAAAAAACGGAAATTTGGCAAAAATTTTGAAAATTTCGCAATTTTCACATTTTGAATTTTTATTCTGTTAAACCAGAGAGTTATGTGACACAAAATAGTTAATAAATAACATTTCCCACATGTCTACTTTACATCAGCACAATTTTGGAAACAATTTTTTTTTTTGCTAGGAAGTTATAAGGGTTAAAATTTGACCAGTGATTTCTTATTTTTACAACAAAATTTACAAAACCATTTTTTTTAGTGACCACCTCACATTTGAAGTCAGTTTGAGGGTTCTATATGGCTGAAAATACACAAAAATGACACCATTCTAAAAACTGCACCCCTCAAGGTGCTCAAAACCACATTCAAGAAGTTTATTAACCCTTCGGGTGTTTCACAGCAGCAGAAGCAACATGGAAGTAAAAAATGAACATTTAACTTTTTAGTCACAAAAATGATCTTTTAGCGAAATTTTTTTTATTTTCCCAAGGGTAAAAGGAGAAACTGGACAACGAACGTTGTTGTCCAATTTGTCCTGAGTACGCTGATACCTCATATGTGGGGGTAAACCACTGTTTGGGCGCACGGCAGGGCTCGGAAGGGAAGGAGCGCCATTTGACTTTTTCAATGAAAAATTGGCTCCAATCTTTAGCGGACACCATGTCGCGTTTGGAGAGCCCCCGTGTGCCTAAACATTGGAGCTCCCCCACAAGTGACCCCATTTTGGAAACTAGACCCCCCAAGGAACTTATCTAGAAGCATAGTGAGCACTTTAAACCCCCAGGTGCTTCACAAATTGATCCGTAAAAATGAAACAGTACTTTTTTTTCACAAAAAAATTATTTTAGCCTCAATTTTTTCATTTTCACATGGGCAACAGGATAAAATGGATCCTAAAATTTTTTGGACAATTTCTCCTGAGAACACCAATACCTCACATGGGGGTAAACCACTGTTTGGGCACATGGTAAGGCTCGGAAGGGAAGGAGCGCCATTTGACTTTTTGAATGAAAAATTATCTCCATCGCTAGCAGACACCATGTCACGTTTGGAGAGCCCCTGTGTGCCTAAACATTAGAGCTCCCCCGCAAGTGACCCCATTTTGGAAACTAGACCCCCCAAGGAACTTATCTAGAAGCATAGTGAGCACTTTAAACTCTCAGGTGCTTCACAAATTGATCCGTAACAATGAAAAAGTACTTTTTTTTCACACAAAATTTCTTTTAGCCTCAATTTTTTCATTTTCACATGGGCAACAGGATAAAATGGATCCTAAAATGTGTTGGGCAATTTCTCCTGAGTCCGCTGATACCTCATATGTGGGGGTAAACCACTGTTTGGGTGCACGGCAAGGCTCGGAAGGGGAGGCGTGCCATTTGACTTTTTGAATGGAAAATTAGCTCCAATCGTTACCGGACACCATGTCGCGTTTGGAGAGCCCCTGTGTGCCTAAACATTGGAGCTCCCCTACAAGTGACCCCATTTTGGAAACTAGACCCCCCAAGGAACTTATCTAGATGCATAGTGAGCACTTATAACCCCCAGGTGCTTCACAGAAGTTTATAACGCAGAGCCGTGAAAATAAAAAATAATTTTTCTTTCCTCAAAAATGATTTTTAGCCCAGAATTTTTTATTTTCCTAAGGGTAATAGGAGAAATTGGACCCCAAATGTTGTTGTCCAGTTTGTCCTGAGTACGATGATACCCCATATGTGGGGGTAAACCACTGTTTGGGTGCACGGCAGGGCTCGGAAGGGAAGGCACGCCATTTGGCTTTTTGAATGGAAAATTAGCTCCAATCATTAGCGGACACCATGTCGCGTTTGGAGAGCCCCTGTGTGCCTAAACATTGGAGCTCCCGCACAAGTGACCCCATTTTGGAAACTAGACCTCCCAAGGAACTAATCTAGATGTGTGGTGAGCACTTTGAACCCCCAAGTGCTTCGCAGAAGTTTATAACGCAGAGCCGTGAAAATAAAAAATAATTTTTCTTTTCTCAAAAATTATTTTTTAGCCCACAATTTTTTTTTTCCCAAGGGTAACAGGAGAAATTGGACCCCAAAAGTTGTTGTCCAGTTTCTCCTGAGTACGCTGATACCCCATATGTGGGGGTAAACCACTGTTTTGGCACACGTCGGGGTTCGGAAGGGAAGTAGTGACGTTTTGAAATGCAGACTTTGATGGAATGCTCTGCGGGCGTCAGGTTGCGTTTGCAGAGCCCCTGATGTGCCTAAACAGTAGGAACTCCCCACAAGTGACTCCATTTTGGAAACTAAACCCCCCAAGGAACTTATCTAGATGTGTGGTGAGCACTTTGAACCCCCAAGTGCTTCACAGAAGTTTATAACGCAGAGCCGTGAAAATAATAAGTGTTTCCTTTCCTCAAAAATATTTTTTTAGCCCAGAATTTTTTATTTTTGCAAGGGTAACAGGAGAAATTGGACCCCAAAAGTTGTTGTCCAGTTTCTCCTGAGTACGCTGATACCCCATATGTGGGGGTAAACCACTGTTTGGGCACATGCCGGGGCTCGGAAGGGAAGTAGTGACGTTTTGGAATGCAGACTTTGATGGAATGGTCTGCGGGCATCATGTTACGTTTGCAGAGCCCCTGATATGCCTAAACAGTAGAAACCCCCCACAAGTGACCCCATTTTGGAAACTAGACCCCCAAGGAACTTATCTAGATGTGTGGTGAGCACGTTCAACCCCCAAGTGCTTCACAGAAGTTTATAACGCAGAGCCGTGAAAATAAAAAATAATTGTTCTTTCCTCAAAAATTATGTCTTAGCAAGTAATTTTTTATTTTTGCAAGGGTAACAGGAGAAATTGGACCCTAACAGTTGTTGTCCAGTTTCTCCTGAGTACGCTGGTACCCCAAATGTGGGGGTAAACCACTGTTTGGGCGCACGTCGGGGCTTGGAAGGGAGGGAGCACCATTTGACTTTTTGAATGCAAGATTGGCTGGAATCAATGGTGGCGCCATGTTGCGTTTGGAGACCCCTGATGTGCCTAAACAGTGGAAACCCCTCAATTCTAACTTCAACACTAACCCCAACACACCCCTAATCCTAATCCCAACTGTAGCCATAACCCTAATCCCAACCCTAACCCCAACACACCCCTAACCACAACCCTAACCCCAACACACCCGTAACCCTAATTCCAACCCTAACCCTAATCCTAACCCTAATCCCAACCCTAACCCTAATCCCAACCCTAACCACAACTGTAACCTCAACACACCCCTAACCCTATCCGTAACCCTAACCACAAGCCTAATCTTAACCCCATTTCCAACCCTAGCCCTAATTCCAACCCTAACTCTAATTCCAACCCTAACCCTAAGGGTATGTGCCCACGTTGCGGATTCGTGTGAGATTTTTCCGCACGATTTTTGAAAAATCTGCAGGTAAAAGGCACTGCGTTTTACCTGCGGATTTACAGCAGATTTCCAGTGTTTTTTTGTGCGGATTTCACCTGCGGATTCCTATTGAGGAACAGGTGTAAAACGCTGCGGAATCCGCACAAAGAATTGACATGCTGCGGAAAATACAACGCAGCGTTTCTGCACGGAATTTTCCGCACCATGGGCACAGCGGATTTGGTTTTCCATAGGTGTACATGGTACTGTAAACCTGATGGAAAACTGCTACGAATTCGCAGCGGCCAATCCGCTGCGGATCCGCGGCCAATCCGCTGCGGATCCGCGGCCAATCCGCTGCGGATCCGCAGCCAAATCCGCACATGCCATAACCCTAACCCTACCCCTAACCCTAACCCTACCTGTAACCCTACCCCTAACCCTAACCCTACCCGTAACCCTAACCCTAACCCTACCCCTAGTTCTAACCCTAGTTCTAACCCTAACCCTAGTGGAAAAAGATAAAAAAATATTTTCTTTATTTTATTATTGTCCCTACCTATGGGGGTGATAAAGGGGGGGGGTTTATTTATTATTTTTTTTATTTTGATCGCTGTGATAGAACCTATCACAGCGATCAAAATGTACTTGTAATGAATCTGCCGGCTGGCAGATTCGGCGGGCGCACTGAGCATGTGCCCGCCATTTTGGAAGATGGCGGCGCCCATGGAGAAGACGGACCGACACTGGGAGCCTCGGTAAGTATAAGGGGGGGAGATCGGGGCACGGGGGGGGGGCGTCGGGGCACGGGGGGGTGACATAGGAGCAGGGGGAGCAGGCAGGAGGACGGGGGAGCGGAGCACAGGACGGAGGGGACCGGACCCCATAATGGAGGACTGGGGGGGCGATCGGTGGTGTGGGGGGGGGTCACTTAAGGTTTTCCAGCCATGGCCGATGATATTGCAGCATCGGCCATGGCTGGATTGTAATATTTCACCAGTTTTTTAGGTGAAATATTACAAATCGCTCTGATTGGCAGTTTCACTTTCAACAGCCAATCAGAGCGATCGTAGCCACGGGGGGTGAAGCCACCCCCCCTGGGCTGAAGTACCACTCCCCCTGTCTCTGCAGATCGGGTAAAATAGGAGTTAACCCTTTCATCCCGATCTGCAGGGACGCGATCATTCCATGACGCCACATAGGCGTCATGGGTCGGATTGGCACGGGTTTTCATGACGCCTACGTGGCGTCATGGGTCGGGAAGGGGTTAATAGGTACCTGGAAACCGTTATGGTGGTGTGTGTTGTGATAGTGGAATTGGTTCCCCCTCCTCTGGGCAACGAGGACCTCTCTGACAAGTCTGGACCACAACCTGGTCACATCTGTGAACCAACCGGGTGAGATTGTTCCTTTTATTATTTAAGGTTTTTCTTTGTCCTTACATAAGAATGACCACTGGTATACTAACATTTATTGCATTTTGATATATTGTACTGTGTTTTCTGCTGCACAGCTATTGTAATATTGACAGCTAAACTATTTTCAAGCACTGGTTTTTATGTTGGTATACAATAGTATGGCCTTAGTTATGTGGGCTCAAGTGATATAACTAGGCACTGTTAAGGGAAAACTCTCAGCAATGGTTATAGAGGTTTTTCAGTGCAGTTAGCTTAGTGTCTACACACAATTCCTGAGTCCCAAATCAATCTTTGAATATATGTTTGTATATTTATTGTTTGTCATTCATCTAATTGAGACCAAGGGTACATTTTAAAAGATTATTTAAAGTTATATTTTAATTTTTCACCACTACCTTGCTATATATTACTCCTGGATTGGTAGTTCTATTCATTTCTCTTGTCTACACACTCTCCCAGGAGTCCTAGAATACAGATTTTAGGCTCAAACTGTTGTATTCCAAATACAGATAGAACAAGAGCGGTCACCCCCTTCCATTCATTTTGACCACATCTAGGGCATCTGTCATCCATTCGCATTCCAATTTTAAATAAAATACTTGGGAGGTTCTACAGTGGGGGAAATAAGAATTTGATCCCTTGCTGATTTTGTAAGTTTGCCCACTGACAAAGACATGAACAGTCTATAATTTTAAGGGTAGGTTAATTTTAACATTGAGAGATAGAATATCAAAAATAAAATCCAGAAAATCACTTTGTATAAATTATATAAATTTATTTGCATTTTGCAGTAAGAAATAAGTATTTGATCCCCTACAAACCATTAAGAGTTCTGGCTCCTACAGACCAGTTAGACTCTCCTAATCAACTCGTTACCTGCATTAAAGACAGCTGTCTTACACAGTCACCTTTATCAAAGACTCCTGTCCACAGACTCAATTAATCATGCAGACTCTAACCTCTACAACATGGGTAAGACCAAAGAGCTTTAAAAGAATGTCAGGGACAAGATCATAGACCTTCACAAAGCTGGAATGGGCTACAAAACCATAAATAAGATGCTGGGTGAGAAGGAGACAACTGTTGGTGCTATAGAAAGAAAAACTAAGAAATACAAAATGACTGTCAATTGACATTGATCTGGGGCACCATGCAAAATTTCACCCCGTCGGGTATTCTTTGTTTATGAGGAAGGTGAGAGATCAGTCTAATACATTGGGGAACGTGTAAATGATCTCAATGCAGCTGGAACCACAGTCACCAAGAAAACCATTGGTAACAAATTACGCCGGCGTAAAGGTTTAAAATCCTGCAGTTCCCAGAAGGTCCTCCTATTCAAGAAGGCATATGTACTGGCCCATCTGAAGTTTGCCAATGAACGCTTGGAAGATTCGATGAGTGATTGGGAGAAGGTGCTGTGGTCAGATGAGAAAAAAATTGAGGTCTTTGGCATTATTGCAACTCGCCTTGTTTGGAGGAAGCGAAATGCTGCCTATGACCCAAAGAACATTATCCCCACTGTCAAGTATGGAGGTGGAAGCATGTTTTGGGGATGTTTCTCTGCTAAGGGCATAGGACTACTTCACTGCATCAATGGTAGAATGGGTTGTGCCATGTCCCATAAAATCCTGAGTGAAAACCTCCTTCCCTCCACCAGGACATAAGAAATGGGTCATGGCTGCATCTACCAGCAAGACAATGACCCAAAACATACAGCCAAGTCAACAAAGGAGTGGTTCAAAAAGAAGCACATTAAGGTCATGGAGTGGCCTAGCCTGTCTCCAGACCTTAATCCCATAGAAAAGTTATGAAATGAAAAAATGTTAGTGAGTGGGAGGATAGGTGTATATGTTTGGTATCACACCTCTTGAGGTGTGAAGGAGAGAATGGCTGATGAAATCAATTATTAAACCTTATATAAGTCAGTTCAGATATGGTGTATCAAGGTGGAGTCTATTTCCTGAGCAGCAGCACACTGGAAGGAACTTTTGGAATGTGAAGAAGTCACTGGACATTGGACACTGGACATTGGACTGAATATACCATATATATATACCATATACTACCATATATGGAAGTGAAGTTGGAAATTAAGTTGGAATGGACCAATCAGAGTGACACTAACTGTTCAGAAGTTGTGCGACCCCATTTCCTGCTTGTAGTATCTTCCTTTGTTCAGAGAATAAAGCAGTTGTGTGTAAGCCTTTGCTGAGAGAAGAAGCGTGTATCTGTCTCTGACTCTGTATATCTGGTACATTCTTTGGCCTCTAAGCTAGCACTCAGCTTATATTTGGTCAGGTACAAGCAATCATATAGATCTCACTTTAAGGGATCACCCTCAAAGAGGGATGGATTATTCAAGAGCTTTGAGCAAATTAAAGCAGATTTTACCCTTCTACATAGGGATTTTATCAATATCTGCAAATATGTAATGTGTACACAACTTAGAATAAAAGCCATACTGGTTGCTAGACATCCCACAATAGATACCATTCCTACAGCAGCAGATACAAAAGGTCTAATATCCCTTATTTATAGGCAGTTACTGTCCCAACATTTGATAGTTTATGACAAAATGAGAGGAGGATGTGGGTCCCTTATCTGAGGAGCAATGGGGGAAATACTGGATTTGACACCTAAACTTTCCTTGTCATATTCACAAAGATTGTCACAAATTCTTCTCATTCATAGAGTATATGCAGTGGGGGAAATAAGTATTTGATCCCTTGCTGATTTTGCAAGTTTGTCCACTGACAAAGACATGAACAGTCTATAATTTTAAGGGTAGGTTAATTTTAACATTGAGAGATAGAATATCAAAAATAAAATCCAGAAAATCACATAGTCTAAATTATATAAATTTATTTGCATGTTGCAGTGAGAAATAAGTATTTGATCCCTCTGGCAAACCAGACTTAATACTTGGTGTCAAAACCCTTGTTGGCAAGCACAGCAGTCAGAGGTTTTTTGAAGTTGATGATGAAGTTTGCGCATATGTCAGAAGGAATTTTGGTTCACTCCTCTTTACAGATTATCTCTAAATCATTAAGATTTTGAAGCTGTCGCTTGGCAACTCGGAGCTTCAACTCCACTCCATGACATTAATGTGCTTCTTTTTGAGCCACTCCTTTTTGTCTTGGCTGTATGTTTTGGGTCATTGTCTTGCTGGAAGACTCCCAAAACATGTTTCCACCTCCATGCTTGATAGTGAGGATGGTGTTCTTTGGGTCATAGGCAGCATTACTCTTCCTCTAAACACGGGGAGTTGAGTTAATGCCAAAAACCTACATTTTTGTCTCATCTGACCACAGCACCTTCTCCCAATCTCACAGAATCATCCAGGTGTTCACTGGCAAACTTCAGTCGGGCCTGTACATGTGCCTTCTTGAGCAGGGGGACCTTGAGAGCACTGCAGGAATTAAAATCTTTACGGCATAATGTGTTACCAATGGTTTTCTTGGTGACTGTGTTCCCAGGTGTATTGAGATCATTAACACGCTCCCACCCATGTAGTTTTAGGCTGATCTCTTACCATCCTCATCATCAAGGATACCTCACGAGGTCTGTGGACAGGAGTCTTTTATAAAAGGTAACTGTGTAAGACAGCTGTCTTTAATGCAGGTAATGGGTTGATTAGCAGAGTCTAACTGGTCTGTAGGAGCCAGAACTCTTCATGGTTTGTAGAGGATCAAATACTTATTTCTCACTGCAAAATGCAAATAAATTTTATATAATTTATATAATGTGATTTTCTGGATTTTACTTTTGATATTTTCTCAATGTTAAAAATAAACTACCCTTAAAATTATAGACTGTACATGTCTACGTCAGTGGGCAAACGTACAAAATCAGCAAGGGATCAAATACTTATTTCCCCCACTGTAGAACCTCCCAAGTATTTTAATTAAAATTAGAATGCGAATGGCAGATGCCCTAGATGTGGTCAAAATGAATGGAAGGGGGTGATTGCTCTTGTACTATCTGTATTTGGAATACAACAGTTTGAACATAAAATCGGTAGAGTGCGCAGACAAGAGAAATGAATAGAACTACCAATCTAGGAGTAATATATAGCAAGGTAGTGGCGAAAAATTAAAATACAACTCTAATCTTTTAAAATGGACCCTTGGTCTCAATTAGATGAATGACAAACAATAAATATCCAGACATATATTCAAAGATTGATTTGGGACTCAGGAATTGTGTGTAGACACTAAGTTAACTGCACTGAAAAACCTCTATAACCATTGCTGAGAGTTTTCCCTTAACAGTGCCTAGTTATATCACTTGAGCCCCCATAAATAAGGCGATACTATTGTATACCAACATAAAGACCAGTGCTTGAAAATAGTTTAGCTGTCAACATTACAATAGCTGTGCTGCAAAAAACACCGTACAATACATCAAAATGCAATAAATGTTAGTATACCAGTGGTCATTCTTATGTAAGGAGAAAGAAAAACCTTAAATAATAAAAGGAACAATCTCACCCGGTTGGTTCACAGATGTGGCCAGGTTGTGTTCCAGACTTGTCAGAGAGGTCCTGGTTGCCCAGAGGAGGGGGAACCAATTCCACTATCACATCACACACCACCATAATGGTTTAAAGGTACCCCTTCATAACCATGCACCGACGCATTTCATTTTCCAAATCATCAGGGGAGGTAAGCGAAAAAAGGGGTTAAAAGGTTCCTTTACACTGAGATCCAGAGAGTGTGCATTCTCCATGCACAATATTGTCCGGTACACCCAGACTCCCATATGGCAACAGCTCAAGAATATTATTCTAGCCAGAAAGCTGTTGGCTCTACATTGGATAGACAATTCTCCCCCAACGATAACAGAACTAAAATCCAGGATAAATATCATCCAATGCTGGGAAAGGGGAAGCTAATATTAAAGGAACGCTCTCACGAAAGCCATCCACATATGGAACAATGGGTAATTACCCCAGATATTGCTTCAGAAATCCTATACTGGGCCGTTTCTCCATTTCCTTACAGTAAACCAGGAATTTATATCCTTATACCCAATTGCCCCTTTTTAGATCTATTCTTTTTCTTTTGATGTCCCAATAGGGAAAAATATAATCAGTGAAGAAGTATTCAGATATTTATGTCTGTACAAATGTAAAATTACTATTTCAAAGCCTTGTACTATAGAGCGAAATTGGGATTTATCTCATTGTGACTGGTTTTTGTATTGTTTACTGTGTTTTCTTTCTTTTTATTACAATGTTTGTGTAAAAAAAAAATGTTGGTAATCTTTTGTTTAATAAAAATGATCTGATTGACAAAAGAAGGGAACTAAAGTTATTAATAGATAAAACTTATACAAAACACCAAGATCGCATGAGAAGGTACTCCTACGAATTTGCAAACAAATGTGGCCATTCATTGGAAAGGAGGTTACATCCACTCATGAAAAGGACATACGTATCCAAAAGAAAAGGGGCACGCGGGCCAGAAATTCATCACCCCACTGATATAGTTGATATTTCTGAACCATTTTGCTGCTGTTATAGCTCGCTATACAATATTCATGGATAATACCACGACATACCTCGGAACATAAACTGACAAATATATTATGGACATTGCCCTTCCTTCCTTATAGGCCCTTGAGCAGGAGATACTAGACAAATGTGTCACTGATCAAGAGATAGGAAGAGCCCTGGGTCAGATGTGTTAAATAATGGGTTTTTTAAGATGTTTGCACCCCAGTTATTATGATTTTAGCAAAAGTATTCAATTTTACCTGAGAAGACTCCTCCTTTACCTTCCAATCACTTGATGCTCATTTAACAGTTTTATAAAAGCCTGAAGAAGAACCAAACGCCTGCCCTAATTTTCATCCAATATCACTAATTAATATAGACATCAAAATATTCTCTAAAATAATTACAACACTGCTCTCCTACTAACTGCCAAGGCCGGACTGGCCATCTGGCAATTCTCATGCCAGAAGGGTCTGTCTGGTCATGGGCCACCTTGTATATGTTGTTAACAGAATCAATGACTGCATGACACCCATACTGCTATTAGTAGTGACGGAGAACAAAGTAGCTGACCGTCACTTACCCCAGATGGCCACGAGCATCACTTCTGACTGCAGCCTGCTGGAGCCCAGCACCAAGCAGGGGATGTCGGCAGTGCAATGACGTCAGTGCATTGCGCCACCAGCGAGAATGGAAAGAAGAGGAGACAGATGCTACAGAGGATGAGGAAGCTTTATTTGGTGAATATAAGGATTCTTTTTGTCTTGGGGGGGCTGTGGGGTACACTATAAAGGGTACTGTGAGTTGGACCATCATAATATGTACGGTGCTGTGGAGTGGACTACCATACTATATATTGTACTGTTGGGGGACAATCATACTACATAGTGGGCTATTGTGAGACCATTATATTATATGAGGGACATTGAGGTGGACCATCATATTATATGGGGGTTGTGAGGTGGACCGTCATACTATATAAGGGGATATGAGGTGAAGTATCATACGATATCAGCAGCTGTAGTGGGTACCATTATACTATATAGGGGCTATAAAATATAAGGAGCTACTGTATATACAGCTATAATACGCTAGATGGTGGCCAGATTCTAACGCATCGGGTATTCTAGAATATGTATGTATGTATGTGTATAGCAGCCACATAGTATATTGCACAGGCCATGTAGTATATAGGAGCCATGTATTATATAGCAGGCAAATACTACGTGGCCTGTGCTATATACTATGTTACTGCTATATACATACATACATATTGTAGAATACCCGATGCGTTAATACAGGCCACGCAATATATAACCGTGGCAATGCAGTATATAGCACAGCCCAAACAGTATATAACACAGCCCACGTAGTATATAACACAGCCCACACAGTATATAGCAGCCACGCAGTATATAACACAGGCGATGTAGTATAAAACACAGGCCACGCTGTATATAACACTGGCCACGTAATATATATCACAGCTCACGCAGTATATAACACTGGCCATGTAATATATAGCACAGCCCACGCAGTATATAACACATCCCACATAGGATCTAACACTGGCCAGGTAGTATATAGCAGCCACGTGGTATATAACACAGCCCACGTAGTATATAGCAGTGTGGGCACCATATCCCTGTTAAAAAAAAATAATTAAAATAAAAAATAGTTATATACTTACCCGCCGGGATCCAATCCAGCGAAGCTCTGGCAATGCGCGCGCGGCTGCCGACATCTTCAATTCCCAGGATGCATTGCAAAATTACCCAGATGACTTAGCAGTCTCGCGAGACCGCTAAGTCTTCTGGGTAATTTCGCAATGCATCTCTGGGAACGGAAGCTGGCGGAGGCTGCACGCGGCTCGGCGGACTACGGAAGGTGAGAATAGCAGGTTTTTTGTTTTTTTTTATTATTTTTAACATTACATCTTTTTACTATTGATGCTGCATAGGCAGCATCAACAGTAAAAAGTTGGGGACACACAGGGTTAATAGCAGCGGTAACGGAGTGCATTACCCACGGCATAACGCCGTCCGTTACCGCTGGCAATAACCCTGTGTGAGCGGTGACTGGAGGGGGAGTATGCGGGCACCGGGCACTGACTGCAGGGGAGTAGGGAGGGACTAATCGGACTGTGCCCATCGCTGATTGGTCACGGCAGCCATGACAGGCAGCTGGCGAGACCAATCAGCGACGCGGGATTTCCGTTACGGAAGTTGCAGACAGAAAGACGGAAGTACCCCTTAGACAATTATATATATATATAGATAAGGAGCTGTGGGGTAGACCATCCTATATATTGGACTGTTAGGTGGACCATCATACTATATAGGTAGCTTTTGTCATACAGTATTGGTGTTATGAGAATCTTCATAGTGTATGAGATCTATCATACTGTGTGGGGTGGCTGTGGTGGGATCATCTTACTGCTTAGGGTGGTTGTAGTGAACATCATATTGCATGGGGTAGCTGTAGGGGACATTGTACTGTGTGAAGGTCTATGGTGTTCATTATACTATGTTTGATGGACATTATACTGTGTGGAGGAGGTCTATGGTGTACATTATAGTACTGAATTTGTCCTTCTTATTTGATAGCATGTCATGAACAGGGGGTGTTTGGCTGCCCCCGGTTTGTCATGGATTATTTATATCCCACTTCCGGTTTGGAACTCGCAGCTCTCTGGTGCCCCCTTACTCTCAGGTCAGTCAGGGAACTGCACCTAGGATAATTAGTTGCCAGAAAGGCTGCCTTGCTATGTCCTGGCTATTGGGCACACTGCAGTGAGGGCGATATAATTATTCCCAGTCTCAAAAGGGAAATGCAATTATCAAACGTCGTCTGTTGCTGCCAGTTTCCCCAAAAGCTCAGGACACTGCGCTGACAAAAGCTCCTATTACTAAGATTAATAGCGGGTCAGGAGCCAACCCAATCAGTAGCAATGACTTAGTTCGGAGGATGTTGGGGTACGTTTAAGAGGAAGGAAAACAAAACTAGTAAATATTGTAGCTTTTACTCCAAAAAAAATTAGGCAGTGTTTACAAAAGAATATAAAAAGATATTACACAATGAGGCAATTACAATATGCATGCAACAATTACAATATAAAAGGGATTAAAGATGAAAACACTTACAATTATCTCATATCATGGTTGCAATATGGTGTGGGGGAGGGGTTCCCAAGAAACAGGATTCAGTCCACAGCAGGGATGGTATATGCTGTCCTCCTCTACGCACTGAACCCCTGCAAAATGGCTGTTCCTGTTTTATAGTTGGACTCTAAACTAAGGAACTTCCCCTGGGCTAACCTCACCGAGTGGCTGCCTACTCCCCCTTTTGAAAGTTATGAAAAATCTTCTATTGCCCGTACCTCTTAGGGCGAAGCTCGCACTGGAATGACAGAAGTATTACATGTCTCCTCATGACATTAGCTTTCTATTAAAGGGAACCTGTCACCCCCAAAATGGAAGGTGAGCTAAGCCCACCGACATCAGGTGATTATCTACAGTATTAGGACTGGCGGAACGCACCGAGTAAAAAGTGAGATGTTATTAGGTGAGTTCGCAGTCCGGGGTCCACCGTGCAGGTGAGAACCTGCTGCTAGCAAATGGCAGCGCTATATGGCGGTGGAAGCGAACCCTGTTAAGTCTCAGGGCCGCGGTACCGCACAATAGAACGCAAGCAAGGAGTAACCGAACTCAGTCCCAAGACTCGGGATTTGAGTCCGTCTAGATTACTTGCCCTCGACACCGCTACTGGGTGTAAGAGATAAACTGAAATAATACGTTTGAGCACAAGAATGCGAGCTGTGCCGTACTGGCGAGCGCCACTAACCACCCAGACTTGGGCTAAGGAAGTGCTCTAATGGAGCGTGGCGCCATACTGGCGGTCACAGCAGTAAACGCTGTTTCGTGTGTTATAACCTTCAGGACCTTCCTGGAGGACCAATGAGATCTTCTGCAGTATATGAGCATGTGACCCTCGATCTCCAATGGGAGATCTTGCCCTGGGCATGCTCAGAAGGGGAAAAGCAGGACTTCATTCCAAAAGCATCTACTCACCGCTGCCCAGCACTGGCTACAAAGGCAGAAGCTGGAAAAGCAGCAGTAACCCTATGCACAGAGTGAGACTGAGCAAGACGCTGGGACCAACGTCTCCACTGAGCAGGCTCCACCGTGGCAGAAGAAGAATGGGAGACTGCAGCGGAGATGGCCTGAGATTCACCCTGTGCAGAGGCAGGAACTTGACCCCTAACATACAGCATTCTGGAATGCTGTAGATAAGCCCCTGATGTATCCTGAAAGATGAGAAAAAGAGGTTATATTATACTCACCGGGGTGGGCCGTCCGATCCGATGGGCGTCGCGGTCCGGGGCCTCCCATCTTCATAGGATGATGTCCTCTTCTTGTCTTCAAGCTGCGGTTCTGGCGCAGGCGTACTTTGTCTGCCTTGTTGAGGGCAGAGCAAAGTACTGCAGTGCGCAGGTGCCGGGCCTCTCTGACCTTTCCCGGCGCCTGCGCACTGCAGTACTTTGCTCTGCCCTCAAGATGGCAAAGTACGCCTGCGCCACAGCCGCAGCGTGAAGACAAGAGGACATCATCGTAAGAAGATGGGAGGCCCCGGACCAGACGGCGACGCCCATCGGACCGGACCGGTAGCGGGAACGCCCCTGGGTGAGTATAATCTAACCTCTTTTTCTCATGTTTCAGGATACATCGGGGGCTTATCTACAGCATTACCGAATGCTATAGATAAGCCCCTGATGCCGGTGGGCTTAGCTCACCTTCCATTTTGGGGGTGACAGGTTCCCTTTAAATCTAAACATGAAGTGGTTATTTGACTGGGTTCAGGAGAAATCAATTCCTTAGATTCTGCTGGTACTGGAACTTAGAAAACACACTGGTGTATAGTTCTACCATGGTACATTCCAAATATGTAACTTTCACACCTAAGTCACTTCTTGGGTCAAGTTATTTTATCTTGAATAACACAGCTGCCAGGAGGAAGCGGGGAAGAGTGGTATAGAGTTTCACAGGCAGACTGAGGGGGCATGCAGCTGTGACAGGGGAGAAGGAAGGAGCTGGCAAAGTGAAAAGAAAAGCTGTTATGATCCCTAGTGGCGGAGGATCACAAATAGATCAGCAAGTGATTAAACTAAGGACGAGCTCTAGGGAGATGGTAACTGGACTGATCGCAAATCTGAACCTATCCAAAACAACTAGAGGTAGCCGGTGAACGTGCCTAAAAAATTCTTAGACGTCTCGAGCCAGCCTGAGGAACTAGCTACCCCTAAAGAGAAAGAAAGACCTCGCTTGCCTCCAGAGAAATAATCCCCAAAGATATAGAAGCCCCCAACAAATATTAACGGTGAAGTAAGAAGAAGGCACATACATAGGGATGAAATCAGATTCAGCAAAAGAGGCCCACTAGTACTAGAAAGCAGAAAATAGAGCAGGGGTCTATGCGATCAATAAAAAACCCTTACAAAATATCCATCCTGAGATTTCAAGAACCCACACACCAACTAACGGTGTGTGGGGAGAAACTCAGCCCACTAGAGCAACCAGCAAGCGAGGGAATTACATTTTAGCAAGCTGGAACAGAAAACATGATAAACACTGCTGATCAAAAAATGAGCAAACAAAACTTAGCTTATCGTGGATGGACTGGGAGCAAGGTAGTCAGAAGGAATCTGAGTAGCACTGATTACATCGACAGCCGGCAACAAGTGGAAGTAAAACAGAGCTATATAGGAACCTCCCAGAGGATAACGAACCAGCTGATAGCCAGAGACCAGCAGGATAACAAACAAAGCCACCAGGGGGAGCCCAAAGCAAAAGTCACACCATACCACCAGTGACCACAAGAGGGAGCCCGAAAACAGAGTTCACAACAGTACCCCTCCCTTAAGGAGGGGTCACCGAACCCTCATGAAAACCCCCAGGGCGATCAGGATGAGCCACATGGAAGGCACGAACCAAATCGGCCGCATGAACATCAGAGGCGACAACCCAAGAATTATCCTCCTGACCATAGCCCTTCCACTTGACCAAATACTGGAGCCTCCGTCTAGAAACACGAGAATCCAAGATCTTCTCCACCACGTATTCCAATTCTCCCTCAACCAGCACCGGGGCGGGAGGCTCAACCGGAGGAACCACAGGTACCACATACCTCCGCAACAACGAGCGATGAAACACATTATGAATAGCAAATGATGCCGGGAGGTCCAGACGGAATGACACAGGGCCAAGGACTTCCAGAATCTTATAAGGACCGATAAACCGAGGCTTGAACTTAGGAGAGGAGACCTTCATAGGAACGAAGCGAGAAGGCAACCACACCAAGTCCCCAACGCGAAGTCGGGGACCCACACAGCGACGGCGGTTGGCAAAGAGCTGAGCCTTCTCCTGTGACAACTTCAAATTGTCCACCACATGATTCCAAATCTGATGCAACCTATCCACCACAACATCCACTCCAGGACAGTCAGAAGGCTCCACCTGACCCGAGGAAAAACGAGGATGAAACCCCGAATTACAAAAAAAAGGAGAAACCAAAGTAACAGAACTAGCCCGATTATTAAGGGCAAACTCGGCCAACGGTAAAAAAGTAACACAGTCGTCCTGGTCAGCAGAAACAAAACATCTTAAATAAGTCTCCAAGGTCTGATTAGTTCGCTCGGTTTGGCCATTCGTCTGAGGATGGAAGGCCGACGAAAAAGACAATTCAATGCCCAACTTAGCACAAAAGGTCTGCCAAAATCTAGACACAAACTGGGATCCTCTGTCAGAAACAATGTTCTCAGGAATCCCGTGCAAACGAACCACATTTTGAAAAAACAGTGGAACCAACTCGGAGGAGGAAGGCAACTTAGGCAAGGGCACCAAATGGACCATCTTAGAAAAACGATCACACACCACCCAGATGACAGACATTCTCTGAGAGACAGGGAGATCTGAAATAAAATCCATGGAAATGTGCATCCAAGGCCTCTTCGGGACAGGCAAAGGTAACAGCAAACCACTGGCACGAGAACAGCAAGGCTTCGCCCAAGCACAAATTCCACAAGACTGCACAAAGGAACGCACATCCCGCGACAAGGAAGGCCACCAAAAAGACCTGGCCACCAAGTCTCTGGTACCAAATATTCCAGGATGGCCCGCCAACACCGAAAAATGAACCTCGGAGATGACTCTGTTGGTCCATCTATCCGGGACAAACAGTCTCTCCGGTGGACAGCGGTCAGGTCTATCCGCCTGAAACTCTTGCAGCACACGTCGCAAATCTGGGGAGATGGCAGACAAAATCACCCCTTCTCTAAGGATACCAGCCGTCTCTGAATCACCAGGAGAGTCAGGCACAAAACTCCTAGAAAGAGCATCAACTTTCACATTCTTCGAACCCGGCAGGTACGAGACCATGAAATCAAAACGAGAGAAAAACAACGACCAACGAGCATGTCTGGGATTCAGCCGCTTGGCCGACTCGAGATAAATCAAATTCTTGTGGTCAGTCAAGACCACCACACGATGTTTAGCTCCCTCGAGCCAATGTCGCCACTCCTCAAATGCCCACTTCATAGCCAACAGCTCCCGATTACCGACATCATAATTCTGCTCGGCAGGCGAAAACTTTCTTGAAAAGAAAGCACATGGCTTCATCACAGAGCCATCGGGGCTTCTCTGCGACAAAACAGCCCCCGCTCCAATCTCGGAAGCATCAACCTCCACCTGGAAGGGAAGTGAGACATCTGGCTGACATAAGACCGGAGCCGAAGAAAACCGACGCTTCAGCTCCCGAAAGGCCTCCACAGCCGCAGAAGACCAATTAGTCACATCAGAACCCTTCTTGGTCAAATCCGTCAAAGGCTTAACAACGCCAGAAAAATTAGCTATGAAGCGACGGTAAAAATTAGCAAAACCCAAGAACTTCTGAAGACTCTTAACAGATGTAGGCTGCGTCCAGTCATGAATAGCCTGAACCTTGACTGGGTCCATCTCAATAGTAGAAGGAGAAAAAATGAAACCCAAAAAAGAAATCTTCTGGACTCCAAAAAGACATTTTGAGCCCTTCACAAATAAAGCATTGTCACGTAGGACCTGAAAGACCATCTTGACCTGCTTAACATGAGACTCCCAATCATCCGAAAAAAACAGAATATCATCCAGATACACAATCATAAACTTATCCAGATATTCACGGAAGATGTCATGCATAAAGGACTGAAAGACTGAAGGAGCATTAGAAAGTCCAAAAGGCATCACCAAGTACTCAAAATGGCCTTCAGGCGTATTAAATGCAGTTTTCCATTCATCACCCTGTTTTATACGCACAAGGTTATACGCACCACAAAGATCTATCTTGGTGAACCAACTAGACCCCCTAATGCGAGCAAACAAATCAGTTAACAATGGCAAAGGATACTGAAATTTGACCGTGATTTTATTCAAAAGGCGATAATCAATACAGGGTCTCAGGGAACCATCCTTTTTAGCCACAAAAAAGAATCCTGCACCAAGAGGGGATGAGGACGGGCGAATATGTCCCTTCTCTAAAGACTCCTTTTATATAACTCCGCATGGCAGCATGCTTCGGCACAGATAAATTGAAAAGTCGTCCCTTAGGAAACTTACTACCAGGAATCAAATTTATAGCACAATCACAGTCCCTATGAGGAGGTAGAGAATTGAGTTTGGGCTCCTCAAATACATCCTGGTAGTCTGACAAAAACGTAGGGACTTCAGAAGGAGTGGACGAAGCAATTGACACCACAGGAGCGTCACCATGAATTCCCTGACAACCCCAACTTTACACCGACATAGCTTTCCAATCCAGGACTGGATTATGAGTCTGCAACCATGGTAGACCCAACACGACGACATCATGCAAATTATGCAGTACAAGAAAGCGAATCACCTCCCGATGAACAGGAGTCATGCACATGGTCACTTGTGTCCAGTACTGAGGTCTATTCGTAGCCAATGGTGTAGAATCAATTCCCCTTAGTGGAATAGGGAATTTTAAAGGCTCCAAATCAAAACCACAGCGCCTGGCAAATGACCAATCCATCAGACTCAGGGTGGCACCTGAATCTACAAAAGCATTAACCGGGTAAGATGACAGGGAACAAATCAGGGTAACAGACTAAATGAACTTAGGCTGTAAAGTACCAATGGTGACAGATTTATCAACCTTTTTTTTGCGCTTAGAGCATGCTGAGATAACATGAGCTGAGTCACCACAGTAAAAGCACAACCCATTTTGCCGTCTATAATTTTGCCGTTCACTTCTGGTCAGAATTCTGTCACATTGCATAGATTCAGGTGTCTGTTCAGAAGACACCGCCAAATGGTGCACAGGTTTGCGCTCCCGCAAACGCCGATCAATCTGAATGGCCAGAGTCATTGACTCATTCAGACCTGCAGGCGTAGGGAACCCCTCCATGACATTCTTAATGGCTTCAGAAAGACCTTCTCTGAAATTTGCAGCCAGGGCACACTCATTCCACTGAGTAAGCACCGACCATTTCCGAAATTTCTGGCAGTACACCTCTGCTTCATCTTGCCCCTGCGAGAGGGCCAATAACGTTTTTTCAGCCTGGTTCTCAAGATTAGGTTCCTCATAGAGCAATCCAAGGGCTAGAAAAAACGCATCTACACTAAGCAATGCAGGATCCCCTGGCGCCAATGCGAAGGCCCAATCTTGGGGGTCACCACGCAAAAAGGAAATGATAATCTTAACTTGCTGAACGGCATCACCAGAGGAACGAGGTTTCAAAGAAAGAAACAACTTACAATTGTTCCTAAAATTCAGGAACCTAGATCTATCTCCAGAAAACAACTCCGGAATAGGTATTCTAGGCTCTGACATAGGACTGTGAACAACAAAATCCTGAATACTTTGAACCCTAGCAGCAAGATGATCCAGACTGGAAGCCAAGCTCTGGACATCCATGTCAGCAGCTGAACTCAGAGCCACACCAAGATTAAGAGGAGGAGAGAAGCTAGCCACAGCAGCTAGACACACGGCAAAAAAAAAAAAAAATTCTCAAGGCTTCTTTTCTCCTGCTTCTGCCGTGCAATTAACACTTTACAGGCCGGCTGTACTGTTATGATCCCTAGTGGCGGAGGATCACAAATAGATCAGCAAGTGATTAAACTAAGGACGAGCTCTAGGGAGATGGTAACTGGACTGATCGCAAATCTGAACCTATCCAAAACAACTAGAGGTAGCCAGTGAACGTGCCGAAAAAATTCTTAGACGTCTCGAGCCAGCCTGAGGAACTAGCTACCCCTAAAGAGAAAGAAAGACCTCGCTTGCCTCCAGAGAAATAATCCCCAAAGATATAGAAGCCCCCAACAAATATTAACGGTGAAGTAAGAAGAAGGCACATACATAGGGATGAAATCAGATTCAGCAAAAGAGGCCCACTAGTACTAGAAAGCAGAAAATAGAGCAGGGGTCTATGCGATCAATAAAAAACCCTTACAAAATATCCATCCTGAGATTTCAAGAACCCACACACCAACTAACTGTGTGTGGGGAGAAATTCAGCCCACTAGAGCAACCAGCAAGCGAGGGAATTACATTTTAGCAAGCTGGAACAGAAAACATGATAAACACTGCTAATCAAAAAATGAGCAAACAAAACTTAGCTTATCCTGGATGGACTGGGAGCAAGGTAGTCAGAAGGAATCTGAGTAGCACTGATTACATCGACAGCCGGCAACAAGTGGAAGTAAAACAGAGCTATATAGGAACCTCCCAGAGGATAACGAACCAGCTGATAGCCAGAGACCAGCAGGATAACAAACAAAGCCACCAGGGGGAGCCCAAAGCAAAAGTCACACCATACCACCAGTGACCACAAGAGGGAGCCCGAAAACAGAGTTCACAACAAAAAGCTACCTAGCATAGGGAGAAGGAGGAGCCGCGAGGGGGACCACAGCTGCAGCCTGTGTGTGCTGAGCTGGCATGTCATGGAAGGTACTAGAAGGTTACTTTGAATGACATTCGTAATATCATTACCTAGCGTGATTCTTATTGATTAGTCCTATTATTTATATGAGCCACAATTATTTATTCAGCCTTTCCAATTTCCCTTCCTAATTTCCTGTATTTTATTTGAACAATGAGTTTACCTTCCCAGCAGATTTTATCTAGAGACGTTTCAGTAGAAACGTTTCAGACGTTTTATCAATGAGACGTTTCAGTAGAAAATACAGAGCTGTTGAAAGCAATATCCAGTGCCTTCCGCAGGTTTTCCTTTCAATATGGTGTTACAGGGCTTTAGTAATGATTTACATAGAAATGATAAAAAGGTATTTGAATTTGTAACCTCTATTTTACCCGGGCATTCCACAGAAAATGCTTCTAAAAAGTTAATGTTACACAGAGTCAGACATTCTACGCTGTGTAATGTCTGACAGACACTGTCGTAACTGAGTTCTTTTAAAAACGCTGGTGAAGGGAACGCCCGAAGTCTGAAAACATGTCAGCGATTTAATCACAGCCATAGGGGAGATTGCTTTAAACACCTTGAAAGGTTGAATTCCACTGAGTGACTTAAAGTATACTAAAGAAATGGAGTAAAGATGTAAAAACCTGAGTGATAGATCACAACCCTAAAAAAAGAAGTGTCTACTAAAGCAGACTAGAGGGTTTATAGGGCCTTTTAGGTTTTGCAATAATAATAACAAATCTCCTCACAAGCAAATAATGGAGCATACAGAGAAAATGTATCTGGTCCCCAAACAGGATCTAATCAAAGTAAGACCCCCTTATACAGACAACATATGACGGGGTGTTATTCGTTGCCTTGGGAAAGAGATTAGTGAGATTTTACAACGCCGTGACATGCCCGAAGACGTTAAAATTAAAACGTATAATACCACACTACAGAGATACTTGGTTCATGCTAAACAGCCCCTGAATGTGATCACCAACAACTGCCAAATTCAGACCCTGAAAAAATCAAGAAGTCATTGGAATTGTCAGCCATGTAAACCAGTGATATAAAAAGAAGGATGAATTTTTACTAACAGATTACTGCAGAATAAAAGTGTTACAGCTTGGAAGGATAAAAGAGAATTTATTTTTCAAGGATCTGTAATACCAGGATCTAACATGCTGGATTTGGTAGGAATATTCTATCTACAGTTGTGGGTAATTAGCTACTAAACAGCGTTTAGATGGCATAACAATGTCCATCAATGAAGCCATCGCTGTATCTACACCCTAAACGCTATCCACACTGCACAGTGTGATTCAATCTTTACACTCCCCATCATTAGGAATCACACAAGGAACTCTGCTACCTAAAAAAAGGTCTCAACCAATACTACAATCCATGTGGCTCACGATGTAAGTGATGTGTAGGATAAATAACATACCTGGATTGTAGAGCTCCATATTATTCTGTAAGAAATGTAATGAGGTATATTATTAACCCCTTCATGACTGTGGGATTTTTCGTTTTTCCGTGTTCGTTTTTCGCTCCCCTCCTTCCCAGAGCCATAACTTTTTTATTTTTCCGTCACTATGGCCATGTGAGGGCTTATTTTTTGCGGGACGAGTTGTACTTTTGAAAAACATCATTGGTTTTACCATGTCATGTACTAGAAAACGGGAAAAAAAATCCAAGTGCAGTGAAATTGCAAAAAAAGTGCAATCCCACACTTGTTTTTTGTTTGGCTTTTTTGCTAGGTTCACTAAATGCTAAAACTGACCTGCCATTATGATTCTCCAGGTCAGTACGAGTTCATATATAAGAAATTAGTCTGCACTCTGCTATATAAAGAGGGTGCTGGTGTAACGGACAGAAAGTCCTCAGTAACATTAATCAAGAGATACACCGCACTCACGGATGGAATATGTTGCAAGCCATATAACAATTTATTTATGTACATACATATCAACGGTAACAATGCATTTATATGTAATAAAAGCGTATTTAAATGACGTTTCGAACCCAACCGGGTTATTACTCATATACCGCTGTGGAAAAAATAGGGAAAACACAAAAAAATCATAACAAGTCATACATAACATATAAAATGATAACAATATGTACACAAAAAGGCACCAAGCCTATAAAGGTAACCCCAAGTGCAGCGCCCCAGAGTCCTGGTCGTTGCAGTACTGTGGCTCCGCCACTATGGGGGGCCATGGTGCGTCCGATGGCACTGAAGGAGTTCATCTGATCAGGTATCACAGACACCAATACATTTCACAGCCGGGCCTCCGGGGGGAGCTAAGGGTTCTATTCATTAGGCCACTCCCCACCATAGTGGGTAAACTGGGGGTCAGGCAGGAAGTTAGATGAGAAAGCTGACTGGATTGAACGAAGCAACACCTTGTGGCAGAGGGTGTTGTGGAGGAAGAGACAGTAGGGTCTCTGTCAGGGGTGGGATCCTGACAGAGGCTTGGCATTGGAAAGAACGTAACGGGACCGTGCCTGCTCAGCATAGCGGCGGTGCCCAAGAAAGGACTAGAAGCGAGATAGATTGTGCTGAGTGAGAAACGAGATCAAGCAAAAAGGAGAATACCAGTAGGGGTCATGCTGTAGGACCGGAGCAACATCCTACTGAGGCGCATTACCGGTGGCCGGAACGCCGAGGGAGTGGAATAGCATACAGCTTCAAGCCATACTCCAAACAGCGGCAGGGCAGTCAGTTTAAGGCGGGCTGTCTACCACATATCACCTATGAAGTCTTGGGGGGCAATTGCGGGAGAGGGGCGTCTCTAGGGTCCCGGAAGAACTCCAGGCCTACCTGACAAACGGGTGCCGTTCCAACCTGAATAACAGGGAGGGATGGAATACGAGAAGAACATCAGTGAATCGAGTTGTGAGGGAACTTAAGAAACAGACACGACAGTTGTGGGGTACTTTCCATGAGCACAGCAGGGAAGGACTACAACACATAGCGCTAAGAAGGAGGGCACTGATTTCCACCTGTGAGGAGAACTCTGGAGGTGCCATCGGACCGACCGGACTTGCGCAGCCTGGTGAACCGTATTCTGGACTGCGGACTGAGAGATCTCCAGTAAAGAGGTAAAGAGACTGCAACCTGGTGTCCTCGTTATTTACCGCGACCTGCACCCCACAACTGCACCGCTTCACCACCGTTACTGCACCATCATCATCACTTATTGCACCGGACGTCCCCCACTGACGGACAGGGCCACGGACCGGGTCTAGCCACCGTGACAACCCCAGGACTGAGACCCAGAGGCCCGGCTCCGGGTACCCCTAGGCCCTGCGGCGGTGTGGGGGCGCTCCAACTTGGCGTCACGAACAGGATCTACTTAAGCCTGAAGAATCAGGTCATGTGTGCCTTGGAACTGTGATTTATAGTGCTTGGACTGTACTTTATTAGAAGGGCCGTGTATTGCCGCTTGTCGCCAGAAGTTCCCGCCAAAACCGCCGCCATTACAGCGCTAAGGAGAGCGCAGGAGAAGAAGAAGGGCGTGGAAGTGGGCGTGAACAAGCTGAAGAGCGCGAAAGACAATGGCCGCCCAGTCTAAATATCTCGGCCCCTTGAGGACGTGTCCGTCAGCAGCCGAGATCCGCCTCCTGATCCTCAATGGTGGGCAGAGACAGAGAAAACGAAACCGCCCACGAAGGAGAGAGCGGGAAAAGGACCAGGAAGAAGAAGTCAGAGACATGGAGGACGCCCTGGCGAGCCACCCGGAGCCGGAGCGTGGGGTCGGAGCCGAGGACTCCCCCAGCTACCCGGAGGGGCACCGCAACCAGGCCTCCACCGCTGATGCTGAATTCCTGCAGGCCGGAGTGGACGAGCTCAGCGACCGACCCCGGCGGACGCAGCTGAGCACCGAGGCCGGGTGGAAGAAGGCCATCATCAGGAGCCTCACCGGACATCTGTCGGCAGCCTCATCTGGTCCGGAGCAGGAAAGAAGTCCCAGCGCTCCGAAGCTGGAAAGCAAGGCGCTGCCGGGAAGGGGTATGCTGCGAGCAGAGATGACAACGCCGCAGCACAAGGTCCCGCAACCAGCGTTCCAGACCCCAGCGGAGACGGAGCAGACCGGCACCGGAGGGACCGCATCTGAAGCAGGTATGAAGGACGACCCTGCCCTGACGACCGACACCACTCCAGTGACTGCTAGTGCCACAGCTGCTGACTCCGTTCCAGTGACTGATCTTGCAGCAGCCGCTACCTCTGCTGCAGCAGATGCCCATACTCAAGCTGCGCAGACCTCCATCGCTGCGCATGATTTAATCGTACATGAAAGACGGATTAACGGCGTTTGTCCAGCACTGGGTGTAACCCTGGACCTCACTTTGCCCAGGCCAAGAAGGGTTAAGTGCCAGGTGCAGCCCTGGAAGCCGTCCAACTAAGCCTCGGAAACCTGAAACTGTAAATAGTTAACTGTTTATTTCCTTGCTATTTTGCTGCTAAAACCCGTCCTGGGTTAATTCTTAAAGGGATCCCTTTGTTTACCCGGGATCCCTATTGCTTTTTATTTTTGCTTTCACTTTCATTTTTGCTTTTTGTTCCACAATGTTATAAAAACTGCTGAATCATGAACAGTGCATGATACAAACTTCCTGTATATAGTTTGCACCTTCTTAAAGGCGCTTCCTACTGGTCTTACTTGGAAAGAGACTCTTTGCGAAGATACCATACCGGAGCCTTTGCTGAGTAAGGACTGGTAGCCTGAGGAGATACGCTACCTCATAAAGACTCGATCCTCTCTTAAAGGGGATGCTCAACTGTGTACTTATGAGTGATACTGTTTTAGAACAGTAATGTGATGATAATGCTTATATGTTGAAGTTACTTGTATTGAACTAGTTGGCTGTAAGACAAAGAAATGTTGATAATGTCCTTAAGAAGAAAGAATGAGAGTTAGAAGAAAGATGCAGTAGGCCCGTAGGGGTAGACAGAGTGTCCTGCATAGTCGGTAGTAAGAAGAGTAAAGATGGAAGTTTGATATTTGATAATGTTGATAAGAAAAGGGGGGGGGGATAGAAGGTAAACCCTGCGTTCCCCATCGAAAGTTAGTAATGTGTTACTAAGGACAGAAAGTGAACCCGTAGGGGTTAGAAAGTGAGTCCTAATAGGAGCCAAATAGAGCTGGCTCAATGTTCTCTAATTGAAAGGAATGTTATGTCTATACCATGTATAGTAGCGAAAGGCAGTAGGCCCTGGCTGAACAGGGCGGTCCTGTAATAGAAAGGAGAGGCAGTAGGTCTGGTGCCGTTAGGACAGGCGGTCCTGCAGGTTCAAAGTAGGAGAATGCAAAGTTAAAATACCTTATAATGTGATTATAGGAAGGTCTTTAGCGGATTAAGAGTGTATATCCTTAAAGGCAAAGTTAAATTTTTGGTCAATAATGTTTGCACCTAGTAGAATACCCGGTTGGGTAATGAGAGTTAATTGTAGCCTGTTGCTATGATATTTAATTATGTTTGTAACGTTAAAGTGTCCTCACCTCCCATAAAGGGAAGCTTGTTCAAGTATGCTTATTGTTTTGCACTCAACAAAATTGTATGTCTTTTTGCTAACCTGTATTGTTGTTTTCTTCCCAGTCGCGGAGTACTGTGTTTAACCAGGGGGGAGTGCAGCGCCCCAGAGTCCTGGTCGTTGCAGTACTGTGGCTCCGCCACTATGGGGGGCCATGGTGCGTCCGATGGCACTGAAGGAGTTCATCTGATCAGGTATCACAGACACCAATACATTTCACAGCCGGGCCTCCGGGGGGAGCTAAGGGTTCTATTCATTAGGCCACTCCCCACCATAGTGGGTAAACTGGGGGTCAGGCAGGAAGTTAGATGAGAAAGCTGACTGGATTGAACGAAGCAACACCTTGTGGCAGAGGGTGTTGTGGAGGAAGAGACAGTAGGGTCTCTGTCAGGGGTGGGATCCTGACAGAGGCTTGGCATTGGAAAGAACGTAACGGGACCGTGCCTGCTCAGCATAGCGGCGGTGCCCAAGAAAGGACTAGAAGCGAGATAGATTGTGCTGAGTGAGAAACGAGATCAAGCAAAAAGGAGAATACCAGTAGGGGTCATGCTGTAGGACCGGAGCAACATCCTACTGAGGCGCATTACCGGTGGCCGGAACGCCGAGGGAGTGGAATAGCATACAGCTTCAAGCCATACTCCAAACAGCGGCAGGGCAGTCAGTTTAAGGCGGGCTGTCTACCACATATCACCTATGAAGTCTTGGGGGGCAATTGCGGGAGAGGGGCGTCTCTAGGGTCCCGGAAGAACTCCAGGCCTACCTGACAAACGGGTGCCGTTCCAACCTGAATAACAGGGAGGGATGGAATACGAGAAGAACATCAGTGAATTGAGTTGTGAGGGAACTTAAGAAACAGACACGACAGTTGTGGGGTACTTTCCATGAGCACAGCAGGGAAGGACTACAACACATAGCGCTAAGAAGGAGGGCACTGATTTCCACCTGTGAGGAGAACTCTGGAGGTGCCATCGGACCGACCGGACTTGCGCAGCCTGGTGAACCGTATTCTGGACTGCGGACTGAGAGATCTCCAGTAAAGAGGTAAAGAGACTGCAACCTGGTGTCCTCGTTATTTACCGCGACCTGCACCCCACAACTGCACCGCTTCACCACCGTTACTGCACCATCATCATCACTTATTGCACCGGACGTCCCCCACTGACGGACAGGGCCACGGACCGGGTCTAGCCACCGTGACAACCCCAGGACTGAGACCCAGAGGCCCGGCTCCGCGTACCCCTAGGCCCTGCGGCGGTGTGGGGGCGCTCCAACTTGGCGTCACGAACAGGATCTACTTAAGCCTGAAGAATCAGGTCATGTGTGCCTTGGAACTGTGATTTATAGTGCTTGGACTGTACTTTATTAGAAGGGCCGTGTATTGCCGCTTGTCGCCAGAAGTTCCCGCCAAAACCGCCGCCATTACAGCGCTAAGGAGAGCGCAGGAGAAGAAGAAGGGCGTGGAAGTGGGCGTGAACAAGCTGAAGAGCGCGAAAGACAATGGCCGCCCAGTCTAAATATCTCGGCCCCTTGAGGACGTGTCCGTCAGCAGCCGAGATCCGCCTCCTGATCCTCAATGGTGGGCAGAGACAGAGAAAACGAAACCGCCCACGAAGGAGAGAGCGGGAAAAGGACCAGGAAGAAGAAGTCAGAGACATGGAGGACGCCATGGCGAGCCACCCGGAGCCGGAGCGTGGGGTCGGAGCCGAGGACTCCCCCAGCTACCCGGAGGGGCACCGCAACCAGGCCTCCACCGCTGATGCTGAATTCCTGCAGGCCGGAGTGGACGAGCTCAGCGACCGACCCCGGCGGACGCAGCTGAGCACCGAGGCCGGGTGGAAGAAGGCCATCATCAGGAGCCTCACCGGACATCTGTCGGCAGCCTCATCTGGTCCGGAGCAGGAAAGAAGTCCCAGCGCTCCGAAGCTGGAAAGCAAGGCGCTGCCGGGAAGGGGTATGCTGCGAGCAGAGATGACAACGCCGCAGCACAAGGTCCCGCAACCAGCGTTCCAGACCCCAGCGGAGACGGAGCAGACCGGCACCGGAGGGACCGCATCTGAAGCAGGTATGAAGGACGACCCTGCCCTGACGACCGACACCACTCCAGTGACTGCTAGTGCCACAGCTGCTGACTCCGTTCCAGTGACTGATCTTGCAGCAGCCGCTACCTCTGCTGCAGCAGATGCCCATACTCAAGCTGCGCAGACCTCCATCGCTGCGCATGATTTAATCGTACATGAAAGACGGATTAACGGCGTTTGTCCAGCACTGGGTGTAACCCTGGACCTCACTTTGCCCAGGCCAAGAAGGGTTAAGTGCCAGGTGCAGCCCTGGAAGCCGTCCAACTAAGCCTCGGAAACCTGAAACTGTAAATAGTTAACTGTTTATTTCCTTGCTATTTTGCTGCTAAAACCCGTCCTGGGTTAATTCTTAAAGGGATCCCTTTGTTTACCCGGGATCCCTATTGCTTTTTATTTTTGCTTTCACTTTCATTTTTGCTTTTTGTTCCACAATGTTATAAAAACTGCTGAATCATGAACAGTGCATGATACAAACTTCCTGTATATAGTTTGCACCTTCTTAAAGGCGCTTCCTACTGGTCTTACTTGGAAAGAGACTCTTTGCGAAGATACCATACCGGAGCCTTTGCTGAGTAAGGACTGGTAGCCTGAGGAGATACGCTACCTCATAAAGACTCGATCCTCTCTTAAAGGGGATGCTCAACTGTGTACTTATGAGTGATACTGTTTTAGAACAGTAATGTGATGATAATGCTTATATGTTGAAGTTACTTGTATTGAACTAGTTGGCTGTAAGACAAAGAAATGTTGATAATGTCCTTAAGAAGAAAGAATGAGAGTTAGAAGAAAGATGCAGTAGGCCCGTAGGGGTAGACAGAGTGTCCTGCATAGTCGGTAGTAAGAAGAGTAAAGATGGAAGTTTGATATTTGATAATGTTGATAAGAAAAGGGGGGGGGATAGAAGGTAAACCCTGCGTTCCCCATCGAAAGTTAGTAATGTGTTACTAAGGACAGAAAGTGAACCCGTAGGGGTTAGAAAGTGAGTCCTAATAGGAGCCAAATAGAGCTGGCTCAATGTTCTCTAATTGAAAGGAATGTTATGTCTATACCATGTATAGTAGCGAAAGGCAGTAGGCCCTGGCTGAACAGGGCGGTCCTGTAATAGAAAGGAGAGGCAGTAGGTCTGGTGCCGTTAGGACAGGCGGTCCTGCAGGTTCAAAGTAGGAGAATGCAAAGTTAAAATACCTTATAATGTGATTATAGGAAGGTCTTTAGCGGATTAAGAGTGTATATCCTTAAAGGCAAAGTTAAATTTTTGGTCAATAATGTTTGCACCTAGTAGAATACCCGGTTGGGTAATGAGAGTTAATTGTAGCCTGTTGCTATGATATTTAATTATGTTTGTAACGTTAAAGTGTCCTCACCTCCCATAAAGGGAAGCTTGTTCAAGTATGCTTATTGTTTTGCACTCAACAAAATTGTATGTCTTTTTGCTAACCTGTATTGTTGTTTTCTTCCCAGTCGCGGAGTACTGTGTTTAACCAGGGGGGAGTGCAGCGCCCCAGAGTCCTGGTCGTTGCAGTACTGTGGCTCCGCCACTATGGGGGGCCATGGTGCGTCCGATGGCACTGAAGGAGTTCATCTGATCAGGTATCACAGACACCAATACATTTCACAGCCGGGCCTCCGGGGGGAGCTAAGGGTTCTATTCATTAGGCCACTCCCCACCATAGTGGGTAAACTGGGGGTCAGGCAGGAAGTTAGATGAGAAAGCTGACTGGATTGAACGAAGCAACACCTTGTGGCAGAGGGTGTTGTGGAGGAAGAGACAGTAGGGTCTCTGTCAGGGGTGGGATCCTGACAGAGGCTTGGCATTGGAAAGAACGTAACGGGACCGTGCCTGCTCAGCATAGCGGCGGTGCCCAAGAAAGGACTAGAAGCGAGATAGATTGTGCTGAGTGAGAAACGAGATCAAGCAAAAAGGAGAATACCAGTAGGGGTCATGCTGTAGGACCGGAGCAACATCCTACTGAGGCGCATTACCGGTGGCCGGAACGCCGAGGGAGTGGAATAGCATACAGCTTCAAGCCATACTCCAAACAGCGGCAGGGCAGTCAGTTTAAGGCGGGCTGTCTACCACATATCACCTATGAAGTCTTGGGGGGCAATTGCGGGAGAGGGGCGTCTCTAGGGTCCCGGAAGAACTCCAGGCCTACCTGACAAACGGGTGCCGTTCCAACCTGAATAACAGGGAGGGATGGAATACGAGAAGAACATCAGTGAATCGAGTTGTGAGGGAACTTAAGAAACAGACACGACAGTTGTGGGGTACTTTCCGTGAGCACAGCAGGGAAGGACTACAACACATAGCGCTAAGAAGGAGGGCACTGATTTCCACCTGTGAGGAGAACTCTGGAGGTGCCATCGGACCGACCGGACTTGCGCAGCCTGGTGAACCGTATTCTGGACTGCGGACTGAGAGATCTCCAGTAAAGAGGTAAAGAGACTGCAACCTGGTGTCCTCGTTATTTACCGCGACCTGCACCCCACAACTGCACCGCTTCACCACCGTTACTGCACCATCATCATCACTTATTGCACCGGACGTCCCCCACTGACGGACAGGGCCACGGACCGGGTCTAGCCACCGTGACAACCCCAGGACTGAGACCCAGAGGCCCGGCTCCGGGTACCCCTAGGCCCTGCGGCGGTGTGGGGGCGCTCCACAAGCAGAGAAGGAAATATACCTATGCCAAAAGAGAAAGGTGAAGAAAACCACCAAAACTAAATAAATAACCAGAATATACCCGGATACACCAAAAAAACACACTGGAGTGAGGCAAGGGAAGTCAGTCATTAAATTGTAATGATATGTAGTAACTCAATTGAGAGTGTCTCAGCCAAGACAGAATATTGCGTTCAGCAGTTATGCTGTGGGGAATAGTGTAACAATCAGGAGGATATCAATTGTAAGGAAAAGGGGCCAAAACTATAGTGTAATAACTACCTATATATGCTGTTGGAAGAATCCAGATGGGGGCTAGCTGTCACTAGGTAGTGGAACCTGTGGGCATGAACAAGCGGTCAACACCTAGGAGTCACTGTCAAATCACTCCATACTGAACGATGCGCGCTATAATGCAATACCTGAAGGTAGAATGGTGAAGAGCGGCGCTCCCGCGCCCTGCTATGCTGCGTGTGTGAGAGGCATTGATAGCCGCTTAATAAAGGGAGCCGGGAGGTGGCGCTGACCGGAAGTGTCTAGTATGAGACCGGATGTGACGTTGCGCAAGACCGCAGATACAATATGCCAAATGTTTTCATCGTTATATCGGCGACATATTTTGTATTTGGTCTGGACCCCTTGATTCCCTCAAAATATTTCATGAGTACCTCAATTCCATTATACCAGAGCTGAGTTTCACCATGCAATACAACATGAAGGAGATACCTTTTCTAGATACACTGGTGGTTAAGGACGACACAGGACTACTTTCTCTTGATCTATACGGTAAACCCACTAATCGTAACAATTTACTTCACTATTCTAGTTGTCATCCTAGAGCTAAAAGAAACAGCTTACCGCGGTCACAGTTTACCAGGGTGTCGCGAATAGTCACAGACCCCGCAAAGCGGGACGTCAGACTCAATGCAATGAGTGATAAGTTTAAAGAGAGACAATATCCTACCCGACTGCTGAAGAGAGAGAAAATACGGGCCACCACCCCACTTTCGACAGCTCCACCATCCCGGAAAATAGACAGGGTACCATTTGTCCATACGTACCATCCGTGTATGCCCAAAGTCTATTCGATCATCAGGAAACATTGGTCACTCCTCTCTAAGGCATATCCTAAGATTGAGTCGTTTTTCACACCTGCGCTAATTTGTACCCAGAGACCAACTAACATTAAGGACACAGTAGTTAGAGCTGACATAGGCAGTTCGCATCCAGGCACTACCCAGAGATTTCTCAGCACACAACGTCGAGGCACATTCCTGTGCCTTTGCTGTGCGGCCTGCTCCAATGTCACCAAGGCTGAGAATATCACTCACCCTAGATCTGGCAAGAGCTACCCTATCCGCGGTTACTTTACATGCAATTCAAACTTTGTGGTCTATGTAGTGAAGTGTCCATGTGGCCTCCTGTATGTGGGAGGGACCACACAGCGTATTCGTGATCACATAGCGAGCCATAAGTCTACAATTAGATGCAACAGAAATTGGCTCCCGTTACCAGATCACTTCACAAAATTTAGGCACACAGTCACACAACTACGCTTCCAAATCATGGAACAGGTGGCTCACCCCAGAAGAGGTGGGGATCGTATTAGGCTTTTAAAACAGAGAGAGGCCTACTGGATTTATACACTGGACACCCTTGAAAGGGTTTGACTAGAGAGATAGATTGGCATCCATGAATTTTCTCATTTACTAATAACCTATTCTTTTCTCCATTTCTCCCAGACACGTTGACCTGGAGACCCTGCGGGTGAGTCCAATTGGCAAATCTTGCCCTGGCTACTGCTGGTTTTAATTTTTTATTTTTATTTTCATTTTTATTCTTATTATTATTTTTACTTTTATGTATATTTACTTTTATTTTTATTTTGTTTTTTAATTTTGAGCTTTTTAATTTTCGTTATTGTCTTTTAGTTGCGTTGCTTTTTCAATTTTTTTATTTCTTTATTTTTCTCCTCCCTCTTGGGTCCCAGGTTTCATTTCCCTGGGCTCTCGGTCAACTTATGTTGCACTTATTTTTCATGTTATTGATTTTGCGTATTTCTTTCTATTTATTTTTTAATTTTTATTTTGTATCTCTAGTATATCTTCGCACCTTACCCTTTATGGGTCCAGATCTCAACCTCCCAGGTTGCCTATTTTTTAGTTACCTTATTTTCATTTTATTTTTTATTTTTTTATTTTTCATTGTTTATTATTTTTATTTTTTTTATTATTTTTCATTTCATTTTCATTCATTTTATCATTTCTTTATTTTCAATTTTCATTTTTTCTATTTGGGTTCAGTTTATTTTCTTATTGTATTCAGTGTTTACTCTGTTTACCCAGTATTCTTGGTTACCCTTATGCGGTGGTCTAGTATTTTCATTAATATTAATACCATCTACGTCTTATCCAATCTTATTGCAGATATTCCTAAGGTTACCTATATTCCCACATCAGCTACAAGGGCCATTGGCCGGTTACTATAACCATACATACTAGGTCTATAGGATACCAGTTTACCTGTTGGCTACACTATTACATCCTGTCAGACGGCGGGGACATGTATCACACATGACGCGCAGCTCTGACTACTCTCTCACCACTACGCAGGCGCCAAGTGCTCTATAGGCACTGATCGCTACCAAGCGTCCATAGCAACCCTTGCGCATGCTCAGTGTATCTGCAGTCTTGCGCAACGTCACATCCGGTCTCATACTAGACACTTCCGGTCAGCGCCACCTCCCGGCTCCCTTTATTAAGCGGCTATCAATGCCTCTCACACACGCAGCATAGCAGGGCGCGGGAGCGCCGCTCTTCACCATTCTACCTTCAGGTATTGCATTATAGCGCGCATCGTTCAGTATGGAGTGATTTGACAGTGACTCCTAGGTGTTGACCGCTTGTTCATGCCCACAGGTTCCACTACCTAGCGACAGCTAGCCCCCATCTGGATTCTTCCAACAGCATATATAGGTAGTTATTACACTATAGTTTTGGCCCCTTTTCCTTACAATTGATATCCTCCTGATTGTCACACTATTCCCCACAGCATAACTGCTGAACGCAATATTCTGTCTCGGCTGAGACACTCTCAATTGAGTTACTACATATCATTACAAGGTAATGACTGACTTCCCTTGCCTCACTCCAGTGTGGTTTTTTGCGGTATCCGGGTATATTCTGGTTATTTATTTAGTTTTGGTGGTTTTCTTCACCTTTCGCTTTTGGCATAGGTATATTTCCTTCTCTGCTTGGGGTTACCTTTATAGGCTTGGTGCCTTTTTGTGTACATATTGTTATCATTTTATATGTCATGTATGACTTGTTATGATTTTTTTGTGTTTTCCCTATTTTTTCCACAGCGGTATATGAGTAAGAACCCGGTTGGGTTCGAAACGTCATTTAAATACGCTTTTATTACATATAAATGCATTGTTACAGTTGATATGTATGTACATAAATAAATTGTTATATGGCTTGCCACATATTCCATCCGTGAGTACGAGTTCATAGACACCTAACATGACTAGGTTATTTTTCACCTAAGTGGTGAAAAAAAATTCCAAACTTTGCAAAAAAAAAAAATTGCGCCATTTTCTGATACTCGTAGCGTCTCCATTTTTCGTGATCTGGGGTCAGGTGAGGGCTTATGTTTTGCGTGCCGAGCTGGCGTTTTTAATGATAGCATTTTGGTGCAGATACGTTCTTTTGATCGCCCGTTATTTCATTTTAATGCAATATCGCGGCGACCAAAAAAACGTAATTCTGGCGTTTCGATTTTTTTCTCATTACGCCATTTAGCTATCAGGTTAATGCTTTTTTTTATTGATAGATCGGGCGATTCTGAACGCGGCGATACCAAATATGAGTAGGTTTGATTTTTTTTTTTATTGATTTATTTTGATTGGGGCGAAAGGGGGGTGATTTAAACTTTTATGTTTTTTTTATTTTTTTCACTTTTTTTTTAACTTTTTTTTTAACTTTTGCCATGCTTCAATAGCCTCCATGGGAGGCTAGAAGCAGGCACAGCACGATCGGCTCTGCTACATAACAGCGATCATCAGATCGCTGCTATGTAGCAGAAATACAGGTGTGCTGTGAGCGCCGACCACAGGGTGGCGCTCACAGCTACCGGCGATCAGTAACCATAGAGGTCTCAAGGACCTCTATGGTTACCTTCCTGACACATCGCCGACCCCCGATCATGTGACGGGGGTCGGCGATGACGTCATTTCCGGCCGCCCGGCCGGATGCGGTAGTTAAATGCCGCTGTCTGCGTTTGACAGCGGCATTTAACTAGTTAATAGGCGCGGGCAGATCGCGATTCTGCCCGCGCCTATTGCGGGCACCTTCTCAGCTGTTCAAAACAGCTGACATGTCCCGGCTTTGATGCGGGCTCACCGCGGAGCCCTGCATCAAAGCAGGGGAGCCGACATCGGACGGTATAGTACGTCCGATGTCGGTAAGGGGTTAATAATTGCAGTTGTAATGCTTTTGTAATAATTATAGGGAATAACTCAGGACACTCTTTGTATGGAACAAGACAACTACAGGACACAGTTTTATAAGTGATAAAGTCTATATTATCACAGGGTGATTCAAACAGGTGCAGAGAGAAACTCAAGTCCGCAACACTTGGTGCAAATAATAAACGCAGCTTAACAGTCTATAGGGAACTTCAGAGGAAAATGCAATCACGCAGAAAGTCTATGAAGCACAATTATTCTTGTGGCTGATTGGAACCTGTGGTTTTGGGATGGATACTATTCCCCACTGCAGTATCGGGCACACTTCTCCGAACTGATTTATCTCATTACCCTTCATTCAGATAAGTGGTCATTATTTGAGTATGACTCCTGATGAACCGATCTCGGGGAAACGCGTCGAGTCGAACATACTTAATGTATAATTATGTGTTACTAGATGGTGGCCCGATTCTAACGCATCGGGTATTCTAGAATATGCATGTCCACGTAGTATATTGCCCAGCCACATAGTATATTGTCCTGGCACGTAGTATATTGCCCAGCGACGTAGTATATTGCCCAGTGACGTAGTATATTGCCCAATTACGTAGTATATTGCCCAGCGACGTAGTATATTGCCCAGTTACGTAGTATACAGCACAGAGCCATGTAGTATATTGCCCAGCGACGTTTGTCACACGTTAAAAAATAAATAAACATATACTCACCTTTCCGAGGGCCCGTTGTAGTCCACGGCAGCTTCCGGTCCCAGGGTTGGTCTGAGCGCAGGACCTGTGATGACGTCGTGGTCACATGACCGTGTAGCGGTCACATGACCGTGACGTCACGTCAGGTCCTTTCCGCGCAGGCGCGCAGGACTTGTGATGACGTCGCGGTCACATGACCGTGACATCATGGCAGGTCCTTCTGCCATACCATCTTTGCCACCGCAACCTGAAACGGAAGATGGCGGGCAGCGCGAGCGGCTCAGAGGAGTACAGAGGATGAGTATAGCAGTTTTTTTTTTTATTTATTATTTTTAACTTTACATTTTGTACTATTGATGCCGCATAGGCAGCGTCAATAGTACAAAGTTGGGGACACACAGGGTTAATAGCGGCAGTAACGGACTGCATTACACCGCGGCATAACGCGGTCCGTTACCGCTGCCATTAACCCTGTGTGAGGGCAGACCGGAGAGGTATATGCGGGCGCCAGGCAGGGAGTGCGGGGAGTAAGGAGCGGCCATTTTCTTCCGGACTGTGCGCGTCGCTGATTGTTCGCGGCAGCCATGACAGGCAGCTGCCGAGACCAATCAGCGAACGAATAACCGTTACAGACAGAAGGACAGACGGAAGTACCCCTTAGACAATTATATAGTAGATTGTGAGATTAACATACTTAGCCCCTTCATGACCCAGCCTATTTTGGCCTTAATGACCTTGCCGTTTTTTGCAATTCTGACCAGTGTCCCTTTATGAGGTAATAACTCAGGAACGCTTCAACGGATCCTAGCGATTCTGAGATTGTTTTTTCGTGACATATTGGGCTTCATGTTAGTGGTAAATTTAGGTCGATAATTTCTGAGTTTATTTGTGAAAAAAACGGAAATTTGGCGAAAATTTTGAAAATTTTGCAATTTTCACATTTTGAATTTTTATTCTGTTAAACCAGAGAGTTATGTGACACAAAATAGTTAATAAATAACATTTCCCACATGTCTACTTTACATCAGCACAATTTTGGAAACAAATTTTTTTTTTGCTAGGAAGTTATAAGGGTTAAAATTTGACCAGTGATTTCTCATTTTTACAACAAAATTTACAAAACCATTTTTTTTAGGGACCACCTCACATTTGAAGTCAGTTTGAGGGTTCTATATGGCTGAAAATACCCCAAAGTGACACCATTCTAAAAACTGCACCCCTCAAGGTGCTCAAAACCACATTCAAGAAGTTTATTAACCCTTCAGGTGTTTCACAGCAGCAGAAGCAACATGGAAGGAAAAAATGAACATTTAACTTTTTAGTCACAAAAATGATCTTTTAGCAACAATTTTTTTATTTTCCCAAGGGTAAAAGGAAAAACTGGACCACGAACGATGTTGTCCAATTTGTCCTGAGTACGCTGATACCTCATATGTGGGGGTAAACCACTGTTTGGGCATACGGCAGGGCTTGGAAGGAAAGGAGCGCCATTTGACTTTTTGAATGAAAAATTGGCTCCAATCTTTAGCGGACACCATGTCGCGTTTGGAGAGCCCCCGTGTGCCTAAACATTGGAGCTCCCCCACAAGTGACCCCATTTTGGAAACTAGACCCCCCAAGGAACTTATCTAGAAGCATAGTGAGCACTTTAAACCCCCAGGTGCTTCACAAATTGATCCGTAAAAATTAAACAGTACTTTTTTTTCACAAAAAAATTATTTTAGCCTCAATTTTTTCATTTTCACATGGGCAACAGGATAAAATGGATCCTAAAATTTGTTGGACAATTTCTCCTGAGTACACTGATACCTCACATGTGGGGGTAAACCACTGTTTGGGCACATGGTAAGGCTCGGAAGGGAAGGAGCGCCATTTGACTTTTTGAATGAAAAATGATCTCCATCGCTAGCAGAGACCATGTCACGTTTGGAGAGCCCCCGTGTGCCTAAACATTGGAGCGCTCCCACAAGTGACCCCATTTTGGAAAGTAGACCCCCCAAGGAACTTATCTAGAAGCATAGTGAGCACTTTAAACTCTCAGGTGCTTCACAAATTGATCCGTAAAAATTAAAAAGTACTTTTTTTCACACAAAATTTCTTTTAGCCTCAATTTTTTCATTTTCACATGGGCAACAGGATAAAATGGATCCTAAAACTTGTTGGGCAATTTCTGCTGAGTATGTTGATACCTCATATGTGGGGTAAACCACTGTTTGGGTGCATGGCAAGGCTCGGAAGGGGAGGCGTGCCATTTGACTTTTTGAATGGAAAATTAGCTCCAATCGTTAGCGAACACCATGTCGCGTTTGGAGAGCCCCTGTGTGCCTAAACATTGGAGCTCCCCTACACGTGACCCCATTTTGGAAACTAGACCCCCCAAGGAACTTATCTAGATGCATAGTGAGCACTTATAACCCCCAGGTGCTTCACAGAAGTTTATAACGCAGAGCCGTGAAAATAAAAAAATAATTTTTCTTTCCTCAAAAATGAGTTTTAGCCCAGGATTTTTTAATTTTCCAAGGGTAATGGGAGAAATTGGACCCCAAATGTTGTTGTCCAGTTTGTCCTGAGTACGATGATACCCCATATGTGGGGGTAAACCACTGTTTGGGCACACGGCAGGGCTCAGAAGGGAAGGCACGCCATTTGGCTTTTTGAATGGAAAATTAGCTCCAATCATTAGCGGACACCATGTCACGTTTGGAGAGCCCCTGTGTGCCTAAACATTGGAGCTCCCTAACAAGTGACCCCATTTTGGAAACTAGACCTCCCAAGGAACTAATCTAGATGTGTGGTGAGCACTTTGAACCCCCAAGTGCTTCGCAGAAGTTTATAACGCAGAGCCGTGAAAATAATAAATGTGTTTCCTTTCCTCAAAAATATTTTTTTAGCCCAGAATTTTTTATTTTTGCAAGGGTAACAGGAGAAATTGGACCCCAAAAGTTGTTGTCCAGTTTCTCCTGAGTACGGTGATACCCCATATGTGGGGGTAAACCACTGTTTGGGCACATGCCGGGGCTCGGAAGGGAAGTAGTGACGTTTTGGAATGCAGACTTTGATGGAATGCTCTGCGGGCGTCACGTTGCATTTGCAGAGCCCCTGATGTGCCTAAACAGTAGAAACACCCCACAAGTGACCCCATTTTGGAAACTAGACCCCCCAAGGAACTTATCTAGATGTGTGATGAGCACATTCAACCCCCAAGTGCTTCACAGAAGTTTACAACGCAGAGCCGTGAAAATAAAAAATCATTTTTCTTTCCTCAAAAAAGATGTTTTAGCAAGCAATTTTTTATTTTCACAAGGGTAACAGGAGAAATTGGGCCCCAATGTTTGTTGCCCAGTTTGTTGTGCGTACAGTGATACCCCATATGTGGGGGTAAACCACTGTTTGGGCACACGTCAGGGCTCGGAAGGGAAGTAGTGACATTTGAAATGCAGACTTTGATGGAATGCTCTGCGGGCGTCACGTTGCATTTGCAGAGCCCCTGATGTGCCTAAACAGTAGAAACACCCCACAAGTGACCCCATTTTGGAAACTAGACCCCCCAAGGAACTTATCTAGATGTGTGATGAGCACATTCAACCCCCAAGTGCTTCACAGAAGTTTACAACGCAGAGCCGTGAAAATAAAAAATCATTTTTCTTTCCTCAAAAAAGATGTTTTAGCAAGCAATTTTTTATTTTCACAAAGGTAACAGGAGAAATTGGGCCCCAATGTTTGTTGCCCAGTTTGTTGTGAGTACAGTGATACCCCATATGTGGGGGTAAACCACTGTTTGGGCACACATCAGGGCTCGGAAGGGAAGTAGTGACATTTGAAATGCAGACTTTGATGGAATGGTCTGCGGGCGTCATGTTGCATTTGCAGAGCCCCTGATGTGCCTAAACAGTAGAAACACCCCACAAGTGACCCCATTTTGGAAACTAGACCCCCCAAGGAACTTATCTAGATGTGTGATGAGCACATTCAACCCCCAAGTGCTTCACAGAAGTTTACAACGCAGAGCCGTGAAAATAAAAAATCATTTTTCTTTCCTCAAAAAAGATGTTTTAGCAAGCAATTTTTTATTTTCACAAGGGTAACAGGAGAAATTGGGCCCCAATGTTTGTTGCCCAGTTTGTTGTGAGTACAGTGATACCCCATATGTGGGGGTAAACCACTGTTTGGGCACACGTCAGGGCTCGGAAGGGAAGTAGTGACATTTGAAATGCAGACTTTGATGGAATGGTCTGCGGGCGTCACGTTGCATTTGCAGAGCCCCTGATGTGCCTAAACAGTAGAAACACCCCACAAGTGACCCCATTTTGGAAACTAGACCCCCCAAGGAACTTATCTAGATGTGTGATGAGCACGTTCAACCTCCAAGTGCTTCACAGAAGTTTACAACGCAGAGCCGTGAAAATAAAAAATAATTCTTCTTTCCTCAAAAATTATGTCTTAGCAAGTAATTTTTTATTTTTGCAAGGGTAACAGGAGAAATTGGACCCCAACAGTTGTTGCCCAGTTTGTCCTGAGTACGCTGGTACCCCAAATGTGGGGGTAAACCACTGTTTGGGCACACGTCGGGGCTTGGAAGGGAGGGAGCACCATTTGACTTTTTGAATGCAAGATTGGCTGGAATCAATGGTGGCGCCATGTTGCGTTTGGAGACCCCTGATGTGCCCTAACAGTGGAAACCCCTCATTTCTAACTTCAACACTAACCCCAACACACCCCTAATCCTAATCCCAACTGTAGCCATAACCCTAATCCCAACCCTAACCCCAACACACCCCTAACCACAACCCTAACCCCAACACACCCGTAACCCTAATTCCAACCCTAGCCCTAATTCCAACCCTAAGGGTATGTGCCCACGTAGCGGATTCGTGTGAGATTTTTCCGCACGACTTTTGAAAAATCTGCAAGTAAAAGGCACTGCGTTTTACCTGCGGATTTACAGCAGATTTCCAGTGTTTTTTTGTGCGGATTTCACCTGCGGATTCCTATTGAGGAACAGGTGTAAAACGCTGCGGAATCCGCACAAAGAATTGACATGCTGTGGAAAATACAACGCAGCGTTTCTGCACGGAATTTTCCGCACCATGGGCACAGCGGATTTGGTTTTCCATAGGTGTACACGGTACTGTAAACCTGATGGAAAACTGCTACGAATTCGCAGCGGCCAATCCGCTGCGGATCCGCGGCCGATCCGCTGCGGATCCGCGGCCGATCCGCTGCGGATCCGCGGCCGATCCGCTGCGGATCCGCGGCCGATCCGCTGCGGATCCGCTGCGGATCCACGGCCGATCCGCTGCGGATCCGCTGCGGATCCACGGCCGATCCGCTGCGGATCCGCGGCCGATCCGCTGCGGATCCGCGGCCGATCCGCTGCGGATCCGCTGCCAAATCCGCACATGCCATAACCCTAACCCTACCCGTAACCCTAACCCTAGTTCTAACCCTAACCCTAGTTCTAACCCTAACCACAGTGGGAAAAAAAAATAAAAAAATTTTCTTTATTTTATTATTGTCCCTATCTATGGGGGTGATAAAGGGGGGGTTTATTTATTATTTTTTTTATTTTGATCGCTGTGGTAGAACCTACCACAGCGATCAAAATGTACCTGTAAGGAATCTGCCGGCCGGCGGGCGCACTGAGCATGCGCCCGCCATTTTGGGAGATGGCGGCGCCCAGCGAGGAGACGGCCGGACACCGGGAGGATCGGTAAGTATGAAGGGGTGGTGGGGGGGTGGATCTGAGCACAGGGGGGGTGATCGGAGGACGGGGGGAGCGGACAGCAGGACGGGGGAGCGGGCAGGAGCACGGGGCAGCGGAGCACAGGACGGAGGGGACCGGACCCCATAACGGAGCGGTGGGGGGGCGATCGGTGGGGTGGGGGGTGGTCACTTCAGGTTTTCCAGCCATGGCCGATGATATTGCAGCATCGGCCATGGCTGGATTGTAATATTTCACCTGTTTTCATGGTGAAATATTACAAATCGCTCTGATTGGCAGTTTCACTTTCAACAGCCAATCAGAGCGATCGTAGCCACGGGGGGGGTGAAGCCACCCCCCCTGGGCTGAAGTACCACTCCCCCTCTCCCTGCAGATCGGGTAAAATAGGAGTTAACCCCTTCACCCGATCTGCAGGGACGCGATCATTCCATGACGCCACATAGGCGTCATGGGTCGGATTGGCACGGGTTTTCATGACGCCTATGTGGCGTCATGGGTCGGGAAGGGGTTAATGTATAATTATGTGTTATTGTTGTTAATCGTCATTGTAACTTGCACGCTCTGTCTAAAATGTATGTATATATAGGTATCTTTGCTATTAGATATATAGGTATCTTTGCTATGCCAGACAACGAGAGCGGGGGCGCCATTTGCGCAGGACTTTAGGGTGCCAACCCCAGCAGGCAGGCAGAGTGTACTAAGGGGCAGAGTATATTCCCACAAGGGTATTATAGGCTATATGGGAATATGTGCAATTATGTATTGAGTGTGCACTACTGTCTATAGGAGGAGCACACTTCTTTGCACTTTAGTCTATGTGCTTTATTTATATAGCACATTCGTTAATTTGACGATTATATGTAGCTGTTTGTCTGATTTGTATGGTCTGCTGTTTGTCTTTCTATTTCTACACTTGAGAGTTTATCAGGGTGAGTCAGTGATAGCCTACGTTGAGCGGGGACGCCATTGCGCAGGTTATATAGGGTGGCAACCTCCGCGGCAAGGTAGGGCACAGATAGCTTGCGTATTAGGGACTTAGTGCACCCTGTATCTTTTTTCAGCCTTACAATAGACGTTTTTAGGTCGTGAATGTTGTTTTTTATCTACATTATTAGTAAATGTTACGTTTTATTGTATATTCAATTTATTTGGTAATCTAGTGCTTTAGTCGGTAAATAGTTGTTTTTCTTGGCACTTATATTGGATATTTCTGTGATACTGCAGAGAGAAACTCAAGTCCACAACACTTGGTGTAAATATTAAACACAGCTTAACAGTCTATAGGGAACTTCAGAGGAAAATGCAATCACGCAGAAAGTCTATGAAGCATAATTATTCTTGAGGATACTTGACACGAATAAGTCCTTGTTTAGTCCTAACACAGATAGCTATGAGCTAAGATATTATTTGAACTGCCTTATAAGCAACCAGGGAGGCCTGGGTAATAGTCTCAGGTTTTTGCAGAGCAGCAACAGCTTACATGTCCAACAAATGCAGATGGAAGGAAACACAAGCAGCAGATGAAGGAGGATTACTGGAAACTGGTGTATGCAGCACGAACACAGAGCAGAGTAGCAGGATCACCACACAGGTTCACAGGAGCAGGTATATAGCCAGGGAGTCACCAGGGTCAGGAGCTGGATGCAAGGCAGAATACTCTAGCACAGACTGAAGGCTGGGGTGGAGTTTTATAGCAGGAAGACACAGTGCACATGAGACCAAAGACGCCATCTTGGAAAAGGGCAGTAATGCACAAAAGGTAATAAAAAATGTTCAGAGTCCTGACAGCTTATTATATTATTGAATTGTCTTGTATCTACATAAAATCTGTGACTGAATCATTCTGAGATGTGATTATTTTCAGAACCATAAACTCTTTTAAAACTTTTACATTGTGTCTCCTTTTTTTTTTTTTTACAAACATACAAAACACACACTTTATACTTGGGAAGGTGATTTGGAAGAGCTGAATAATAGGTTTATGGACCATATAAATAATATTTCCAATCAATGAGAAACACACTATCAAATAAGAATGACAAATAAATTATCTGCTGTGGAGATCAATCTCACATAAAATACAGAGATTCGGGAAGGTGAGTTGGAAGAGCTGAATAAAAGACTCATTGCTCATATAAATAATCGTTGCTCATAAGTCAAAAATAATTCGGCACACCCAAATTGTACGATGCAAAAAATGAGATTGAGGTTTTATTAATGATATATTATCCACTGTAGACAAAACCTTGACGTTTCGGCCAATTCTTAGGCCTTCATCAGAACTATTGTCTTTAGTGATTGTAGACAGCACAATAGGTCAAGAAGGTTCTGATGAAGGCCTAAGAATTGGCCGAAACGTCAACGTTTTGTCTACAGTGGATGTTATTTCATTAATAAAATCTCAATCTCATTTTATGCATCATACAATTTGGGAGTGCTGAATTATTTTTGACTTACCATATATACTCGAGTATAAGCCGAGATTTTCAGCCCACTTTTTTGGGCTGAAAGTCCCCCTCTCGGCTTATACTCGAGTCATACCCAGGGGGTCGGCAGGGGAGGGGGAGCGGGGGCTGTCTAATCATACTCACCTACTCCAGGCACGGTCCCTGCAGGTCCCCTGGCTTCCCCGGCACCAGCAGCAGCTTCTTCCTGTACTGAGCGGTCACATGGTACCGCTCATTACAGTAATGAATATGCGGCTCCACCTCCCATAGGGGAGCGTAGCGCTGCGCGATAGTCACCTTTCCTCGTTCCGGGCTCTGCTCCGTCTTCTGCAGTGACGCTGAGGTCAGAGGGCGCGGTGACGTGGTTAGTGTGCGCCCTCTGCTGAATGTCAGTGCTGAACATGGAGTGGCGCCGGAACGAGGTGCAGGTGACTATTGAAAGTGCCGGGGGCCTGAGCGACGGAGAGGTGAGTATGTGATTTATTTTTTTTATCGCAGCAACAGCAAATGGATGGAGCATCTATGGGGCCATAATGTTTGTGCAGCACTATATGGGGAAAGTGTTTGTATGGAGCATCTATGGGGCCATAATCAAGGTTTGTGCAGCACTATATGGGACAAATATCTTTATGGAGCATCTTATGGGGCCATAATCAGCATTTGTGCAGCATTATATTGGGCAAATGTGTCTATGGAGCATCTTATGGGGCCATTATTAACCTTTATGCAGGATTATATGGGGCATATTTTAATATGGAGAATCTTATGGGGCCCATCATGAACTGTATGGAGCATTATATGGGGCTCCTGATTCAATATGGATATTCAAAAACACTTAACCTACTGATGTCTCAATTAATTGTACTTTTATTGGTATCTATTTTTACTTTTGACATTTACCGGTAGCTGCTGCATTTCCCACCCTAGGCTTATACTCGAGTCATTAAGTTTTCCCAGTTTTTTTGTGGCAAAATTAGGGGGGTCGGCTTATACTCGGGTCGGCTTATACTCGAGTATATACGGTATCTGGAGTGGTATCCTATTCGTGCACTGTTTACAGAGTGCCGCGCTGCCTTATTTTTTAATTGTTGCTTGTATAAATATAAATAATATGCCCAATCAATGAGAATCACATTATCAAATAAGAATTAAAAATAAATGATCTGATGGGGATATCAAACTCATATAAAATACTGCATCCATAGTGAATACAGACCCAATCATTGAGAAACACGCTATCAAATAAGAATGACAAATAAATGATCTGATGGGTATACCAAACTCATAAAATATAGGGAGAGATACGAGATATCAAGGTCATATAAAATACAGAGAACAGCACATCAGATTGTCTGATAGGGGAGGCGAAGTGTATGGAGTGGGAGGAGGGACAGAACAAACTTTTTAATACACTTTGATAGGGGCATGGTACCTGTCAGATGACTAATAATATGTAAGCTACACTACTTGTTTTCTTTTCAACAGGGGCTATAGACCCCTAAACTGGCATCCTGCAGATGACAAATCTGTGTCCCTCGTGTTGGAGCCATGCTTTCTTTAAGAGAGTCTCAGGGTATGTGCACACATTGTGGATTTTGCTGCGGATCCGCAGCGGACTGGTGGCTGCGGAATCGCAGCAGTTTTCCATGCCATTACAGTACCATGTAAACCTATGGAAAACAAAATCTGCAGTGCACATGCTGCGAAAAAACCACACGGAAACGTAGCGTTGTTTATTCCGCAGCATGTCAACTTTTTGTGCGGATTCCGCAGCGGTTTACACCTGCTCCATAAAAGGAATCCGCAGGTGTAAAACCGCAGATGGAATCCGCACAAAATCCGCAAAAAAAATGCAGAAAATCTGCGGTAATTCGACAGTGCGGATTACCTGCGGATTTACCAAAATCAGTGCGGAAAAATCCGCCAAGGAATCCGCAACGTGTGCACATACCCTCAAGGTTCTTTGGATGTAAATCTGTATATGGAGGTATATGTTACAGAGGCACATAAATCCTCTTTTTATTGTTTACAACTGTCCTTCAAGCCAGCATCAAGAGATAAAGGGGAAGAATGGCAATGAGATCAACTTGCATTATTTGATTATTTAATCCATTTGCATAGTTTTTCCTCCTCTGTTTTGCAAGCCAAGCTAGCTGGTCTGGACAATGTGTAAGCAACATATCAGCAAACATCAATATTCATTTATCCTGTGTCTTATCTAGTCATCCAGGATAGCAGTGTGATGGGGCCAGCGCTGTAGTCATGGCTAACGATGGCTGCTCTGGCACACTCTGGCTCCTGTCAACATAAACACAATGTCCCATCTGCTGTGTGCAACGTAGTTCACTCACTTGTAATTCCAGGTCCTCTCCAGACTGCCTGGTCTCCATTTCTCCCAGCATCAAGCAATGTTATTCAGAGTCCAGGTTAATTTTTAGGAAAACAACTTAACTCAGTTCATCCAGTTCAGTCACAGACACCGCAGTTTTCTTCACAAAATATAACCATTCTTTTTTTCTGTGCTGTCCCTTGCTCTTTCTGGAGTATCATGTTCCCGCACTGCACTATCCAGTACCGTAGCTTCCCGACTGGCCAAACTAACCTGCTTCCGGAGTTCCCCGCCCGCTTCCCCTTGCCAGGGCGAATTTGAAGGATGGCACTTCCAATCCTTTCCAGGCTGTAGGTATCGGACATTAAGGGTTGTTCCTACGAGTTTAGCTGCTACCATTCTTGTGCTGCCCTCTTACTCCTAATCCACTGTGTGACTATCAGCCTCCTGGCCCTGGACCACTGGGCTCTTCTGCTTTAACATTCCCTGGACACTTCTGCACGGTCCTTCCTCCCAGCTCTAACTCCAGGAAGTTTCTCAGCTAACCCTTTCCTGGCCCCTCCCAATCAGACATATCCTATTGGTTCAACTAATCCCTATCCTAATCTACTGTGCCCCCTGCTGGTCTAAGTCCTATACTGTCCCTATATCTCTACAACACATGGACATCAGTACAATATACAATATAACGATATCACAAGACATGTGGGATGCCCCTGTTTCACCAGGAACATACAAAAGGAGCGTGTGGCATAAACTAGCCTCCGTGCACCTCTTACAACAGCACAATATGTTACATCAAATGTCAACTTACAAGTTAATATTACAGGTTTATATGAACAAAAATCTGTGTTTTCTTGACCAAACATAAAAACACAAATTCAAAAGTGCATCATGGCTTACTGAAAATAGAAGTCTGGTTAATTAAAGGGAACCTGTCACCCCCCCCCCAGGCGTTTATAACTAAGAGCCACCTTGTGCAGCACTAATGCTGCATTCTGACAAGGTGGCTCTTTTAGTTCTTGTTCCTGCCACTGCTGAAAGAATCGTTTACCAAATTTGTCCCTCATACCTTGAAAACGTCTGGGGGGCAGGTCTTTCCCCCCTAACACAGACATGCCACAGCCGTCAGTTACTTCCTCATGTTTACAGGGCGCTGCCTCCTCAGCGTTATTGAATTTTCCCAGCAACTGCGCTGTGTTTTTAGGCCTTGGGCATGCGCTGTTAGCGCTGCCCATCCACTGACATGGGCCATGATTATACCGCACTATCGAGCATAATACATAGTGCGGTATAATCATCACCCCCATCCTTGTATTATGCTCCATAGTGCGATATAATCATGGCCCCATCCTTGTATAAGGCTCCATAGTGTGGTACAATCATCACCCCATCCTTGTATTATGCTCCATAGTGCGGTATAATCATCACCTTTATGCTCTATATGGCATCATAATCATCAGCCCCATCATTGCCTTAGCCACAAACAACAAACACACACAGACAACACACACCAGCTGTCAGGATTTGGAATGTTGTATGCGATGCGATGCCACAGCAATTAGGGATCCGCTGACGATTCCTCTGACGCTGCACAGTAGGAGGAAGACGGAGGGAGATGAGGCAGAGCCGCAGATAAGTACTGCGCATGCCCAAGAATCCCAGCCCCGCAGTGTGAATAAATCAGAATAGACTGCGGGGCGGGATCTCGTACACACGTCCACGCAAGCACAATAAGCAAGACATCAAGTCATGTCAGTGGACAGGCAGAGCTAACTGTGCATGCCCAAGGCCTAAGATCACAGCGTAGGCGCCGGGAAAATTCAATAACGCTGAGGAGGCGGCGGCACCCTGTAAACATGAGGAAGTAACTGACGGCTGTGGTGTGTCTGTGTTAGGGGGAAAGATCTGCCCCCCTGACGATTTCAAGGTATGAGGGACAAATTTGATAAACGATTCTTTCAGCAGTGGCAAGAACAAGAACTAAAAAAGCCACCTTGTCAGAATGCAGCATTAGTGCTGCACAAGGTGGCTCTTTTAGTTACAAACGCCTGGGGGGGGGGGGGTGACAGGTTCCATTTAAGATAAAATGCTGTGTCGTCACAACACCATTGTAGGCAACAAGTGGAGCACCTCATAAAAAAATTAATAAAGTGTGGGCTTTGTCCATTTTTGAGCGTGAGCCTGCCAGAATTCTCTGACAAGCGAAAGCTCCTGTCTGTTATGACCCTTCCCAGCAGAACTAAAAACCCTATCAGACAAGACGCAAGTGGCAGGGCTGCACAATACCTCCAAAGTATAGAGGGACAGCTCATGCCAGGTGTCCAGCTTTGAGACCCAATAGTTGAAGGTCACCGAGGAATTTAAGAGTACACTGGTTTAGTCAGCCAGGTATTGCTTTACTATCATTAAAAACATTTCCCTCCTTGTCAATACCTGGTCATCAGGCCCTGGATGCTAGGATGGTGTAATGAAATTGGACCAGTCCTTTGACAGTGTACCCCTGCTGTGTGTCTCCGTCGCCTCCCTTCCTTGGTTGGGCAAGGAAGCTTGTCCCCTGCTGCTAGCGTTGTTTGATGGGAATTTTTTCAACATATTTTCCACAATGGCCTTCTGGTATAGCAGCATTTTAGAAGACCTCTCCGCCTCAGGAAGGAGAGATGCAAAGTTCTCCTTCAAGCGTGGGTCTAGCAGGGAGAACGACCAGTACTCTTTTTTGGCCAAGGAAAATATAATGTGAGGGTCACAGGAAAGGCAGTGATACATAAAATCGGCCTTGTGCCAAGCTCCCTACAGCCAACACGTCCCTGTCTCTGTGCTAGCAACCACATCCTGCTCCTCCTCTTGTTATCCAATACGGGCTGAGCAGATGTAAAAGAAGGTGGGCTAGGTAGAATCTCATGTCTTCCCCCATCTCCACCTGGTCCACATGCATAGCTTCATGTTTAATTTTCAGTGACTATTTAAGTAAGCACAGAAGTAGGATTGTTGCATGGACTATGGAGTCATCGCTGCTCACCATTTTTGTGAACTCCTCAGTCTTGGAGAACTGCACAAATGACAGACATCCATGCCCACTCTTTAGGCACAGTACCAAAGGGTGTGTTGGAGCTGGTACTGCACAACTGGCCCCTTCTTCTCACAAATCCTTACCAGTATGTGCAGCGGGGAGTTTTAGCATGTGGTCACATCGTATACCATTCGGAGAGCTGACACTTGCATGCACTGCTGCAGCACTGCCAGAGTGGCAGCAGCTGTAGCA